>NC_135789.1:5545000-6181666 GCF_051106095.1 Pogona vitticeps
TCCTGGAACCTTAACCTGTACGATATTAAAGCAATAGAAAATCCAAGGAAACGATGGAGATTTGGCATCCATAGACAACAATAGTAGCCCCCCCCCCCCACACACATCATCATTATTGCCACCTTAAATGGAGATACAAGATTTGTCCATCTGGGAAAACCGGTCTTTAGTTAAAGAGTTACTGGATACACTTGCAGGTTTGCGAGTCACGCAGCTACCATGTTAAAATGCAAACGTTCACAAAGATAATGGGGTGTAGTCAAAGTTGCCTAAGACTCAATTTATTTCATTTATTCTGAACCGAAACACGTAGGAAAAAAGAAGGTGAGGCTTTCCCAGGCATATAATATGCTAATTGAAAAGCATTATGCATTTATGTCATTATGAAAATTAATTCTGTAATTATGTTAATTGTTGAAAAGAATTATGGAGAATTGTGTAATTATCCATTAAAAGGGTCTAAAATGGTCTGTGAAACTGACCTAAAATATACAGCTTAGCAAAGCTGGATGGAATTAAACTCTGATCATCTTTTGATTTGAGTCGAGCTCGTTATCAGCAACAGAAAAATATCTAGAAAATCAAATACAGGTACAGCTTACGTTCTGCTAATTTTTTCTATAGTGTATATCCGAGATCACTGGTAAAATATGGGATTAAAAATTACCGTCAATGGTAGAAATGGACGTAGCAGCTTTGAAAATCTTTGTGTAATGCCATGAGTGGATAGTTAGTTTATACTCAAGTCCCTTGAATTAAAAGCCGGCCAGCAGACTAACCATTTTAAATTTACAAGGAGAAAACAATACAAGCTCATTGAAAGATGTGCAGCATTTATTTATCAATTCATTCCATAGGCCTTTAAAACAATCCATTCACGTGGGCTGGCGTCAAATCCGCTAGAATTTGGGAGAAAGGCTCTCTTTAAATGGGAAAAGCAAACCCACGAAAGGAAGAGGCAGGAACGTAAAAGAGGAGAACAAAGACAAGATAAAAAAACGTTAGACAGGCAGAATTGGCAAGATTACTCATCAACACTTGGAAGAGAAGAAAACACCATTTGACCCTGTTTCTTTAAAACTTTTTTTCTTTTCTCTTTATTGTCTTTTTAGAGTCGATGTTCAGATTTGTATTAGAATACAGTGCTGCTACAATAAAATCCAGTTTAAAAAATTAGATGTCATTTCGGAGATGATGATGATGATGACGATAGTGATAGTGTGCTGTCAAGTCAGTTCTGACTTATGCTACCTCTTTTCAGAGTTTTACAGGTAGAGAATAATCAGAAGTGATTTCCCATTTGCTTTTTCTAGGTGGGGGGGGGATCCCTGGGATGGTGCAGCTGGCCCAAGGCTGCATAGGCTGGTTCCTCTCCCTGTAGGCACAGTGAGGAATCGAACTCCTCAACCAGAGACCTAAACTATTTTGCTATAACTACACTTTAAATGTAGGGTGGGAATCTTAGGCTCATAGGTAGAATCTGGCCTGCTGAAATTCCTTACTTGGTCCCACAACATCATCCTTTGGCACTTCCCCAAACTCTGCATCCTTTTGTGCATTCAAAAAGATCAAAATCTGCCTCCTAAGATTTAGAGGCAATGTGGTGTAATGGATAGAGTGCTGGACTAGGACGCAGGAGACCAGGGTTCAAATCCTTGCTCTGCTATAGAAACTCAGTGGGTGGCGCTAATAAAGCCACTCCTTCCATGTTTTGCATACATTGACGAACGTGATTAGGGTCGCTCTAAGTGAGGACTGACTGAACAGTATACAGCAAACAGCTGATGGTTTACAGCTGCTCTCTTTCTTAAGATTTTTTCCCCGTATGGTCCTTGCTCTCTTTTTTGAGTTCCTTAACTTTCAGCCATGGTGGAGATGACACTTGAAACATATCCAAGTAGATGCACATCCTATAAAGTAGGATCCTTAGCTGCCCTTAATGAAATGTAGCTGGCTGGATAGCTCAGTGGTTGAGGTCTCTGATTGTGGGATCAGAGGTTGGGAGTTCGATTCCCCCACGGGGCCTCCTGGGAGAAAAGCTAGCCTGGGTGGCCTTGGGCCAGCTGCACAGTCCCAGGGATCCCTCCCCAGAAGAAAGGAATGGGAAACCACTTCTGTGTCTTCTATACCTGCAAAACCCTGAAAAGAGTCACCATAAATTGACTTGACAGCACATTATTAACTTCTGAAGATGACAGAGAAACCACTTAGGAGAAAAATCTAGGACGTTTTCCAGCTTCTTGGGAAATTTACAACAGAATACATTCAAATGCATTTTGTGGTGTAGGCATGACTCTTGTTTACCTGCCAGAAACAAAGTGCAAGCAAAGGATAAATAAACAACTTCCCGTTTCTGCCAGATGTAATTTATCCGTCTTATGGATTTATCTTCCCACCCAGCCTGCTCCCATCTGTTTTGAATTCTCCAACATCACACACGGAACTCTCTGCAAATGCAACTTTCCTTGAGGTGTGTGTGTGTGTGTGTGTGTGTGTGTGTGTGTGTGTGTGTGTGTGTGTGTGTGTGTGTGTGTGTGTGTGTGTGTGTGTGTGTGTGTGTGTGTGTGTGTGTGTGTGTGTGTGTGTGTGTGTGTGTGGAGAAAGCATCTACCTTTGTGTCATCCTCACCTGCAAGGTATTGAAAAATCTACCTCTCCGCCTTGTCAAAGAGCAGGAAATGTGATGGCCCTTCTCAAGAATGATGGGGTGAGCAAATTAAACAAAACTGTGCAAAGAGCACAAGGTGAGTAAATACCAATTGTGTAGACTTACAATGGCTGCATCTTTATGATTTAGAGTAGTGGTTTCCAACTTTGATAGTGTCCAGATGTTCTTGGGCTACAACTCCCAGAAATCCTGGTCAGCACTACTAGGGGTGAAGGCTTCTGGGAGTTTTAGTCCAAGAACATCTGGAGACTTAACGTTGGGAACCATTGATGTAAACCAGTGCTTGTCAACCTTGGGTTCCCAGATGTTCTTGGACTAAAACTCCCAGAAATCCGGGCCAGCCCAGCTCATGGTGAAGGTTTGTGGGAGATGTAGTCCAAGAACATCTGGAGGACCCAAGGTTGGCTTAGAGTCATGACATTTGACATTTCCTGCTGCCATATGATGGGCTCAAGTGCATGCACCCACTGGCTGTCTTTCGGTACACACACACACACACACACACACACACACACACACACACACACACACACACACACACACACACACACACACACACACACACACACACACACACACACACACACACACACACACACACACACACACACACAGAGAGAGAGAGAGCGAGAGCATGCTTTCTCTTTGTTGTGTGTCCCCATTTGACACCAGATGTGACTCCAACTTTAAAAAGTTTTGCACCTTGCACAAGGATCTGTAATTTTTCCCAGCGTAGTGCCTGTTGTGAGCTTATGGAATATATACACGCATCCTCTAAGATAGTGGCTCCCAGACTATTTTTTTTTATCCTGGCCACCCCTTGTATTAAAAAGGCATTTTGAAGGGGGCCAAGTCATCCCTTTTCAGAAAGCAGAGAATTCTTTCTCCTCCAGATGGCCTGATTTTCATATATACACGTGCTAAGTTTAATATTTGACCTCCAAAGGGGAAGGAAGGCATGATTTAACCAGAGCTACAATACCTACATGAGGAGAGAAGATTCCCTGGAAAAGACCCTGGTGTTGGGAAAATGTGAAGGCAAGAGGAGAAGGGGACGACCGAGGATGGACAGTGTCATCGAAGCTACCAGCGTGAATTTGACCCAACTCCGGGAGGCAGTGGAAGACAGGAGGGCCTGGCGTGCTCTGGTCCATGGGGTCACGAAGAGCTGGACACAACTGAACGACTAAACAATACCTACAACCCCCCTGGAAGCACTTTGCAATCTCCTTGGAGGTCTCAACCCCCAAGTTCAGAAACACTGCTGTAAGAACACAGGCTCTCTGTTCCAACGATCATCACTTCATTGGTAGACAAGCCCTTTCAAGAAATAGCAATCAGTCATAGAGATGGGAGGGGGAGATGATGTGATGTTGATGTCTGAAGTGCAAAGGACGGCTCCAGACTCTAGAAGGTAGCCAGTAGCTATTTCGGGGGGTTTGTTGTGCGGGTTAAGAATTTGCCTGGCTGAGCTGGTGTTGTGGTCTTGGATTTACAAAAGCAAGGGATTGCCCTGGGTGGGTTAACATATCTTTCTCCAGATTAAAGAACAGATTTACATCTCCGAGACTAGTCTTTTAGAGATTATCCCACCGAAGGCTTCTGCCAGGATTGTCATCATCTTCTCTCTCTCTCTCTCTCCCCCTCCCCATCTATTTAAAACACTCATGCTTAAAAAAAAAAATAAAAAAGGAACACTAAAAATAAGCATGAATTGAAAGGGGGGGAATGAAGCAGGGGGCTCCCCTGTGTCTCTCTCCTCTCCTTTTCTGCTGCTTTCATTTTCTTAGAAAAATGCACTCAAAGAAAAAGCGATGGCGTGCTCTGCCTAACGAGCGGTATTTCTACAAATATTTTTACCCTAATTTTTAAGAGGGACCAAAAAAAAAAAAAAAACCCTCACCAAGCTGAAAGAACTGAACTACTGGATAGCTCAGTGGTGGATGTCTCTGGCTGCAGAACAGGAGGTTGGGGGTTCAATTCCCCCACCCCCGGGTCTCCTTGAGAGGGGCTGGACTAGATGATCCACCAGGTCCCTTCCAGATCTGCAGTTCTAAGGGTATAAATAGATACTTTTGCAAACTACAGGAGGGAGAACCGATGCCCTGTGGCAGAGCTCTTTCTAAGAGACCATGTCTAAGATGTGTGGGGCTACAACCCTCCCCCCAATGGCTGCTGGCTTCAGCTTCAGGGTGCACTGGAAATCCATGTTGGTGTCAACTCTGTGTTTCACGTTTGGTCTCTGGCTGAGGAACCAGAGGCTGAGGGTTCAATGTCCACTGTGCATCCCAGGAGAGCCAGCCTGTGTAGCCTTGGGCAGGCTGCACAGCCCCAGGAAAAGGGAATGGTGAACTACTTGCTGCTGCAGAGCTGGAAGGGGGACCCTCTGGATCATCCAGTCCACCCCCAGTCAAGGAGGCTCAGTGTGGGAATCGAACTCCCCCACCTCCAGCTCTGCAGGCAGATGCCTAAACCAGTGGTTCTTAACCTTGGGTTACTCAGGTGTTTTTGAACTGCATCTCCCAGAAACCTCAGCCAGCACAGCTGGTGGTGAAGCCTTCTGGGAGTTGTAGTCCAAAAACACCTGAGTAACCCAAGGTTAAGAACCACTGGCCTAAACCACCGAGCCAACCAGCAGTTCTCTGAATACTCTCTACTTAGAAAACCCTGTAAAGGGTTTCCGTAAGTCAGAACTGACTTGAGGGCACACACTTATTATTATTGAAGGAATCTCCAAAAAAGGTTTAGCACCTTGTAGAAGCACAGACTTAGGGTTATGCCCTTCAGGGTTTTTTTTTGGACCCTAAGATCCTGCTTAGACCTTGTAAGTTCAGGGTTGTGGCTTCCTTTAAGGATGCAACCCATCTCACACTTGGTCTTCATCTCCTCCTGTTGCCCTCAGCTTTTCCTCGCCTTACTGTATTTTCCAGTGTGGAAACTCCCCTGGCCTATCTTAAAGGACAGAATAGTAGATTTTTCTGATCTCTCCGTTTCTGGTAGTAAATGGGGAAGGGGCTGCACTCATCTAGACCGTCCCTATAGCCAGCCATCCTTCCTAAATAAAGTTCAAGCTGGATTGGACCCTATCAACAAATGAGAAGATGGTCTGACCTTTTGCAAACTTAATGGCTCTTAGTTGCCCATTCAAGACTACTATATTTCAAGACACGGTGAAGACTTGAACTTACCTCTCCATCAGGTCAAGCCTACAGTCTCACCCCCTGGACTTGAGCAAGGAGAAAAGACAGTTTAGTCCAGTGGTCTCCAGGTGTTCTTGGACTGCAACTCCCAGAAGCCTCCCCCACCAGCTGGGCTGACCAGGATTTCTGGGAGTTGCAGTCCAAGAACATCTGGTGACCCAAAGCGGGGGAAACAAGGGTTTTGTCTGATAACTTCCGTGGTGCATTTAGGAAATGTTTGGCTGTGGATAGACAATCAGGCAGATGGCTTCACTTACCAAACGCTGCCGCAGTTTGGAGCCTTCCTGATCCTTCCGGATAGAGTTTCGGGTTTCTGTCCGAACACCCCGCTCGGAAAAAGACCACCAGTCAGAGGTGTGCTGTCTGGAGAACAGGGGACGGGACACCCATTCTCCCCCCCCCAATCCCGCGCACTTTGAGGGAGCTCTCCGTGGTCCTGAACTCATAAGAGTCCGAACAGGGCCATCCGCTGAGCCGGGGCCTTCCCAAAGTTCAGGCCGAAACCCAGCGCGGATCCACTCCTCTTCCTCCCAGCTTAAGAGCCAAGGGAAAAGTTTGGTGTGTTTTAATGTCTCTCATGTTTCAGACTCGGGGTTGGGAGCCGATCCTGCGTCCTTCCCCCCTCCCCCTCTCCTTTCCCTTTCCCAACCCCCGCCTTTCAACTTGAAGCTGAAAGGCGCGGGGGAGAACGGCGTGCTTCTCACACCCACCCACCGCGCTTGCAAACTGACAGCTTGTTTTCCCGGAGAGGAGCAGCGAACACGCAAGGGCTGGTGCTTCTCTCTCTCTCGCTCGCTCACTTTCCTTTCTTTCATTCCCCCCCCCAAAGACTTTCTCTCGTTGCAGAATCGCCGTCCTCTCCTCCCCTTCCCATCCCTTTCTGGCTGCGCTTGGGTGCCTGTCGATCTCCCCATCCCTTTGAAAGAATACAGTTGAACAATCCGGAATCGCAAGGAGCCCACGTGTAAACGCGCCGCCTCCTCTTCCTCCTCCTTCCAGCTGCTGCGGGCTTTTGCTCGAGAGCTATAATTCTCTCTCTAGCCCCCCCCCCCCCTAAACTCCCCAGCAGGGTTTATTTTCGGCCACCAGCTCGCTTTGCACGGATCTACTTTCTCTTCTTGCTCTTATTTTTGAAATTATTGTTATTTCTTTAATCGCTCCAGGACCGCCTTGCCTGAGAGGGGCGAGATCTGAAGAGGGTGGGTGGGTGGGTGCGGGCAGATCCGGCTAAGGATTTGGGGGTCCGGAGGTCCTCTTGTGTGTGTGTGTGTGTGTGTGTGAGAGAGAGAGAGAGAGAGAGAGAGCGCTGGGCGCCCTTTGCTTTTGCACCGGGAACCGACCCAGCGAAGCGGAGCCGCGCCGGAGCGATCCCGGAGCCCGTGGAAACGGCGCGAGGCGTCCGCTCCGCTTCAGCGCCAAGCTTCCAAACGGGACATCCCAGCCACGTCGCTTGGCAAGGAGTCCTCCCTCAGCCGAAAAGAGGAGAACCAACTTAATGATTTATATTATATTTTCATTTTATTTGTTGCTTTATTTATTTATCTAGCTGTGTTTATTTTTTTTTTTGTAATTTGTTGATCTTTGTTTACCCGGTTCCTGGTTGCTTTTTAATTATTATTATTTATATTTTTTGCCGTTCTTGAGCATGGCTTCTTTACGCGCTCGTCGGCTCCGGCGCCAAAGCTTCAGGGAGCCCCGACTCGGGTTTGAGCACGTGTGAACTGCGCGGATCTGGGAGCGGGTGGGGAGGGAAGGGGGGGGGACAGAGAGCTTCGTTCCATCTTCTCTTTCCCCCCGTGTCTCCAAAACATGGAAGCGCTCGCTTGGATCTGGTCCTCCTTGCTGTTTTTCTGCACTCACCAGGGCACCTGGACCAGGTAAGAAAAACCCCAGCAAATGTGTGTGTTGTTTTTTTTGCGGGGGGGGGGGGAGGAAAAGGAACACTTTAAGATGGTCTGTTCGTTTGTTTTTAAAGGGGTCTTTTCTTAGGGCACCTTGAGTTTGGGGAGATTGAAAAAAGGCTGGGATTAAAGTGGTCCCTCCAAAAATAGAATTAGGTTCCTGTGCCTTTAAGAGAGGGACGGAAGTTCAGCAGGTATAGCTTTTCCAAGGGAAGGATACAGGCAGAAATCCTCTTTTTGCCAGTCCAAGCATCCTGGCCTGGAATCTGAGCCAGAGAAACCCTTCCTGCTATGGGATTGTGTCTATTTAGGATTGGACCCCACTGTATATTCCTTTTGAAACATTATTTAGGCTACGTGGAGGCAGTGTGGTGTAGTGGGAGGAGTGTTGGATTAGGATTCAGAAGACCTGTGTTCGAATGTCGCCTTGGCCATGGATCCTTACTAGGCTGGTGATAAGAGTGGCCACAGTGAACCACTCCCTTAATATCTCACAGACCCCAAAAACCTTGTTAGGGTCCCCATCCATCAGAAGTGATCCAAGGGCGTGTGGCAACACCAGGTCAAGTTGCACGGGTGAGCCCAGCGCAAGACAACTCTCTCCCACCACAACCCAGCTCACAGTGACCTACTTAGACAGCTGGGGGGGAAAGGGTGTATAGTGGTTACAGTGCTAGAGCATGGATTTAAGGAGACCCGTGTTCAAGTCTGGATCACTAAGCCGGTTGGGTGACCTTGGCTTGGTTGTGTGTCCTCAGCTTCACTTGAGAACCTGACCCTCAGGGGGTGAGGTGAACTCCTTGGTCTTGGGGTGGCCACCCAAAAAAACTACAAGAAGGCTCCTGAACCCCAGTTCTGATGATACCTGTTTTCCCTGCCTTTCTAGTCTCTGAGCAGAAATTTGAAGTTACAGGCTAGTGGGGCTTCAGGCTGTGTGGATTAAAAGCACCGGAGTTTCCTCCTTCCGGCAAAGCAGCCCACAGAGCCAGGATCCAGGTTTCTTACAGCCCTGGATTATCTCCCCCCCCCTTGCTGACACTCCAGGGAAACATCTTATAACCTCTGGGCATAGATAGAGTGCTCCCCCTCCTCCCTGGATAGTATGTGAGCTAAGAGGAAACAGGTTTTGCTCTCTGGCTGCAGCCCCTCCTTTCAGTGCTGGTTTACTCACGAGTAAGTCTGCCTGCAGGGGTGGAGGCTCCCCTCCTAGCTTATGAGCATTTCTTGTATTCCATGTATTCTTTGTTTTGCTGGTGTGTGTGTGTAAATGTTTCTGTGTGAACAGACAGCAGATCCCCCCCCCCCCGGGGCAATTTGCACCTTCTAACAGGAAATGGAGGCCCAGAACACCACATTGTCCAAAAAATTTTTTGAGGGAGTATATCTTTTTTTTGCCCAGCCACAACCTGCTTGCAATGAATTTTTCACACGAGATTGAGTGGCCACCTGAAAAAAAAACTTATGCATGGCTCCTCTGCCTTTAAGAGGTGTATGGAAGATGCAGTTTCACCAGGTGTAGCCTGCCATGCCAGTCACACCTGCTTAAACTCCCTCTTCTACACAATTCCTGAAGACCAGGCAGCCACCTCATCTTTTTTTTTTTGTTTTCCTGTCATCGCCCAAGTTCGAAACAGGATTTGAACTCAGAACCCTCCAACTCAAAACAGTGCCAATTAACAGCGCTATTTGAAAACAGTGCTGTGTGCATCTTAATTTGGCCATCTGTCTACTATCGCACACCAATTCTCTAACACGTCAGTAATATTATCTAATAAAACTAATAGCTGTAGCCAAGAGAATAAATAGCCAAACAACAGCAAAGACATCAATTAAAATGGCAATAACTTATAATAACAACTATACCAAGATGCTAGTAGACTAAGAATACCCTAATGATAGGACAATAGCTTAATAACCTGCTAATAATAGTCCTTAATAACTTGTAAAGTCACCTCCGTTGCCTGCATTTGGGTTTTGGACTAACAAAACGCACCAGGGTTAAAGATGGAGTTGCTTCAGTTTAATAATTCCTTTTCTGGATTAATTCCATCGGGCTTTTCTGGACTGTTGATCCCTGCTTTCTTGCTTAAAAAAAGATCAAATATCCTTAAGCAATTTGGATCTCTGGTCAGAAACGACTCTGTTCAATAAGCGAAGCGTTATTACTCTTTATTTTGGGAAGCAAAGCATGCGTATGTGTTGAGCAGTGATCTGAAACGTTATTTACCCCGTTCTGTTTATGGTGGAAATCCTGGGTAGGCCCTTCAGGAGACAGACTCCATTTTTGTATTAAATAGAGTAGACTCGTGGTAATTCAAAGGACATGCATATTTGTGGCATTTCTGTCCAATAGTTCCCTTCATGAGCTGAAGGTTGTTTCCCCCTTCACACCCACAATGCCCTGTGAAGTCGGTCCGGCCGAGAGACACTGATAGGCCCAAGGCCACCCAATGAGCTTCACGGTTGAGCTGGGATTTGAACTCGGGTCTCTGTAATCATGACACCACAGGATGTGGTGTTTTCCCCCTTGTTTTGCAACTTCCAGCCATGTTAATAGGAACACCTCCCAGTACAGGCCTGGCGTGTCTACTCATGAGTAAAATCTTAGGCATTTGAAAGGACTTAGCTGCAGCTGAGAGTCGTGACTGGCTTCCCACTTGAAGGAGGGAAAAACAATGAGCTTGTATGATCTAATCTGAAGGAGTTTCCAATTGTGTATGTGTACACACACACACACACACACACACACACACACACACACACACACACACACACACACACACACACACACACACACACACACACACACACTCTATTGGAAACTTCTTCAAAATATCCACTAACATAAATATCTGCTGGGTCTTTCGAAACACCCAGCACATATTTATTTTAGCAGATAACTTTTTCTGTGCCAGGCAAACAACATTTCATATCCAAAGACCTTTTAAACAACACCCTCCCGTTGTGATTATAGCACAATCGTTTTCAAGACTGCTGATTTCCCTCGTCAACTCTTTCTGAATTGCTTATTGCTGCAATTGTTTAATATTGTCACCTCCATTTTGAAGCTATTTATCTTGATTTTATAATTTTACTGGGCATGAATGAGCACTTAAATGATAGTGACAACATTTTAAGATGGAAATGTGTGTGTTTGTGTGTGTGTGGCTGATGGGATGGTTGGCAGGGAAAGAGAAATTCTCACTTCCTTGAAGACAAAAATCAAGTGGACTTAAATCCTTCTTAGTAAATCGGCCAAAATCAGTTTCCAAAGCTGAATGCACAGTTGATTGATGTATCAGATGGCACGCCTCTCACCTGAACATATAAAACTGCCTCAAAATTCACCTGAAAACAGGACATGTGTGATCCAAATGAGGAGACAGTGGCTTAGGTGGAAGCAGGGTTGGAAACAGTGAATTCATCCTGCATATTGACCCAACTAAAATAAATTAAAAGTCATTAACTCAACTGCCCAGTTTTTAGGTCAACACTTACGTAAGTCCTGTTGATTCAGTGGCTGAAATCGAAGAGTAAGTTGCAACTGGAGTAAGCCCATTAAGTCAGTGGCACTTATATAAGTGTTGACTCACCAAATCCCCACTGATTCAATGGGCCTCTTTTAGTTGAGAGCAGTGTTTCCCAAAACGTTGGGTCTCCAGATGTTCTTGGACTACAACTCCCAGACATCCTGGCCTGCATAGCTAGTGTTGAAGACTTCTGGGAGTTGTAGTCCAAGAACATCTGGGGACCCCAGGTTGGGAAATGCTGTATTTCAGTCAGTGATCATAACTGTAATATGGAAGGGCTATATGAACAAAGGTTTGTTTTATGGAAGCTCAACAAACCAGGGTTGAAAAACCATGATTCAGTCCTGGTTGGCAAGCTGGGGTTGTGGTGGATGCTTCAGTCTACATTTCCCACTCCAGTAGCCATAGAAAATGGAAGAACTTAGAAGCCTTCCTAAGAGCATTGTCAGGGGAAGAAGGAATGGGGAGCCTCATGAACTGCTGGAGAGCTCAGTGGCTTAGGTCAGTCACTGTAGAGGTTGGGAGTTCGATTCCCCGCTGGGCTAACTTGACAGGGGCTGGACTGGATGATCCATAGGGTCCCTTCCAGCTCTGCAGCTCTAAGATTACGTATTATATAATTCATTCCTACCACACGGTGGAGGTTAGTGAGCCCTGCTTTATATGGGGTTGTGTGGACATGCAGGCTTTACTGTAAGCTTCAAAAATCGCTCTCCAAGGTGCTGAAACCAGCTGGAACTAGGGTTCAGTATCTGGGATGCCTCTTGTTAAAGTTTGGGTAAAATCTGCAGTAGATTAACCACCCCGGGGGGGGGGGGCGAAAGTTGGGCTCGCCAGCTTCCCCTTTGCACTGCTACAAATCCTGGTTAAATCGCATCTTGCCTCTTCCTGGGTTAAACTGAAATAGTGAGGACTGCTTCGAGGGCTGAAAGAGGATGACGATGAGGCCTCCTTTGTGTGTGATGGTACTCTAATTTAAACATGTTCCTCCCATATGTTTATACTTCACTGGAGACTTTTCTTCTTCCCCTCTTCCATTTTACTGCAGCGGTGTGTCCTCTGTACACATTAGACCTTGAAAAGTTTCTTGTAAGGACAACGTTGGATGAAACCAACCACAGCAATAACCAAATTCTTGCTTATACTTTATAACAATAATAAGGAAGGAAGCCTCTGGATCATGAAGTCCAGTCCTGTTCCCCAGCGGGGAATCGAACCCCCAACCTCTGGCTCCGCAGCCAGAGACCTCAACCACTGAGCGACCCAGTGGTTCTTCTATTATCAACATCAGGAAAGGGCACGTATTCCACCTTCTGCTCCTTGGGCTTTCTCCCTTCTTGCTTCCAAGTCCATGCTGTGCTATTTCCAGGCAAAATGCGATTTCATTTTGTTTCCTCAGAGAATAAATCCCTGCATATATTTTGGCTTGTTTTTCAAAGGAATTCTTTCATGACGGCCTTGAAACTGAAGCTTATTTCCCTATGTAAGAACTACATGCAGGGTGTATTTGTGCATTTCTTGCTAGGTTGTTCCCATGTTAACAAAAAACTGTAGAACACAGCCGAGGTCCAGATACTTTTACATCTGGCTTCCTGCAAGGAATTAGCCTCGACACTCGCTGGTGGCAGAAACCACTACACGTGCTGCAAGACCCCTCTAAGGCTTGCAAGTTTGTTTGTTTTTTGGCCATAAGCTATTGCAGAGTGAAGCCCACCTCTTCAAATCTCCACTTCCTTCCTGACCCTAAAAGATGCAGAGAGTGCAGTTCTGTTTGGAAGGGAAAAACGCAGACAGAGCAAATTCCTCCCCCTGCCAAAGGCATGAAAGCGTGCATGGTCTGCCTTCAGGATGAAGTATAAACATTTTCCAACTCTGTCTTACGTCTTCACAATCATCATTTTAGAATTAGAGAGGTGGAAAGGACTTTAGGGATCATTAAATCCAGCCCTTGTCAAGCAGGCACAGTAGGGAATCGAACTCTCAGCTTCTGGCTCTAGAGACAGAAGACCTCAGCCACTGAACTGTGCAGTGACTTTTCAAACAGATAAATTCCTTTCATCCCTTCACCTGCTCACTCGGATTTTTTTAATTCCCTGGGATTCTGGAGAACTTTGAAGGAGGGTGGTGTTGATGAAAAAAAACACACTCGCCCCGTTTATGCAAAGAATCCTCCAAGTGACAAAAAATAGGGTCGGTGATGGCTTGAGGACAGGTAGCAGCCAATAGAGATCCACGCTGCTTTGTTTGCTCTTGGGATTTTAACCGTGGTTTAGACCTCTGGGCGTCTTCCTTAATCTGCAAGCATTACAAACAGAGTACACTGTGGTAAACCAGGTCAGACAGTTTAAGTGTTTAGTTGTGTAGAGTTTCCTGTAAAAGTGGAACTCCAGGTTTTTCCATCCTTGCTACCTTTCAGCCTAACTAGTTTGGTTTGGCTTCAGCTCTCATGGATGGCGGGCCTTTTATTTTCCGATGGGAAGGAGTGCCACAGTTCCTGGTTGAGGAACTTGAGTCTTCCACAGAGAACCCAGGCTTCTTCAATTTCCAAACTAGCCGCCATGCCTTCATCTCGTTCTTCTCTAACATGTCTGACGAAGAGGAGCGACCCATAAAAGCTTACACTGAAATATAATCTTTAACACGCCTTCCGTTTTATATGTTGATTTGTTTTTGCCTGGCTAGGTTTCTGTAAACATTCCTGCAATGCTGCTGCCTCGGGCAGGACCTTTTTGAAGCTAGAAAAGGGAAACAAAAGTCTCAGGAATTAAAAAGTATTTGTTTGTTTGTTAAATTTCTATACCGCACCATCGAGTGGCATGCTACTACTCTCAGCAGTTTTCAACAGTAGATAAAACATACAATTGTTGTTGTTTAGTCATTAAATCGTGTCCGATTCTTCGTGACCCCATGGACCAGAGCACGCCAGGCCCTCCTGTCTACCGCTGCCTCCCGGAGTTTGGTCAAATTCATGTTGGTCGCTTCGGTGACACTGTCCAACCATCTCATCCTCTGTCATCCCCTTCTCCTCTTGCCTTCACACTTTCCCAACATCAGGGTCTTTTCTAGGGAGTCTTCTCTTCTCATGAGATGGCCAAAGTCTTGGAGCCTCAGCTTCAGGATCTGTCCTTCCAGGGAGCACTCAGGCTTGATTTCCTTCAGAATGGATAGGTTTGTTCTCCTTGCAGTCCAGGGGACTCTCAAGATCCTCCTCCAGCACCACAATTCAAAAGCATCAATTCTTCGGTGGTCGGTCTTCTTTATGGTCCAGCTCTCACTTCCATACATTGCTACTGGAAAGAACACAGCTTTGACTATGCGGACCTTTGTCGGCAAAGTGAGGTCTCTGCTTTTTGAGATGCTGTCTAGGTTTGTCATTGCTTTCCTCCTAAGAAGCAGGCGTCTTTTTAGTTTCGTGGTTGCTGTCCTCATCTGCAGTGATCATGGAGCCCAAGAAGGTAAAATCTATCACTGCCTCCATATCTTCCCCTTCTATTTGCCAGGAGGTGATGGGACCTCACTTTCTGCCATCAGAGTGGTATCATCTGCATATCAGAGGTTATTGATATTTCTTCTGGCAGTCTTAATTCCGGCTTGGAATTCCTCTAGTCTGGCCTTCCGCATGATGTATTCTGTATATAAGTTAAATAAGCAGGGGGACAATATACAGCCTTGTCATACTCCTTTCCAAATTTGAACCAATCAGTTGTTCCATATCCAATTCTAACTGTTGCTTCCTGTCCCACATACAGTATAGATTTCTCAGGGGATAGATAAGGTGGTCAGGCACTCCCATTTCTTTAAGGACTTGCCATAGTTTGCTGTGGTAAAACATACAATGTTAAACAGTAAATACACAATAGTTGCTGTCTAGGTTTTAATAAAATAAGAACAATGTTAAACAGTAAATACACAATAGTTGCTGTCTAGGTTTTAATAAAATAAGAAGTGGCACCGAGGACTGTTATATGAATATAACCATCACAAAAATATAAACATAAATATAAGCACAATCATCTCCTCCCATAACCCACATCACAACAGTACAAAAAAGCGACTTACAGAGAGCACAAGGTGGCGGCCACAGGCAAGCGCGAAACAAAAGTAGATCATAAAAGTACTAATTACGAAGGAAGGGTGACTTGAAATGCTTCAAAGGTTTTTATGTGCTTCCTGAATGCCAGAAGGGTCAGGGCCTGGCATACCTGCACAAGTAGGGCATTCCATGAAGAGGGAGCCACTACCAATGAGGCCCCACTCCTGGCCAAAGATTTCCTGGTGGGATTCATTTAGAGAGATTTCTTGCCAGAGATTCACCTACAGTAGGTATGACTATTTCCCCCCTCCCTTGTAGGATACGCTGGGGGTTTGTTCGTGGCTAGAAGGTTCACAGATAAGAAGCCATACCGCGCTCATCAATTTACACCCTCTTTGCTGACACTGTTTATTACAAATGTGTGATCCCCAACCCCCCCCCAAACTTTTCCCAGCTAATGATGAGGGGGGACATTTGCTGCTGTCAAGCCCCAGGAACGTCATCCTGACGTTATGATTTAAGTCTCACAGCTAAAATGTTTGAAGCTTAACGCTTTCCCTTTTGGACGCCGTCTTAAAGCGCTGTTCCTTGGGCTCGGTTATATAAGGAAACTCAGGCGGCTTCACCGTTCTATAAAGAGGCAGTTTAAAAATGACATTTGCACAATCCTTGATGGAGTGCCTCTTTTGCTGTTTCCCAGAGCGCTAATTTATATAATATATGAAAAAAAAGACACAAGCGCTGGGCCTTTAAGAGGCTGGGGGAAAGTTCCTTAAAGGCTGGAGATTTGTCTGCTGCCTTTTTGGAAGGGAGATGTGGGCTGTACACGTAAATAAATACATTTTTCACTGTTTGCATGCCTGTGAATTGCAAGTTAAGTTCAGCTCCGTAGGAATAAAACAGTAGGATTAAAACAGAGCGATACAGGACCGCAGTAGTTTAGAGCCTCGGATGTAGATTTGAGAGATTCAAGCTTGAGTTTCCACGGATCTTTGAAAACTCCTGGATGTTGCTGGGCTTTGCCTCAGCCTGGTCTGTTTCACAGCCACCTTGTGAGCATCAGCGAGGGAGAGAAGAGGGCATGCACAAGCCTTAACCTCTTTGGACAAAGAAGGAGAGAGAAATGCAGGTTATAAATGTAGCAAAATAAAAGCAGAGTAATCTAAGGGGGCAGAATGATGGTTTTCACGTTTATGTCCTCTTGTGTGGGTTTCAGCTTCCAACGCACCTAGCTTGTCATGGCCAATGTTGAAGCATTCTGGGAGTGGCAGTCCAAAAAACAAACAAACCCACTGGTGCACCCAAAATTGGGAGTGGTAGAGCTATAACACCTGGTGTGCCTTTAGCAGTGGTTCCCAACCCTGGGTCCCCAGATGTTTGTAGACTCAAACTCCCAGAAGCCTTCACTGCCAGCTGGGCTGGCCAGGATTTCTGGGAGTTGTAGTGCAGACTTTTTTTTTTTTTTGAACAGAAGTTCTTCAGTTTCATGCCATCCTCTTTTAAAAGTTTGAAAGCTGAGCAAACAGCATATATGCTGCCAGAGGTAAGAGAGAGAGGAAAGAAGATTAGTGGTTTGGTGGCAAAATGCAGCCACACAGAACATCAGGTGTTATGCCGGGTTTTTCACACCACACACTTTCCAGATATGAGGGACTATGTGTCCCATCAGCCCCAGCTGGAAAGCAGATGGAGGTGGGTTTTTTGCATCTGGAAACTGCCAGCAAATATCCTCCCTCCCTCCCTCCCTCCCTCCCTCCCTTCCTTCCTTCCTTCCTTCCTTCCTTCCTTCCTTCCTTCCTTCCTTCCTTCCTTCCTTCCTTCCTTCCTTCCTTCCTTCCTTCCTTCCTTCCTTCTATCCATCACCAGCTCCTTCCTTCCTTCCTTCCTTCCTTCCTTCCTTCCTTCCTTCCTTCCTTCCTTCCTTCCTTCCTTCCTTCCTTCCTTCCTTCCTTCCTTCCTTCCTTCCTTCCTTCCTTCCTTCCTTCCTTCCTTCCTTCCTTCCTTCCTTCCTTCCTTCCTTCCATCCATCACCAGCTCCTTCCTTCCTTCCTTTTCTTTATTTTGGTCAATGCTCTGGCTGTCAGCGCCCAGCAAAATAGTCCCCACCCTTACTTAATGAGTGCCCTCCCTCTGAGGGTGTGAAAAGGAAATTTAAAAGCCAGACTAGGTTAGGGCACCAGGGAGTTGACAACCCAAATAGTTCAAAGGAGGCTGGGGTGTATGCAGATTTATGGAATATTTTTTTTAACTCCAGCAGCCAATGACAAGTTTTCATCTGTGGCTTAAACTCTGACATGATGAGTAGGTGGAAGTCTACTGGACTGATGGTTGTGCAAAAGATTTGTGCACAACACACTCCTATTTGTTCCTTCGTTCTCCTAGTGATGCCTTGTTTTCCTTAATAGTATTTCATTTTTTGACAAAGAGACAGATGGAAAGGACAGCCAAGGCACAAGCCAAAGTTGCGCCATGGATCAGAGCCCTACAGGGCTGTTAGTTCAGAGAAGGAGTCACCTAAGGAGCAGTCGGTGGCAGATGAAGGTCAGGTTGTCAGGAAATCCGTCAAGCCGGAAGGCAAGGAACACTGAGATGGGGAAACGGGGCATGTGATTTTGGTGTTGTTTTCAGCAACCAGTTTGGTTTTTAGGCATTGTATTTCTGGGGCTAGTGATTAGATGACTCCCTCCCACATGATTTGCTGTGTGTTGTGCTTGCTTATAAATATTAACGAACGTATGTAACCACTCAGGCTAAGTCTTGCGCCTAGCGGTCATTCGTAACCTTGGTTTCCCAGATGTTCTTGGACTTCAACTCCTGGACAGCACCGCGCGTGGTGAAGGTTTCTGGGAGTTTAAGTCCAAGAACATCTAGGGACCCCCCAAGGCTGGAAAAGACTGCTCAAGTGTCTCCTGGGATAGGAGATTGCTCTGATTATGGTCTGTCGAGCTGCGACGTATCATCTTGGTTTTCATCCCTCAAAAGCTAAGGAAAGACTCATCTGTGAGCTCTGTGTCTTCTTCTCAACTTTAATGGAGCTCTCCGAGGTGCTGAATGTAGTTTGAGGGTTGGCTTCAGAACTTTGAGGAGCTCCTGGGAAATTTGGACCAAAACCCAGAGCGGATTTGCTGCGCCCTCGCCCTGCCAGCGAACTTGGAGCAATCAGGCTCCACCGAGGTGGACCGAGAGTCTAAGGCACCTTCCTGCGCTCCTAGATGTGCGAGAAATTAATTAATTGATCACAAAAGACTTTAGTAGTATCCAAGAAAGATTGTGGGTCGTGAGAGACGGTTTTGGACAGGGATAAAAAAAAAAATGAAATGAGGCCTCTTTTTGTTTCTGTGTGATAAATTTACTTCCCCTTTGTTTGGGTTTTGGGATGCTATGAGTATTATTTAGGCTTCTAACTGCCTTGGGCAAACGGGCATTTCATTCTTTACTTAAAAATAGAAACATAATCTCTTAATGGTTGTTTGTCATAGGCATCTGCAATTTTGTAAAAAAAATTTTTAAACTGTTGTCTGTTTGTGGGTAATTGTCACGCAACTCTCTTGCCCCTTCACAAAGAAAAGCCTTTTTTTATGGTTAAAAACAACAGCAACCGTGTAGATGACTATCTACAGATGTCAAGAGCAGGCTGCCTGCTGGTGCTTAAAACTTAAAAGAGGAAAGCAAAGAAGAGCTTTTGATATTCACAAGGTTGCGATGAATTAAGCCTAATGCTTTTCCAATTACATTTCAAAATATAGAACATAGTTATACAGCAGGCTACACTCAGGCTCCAGGCATGGCAGATGGGAAAAAAAGGCATGCATTTCTCTGGATAATCCTGGAGGCCATTGCTAGGCAGTACCCTTTGAGTGACCCCTACATGCCCTAGACAGGGTCCCAAAGAGGATGTTCTTTTGGAGATAGTGAAAGGTGTGGGAAATGGATCACCAGTGTGTCTAAAAAGTAGTCTGAATTGGGGGAAGGAACATAAGCCGTGTGTGTTCTCCCCCTATGTTTAGATTGCCACTCTTAGGCTTCCTTCCTTCCTACTCCCTCTTCTCAGATCTTCTTCTCTTTGTTATCTTCCCCTAGCTAGAAAGAAATACAAGGAAGATACCCAAATGGAAACTTAACTTGTTAGCACCGGAATAAGAAACTGGTAGGAGATACTACAGATCTCCAGGAAGGGCTGAGAAATTAATCCGTTGCGTTCCTGGGGATAGGGATGGCTGCCAGCAGTGTCTACAATAATCAAGTCAACTTTAGAGGCTTCCATAAATAAGTTTAACAGATGGATTCAGCCTGCACTATCCATGAATGGATTGTTGTCCTTTTTTTGGGCGGGGGGCATGCTCTGAGTCCCCAGAATGATAATTCATTTCAATAATCAGAAGCTCAGCCTTAGGACGCTGCATCATGGCGGTGTAAATCCTGCATAAGCCAACTGAAAAAGGCATGGGCCCTCATTTTCAGAGGCTGATACCTTTTGTGAGGAACTGGTTCCTCGTCTTCACTTTATAACAGGAGGTGTTAATCTCTAATAACAAAAGCAAACACAACAATGTCAGTTTAGATTACTGAATAAATGGAGATCTGTGTGAATCTTCTGGCACCTTGTTGGCCTAGATTACAGATGGGAAACCTGTGGCCCTCCAGACCAACACTTGGAAAAGTTACCTTTTGGGAAAGTTACTTTTTGAGACTACGACTGCCCAAATCCCTGTAATAGCACGGTCAGCGGTTATAACTTTGAGAGTTGTCGTACAATGTTCTTTTTTTAATTTTGTGAGCTATGTTCCAGATTCTTGCACTCCAGTTCCCATGAGCCCTGTCCAGCTTGGTCAGCAATAGAGGATTATGGGAGTAGTCATCCAAAATATCTGGAGGCCACAGTTTCCTCCTCACCTGCTCTGGTTGAAGGCTGTCCTTGGTCCAGGTGGCTGGAAATGATGGGAATTGTAGTCCAAATGTTAGGGCGCCAAGTTGAGGGAGAGGATCTGAAGTTTTAAGCAGGCAAGTCAAGCCTTGAGATCTTTAATCTCCTGCAGCCTAGAAGACGAAGTGAGGATTCTGTGTTTCAACAATGCCTGCTTTTTCTTTTTTATAATCATGGAACAGGTGGATGGCAAAGCTTAGGGACATGAAAATACACTGGATTTACATTTTATAATCTACCCGCGAAGGAAGCTAAACCCGCTTTAGGTGGTTCAGCAATTTTGCTCATTGCTTGGAGATGAAAGGCGCCATGTACGAAGAGGTTAGATGTGTGTAAAACTGGAGAATCGTACGGGCCGAATTTAATGTGAAACGGGGGAGGGGGAGGGAGAGTGAGCAGCACCACAGCTTAATCTGCCGCCCGGGCGTGAAAATAAACAGGGCATGCAGTTGAGATCAAACCTTTGACAGTCTACTTTGGCGATGTCTCCTGCTTCCTTTTCAAAACTGGTCTTCCTTGGATAACTCCCTTTTGAAAGACCACAATACCCAGAATCCCCCTAGCTGGCATGTTGACTGAAGAATTCTGGGAGTTACAATCCCCAGAAAAGAACTGATCCAAAGTCTGGCTCAAAGTTAGAGCCAACGTGCTGCTGAATCAGGGAGTTGAATACTTGTTCACTGTGCTAGACCTGCTGGGTAGCTCAGTGGTTTGGGTCTCTGGCTGCGGAGCCAGCGGTTGGAGGTTCGATTCCCTGCGGTGTCTCCTTGAGAGCCACTGGATTCCATGATCCAGAGGGTCCCTTCCAGCTCTGCAGTTCTAAGATGACTTCAAGACCACCTCCTTTCTTGAATTGCTGTCCATAAATAACATTTTTCAAAACTCTCCTCTGGAGTCCCTCTTCCTTCAGCTAATCTCAGCAGCACTGCGTTAGAAAGAGTGAGCTTGGAGACATGACTATTTTTTTTTGCCTCCTTTCCATGTTTTGACATCTCGGTAGGAAAGGGAGCTTCTGCTCTCCATCCCAAATCTTCTCCAGAAGGTTTCGGGTCATGGGTCTCTCCAGTTAAGAAAAGATCTGCGGGCATGCCACGACAGAAATGCTCTACTTGAGGCACCGGAAAAACCAGAGCAGTCTAGAACCATGGTTCTCGTCTCAATCTTAGGAGCCCCTCGTTGGGTTTCAGCCCCCCATAAGCCCCACCTGGTGAGACTGGACAGTCAAGGATTCTGCGAAGGAGCTGTCAAGCCAGTATTTGGGGACCACTTCATCATCATCATCATCTTAGAATTGTAGAGCTGGAAGGGACCCTGTGGGTCATCTAGTCCAGCCCGTCAGGGAGGCCCAGTTGGGGAATCGAACTCCCAACCTCTGGGTCCACAGCCAGAGACTTAAACCACTGAAGTTTCCAGCACAGTCAGATAAATGGTCTGATCCAATTCAGGGTGGCTTTCTATCCCCCCCCCCCGCTAATTTTACTTAAGTTTAAATAATTGGTTTACTTTTAAAGCTGCCCTTTTAACTGCAAGACTACCCTGCTACTCAGAATAAATGCAGACTGTTCAAGAAATGAGGCTGGGGTTATCTTTGCACGGCATGACTTGTCTATAGGGAAAATAAAGTTAGAAGGGGATGTGGGGGTCAGAGGCATCTCTCCTTCTCCTCCCTTGCTGTCCCCCCCCACCTGCTCTGATGCTGCAGCTGGCATCACCTTGCATAGTGATTTTTATCACAGCCCAATAGCATGACTGAAGACTTGATGAGTCACACGTCTTGGGACATGTTTTAAATCTAGGCTTGCGGTAACGGAGGGTGGGTTGCCACGGCTGGTTGTTTTCCCCCTGCTTCCTCTGGCAGCAAGTTTAAATCATGGTGACAGCAGTAACCAAGTATATCAGACAGAACAGGTAAGGTGATGACCCTTAGGGTCTACATGGGATTTCAAAGAAAGCGTAATTGTGGGCGAGTTTTGAGGAGCAGGCACAGTCCAGGGGAAACTAGCAGCTCCCTGTGATGAATCCTTTGTAGGTTTTGGTCCAAACTTTCCAGGAACTATTTCCCCCTACCCCTTCCAGATTGAGTTCAGCACCCTGGAAAGCTCCTTTAAAACTTGGAGCAGAAGCACTGTCACCAGCGTCCCCTGGAATAGCCAGTGGCACATGGGTAGGAAATAAGGGACGTAGTTTCATTGAAAGCTTTTTTTTTTTGCCTTGCTGAGCTTTGGGGAATCCATTTTTCTTTCCAATTTTTAAGAGTGGGAGAAGCACTTTGAGCAAGCACCCAACCCTACCGGGAGTGGCTTCTGGGGTGATCTAGAGGGCTGGATTGGGACTCCAGGGACTGAGGTCAACAAGCCAGTGATGTACAGGGTGCTTTGTTGAGTAAACTAAACAAAGATGGGGGTGAAACAGGAAGAGGTTGGGTTACCGCATTTTTCCATGTATAAGACGCCCCCATGTATGAGACGTCCCCACTTTTCTAATCCAAAATTAAGAAATCTAAGTGGGGCGTAGCAAATGTAGGGGGAAAGGGATCAAAAGTGCTGCAGGATCAATTTGATCCCTGCTTTCCCCTCCACTTGCTTTTGTTCTCTCCTCAGCTTACTTCCGTGTATAAGACGACCCTCAATTTTTAGTCTAGAGATTTTAGACACACGTAAAGTCTTATACATGGAAAAATACGGTACTTCCGCTTTCAGTTTTGAGGACCATATGTAGCAACCAAGGCCTATGAGATGAGGCCCATCTCTCTCCTCAATGATCATCTATTCTGGGAGGCGGAGGGCCACCCTCTCCCCAAATCCAGGGGGCAAAGAGGACTCCAAATAGGGGAGCAGAGGTCACTTTATCTTCAGTGACAGCGCCCTATGTTCTTTCCCATCTTATGTAAAGGGCTAATGAAATTTCGCTGTTGGGTAATGGGGAATCCCAGGTCTTCACCAACACTCCTCCAACAGTGACAGCACCTCCGATTGTAACAGCACCGCTAACATTAACTAACGGTGTTCATGTCACTCAGAAACTACGTCTCCAGAGCTCCATTTCCCAGCTGCTGTAAGAGTGTTTACACATTTATACGAGGGGAACAAGAGGTTGGAACTTGCACACAATTTACCTAAAAGTACCCCGTACTGTATTATAAGTGGATGGCTTATTTCATAACCAATCCATCTTAGTTTTTGCAGTGTTCAATCATAAGCCTCTTCCATCCATTTTCTGCAACAGTCTGTGAATATTTTATTTTAAATGCCTGAGGATCCAGCTTTAGTTTACTGTGCTATTTTCATTTGTAGATGCCTTCGGGGCGCGTCTTTACTCAGTCCCCCCCTTTATTGTGCAATTTCTCCTAATGTACGCGTTTCTGAGCTAAAAGCCACTTTACTGGACTCAGAGGAGAGGGCAGCTCAAACCATAACTGTGTTCCAGTTTGTGGATCGATGCGTGGATTGTGAATTAAGACAGTTCATTTAGAAATGCCACCGGAACAAAATTCTCCCTTGTCACTACTTTGAAATGAATACGATTTCTCCATTCAATCTAGTTTGTACTGTAAATTGACCAGTTGCTTAAAATCCATCGGCTTTTCTTTTTGATCACTCACTTGGTCTTTACATCTTAATTGTTTTAGAATTACAGAGCAGGAAGGGACTCTACAGATCATCCAGTCTAGCCCCTGCCACGGAGGCCCCGTGAGGGAATCGAACCCCCAACCTCTGCGTAAGCCACTGAGCCATCCAGCGGGTTCCCCTTAATTCCAACAGAACCAAAAGCAATCATTCCTAACTCTCCAGGCAGATGCTCATGTCTGTCAGTGACCGTTACTTATAAAAGCCTTTTAAAAAGAACTAGTTCATCGTTGGGTATGTTTATTCCCCAAAATAGCCGTTTTCTGTCTTTTTTTCCCCCCTGCCCCACAGAGCGATGAATGACATTGGCGATTATATAGGATCAAACATTGAAATATCGTGGTTACCTAATTTGGATGACTTGATGAAAGGATACGCCCGTAACTTCAGGCCTGGGATTGGGGGTAAGACTTGAACCCTGTACAGAAGGTGGGAGTAACTAAAGCAATGTGTTGTATAGACTGCCATAGACTGACATGTATTGTTTTTAGTGTTGCTAATTTCACCATACAGTGGTCTCAGACCTTGTTTTGTGGGTGAAGGGTTGCAGGGAATTAGAAAACACGAATTAGAAAACAACTCTGAAAAAACTCAGAGTTGGACTACTGCAAGGCCCTTTATGTGGGGCTGCCCTTAAGTCTAGTCTAGACGTTCGGCCTGGTACAGAAGGAGTGTTACAGGCTCCCCACCTAAGGTTTTAACATCTTGGCTGAAGGAATTGTGCCGGCTACCTATTTACTACCGGCCAGGTTTAAGCCTTTGTTGTTATTATTATACAAAGCCTTAACAATGGCTTACCTCAAGGACCACCTTCTTCCTTCCTGAGCCAATCAGAACTTGAGGTCACTTGGGAGAGGGGCTTTAGCGCAACAGCATCAGGAATGCGGGAGGCTTTTTCCTTCCAGAGCGGAAGGTGTACCAACCGTTCAGACAGAGGTTCGTGGCGCGAGCGACAGCTTTCCACAAACATCCCATTCCAGGGGTAAACAGCGGCTAGGAAAAAAAAGAGTCCATTTTCCGACAGAGAATGGGTGCTGAGCTGCGAGACCCGATCCAGATCCGGGAGTGTATTCTTGATCCCGGAGTGACCCTTCCTAATTCTCAAAACAGCACGTTAAGGGACGCTCGCCACAGCTTTGGAAAGTGGCGTTCTGGACTCCACATCCCATTATCCCCCAACCAGGGCGGCCGTGGATATGGGGATTATGGGATTTGTAGTTCCGGAACAGCCTTTCTTCTTTTTTGAGGTTTGGGGGCTGGAAAGATCAGCACATGGTCTTCTCTGTCAGCATCATAGGGCCTTAAAAGTTTCTTTAAATGCACAAAAACCTTCGTTTCTCTCTGGTTTTTAAAAATGTGTCCTCCTTTCTTCCCCCCCCCCCACAATTTAGGCCCTCCTGTAAATGTTGCCCTTGCGATCGAGGTAGCCAGTATTGATCACATCTCGGAAGTCAATATGGTAAGTTGGTGTGACAGCCAAATGGCTGACGTCTCATGCTGTCTACCGTTTTCCCTAAGAAGTGTGCAAATGATTTTATTTTCCTGTTGGGGAAGTAGATACTAGTAGGGGCATTCTGGGAATTGTAGTGTAAAAAAACAACAGCCTATGGAGCTTCTTACGTTTATGGTAGTGCAGGCTGCTGACCTCCGTTTTAAAGGGTGGAGAACCTGTTTCGGCTTTTAGTCCGCACTTTACAGGAGCTATTCAATGTGCTGAACCCTGTTCCACAAATATATCCTATAAAGTACAGCCCCGAACACAGATATGGTTCAGGCTAAAACTAGGTGTGGATCCCTGCCATCCCATAAAACTGGAGTGGCTGATCTCTACCATAGCCATGTCGTCATTAGCTGCCATGATTCTCCTATATTCCCACCCAACCTCTGACCTCCAAACTCAAAAAGGTGCTCCACCCTTTGACTATACCATCAGCACTGAATCCACCCTCTCGGCTGTTAATCCTCCAGTGGTCAATTTCCTCCTTAGGAATACACCATGACTGTCTTCCTGCACCAGAGCTGGCGAGACGACAGGCTTTCGTACAACCACACCAATGAAACCCTTGGCCTCGACAGTCGCTTCGTAGACAAGTTGTGGCTGCCGGACACTTTCATTGTCAATGCCAAGTCGGCCTGGTTTCACGACGTGACGGTGGAGAACAAGCTCATTCGGCTGCAGCCTGATGGAGTCATCCTGTACAGCATCCGGTAAGAGGATGAAAGTTGGGGGCTTCGCTTTTGTGCCTGCTGAGGACCCCTGAGTGGGTAGACAACAGGACTGGCAGGGAAGTTGGCAAGTCTTTGGTCCCAGGTCCCAAGTCCGGGTCTTTGGCCCCAAGTCCCAAGTCTGAGTCTTTGGTCCCAAGTCTCAAGTCTGAGTCTTTGGTCCCAAGTCCCAAGTCTGAGTCTTTGGTCCCAAGTCCCAAGTCTGAGTCTTTGGTCCCAAGTCCCAAGTCCGAGTCTTTGGTCCCAAGTCCCAAGTCCGAGTCTTTGGTCCCAAGTCCCAAGTCCGAGTCTTTGGTCCCAAGTCCCAAGTCCGAGTCTTTGGTCCCAAGTCCCAAGTCCGAATCTTTGGTCCCAAGTCCCAAGTCTGAGTCTTTGGTCCCAAGTCCCAAGTCTGAGTCTTTGGTGCCAAGTCCCAAGTCCGAGTCTTTGGTCCCAAGTCCCAAGTCTGAGTCTTTGGTGCCAAGTCCCAAGTCTGAGTCTTTGGCCCCAAGTCCCAAGTCTGAGTCTTTGGCCCCAAGTCCCAAGTCTGAGTCTTTGGCCCCAAGTCCCTAGTCTGAGTCTTTGGCCCCAAGTCCCAAGTCTGAGTCTTTGGCCTCAAGTCCCAAGTCTGAGTCTTTGGCCCCAAGTCCCAAGTCTGAGTCTTTGGCCCCAAGTCCCAAGTCTGAGTCCTCATTTAAAAAAAGCCTTTTCCCCAGAAAAAAAAGGGAGGGTCCCAAGTTGCAAGCAGAGCCTGAGTCATGGGAAGAAAACAACCTGGGTCGAATCCAAGTCAATTCACGGGTGCCACTTCCCTCCAGCTCAAGTCCCCATCTCTATAATCTATCATCTGCGTTTTTCAGCATCTGGGAGGTGGCTTGGAAGCGGTTCCCCCATGGATATGGGGGGTCCTGTTGTGCATTTCTTACTGTACCTTTCTTCTCCAGAGTAGGAAAGGCACCTCACTTAATCTGGAAGTTACATTTCAGTTCCGGGACTTGCCCTCCAAACGCTCCTGCGAGCCTACAGGTTCACGACCGCTTCCTCTCCTTTTTCCCCTTGGGCAGGGTTACCTCCACCGTGGCCTGCGACATGGATCTTACCAAGTACCCTATGGATGAGCAGGAGTGCATGCTGGATCTGGAAAGCTGTGAGTTGAAAGCTGAGATGCCTATGAAACGGGAGATGGGAAGGGGGCGAGGAGGCGAGGAAGGGACCTGCCTTCAAAATCCATAAAAGCCCCGCTGGATTACACCAAAGGCCTGCCACCTGTGAGGGTTTCCTGGGAATGTTGCGATGCCAAACGGGTTTGCCCTACAGCCGGATGAAATCATTTTGCAGGCTAGGACCAACCTTTGCACGTTGGCAATCGGTTGTTCTTTCCTCTCCAACCGCCTCGTTCCTGGGCAGTTAACCACAATGCCTTTTCTTTCATTGCTGCTGTCCTAAAGTTTGCAATTTTTTTTTGGTTAAGCAATCTTGTGTTTTTTGCTTTTTTTAAAAAAAAAACTTTCATTTCCAGGAGTTTGGATTTTAGAGCAGTCAACTTTGGGAGACAGGGAGCTTCCTTTAAGAAAGGGGCGGCGTTTCAAAGCAAGAGAGATTTTATTTGTTGATGGAGAAAGTCAGAGAGCTGCATGACATTCCTCCAGGATAGCGGTTTTGGCAGAGTATGGAAATTTTTTATATACAGTACATAATAGGGTCAGAACCACGATCTACCAGATTGTGACTTGTTATGTGTTGCAGAGTTTAGTTTTTTTGTATTTCTCTAGCTGTGCAGCAGAAATGGAGAGATCCACAGATCAGAATAAATTCAGATTCCCCAAAATTAGTCCTCCCTTTTTCCCCCCTCATCAACTGGCACTTATAGTCTCAAAAACTCACTCTGAGACATTAGGAAGAAGAAGCAAGAAAAGGTTTCATTTACTTACAGTGAGCGGATAAAACAGAAAACCGAAAACAAACATGACTGCTTTGAGCGACAGGCCTCCACAGAGTAATTGCTTTCAACAGACCGACTGATTGCAACAGATTACTGAGAGGGGGGGAAAAGGCTCTAAAGCAGAGAAGTGGAGCTTTCCTTGAATTCAGAGGCAGGAAGGAACTATTGGCTGCTGCTGGATAGATTGACAGTCACTCCAGTCCACGTGGAAGGCTGCAAATATTCCAATATTATGTCTAAACTGGGCCAGGGAATATTAGCCTAGAGACGAATGAGAGAAAGGATGGGCCTCCGTTTCTGAGTATTTCATCCTGAGCTTCTTATCTCTCCCCCATATCCCTGTATTTATTCAGTTTCTTTTGACAGATGGCTACTCCTCAGAGGATATTGTCTATTGCTGGTCCGAAAACCAAGATCAAATCCACGGGCTGGATAAGCTGCAACTTGCTCAATTCACCATCACCAATTATCGGTTCACGACGGAAGTGATGAACTTCAAATCTGGTAAACAAAGCGGTCAGTTCGGTCCCTTAGAAATCTTGCAAGAGACGGTGCTGAATGGCATGCATTGTAAGGAAACAGAATCGGCACGCCACTCTTTTTAAAATTCATGGCTGGCAAGTAATCTAGGGTTAGCGAAACACTGGGAGTTTCCTCTCTGCTTCCTTCTAGTCTTCCACTGTTTGGCAAGTTACCCCACTTAACAGGGGTCAAACTAGCTAATACGCTTAGCACGTTTTCAGAAGAGGTGCTCAATCAGAGTGATAAAAGGCTTTGCTTGTCATTGCATGTCATTTTTCTGAATGCGGCTTGCCCGTGGCATGCTTTGGTTTGGGATGCACTGTCGGAGAATAAACGTGGACTGAAGATAGGCTCATTTGCTATGTTTATTGCTGATGCATGTAGTTCTGGTGAAATGGAAAACAAATTCTTCATTGGGAATATGCATAACACTGAATTTGACCATGAGAGAGTGTGTGATATGTCCTTAAGGACTAAGAGTTGTGGTTTCCTTTATTGAGTCAATCCATCAACCAAAGAAATATTGATCAGATAGGAGAAACCTAGGTTGGAAGCCACCCTGATTCACTGGCTGAAATCCAGGAATGAATTACAACTAGAGCAGGCCCATTAAATCAGTGGAACGGAGAGAGGAGCTGGCTCCCCATTGATTCAATGGGCCCCATTTAGTTGGGAGTTACTGCCAAATTTCAGCCACTGGGTTGACTTCCTCTCGTTCCAAACTCATCTCTCCAAGAGGCTGCACATTTGAGGGGAACCCCATTAGTCACCTTGACCTTCCTGGAAGAAAAGTTGGATATTAGTGTAATAATTAATAATTTCTCTTTTTGAAAAATCTTTTTTTTTTAATTCAGCCGGTCAATTTCCCCGCCTCAGTCTTCACTTCCACTTGAGGCGGAATCGAGGGGTTTATATCATCCAGTCCTACGTGCCTTCCATCCTTCTGGTCGCCATGTCTTGGGTGTCCTTCTGGATCAGCCAGTCAGCTGTGCCTGCTCGAGTCTCGTTAGGTAAAAGAGGATTTTATTTCATATTTCTGAAAGATGCTCAACCCATTCTGATATTTGCAGAGCCTGGAAGTGTCGCTTTGTGGATTGCACGTTCCGGATTTCCCAGAGCCGGCATGACCAATGTCTATACTGGCTATAGGATTTTGAGAGCAGTAACCCAAAAAAAGTAACTTTCCTATCTCTGGGATTCCTTGGGTCAAACTAAAAGGTGCAGTTACCACATTGCTCAGAAATGGGACCTGCTGAAGTCCTGAAAGATGCCCGTTCATTACTGCATTTCTCATCTCCTGTACCTTGCATGTTAGCTTGCTTTGTGATTGGTCAGGAGGAAGTAAACAGGGACTTCATTTGCTCAGACACATCACTCTCAGAGAAACATGTCAAGGGAGAGCCAATGTATATAGGAAAACTACCTTTGAGGGAGGGCAGAATCTAAATTCTGTCCCTACTAGAGTAGATCTACTAAATCCATGGGATTTGCACAAGGGCTGACTTCCCAATGAGCACGTTTTTTTAAATGGTTCTGGGATGATGGTAGGTTAATTCAACACATCTGGAATACACCATGTTGGGGAAGCCTGGTGTAAACAGCTGCTTATCTGCCACTGTGATAACAGTTAGTAACTGGGGGCTATCAAAATGATCCTGAATTATGGTGACCCATCTTGGGGTTTTCTAGGCATCAAGTACTCAGAAGTGGTTTCTGAGTCCCTTCTTTTAGGGACATGCGTCTTGTGCACACAGGCTGGTTTGTCTCCTGGGGGAGGGGGGGACACTGGGAATCGAACTCCTAGACTTTGGCTCTGCCGCCAGGAGCTGCTCCAGCTCCACGAGCTATCTGGCCATCTTCATCTACAGCAGAAGGATCTAAACGGTTGGGTGTCTTTTGTTGGACTAACTCAAATGAAACAGCATTGACACCTTTCCCCACCACCACCTCGTCCAGGTATAACCACCGTCCTCACCATGACGACCCTGATGGTCAGCGCTCGTTCCTCGCTCCCAAGAGCCTCGGCCATCAAAGCCTTGGATGTCTATTTCTGGATCTGCTACGTCTTCGTCTTCGCCGCGCTGGTGGAATATGCGTTTGCCCATTTCAACGCTGACTATATGAAGAAGCAGAAAGACAAGCTGAAGGCCACCAAGCCGGTGGGAGAGGTCAGTCAAAGGCTTTGGTTGGCGCGTCAAACTCGGATCCCTGCATTTGTTAGCTTGAGGTGATCGACTCACAGAGAGGAGACCCCCCCCCCAAAAAAAATGCCATAGCTGCAATCGGAGGAAGATAAAGATGCCTCTCCTGAGCCATCTCCATAGTGCCAAACCATCTGGTTTGGGGTGGAAGGAATGTCACTCCGATAAGTTTTTGTGTGGCCCCGATGCCCCATATATTCTAGATCCAGTGTGACGTTATAAGGGTTCTTAGTTCCAGTTCTGTATTACAGCAGAACCCCTTTATCCACTGATTCGCTGATCCACAGACTGAAGATATTAAAAATATTTAAACAAAAATCCTAGAAATATACCGTACTGTATGTACCGTATTTTTCCATGTATAAGATGCCCCCATGTATAAGACACTCCTCCCACTTTTCTAACCCCAAATTAAGAAATTTAAGTGGGGCTTAGCAAATGTAGGGGGGGAAAGGGATCAAAGTGCTGCAGGATCGCTTTGATCCCTGTTTTCCCCTCAACTTGTTTTGGTTCTCTCCTCAGCTTACTTCTGTGTATAAGACGACCCTCAATTTTTAGTCTAAAGATTTTAGACGAAAGTATAGTCTTATACACAGAAAAATACAATATTTCTAAAGGTGAAGTTATCAGAACTGGCCACTAGAGAGAGCTAGAGATGATATTTTATATACAGTGGTGCCTCGCTTAACGAGCGCCTCGCTGAGCGATGAAATCGCTTAACGAGGCACTCTGGGCCATCGCTGGAGCATTCGCTCAGCGATGGCCCCTATGGGGATTTTTCGCTTTGCGATATTCGCTAAGCGACTCGCTTAGCGAATATCGCATAACGAAGCGGGGGAGAATAGCTGATCGGCGGTTCCAAAATGGCCGCCGGAAGGTCCGTGCCGCATTTTCGCGCCCTGGCGAGGGCGCGAAAATGGCGGCGCTATGGCAGAACCTCGCTTAACGGTGAGTTTTCAAGCCATAGGAATGCATTGAACAAAGTTCAATGCGCTTCTATGGCTTTTTTTATTCCGTTTAGCGATGTTTCGCTATAGCGAAGGTTAATCCGGAATGGATTAACCTCGCTATGAGAGGCACCACTGTATAATGTTTGCTGTTAAAATAGTGTTTGCTATTTTCCACGTTTTCCAGCATCTGCAGGCAGGGGTCTTGGAAATGATCCCCCACAGATATGTGGGGGATAGCCTTTATCTCAGGACCCCAGGTTGGAACCACTGCTGTCAGGCAGAAACAGAGAGAGACCCAGGTCAGAGAAGGCCAAACGTTCGTTTTCCTAATTGGTCTTATTCTTTCCAGGTCAACGTGAAGAACGCCATTGTTATGTTTTCCCTCTCCATCGCCGGCGTCAACCAGGAACTTGCTGTTTCCAACAGGCAGTCAAGGGTCCCCAAAAACCTGCCCGGCTCGCTCGGCTCCGTGGAAGTCGAAACGGGAGAGACCAAGAAGCCGCAGGAAGCGAAAGCGGAGAAGAAAACCAGCCTGAAGTCTCTCTTCAAGCCCATCGATGCCGATACTATTGACATCTATGCAAGGGCCGTTTTCCCAGCAGCCTTTGCGGCCGTCAACATCATCTACTGGATAGCTTACACCATGTGAAGAGGATGCAGGTCGGAGGCAAACTGTGTGAAAGATCACCGAAATGCAATGATCCTCTCGCTGGGTTGGATGGTTCCAACTTTGGATGACATTATCGGAGCACGTCCAAACCTGGAATTCTAGATGCAAAAAAATGTGTTCTTCCTCCATCTGTCGCTGCCAGGTCATCGCGGACCAACTGCAGGGGGACAGCAACGTCATTCATTGGCCAGTGCCTGGTATTATTTATCATTTCCTCCCCCCTCTGTTTAGCACTTTCACAGCAAGACAAATGCCCAATCTCTTTTCCAGTTGACGACGAAACTCTGGCAACACTTCCTAGGTCGACACCAGACCGTGTGGAAGTTCTCCGTCAGGACCGCCAGCTTCTGGTTTCAAGAAAACTGATTGCACAATTGGAAGAGACTTGGGGGGAGAGCAAAGATCGCAGCTCTCCTAAATCAGGGATAGATCCAGAATAATCTGGTGGGTTGTGACTTTTCAGGGCAGAAGGGCTGTGACAGCTACGGGGGATTGCGACGGAAAGTGAAGCACCAAAGGAGGGAATGAACGAGCACACCCTTTCAAAACCTTTGCATGATCAGGCCTTTGCTAACATCCCAAACCATGACTCCTGTCCAATGGAATCTAGTTTATTGATGAACGAGAAAAAAAGGCCTGCTAGTTGATGTATCATTTCTTTACGGTCCCGACAATAGGTTTTTTTTTTTTTTGCTTTTCCTTCTTTCTGTAGATCAAGTTGGACAGCAACTTCGTGTTTAGAAGTGATGCTCTCTTAAGCATTAAACGGGGTCTGCTTGTCTCACTATGATTTTGTCTCACTTCAGGCAACATAGCTGGGTTTGTTTGTTTTTAGTGACTGTTCCCTGGGATATAAAGCCCAGACTTCTGTGTCGACAGAAGAATAACATGTCGTTGGCTTCTAAACACAAAGCTGCTCTCTCGTCTGGTTCAAACCTTTCGTTTTTTTCCAGGATTTGGTTTGTTTGTTGACTACCCGGTTAGCATTGCGTCTCTGTCGAAGTACTGCTTTATATCTATAACCGATCGTTCTGAAGGCCAGCGGGGATGGTGTGATTGGGTGTTCACTTTGTGCAAAATGCCCTTTTCTGCTAAAATTCTTTAGTAGATTAAATTTGGGCAGTCAGGGGGATAATCCGGTATATATATATATATATATATATATATATGTTTCCTTTTTTAAAAATGCATCATGGATAAAGTATTTAAAACACTGGTGTTTGGGGCCTAATGTGTGAATAAAGCCTACGGCACCAAACTTTGCTGAAATGTTCTGGTATAATATTATTTATTATCACTCAAAGGCAGTTCTAAATTTGCCCTTGTCCATGGCTTTCACCCAGTGATTTTTTTTTAAATGTGTAAATCCAGAATTGTTCAAAAATGCCTTCTATGTCTTTCACCCAGAAGTAGCCAGAGATGCTCAGACAGGCCTCAAAAGTGATGCATCCTTAATTATTCTAATCCCTTTCCAGGAGGCCTCTTTTTCATTTCAATCTAGGTCAACACATGGATCGTGAGCCTCCCTACTGAAGTTCAAGAAACTGGCCTCATAGAGTCGAGATGGTGTAGTCTGTTACACAACAACAAGGATACCAGGTGATGACGTGGAATGAACTGATGGATAGTTCAGTGGTTTAGGTCTCTGGCTGTAGAGCCAGAGGTTGGGAGTTTGATTCCCCTTCTGGGAGAAGAGCCAGCCTGGGTATCCTTGGGCAAGCTGCACCATCCCACAGCACCCCTAGAGGAAGGGAAAGGTAAACCACAGTATTCTCTACCTGGAAAACCCTGGAAAGGGTCTCATGAATCAGAATTTACTTGACGGCACACAATTTAGGCTGTCTGTCTAGCTCAATAGTTTAGGACTCTGCAAACCAAGAGGTTAGGAGTTCGATTCCCCACGGGGCCTCCTTGACAGGGGCTGGACTCAACCATCTATAGGGTCCTTTCCAGCTTTGCAATTCTAAGATTATTATGAAGATCTCCTCTGACGCGTCTGGAAAGATATCTAAAGCAAGGAAGCAGCAGTAGGGGGTGGAAGCTGGTCCTAAGATGCCTCTTGCCGCACTCCTTAATGGAATTGTGTTGCTCCAGTGGATAACGAACTGAAAAACAACCAGTGCACCAATTAACTTTCTACAGTTGGAGGGACAGGCTCTTAATGTGGTCCTTCAGCCGTGGCTAATAGGTGCTGTCATTAAGTTAAAGAAATTGGAAAGCGTTTAATGTTCAGAAGAAGCCTCTGTGGCTTCCCGGATTCTTTTAGCGAGCAGTTGACACCAGAGGACCTCAACGGAGACAAGGCGGGTGGGTGACAATGGACGACAAGCACGGGACACCCTTGAGATGTGTGTCGTCTTCAAAGATGAATCCACTTGGGAGCAAGTGGGAGTGAAATCCAATCCGCTTCGTTTCCCAGGAAGCTATTTGAGGATTTGTGAGCAACCATTCGAAGATGGGCAATTAACTGGGTTAAATTAAGCGCTCGGAAGGTTTTGTGCGTGTGCGTTCTTGAAGTGACGCCTTTCCATTACACGCCGCAGAGGTTTTTAAAGCAGCATGTTCTCGCTCGTGACAGTGCGGAGGGAAAAACACATTGGCCCAAATCCTCTTGAAGGGTTACGCAGAAGGCGTAACTTTTAGTCGTAAACGGAAGTTAAGAAATCTCTATAGACAGCCCCACGTAGGTGGGCGACCAGACGCCCTACAGGCAGATACTACCTTCCTGGGAAAGGAGAACATCACGTCCACTTCCACGCAACACTATGTTTTTGGGTGTTGTATGTTCCCCCCCAGTTATAAATTTTAAAAGGTGCAGCTGAAAACATCACTTAAAGGCGGTTAAGCTGAAATAGGCTAGGTTTTTCGATACCGAACGTTTGACTTTCTCTCCACCAGCCACTGGGAAGCCGAGAACTTTCCTGACATCGCGTTTGGCACTCAGCGTGATTCCCTCCACCCATGATTTACAGAGCCACATGAGAACATACTACTGGAAACTGGAACACCTCTTTTATTATTTTTTAATTTGCATTTTCCGTTCCTTTGGCTCTGTGTACCAACCACAGTCTACGGACCATTTTTTGAAATATATATTTCACAATAATGTGGGCCTGGAAGAAAAGAAGAATCGCTTCCATTCCTTTGCTTTAAAAATTTTGCCGATCCCCAGCCTCTTTTCACCGGAATCTTAGCTTCAGAGGATTTTATTTTATATTATTTTGCTCTTTAAAAAAAAAAAGAATAGCACTGGTAGGTAGCAGAACACACACCAAAGAGTGTAATTTATGAATGCATTCAAAGCACTTGGTAATTCCTCACCCACACAGGGGATTAAAAAGCATCTGTATATATATATATATTGAAAGAAACGATGGCTAGAGCCTGCTGTTGTTTGTTATCTAAAAGACTTGTAACAGTGTGTTAAATAACACCACAGGCTCAAACTCCATCTTTTGTGACTGCTTTTTCTCGCTCGGGTCTGGAAGGAGGATAGCTCGGGTTTGAAATGCCACATTTTTAATGAGGAAATAGCTCGGCTTTGATGTACGTTGAAAGACTTTTGTGGTTACTGTACTGGAATGAAAGAAAGTCTTTGGATGCATCCAGTCTGGCCGGGGCACTGTGTGGGAGACTGGAGAGTGCTTTTTTTATGGGCTGCTTTGTCCTGAGAGGCCTTTCAAGATGAAGTAGTTGCCCACTTATGTACCATTTGCAAAGCACCTCGTGCCACCGTTTAAGGTTGGTTTTTCCTTCTGCAAAAGTAGTTGGATACCCGGTGCGGTGTTGTGAGGACAGTTAGGGACTATGACCCTTGCAGGTCTGGGGACCGGCTTAAACTCTTTTCCTGTGGAACTCCTAGCCTCATGCTCTGTGCGTGCGAGAAAGAGAGACAAGAGGGGAAACTGCAGGTCCTAATACTATTTGTAATTTGCCACGAGGTGTATCTTTTTTGGCTGATTTATGGCATGAATTAATGGGGTGGAGTCAATGCTTGCGTACCTCTACGGCTGCTGAGTGAAAATGCCAACTTGCGTCCCTGCTTCCTTTTTTCTGTCTCTCTCTCTCTCCCCCCCCCCCCTCGCCCCAGCTCCTCCCATCCCTGACCCTGTTTTTCACACCTTACCAACCACTGGGTCAAAGACGTTGTTAAGATGTTTCTTTTTCCCCTGATGAGAACCATGTGCCAGACTATCTCCATGTGCCTCCATGCAAGCAAGGCTCACCCACACCTACAGGTACCTAAATTAGGCTCACCTGGAGAAAGGTTGGGCTTGGCCGCTTCATGGCCTAACTTCCTGTCTCTTCCCTGCAAACTGCGAGGCGACTTCCTTTTCTTACAGGAAGCTGGGCCAGAGCTCGGCCTATCTTAGGCCATGTACCCGGGCGAGCACAATTTAGGTGTGGGTCTGACAGGCAGAACTCTCAGAATGGAGCATTCTGGGATTTGGAGTATAGAAAAACTGAACCAAAAAACAATAGCACGTGGTTAGTAGTTGGTACAGAGGAAAGGATGGCATTCCGTTGTGACACAAGGCATAGCGGGCTGTGAGCCCATAACTGAAGTGGTCCCTCCAAAAAGGTCCGGAATCTTCTCCAGAGCTTCTGATCCTGATGGCTCCTTCTCTGTCCTTCAGCACTGGGTCAGTTTCGGCTTGCAACCTTCCCTCCTTCACACCATGAGGTGCGGAGGAGAACCCTGATTTCACAAGGTAGTCCATGCTTCGATTTAGCTGACTGTTTTAAAAATGCAGCCAATTCCCATCACCCAGCCTCTCGGAGACCATCCGTGACACGTTAAATGATTCTGCCTCCGCACGGCAATAGCTGAGTTTCACAACTCTGGAAACGCACTGCTCCTTTAACCTCTCTTCGGCAAGTAAAGCGAGGGAAATTAGTTATCTTCTTAATACAAGTGTTAAACAAGGGGCTGTGGTCTATTTTAAGAGTGACTAAATTATATTGCTATGCAATCCATCTAGCTGATTTGTGAAGGAATTACCATGGAGATCAGCCTCTTTTCATACACCCTGCGCCTCGCACGCTAGATGGGCTCCCATCCCATTTTTGATACGTCAAGTGAGAGCGTGTTCTTAGCCTCAACTGGAGTGTCATCTTTAAAGCCTGGTTTCTTTCTTTCTTTCTTTCTTTCTTTCTTTCTTTCTTTCTTTCTTTCTTTCTTTCTTTCTTTCTTTCTTTCTTTCTTTCTTTCTTTCTTTCTTTCTTTCTTTCTTTCTTTCTTTCTTTCTTTCTTTCTTTCTTTCTTTCTTTCTTTCTTTCAAGAACACATTCTCTTCTATTTTTTTCCAAAAGACAAAAAAGCTCACCTAACAAGCATGTGAGCATCCCTTCTCCACAGAAAACAGGATCAAATCAAACATACCATATTTTTCCGTTTATAAGACTATACTTTTGTCTAAAATCTTTAGACTGAAAATTGAGGGTCGTCTTACACATGGAAGTAAGCTGAGGAGAGAACCAAAACAAGCTGAGGGGAAAGCAGGGATCAAAGTGATCCTGCAGTGTTTTGATCCCTTTCCCCCCACCCTTGCTAAGCCCCGCTTAGATTTCTTAATTTTGGATTAGAAAAGTGGGAGGGCTTCTTATTCATGGGGGCGTCTTATACACAGAAAAATACGGTAGTTAAAAAGAATAACTAAAACAGCTTAAGATGTTAAACGAGACAATGGCAAGTATGTCAAATTGCACATCTAACATATTAACTAAAGCTGCACCCCACTTATTACAGGGGCAAAAATCCAAAATGAAACCACTAAGTCAAATGTTTCTGTCCTTCAACATAGAGGTGTTTGGATCGCAAATCCATAAAAACAATACATTCTGGGATTATTATCATTACATCCGGCATCAATATCTGGAGGATGTTTATAAATATCTGCTGTGAAACAGCTTTGAAATACACGCCTTGCGGCTACGGAGCTGGAAGACCATAACTTGGGGGAGGTGAGTGAACCTTTTTGAACTACAAATCCCAGAATCCTTAGCTGGCATGGCAGAAGTTAGAAAAACAATCTCTCAGAACCCGCCACCAGGATGGACATAGTCCCCTTGCCAGGAGAAAAGCGACATATATCAATAAAACAAACAAATCAATCTAAAATCCATAGAGTCAATAAATATAACACTTCACCTCAAATGATAAACCTAATTAGAAAGCGAATTACATAAGGAGAGAGCAACAGCCAAGAACTGTAAAAATCATATAAAGCTTCATTAAGCAATGAAGTTTCTTACCCAGACATGGGACAACTTCGGACAAATCTGTAATAGGATTAGAGCAGAGGTCAGCTAAATATTAAGTAATCTGCTTTTGCACCAGCCAAACAGAACCCTCATCATCGTTCGTATTTCTGAATAGCATCACACTGTTGTTGTTTTTTAAGTCTAGGCAAAGCAACTCACTATTTCTAGAAGAAAAAACCCCCCAAAAGCAGGGCATGGAATTGCAGAACTTGATAGGACCCTAAAGGGCATCAAGTCCAACCCCAGCCTGTGGGAAATTCATAGCTAACACACCCCTAATGGGTAGGCATATGCTATTTACAAACCCGCCTGCACAGCAGAGTCCATGGACATTAGAGGCTGATAAACAACAAGCAATTCATTTGCCCGTATATGTAGTGCGGTGTAGTGGCTAGAGGAGTAGGTTAGGACCCCAGAGACCTGGGTTTGAATCCCTGCTCAACCAGAGAAACTAAAAACTACTCTTTAAATATCTGACTTAACTTGACAGCCCTGTTAGGGCCACTATAAGTCACTTCCAAGTTGACATGAAAGAGAACGTCTGGGTAGCTCAGTGGGTTAGGTCTCTGACTGCAGAGCCAGAGGTTAGGAGTTCGATTCCCCCCCGGGGCTCTTTGAGAGGGACTGGTCTCCATCATCCATAGGGTCTCTTCTGGCTCTGCAGTTCTAAGATGATAACGACGGTAATGTGCCTATGGGGAAGCTTTGACAGGGAAAGAAAGAAACCGGTAGCGTCCATTCTTGTACCACAGCTTCCTTATGAAATGCAACCTGAATTTGCTTGCTTTACGGCTGTGAGAGAAGCTGATTTCTACGTTTTACGGGTTCTATAGCATCCCACAGAAATCTCTCTTCCCCCCCTCCCTGTCCTTAAATACTTCTTAAGATGTTGCACAGCCTTCAACTCACAAACACACAGTTTCTGTTTCCTTTTTGAACACAAGCCCAAGGCAAAAGTGGACCCGACATAAAGGACCAGCAGCCTATTCACAGCAAGAGATGGAATCTGAAGAGGAGGATAAAAGGAGAGTTGGAACGGGCTATTTAAATAAAATATAGATTCCAGGCCCCCCTCCCGCCCCCACTCCTTCTCTGTCTTGTTTCCCCTCCAAACTGGGACTGGATCAGGCCGACAAACTGCATCGCAGAGTTAATCAGCATAATGATCTGAGTGGGAAGTGTGTGTGTGTGTACACACAGAGAGAAAGCAATATCATTATGCATCAGGATGATTGCATACAGGGTATTAAGCTGCCCCAGTTTTAAAAGTTTATCCTTCATGTCATTGGCATCAAGAAGGATGAGATCTGCTTTGTCAGGTTTTACCTGGAAAGCAAGATATAAATACCTTAAATAAGAATAAGCCAAAGCAGGTCATCTTCCTCTGTTGCTGGTGGAGATAAATGTATACATTTTTTAAAATAAATTTTTAAAAAATATCTATGTATAGATTCTGGCTTTCCTATCTCCGGTATTATTCTACTAAGTTTAATGACGTTTGATACTGCTAAATATGTTGGACCAGTCTGGGGAGGCATCGTTGCACCTTCCAGATGTTCTGAGCATCAGCACCCAGTCCTAGAATCTCCCATCGCTCCTGGAGTTACAACTCCACAAACATCTCAGAGGATGGGAGTGTTTGTCAAATAAAGTAATGCAGCAGGACTCCCATAACTGCGGGATCGGTATCTGCAGTTTCCGCAGCCTTCACCTGCTTCTCTGTGCTTGAAAGCTGAAAGCCACCACTGTTGCTTTGCAAGACGTGAGCAGGGCTGATCATGTCAGAACCTTTTAGAGGTTGTTGATTCATACGGCCACCCTCAATCAGAAGCAACTTGACTTTACATACTCAACAGCCTTGAGTGCAGTTGTCCGCCCGCTGTGACCTATTGATGACTCTCATGGTCAACGGTTAAGATTTCAGATCTTCATATCCGGGACCATCAATGACTCTCAACAACCACCGGTTGATTATCCCCATGCTAAACCTTCTGCATTTCTATCACATTTCCTATTCCCGCCCTCCTCATGATCATTCAAACATCTCTATGTTGAGCTTGCATGCTGTGCATCTATAGGTTGCCACCCATGTAAACTTACGCCAAAGTTGGCTAGTCTTTAAACTATCCCAAGATGGCTAGTCACTTTTTTTTTTTTAAGAAAAGATTTCTTATAGTCTCTGAACTCCTAAACGGAAGGAAATACATGAGAGAATTTGCTGGCCTTAGGTTTTCCACCAAGCATGTCTTTAAGACTCTCTTGCCCTCTGCTGGAAAGATGGGATGATGGCGTCTCTTTTCAAGCTATCATGAGATGATAACGGGTGTAGGATTGAGGGAGGGAGGGAGGGGAAATCTTGAACCTGTTGTGCGTTGTTGGGTTTGCACAGAAGGCGGCTTTGATTTTTAAAAAATTATTATTTACATGTTGATCTGCTGCTAACCATTTCCTCTGAGCGAGTGGTTCCCAAGCTTGGGTCCTCCAGATGTTCTTGGACTACAATTCCCAGAAGCCTTCACCACGAGCTGTGCTGGCCAAGATTTCTGGGAGTTGCAGTTCAAGAATGTCTGGGAGCAGCGAACCACAGCAAGAAAGAGTCCCAAAGAGAACATGGTTTAGACTCTGGAGAAGCAACCGGTTCAGTGAGCTGGTTGGGAGGTTCCAGATGTTGTACTCCCCAAAAGTTAACTTTTCCAAGTTAGATCTAGAGTATGCAAATAGAGATTCAAATCTTCCATGTCCAAGAAGAGTTAAATACCTCCAGTGGAATGTGAGTTCCATAAAGCATGGCAGTCATAAGGTAAGATTCCTGCTCTAACATCTGGACTATGAAAGTATTGTTGGATCCATTATTACAGATCATGCTTCCTGAAAAATAAGTAGTTTGGGAACATAGATGGGGGCCTGTACTGTACAGCAATTCTTTGCAAGAATGTGCTGACCCCTGCTGGCAATTGTGCCTGGAATTACAGCTTTAATCAATGTACCAAATCAGTTACAAGAGTGGTAAAATATATCTTCTAAATCCAGTTGTGACCTATTAAATTAACTATTAAATTAACTATTAACGTTACCTCATTGGTCTTCCCTAGATGGGACAATTTAGGCCTATAAATCAATATGCGACAAAATACAAGAAATTTTTTGGACCTATGATGGATAAAACCAAACTACTGGGTTATATACAATACTGTACTATGGATGGAGCCAGAGGCTGGGAGTTCATTTCCCCACTATGCATTCCATAAAAGCCAGCCTGGGTGGCCTTGGGCAAGTTGCACAGTCCCAGGGCGCCCCCTGAAGGAAGGGAAGGGGAAACCACTTTTGAGTCTTCTCTACCTGCCAAAACCCTGAAAAGGGTCACCAGAATTGACAGGACATTTATTATTATTATTATTATTATTATTATTATTATTATTATTATTATTATTATTATTATTATTATTATTATTATTATTATTATTATTATTATTATTATTATTATTATTATTGTCGTCGTCGTCGTCGTTATAAGGATGTGTAAATCTGAAGATGCTGAAGTGGTGCAAAGCAATAATAAAACATGACGTGTATGCAATAAATACACATCGCTACAAACAAATGATCGACAAAAATTAAGTCTTAAATAGTGACATCCATCAACGGGTCTGAAAAACAGGTTTAGCAGTGTATCTTGGGATATACTGTATGGATACTTCGTACAGAAAACCTGTATCTCAGCAATACTGCATTAAAGGTATTCATAATAATAGCACTAATTAAAAAAAAGGTTGCCAAAGGTGGGTGGGACGGGAGCACAGCCTTCACGTGAATCTAAATCTACCCTCCTGGCCAGACTTGAAATATATAGGGCTGGTGATGAAGCGAGTCACGATCTCATCTGCTCCACCGAGCAAAAAAACAAAACAAAAACACCCATCACTGGGGGTGATGGGTGTTGTAGTCTGTGAATTTCGGATGATGGGAGTGAGTTGTAGAATCTGGGAAACGGATTCCGGGTGGCGAGTGCAAGGCTGGCCCCAAAAGTCACCTTTAGGGGTGAATCATGGGGGGCGGGGGGAAATGTCGCCCCGTCTCTCAGGCACCACCACCAATTAGCACAGATAGACCTAATTTTTGTCCTCCTTAAAGCTTCCCCTAACTCCCCTGTTGCTAGACGGATTATCCTCGCGCTCCACTTCCCCTTTTCCTATTGGCTGCAGGTGGGTTCCCTTCCCTTCTCCTTTCTTTTCTTTTTTTCTCCTATTGGCTACCTCAGCCTTCCATCACTTCTCTTTTGGCCCCGCCCTTTAAAAAAGAAAAGAAAACGCCGTCGGCTGTTGGCATTTTTTGGGGGGTGGGCGGGAATTCTTTAGCTATCCAGGTGAAACCCCGCCTCCATGCCCACTCGCCATTGGTCCATCGCAGGAGGCGGAGTCTGGCGGGTAGAGGTTTTCTGTGAGAGAGAGTGAGAGAGAGAGAGAGACTCACTCACTCACTCACAGGCGAAACCTGATTGGTTGGGACGGCCTGCGCGAGCAGGTGAGCGCGGGGGCGGAACCAAGGAAGGGCAGGGAGGAGCCGGGGGAGCCTCTGATTGGCTGCTGGCGGGAAGGCGCGCGCGGAGGAGGTGGGGGAAGGTGAGAGAACTCCTTCGCTGAGGCGGAGGCCGCCATGTTGGGGGCCGGAGGAGGAGGAGCGGCATCATCTGCGGCGCCGTCGTCGTCGCTATGAAGGCTCGGGGCTGCTGAGGTGGGAGGAGAGCGCGCGAGAAGTTCCCTCACGGTCGCCCACCGCCTTCCTCACAACTTTCGCCCGGGGCGCTTGCGAAGCGGTGGTGCGTCAACTTCTTTTTTATTATTATTATTAATAATAATCTTTTTTTAAAATCTTTCATCATTACCTCAGGCGAAGAGGAGAGGGTGGGTCCCGAAGTTTGAGCAAACTTCCGCGGAGAGCGGGGGGGGGAGGAAATAAAGGAAGAGAGGGACAAATCGTCATCATCCTAACAATCATAACAGCAGCAGTAATTAAAATTATAACAATAACAACCGTCATCTTAACAAGCATAATAATAATGGGAGCGACAGTTAATGGTGAAGCAACTCACAGACTTCAAAAGTTAGGAGGGTGCGGAAGGTGGGGTCAAAATATTTTAAATAAATAAGGAAGGAAAGAAGAGGGGGAAAAGAGAGGAGGGAAGGGGTTCCGGTGGAAGTATTTGGGTTTGACAGAGAAAATTGATTTTTTTTTAAAAAAAAATATTTTTTTGCTGGGGCCATTTTAGGAGGATAACAGTTATCTGGGGTCAGTAAAGGAAGATGGGTAGATTATTTGGTGGATATGGTTTGGTTTTGGGCTGGGTAGAGGAGATTGTTTTCTACCCTTCCTTGTAATCCTAAATTTGGAGTTTTTTTGGAGGTGGGGGGAATGGGCACAGGTAGATTAAATCAAATCCCCCCCCCCCAAAAAAGGAGTGTGGGTAGAGTGATTGCTGAGATTAGTGAAAGCATTTACTTATTTCATTTAATTTTTTAATTTCTCTTTCCTTCTCTCCTACTGGCGAATATTATTTGTTTGTTTATTTATTTACCAACCACCCTATTAGTGCCATGCACTATTCTGGCTGGTTTACACAAGTTAAAAACATGTAATAATAATGTTCAATGAATTGTTAAAACCACAAAAACCTTATTAGCGTATTTTGTGTCTCCCCCCCTCCTTGCCAAAATTTAGTTGTTTTCGCTCCCTTGTTGGTGACAGGTTTTGAGGGTCAGAGGAGCCCTTAGGGTTGAGAAGGTGTCATTGTGGGGAAGAATGAGTTGAGAAAGGGGTGGAGGCTTTTTTGATTTCAGGCAACCCTATGTGGTGGAATTTAATTTCAAGGGAACGGGTTTTAATTCTTGTCCCATTTGATTCAGGAAAGGTGTCTTGTTTGTAGCCAGAACTGATTAAAGTGTCAGTGATACAATAAGTTACTACCCTCTCACCCACCCACCCGATGAGGAGAAGTGTAAGAAAAGAAATGAAAGTTTAAATGTAGCATCTGCTGCTTGCCATCTGAGGACACAGGTTGTAATCAGGGGTGGTGTGCAGGGAAATAAATCTGTTACCTTTTAAACTAAGTGTTACAACTCTTCTGTTTTTAATTTTTATTTCCTATACTGGAGCCGATGAACAAGGCTCCCTTGCTGGAAGTTTGTTCCAAAAGTGTCCTTCTGGGTAAACTGAAAGAGTCTCAGAGTGATCTCTGCTTTGTCAAAGCTAATATATGTTTATTGCTTATTATACATCACTTTCTGGTTTAATGAAATATTAAAAGAAAATGTACTACTACTACTACAGCTACTACTATTACATAGGAGCCTAGAGACAGCTTCTGGAGAAGGTGAAACTATCCTTTTTCATTCTTATGTACGTTTACTTGGATGCCTTCTTAAGTGTCATTGGCAGTGAAGTGAAGGGACTGCAGCAAAGGGCTTACACAGTAGCGGGACATTGTTTTCTGATAAAAAGATGATTTGAAAGGATTTTATGTCATGAGACCACCCCCACTCCCACTTTTGTTAAAGTTTAAAGTGATGGGCAAGGTGGGAAGTGAGTCTTAAAGGAAAGAGTTGTTGTTACAGTGATAACAATTATGACAATTTTAGCATGGCTATTTTGTACATTTATATGGGGTACACCATCTGCATCTTAGCTGCTCACTGTGGCAACACTCCTGTCCCCCAGCAAAGGATCCTTTGTGAGATGGGTGTGATATTAGCTGGATTAGAAATGGGTAAACTTCTTGTAATTTAATAATTATAAAAAGGACTGTTAATAATACTAATAATAATCCTAGAGCTGCAAAGTTGGAAGAGACCCTATGGATAATCTAGTCAGCCCCTGTCAGAGACACAGTGGGGAATTGAACTCCCAACCTCTGGCTCCTAAACCATTGAGCTATTTAACAGTTTATATTCATCTTGGTTTCTAGTTTCCTTGTCTAGAAGCAGGCACTTAAAAAACCCCACCATATCATGTTTACCTGAGAATAGCTTAAAGAAACTAAATATAAGGAATTGTAAACGTTCTGATAAATGTATATTTATCTTTAGAGAATGTAACAGGTGGGGTACTTAAGAAGTACTGGTTCCTGAGTGGAATAACTCAGGGTACTTGATAACAGTAGAGTGCAGATTATATCACACCATTGTAAACTTTTCTCTGAGAGATGTGTTCACAGATTTTGCCTAAGTGCTTTGACACAAGTAATGTGCTCGGTGCTCTCTAAATGGGTTGATCAATGGAAAGAGGAATACACGTGTAAAGAAAATTGTGAGCCCATTGTAGAAAGTCTAAATGCACATTTGAGAGCCTGATCTACAAGGGAAAGCTTAATCTTGCACACACATACTTTAAATGCTTATAGGAGAAGCTAAGAATGCCTTTGGACCCGTTGGTGGTGCCTTTGTCTGCTTGGTGAGCATTGGCTTCATAGAAAGCATTGATCAAAATCAGGGAAAACTTGCTAAACAATCTTGGCTGGTTCCTGTGCTGAGCAAAGAGACTGGATTCTCTCCTTCCCTTTTTTTGCACATAGCCCTGTAGTACATGTAATTTTTACATATTTCTTTAATGTATGTTTTTGCAGCATACGAAAGCAAATAGTTTTTGGTAGCTTGAACAGTGTTGAGACTTCTTTCCTTATGTATTTTTAAAAAGAAGTTGAGGGACACTTGCGCTGGGAAGCAAGGGTGTCAGAAATCTGTATGGTAGATACGCCTGCAGAATAGTTAGAATTCAGCTTTGTAAGAAAGACTGACAAGCATTACTGGCCAAAATTGTTATTTTCCCCCCTCAGAAACAACTTTTATTCCTAATTAAAGACAAAAAAAAAATTTAATGGTTGCCTTAAATTTTGGACTGTTGACTTTTATTATAGCATGTTACTAGTTACCATATTTTTTTAAATGTTTGTTGAAAAGTTTACATGTTATCTCCCACAGAGAAATGGATAGCAGGAACTGCCTTCTCCCTTTTTGGGGGGGAATCTCTTTAGTATAACTAATACCTCTAATTATGCCTTTTACCAATGTCGATAACATACAAAGGCTGTTAAAAGGGGGGAAAGAGGAAAAGCTTTTGATGGACCCTCCGCCAAGGCCCAATATATGTATTTCCTGGGGGAAACCCTCCAGTTAACAGAGTAACACCTGTGGAGGACATATTTTTGACTAGCACTTTGTTGGATGCAGGGCCTAACTCTTTAAGGGAAGGGATTGAATGATAATAGCAGTTCTCCTCATCTTTGAGAGGATTTGGGTTTCTTAGAGATCCCACTTAGAACTGGTTGATCTGTTTGTCCAAGGTGTGCTGCTGTGATTGTGTGCTCTATTTATGCAGTGGTTCTAGTCACTGTATAGTTAATGATTGATGTCAGGTTTCCATGTAGGATGGCCACATGAAATGGAGGAGATACTTCCTCTAACAGTTGGAGTAGAAGGAGTTGGGGGGAAAGGTCAACAGGTGTAGCAACTCTTCAGTTTGAGGATGCTGATATTGTCAAAGCCATTGTTTCATTTGTGAAACAAACTTCCATGCTTCCATGTCTAGAGCGTGGGTTAGCTGATGGGATTATGCTGTAGGCTACACACACTTTGAAAGTTGTGGTGTAAAAATCAACATGCTTGTGTTTGGACTTAGCAAGGGGAGAAACTGATCAATAGTCCATTTGCTTCAAATCAGAGATGGTATTTTTAAAAAATTCTTGAGATTATGAAAACAGTGATTTGGTGAAATGGTTGTTGTAGATTTTTCAGGCTGTTTGGCCCCAAACATGGCCAAATAGCTCAAAAAGCCTACAACAACCATCGGATCCTAGCTATGAAAGCCTTTGAGATTTGGGGAAAGTTTAATGGAACTAGTATTTCTGCAAGAAAAGGGGATTAGATACTAATCTGTTTGGATACTGTTTAGTAACTAAACAAATGTGAACTAGCTGTTAATTTCTTTGACTTGTTTGTTTTTACCATTTAGCACAATATCTGTTCTTTAGCACAATATCTGTTCTGCTTTCCAGTGATTTGTATGTGTGTTAGTGCATTATATTTCTTTTCTACTCATGCAGTCTAAAGACGTCTTTATCTTGGAAGAAGCATGGAAACCATACTTGCTCATTTTTTAAAACTCCTCATCTCTCTTGAATGATTTTGAAGACAACTTGAAAGCTGCTTTCATACCATGCCTAGCAGAATGGGATCAAAAATAAACATGAAGAAAGATTTCATCAGAGTAAAAACTCATTATAATGGGTAAGTTCTATTAAGGTTTTTTTTGGAGGGGGGGGTTGTCCTGAATTCTGCTTGTCATCTGTCAGTTTCTTTCAGATCTTGGATGAAATCCTCTTATATTGAGTCTAAAGTTGTGCCTGCAGAAGTTCAGAGAGAATAATACCCAGACAGGCCGTGTTACATGTCTGATTGTGTATTTAGTTGTGCAACTACACTGGCACAATATTTCCTGAATACAATGTCAGCCTTAGCAAATACTTTGCAACTGCTTGAGTTACGATGGCATAGCTATGCAACAGGATTGGGCTTTTTAATTAATTTTTTGTGGTAACAATAATAATGTGTTATCTGACTTGTAGAGACCCTTTCCAAGGTTTTCTAGGTATAAAATCATCAGAAGTGGTTTACCATTCTATTCTTCTTGGGGTTCTCTGCAACTATGTAGCTTGCTTATAGCTACAAATGCTGACTCTTCTCCCAGCCCTGTGGGGAATGAAACTCCCAATTTATGGCTCTCCAATGATGCATTCCTCTCCCTTGGCTGATTCTTTGGATCCTGCCCATAGACTCGCAGGTGCTGCTCAAATGCTCAGCTCACAGTTCAGTCATGTACAGTACTGCTTGGATTTCAAGTTTAGCCTCATTAGCTTTAATGGAACTGGCAGTCAGAAACAGAAACATGTGTTGGCAGATTCCGGTAAGGGTGCTGTTGAGTTGTACTTTGCACTCAATAGCTGTTGATGGATTTCATATTATGTGCAAATCTTTTACGAACCCTTACATAACAACCTTTGAACTTTCCTTCACATTATTTGTGCTATGAAAGTGCCTAATATGAGATTGAAACAATAGACTAATTTTAGAATGGGGAACATTTCAGGGAGTATTTTCTAGCCAGGGGCTCAGTGTCTGTATTAACAGAAACTGTTTTAATAATACAGTTTTGTAAATGTCATTTGCTTAGGAATAAGTCCCATTGAGCTTAGCAGCACTTGCTTTTACATTTAAGTTAAGACTCACATGGAAAAATGGTGCCTGGTTCATGTTCCCTCTAATTTTCCTTCCCTCTCCATGGGAGCCTCTGCATGCATGAAGGGGCAGAACTTCATCTGAAATGGGAAGTAAACAAATTGAGTGCTGGTTGCCTATGTGCAGCCCAGTGAAGCTCTGCACACATGCACATGGGCGTACCTTAGAGGGAATGTTGCCCCTGTTGGCTTAAACCAGAGTCATTGGATTTAACTGAGTTATCACTCACTCTTTTCTCCATGCATCAGTGTAGGTTTTCCATGATAGTTGACAAATGCTGTGCTAAATAATTTAAGGTATCTCTGGTACAGTGCTCCTTTGATATTATGATTAAACTAATTGCAAGGAAGAGGGAGTCATACTATTCATGATTGTTGATCTGTCTCCATGGAAGCTTGGGGTGGGTGGATATTTGTACACTTCAGGTGTAATGGTGCTTAAAGCAGCAGAGGCGATCATGCAGGATAATTGAAGAATAGGTCATATTTACTTAATCTTCCTTTATGTAAAGAAACTCTTGATTTGGTGGTTGTATACAGTTCTTTGAATTCCTTTGAATGCAACCCTGTTGACTAAAGCACTGAAGAATGCATAAAATGCTTTCACAAAAAGTACATTCTTAGTTGTCTTGGCCAAAATATTGGGTTAGGGTGGAGTCATTCACTTCATGGGTGAAAGACAGGGTGTTAAAGACAGTGGAATTAAATGCCAGCAACTGCTTATCTTTGATTCTCTGAATCTTAAGACACACTAGAGTGTTAGTGTTTAGTCTTCGACTGGGACTTGAAAGATCCGTGTTCTCTCCCCGTCAGGCTATGAAACTTGCTGAGTGTCGTTGAGCCTGTCAGTAGGTATCTCACGAAGTAGTTGTGAGCATAAAGCTGAGAGGACAAAATCCCTGTGCACTGCCTTGAAAGAATGGTGGGTGTAAAATGTAATAAAGAACTAAGTAATACATAGGCAGTAGTATGAAGAAATTTGCACATAGTTTAGCTGGCTTTCTGTGTACGGGTGCTGCTAAAATAAAATATAGAAAAGATGTTAAAGAGTTGATGCTAAGAAATGCATTTGACGTGTGGACGTATTACAGGCTATGCCCACAAGTTAAACAAAGTTGCTTGGGTTGAGAGGGTGCCAGTGAAGAAATACTAAGATGAGTGAAAACCAAGAAATCATCATGCATTATGTGAAAGCTAGAGTATATTGTTCACATTGTGATCAGGGAGAAGGCACCTGGAGTGTTGTGTACAGTTCTGGTTGTCACACCTCAAAAAAAGACATAGTGGAACTGGGAAAAGTGCAGACGAGAGCGACTAAAATGATGCCTAGGCTACAGTGTTTGGGGCTGTTCAGTCTAGAGAAAAGGCTCCTGGGGGGACATGATTGAGACGTATAAAATTATGCAGGGGATGGATAAAGTGGATAGAGGGAACCACTTTCCCCCTCTCGTGCAATATCGGAAGAACGGGACATCCGTTCCAGTTGATGGTTGGGAGAGTGAGAAGAGACAAAAGAAAATATTTCTTTACCCAGTATGTTGTTAGTCTGTGGAACTCCTTGCCACGGGATGGGGTGCTGGCATCTGGCCTAGATGCCTTTAAAAGGGAATTGGACAGATTCCTGGAGGAAAAGTCCACTCTAGGTTACAAGCCAGGATGGGGATGTACTATAATCTCCAGGGCTTAAAGTAAGGTTCCTCCAAATGCCAGTTGCAGGGGAAGGGTATCAGGAGACAGGTATCTAGTTGTCTTGTGTGCTCCTAGAGGCATCTGGTGGGGCTACTGTGAGATACAGGGAGCTGGACTAGATGGGCCCTTGGCCTGATCCAGCAGGGCTCTTCTTATGTTAACCATGTTTGGGTCCAATGTAGATTTCAGCTGCTCCTTGCCCTGGTCAGCATCCAATTCCAAGGCAGTGTAGGGGGTAGAGTAACAGACTAGCACTCAGGAGACTGTGTTCTATATCTTTCCGGCCATGGATTATCATTGGTATTTCTCATACCCTGAAAAAACTGTTGGGTTTCCAAGGTAGGCACCATACATTAGGTGGAATTTGATGACACATAAGACACACGGAGTTCTATTTGAAATCCTAGGCAGGTGTGTAAGGACAGTATTACAGCAGATAAAATGAAATGTAATCTGGGCAAAACTGTGGATTGGGAAATGTCAGAGAAGATTTAGATCAGTTTTTTGATGGATTACATTTCCCCTTAAAAGTCTGAGAATTATCCTGAAGTGACAAAGGTGACTTCAAGATTTTTTTTAAAAAAATCACCATGTAGACTAGTTTAACAGGTACACCCTGTCTGTAGAAAGCTGATCTAGCCAGATTGGCATGCATCTTGTGTATCTCCATGCTTGATTACTGTAATACGCGACCTTGCCTGAGAGACAGTTTTGAAACTGCAGCTGGCACAGAATGCAGCAGCTAAAATGCATGCCAGAGCTAATGTTTAGATTGTGTTATACCTATTCTACATCATTTATGTTGGCTGTCAGTTAATTTCCATTTCATGGTGTTGGTTTGGGATTTCAAAGCACTAGCCCACTCGCCCAACCCTCTAGCCCTGGTATGGTGAACCTTTGGCACACCAGTTGTTTTGCACGACAACTGTCAGGACCTCCAGCTTGTGTTGCCAGTGATTAAGGGCTGTGGGAGTTGTTACAGTCCAAAGCATCTGGATTGTCAGGATTCACTGCCCTTGCCTCTTGCCCGTCTGCAAGAAGTGTTAGGCAGGTGGGTGCTAGCATAGGGGCTTTCTCGATGGTGGCTGCATACCTTTGGATATTCCTCCTCAGGAGAATATGCCTGGCCTATGTCATTGGCAGTAAGCAAAAACCTTAACACAGAATTCATTCTACTGGGCATTTGATGCTTGAAAGTAATGAGCTGTTTCTGCATGTATCTGCATCATTATTATGTACTTATGTTGGAAGGTTTGATTTTGGAGCTTTCAGGTAACCCCTGAAAGGATATTAATATCTTTTAAATAAATAGACAGTGGGTAGCTACCTGAAGGGTGGCCCCTGAATCTTCTATGAGAGGCAGGGCCTTCTTCTCGGTGGCTCCTTCTTTGTGAAATCAGCTCCTAGAGGAGCTTTGCATGGCGCCTCCCTGGCAACGTTTAAGAGGCAGCTAAAGACACGGTTTTTTAGGAAGGCCTTCCACTCCAGCCCTAGTTGAGCCGAGCTACTTTTACATCCCAGTTCAGTTATTGCTGTCTGTATCATTGTTACTTGTTCTGTTTTTATACAGTTTTTATTAACGCCCTGGCACCCTCTCTTTTTACAGGGTTAGATATTGATGATTTTGTCGTGTTAACTATTCGGTTGTTAACTTCTGTGAACTGCCCAGAGTAGTTCTGCGGCAGTAGCGGGTGCGGTATATCAAATTGAAACAATAAAACAAACAAACCAATAAATATAAGCAAAAAGTGTTAGGAAACCTTTTGAGCCTTGGTTGATAGAATACTCCCACCGGTTTCACTTTTTGGGTGTCATTTTCAGCTATCCTCTCAGCCTTTGCTTCATTTGCATATATTTATTTCCCTGTGGTCATAAGAACCATGTGAAATTTGAAGTCAGAGACACGCTAGTTGAGGCAGCCTGTTTGTGATTTAAGGAGAAAAAAAGTAGCGATTATAAACATGTGACATTCTCTCTTTCAGGGATATCCTCATAACTAACCTGGGTGCAACCATGAATTATAGTGAACTTTGTGATGAAGTGAGAGGGATGTGCAATTTGCAGCAGGAACAGCCAATTACCCTGAAGTGGATTGATAATGAAGGTATTTCAGACTCGTGTTACATGCTTTCATTTTTTTGGCAAATATTTCTCTGATACAGTTTGCGGTACATTTAATTATCTGGATATGACGAAATTGGTGACTTTTAATTTGGAACTATTGAAGGCGTTCTCAGTTTCACATAATAGATATCAAGGGATATTCGCTTCAGAGAACATAGCTTTGGGATGCTCACAGCTTAGATAATCATTGTGATGTCGCTTGTTTTGCATGTACTGAACTGAGGAACTTCAAATTTTTACCTGTGGGATACAGTCTCCCCTTATAAATTGTATGAACCCAATTCTTTGTTGCGCAGGCTCTGTGCCCTTGCACCGGGTCCAGATACAGGCATCAAGGTTTTATAAAGTTAGGAGACCTGTGTGTATACTCTTACTCGAAATAGGAGAGAAATACAGGCATTTCTTCATAACAGCCTGATGTGCTGACTGAGCTTGCACAGGACAGAGCGGAAATGAGTCTTTATTATGTCCTATGTCGAGTAAAAGTGGGAGAATCAGTGTGCTGGAGGCAGCCCAGGGATCCCAATCCATCCCTGAAGCCCCCCCCCCCATCTTTCCCTGAGAATCTGAAGTCCTTTTCGTCTGTGGTTGCCCCTTGTTAGCTAGGGCTTCCATGAACTGACTGAGCCACACTGCTGGAAGTAGCAGCTGAGAGCCAACCTCCTTCCCTCTTTTTTCTCCCTCCACAGGAAAGGAGACAAAACTGGGTGCTTTTAATCTGGTGTTCCCAGGAGAAGCAATGCTAAGAAGTGACTAGTTTCTACCCTCCCCGGGTTTGGAAAGAGGAGTTGAGTGGGGCTGAAACAGGGCCAAACTCATGATATTGGAAGCTTTCACCGCAGGGACTGCAGACGGTGGAGGATTTGAGTGATGGTGGGGTATCTGTTTCTTAGCTCTGTCATATCCCATATTGTGTGTATTGCTCTTGTGTGGAGGTGGATTATGCCCACTGAGGGGATCCTAGCTATTTGTGTCCTTCTGTTGTAACCCAGAACTAAAAACCAGATTTTCCTATTAGTAAATGTTTCCTGGCAGTGGGAGCAGCGAGGCAAAAGCCCAGGTTTAGACAATAGTTTAAGCTTGTATCTCTTGGTCAGCTTAGCTGCTCCTGCTGGTATGACAAGTGAAATGGGTTGTATGCTTGAGAGCAAGCAGATCATGAACGCTAAGCCCGGATTCTCTATTATTCTGTTTTATTGCTGCCTGTGAATGTACCCATTGACTGGCTTAACATGTCACATTTCCTAACACAGTCTTTGCTTTTCTTCTTAACTATAAACTCCACCAGTTGGTCGTCGCTGTCTTTTTGCTTTTATTGTTTAATGGAGACAGATTACTGGTTATATAACGGCAACATGTTTTTTTCTAATTTGAAAATCATGGGTGGGTATGGCTCAATAAACGAAGCTTCTCTTGACATTTTTATACACTGCTCCCACCTTTTTATAGGCACTCCATGTCTGCTTGGGAATTCGAGAATGTTTTTGTACAAAGACAATCAAGCCAAGATGTGAGATGATTTGGTTAAACGATTTGTTATTTTACCACCTGAGAATGGCACTTCCCTGAATTCGTCCTAACAGAGTACTCTTATCTGTCCAGACCTCCCTTGCCACTGACAGAAACAGGCCTAATCCAAATTCAAGCTGGAGAATAGTGGCTTATAATGTATGTATATTTTCCCCTCCTTTCAAGAGGATGCTCCAGTAATACCGTGCAGAAATTTGATCTGTGTTCATGCAGCGTGATTTGTCTGCGGATAACACAATATGAGAATTATTGCATTTCTGCAGTCTTTTCCTGCTGATTAGCAAACAAGACTATCAGTGAGCATTATTTAGTGGTTAATTCTTTGGCAGCAAATGCGACTAGTGGATTAATTTACTGTGGAGCAATCTGAAAGGCATCCCAAAAGACAGGTCATTAAAAGCACTTAAAATACACTTAAAATGCACTTTGTTCTTGATGAGAACTTGTAGTAGTTTTACAGAATATTTTGAAAGGTGTCATGTTTAAAAATGGGGACATCGTGATCTAAAGTTTATTCTTGAGTAATCCAAGGAAATGAGGGAAAGGTTGGAAACACTGAGGCTTCAGTTTAATAGAGGTCCTTCATTAAGGCAGGGGGTTGGGACCTCATAAAAGTACCTCCTAACTCTATGGTTCCAAAAAAAGACATCAGCTGAGTGATTCTTACCCAGTGCTCATTTTATCAGTTTTCTCCAAAGTCTCAGGAATTTCATGTCCTGTTCTTAAAATTTTTTTTCCTTCGTGGATTTTTTCTGTAATCTACTGGTAGGGTACTAAACAGACTTTTGCTATTACAGAAGCAATAAGTCTTTTTTTGGTACTTCATTGTTTTTTGGGGGGGGTTGTTTATGGCTTTTCTAGCCTTAGTTTTTCTTCTGATTTCTTTTGTATTGGACCACCATGATACCAATCTCCAGTATAGAAAATGTGGAAAGGCATTGTCTTGCAGTGGTGCCAACAGATCGGTCTGTTGACTTCGACTGTGCAGGCGGTTGTTTTCCCTTTTCAGTCAACATTAAAACAAAATTAAGAATTAGAGTAAAGTTTTTCCAGCGTTAACCTATTACCAATTATACCTGTTCTAACGTATTCTCTTTGTGCATTGCTATTCTCATACTTAGGGACAGTTCTTCAGTAGCCTCCAAAAGTTTAACTAGCCCATAGTTTCTGGCTGCAGAGAGAAGGAGCTGTCTGGTTTCTCGAAAACTTAATCGCAGGTGTGGGACTCAAAATCTCTTGTTTGCCTGTAGTACCAAGGAGTGTGAGTAATGCAAGACGGCATTACACCCCACATGCATGTGGATGTGCTTGAATAGGCTACAGGACATATCAGAAGACCAGTTCTTTTTTCAACAACTAAGTGAAATTTTTGTTATTGAACTTGTGTGTCCTAAGCCTTTGAATTCTTCCTTCTCAAGAAACTTCATTTAGGCTAACGGGTTATAAATTAGATTCCTGGCACTTTTTAAGATAGAGTTGTTGTTTCACACTCTCTTTCTCCCTCTCTTCTTTTTGTTTTTCTTGATAGGTGATCCATGTACCATTTCGTCCCAGATGGAGCTAGAAGAAGCATTCCGTTTGTACTCTCAGCACAGGCATGAAGGGCTCGTTATTCATGGCAAGTATCAGGATCTCGTCAACATTACAGTTTCCATTTCCTGGGAAATAACGCATTTCAGACCTGACTTTTTCTATAGTACTGTGTGGTATCATAATAGAATTCAGTTTTACGGTTGGAAGATCGATGCAACCAGCTCTGCTTGACTCCTTTTTCTATTTTCTTCTTGGAATGATGTAACTATTGATGCTGCTTAGACCTCTTTCTATGGGATGCTCCCTTCATTTCGTGCGTGTCTTGTGTTTGCCTCTGTGCTACTTTCTGCAAGACAGGTATTTACTGCTCTTCATCATGTCACAACTCTCTAAATTTAGCTGCCAGTCTGTAAGATCCATTTTCCCTGGCTCTTTAGTATTTAACTAAACCAAAAAAGGGTCATATGAATTATCTCAATGCCTCTTGCTGCTTATGCGCATTAACTATGCAGGTGTCTTGAAGTACAAACTCGTATACATCTTTTTAATTTTTTCTTCTTATGCCTTCATGCCTCTGCTTGGCTCTGTTCTTGCAAATATGTTCCGTCTTCTCTGTCAGTCCCCTTCCTTGTATAAATCCCTCCTTTAATGCTTGTTGTTCTGTAGACCACCACAGCCGTGAATCTTTCTCATCTTTTGTATTAAGCACATTTCATTGACCCTCTTCATTTCTGGCCTTTCTTAAGTAAGATGTCTTCAGTGTTCTGCCTTTGAATCCCAGTTCTTCTGTAGAAGCTAAATTCCATTGTCAGTGCTTGTGGATAAAATGGCAAATGGCTAGAAATGTTGTTTAATAACAACATTTATTACACATTTTGATGGACATTGTTATTGTTGTTGCAGTTTTCCCCAGCATTCCAGAAAAACCAGGCATGCCTTGCCCAGGAGAAGACCGTAAGTATTTTTGATTTTGGTTTGCATCAGAGGCATGCAGTTGCATTTTTGGACTACATCTCCCAGAATCCCTCAGATATGCTGCCTAGGGAATTCTGGCAGTTGTAGCCTTAAAACATGAACCTGCACACCTCTGAGAGGATAGCACTCCATCTTACAAAACATTGTTAGTAAAAAGGTGTGTTGTGTATTCTTTGGTATACTATATATTGTTAAGCGTTGATCTTTTATTATTAAAGTTTTGTGCTGCCTTTCTTCATTTAAAGTTAACTTTTAATGTTGATGATAAGACCACATCTCTTGGCTTCTGAATTGAATCTCTCTGCAGTTGAATGACAGTAAAATGGATCTGTATGTGTCATTCTTCTATTAATATTGCGAAAGTACTGAGATAATCTGGTGCAGAGAAGATGGGCCAGAGTTTCAGATGTGGCTGTTAAAGCAAAGACTTCATTTTCACCGAAGTGCTTTGTTTCCCTAAGTGTGGGTGTTGTTCTGCTGATAGGTACCAAAACGGTCATTATGAGGAGAGTAGCAAGAGTAGCTAGGTATCGAAAAGACGTTAGTGTATTAATCCTCTTCTGGCACTTTAGGTTGAAGTAAATTTGTACTTTCTTTGAAATGAATGCAACATAAGCCATGAGTAGCTTGTCAGACGTAGAGCTGTAACCCAACATAATAATTGGGGCTTACCAGGAATGAACTTTGTGCTGGGGTACTCAATTTACTGACCTCAGATTGATGGAAGGCTGAGTCAACCTTGATCCGGCTACCTGAGCTGCCCTCCAACTAGGAGGAATGACTGAGGTAAGCAGTAGCAAAAAAACTTAAATGTGTTGCCTACATTGGAACACAGCATCAGTTGTAGGCTGCAGGTACCATAGATGCTGTAGAGAGGGGGCTGTAGATACATGAATGGCCCATTTGCAATCCCCCTTTCTTTACGTGGCTACTCTCAGGCTGAAATCCAGTAGTAAGTTACAACTAGAATAGGTTCATTGAATCGGTGGGGACTGAGTCGGGTGAGTCAACTCCCCTGTAAGTTCCATTGATCCAGTGGCCATACTCTAGTTGCAACTTAGTACAATATTTCATCCTCTTTCTTCTTTCCTCCCTCCTTATCTCTGAGAGGTCCATTCCTGCATCATCCCTTCCTCCATTTTAAGCTAGAGAAGTGGCTGCAAACAGACCTGGGGGCGGGCGGAATGAGGAGCTTCTATGTTCTAAATTGGGTAAATTTCTTACCCTCCTGCACGTGTTTGCTTGGATTACTTTGATAAATGAAAAGTAGGTTTTTCTTTTTCACTAACAACCAGTCCGCAGAGTGATACAGAGCGCTGTGTTAGGCAGCTGCACTCTGACAGTGAAACTGCTGAATAATCCAACTGGCGCTCCTGTACCCCTTTGTCAGCGGTGCCTCACAAACCCTGCTTTATGAGCTTAAATTAGTTAAAACACCGTTAGTTTGGTATTAACTTGTAGGGTGTTTCATTAGGTGGTCACATTATAAATTATGCATCTGTATAGATTAATGTACGTAGTTTCTATGGACGGAAAAGAGCAGATACGGATTAAATGGTTTTCAATGCACTCCTATGGGAAATGCAGATTCAACATAAGAACTTTTCAACTTGAGAACCACCTTCCAATACGGATTAAGTTCTTAAGTAGAGACCCCACTGTAACTCAGTTGACCTAGTTCTTCACTAGCATGTAGAATGTACTAACAGTCCACTGCCGTGTTAGTGGACAGACTTGAGTCACTTCAAATAATCGGAAAAGTTTGCCTGATAGGATATACTTGGTGAGTGATTGTAACGTCGGACTTTTCCAAGGTGAAATGAATGCATCCTGTAGGATTCTGGCCCTGTGAGGCCTTCCTAGAAACGTGGTAGTGAGATTACTTGCTGTTCATACTACAGTGCAACTGATGAGTGAAATTGGCTAGGATTAGTTCTTAAATATTCACACAGATCAGATCATCCTGGGACTTGGATTAAGCACTAGGGTGGGCAGTCCCTATACTGTACTGTATATAAATTAGGCTGTTTTAATGAATGTAATGATCCACAGCAAAGGATCCAGATGATTTCATTCTGTTTTTCCTTGTCAGCAAATAAATGTAGCTATTTGGTAGGTTTTATGGCTTCATTTCTCATTGGAAACAGCTAAAGATGGCACTTTCAAAAAAAATCTTGTGTGAACACTGCTTTAATTTATTTTTAAATTTTTCTCTTGTTCTTCTCACTGGTGTTTACAGTGAGCCATATTTAAACTTGGAAGTTATTTTCTGGGACAAGAGTGAGAAATTTAATTCTCTATTCACTCAGAATAGGCTGTCACTTAAATTAGCAATCTGTTATTGCAGACTAATTTTCTGCAGTTGCACAAAAATGAGAACGTTCTGGAATGAATTGGACGGCAAACAGTTGGGTAGATTTCCCCACCCTACTGAGTTGTGAATGCACATCTCATTTATATGAGATTATGATAAGGCATTTATCTCACATTTTAAGCAAAAATATTATTTGCATTTTTAATTTTGATTTCTTTGGAAATATGTTGTAAGCTTCGGCACATGTGGAAGCACTAGAGTGTTTTTTCGCTAATGCCTTTCAAACTTAATATACTGTTACAGCAAACTTAATAGATGGCTTTTTAACTTTGGCTCAGTGGAAAAATAAGATGTAATAATGTGCATCCCAATGAGTAAAGCTCTGAATTCCGTACCCCTATTTTCAGGAGTGTTGTTTTGTATCTGTCTCTTTTCAAAGAACTGATTTAAAAACCGTGCTCGCCAAACTTTGTTCAAAAGTTAAAAAATTGTTCAAAAGCTTAAAAAAGAGAGAATGTTTCAAAGTGTAACAATACTTTCTCCAGGTTTTAAAGTGGGATTCATGTACAAGCAACAGCGTGGGTTATTTTAAGAAGATCAGCAGGATAAAAGAATGAATGAATGAATGAATGAATGAATGAATGAATGAATGAATGAATGAATGAATGAAATAGGTTTTCACAATTACTCGCCCTCTAAACTCATAGTGACCCAAGTCTGTGTTCTCGTCCGAATTCTCATGCATGGAAAGGGTACCTTTCCCAAGGCTTTTCTTCCTTAATCAGGTAACATGCAGGGAAACGTATAAATTCTGCTCCTCCTGGTAGTAGAAGGTTCAAGTGGAGGCTCACGACCCTTATGGTTTTTCCGTGGAAGTAGAGTTCAGTCTTCTCTCTCAGATGTCAACATCGCCCTACGTGTCTCTTGGGCCCATGCCACCTTTATAGGGACTAATTATGTACAAGGTATTTTATCACCTCCACCTCCACCCCCATGTGAAGGCTGTTGGAAGCACCCCTTATTAAAATACTTAAAAGTCTCCTGATGTGCTATGCTTGGTGGAAGTTGTGGGAGCAACAGTGCAGCTTGATATGGCTACACTGTTATTTACAGCAACATTCTCTGGTTGAACAGTTTATGAGGTTTTGGTTGCCTTCCAGCTTCCGATTCCTTGCTTTTATAAAGATCTGTAACAATACCTCTCTGTTCTTGTTTCTGTGTGTGTGTGTGTGTGTTTTAATCCGCTTGCTGTCCGCTTGTTAATGTATATTTATTAGAGAGGTGCCCATTATTTGTGCTTTCTCTTATCAGTTCCTTGACATCCATGCCATGTTTTAGTTTGTGCCTCAGCTGCTAGCTACAGCCTCCCAAGGGAGCCAGTACCACCCGTGCCTGGATACATGAGGCAGAGATGTGAAAGAGAGAGAGAGAGAGAGAGACCAGGATAACCAGGCTTCCATTAAATATTTGCTCTTAATGTTCAGCCTGATCCTGCCTGTCGCCTTCTCTCTCTGTGTGGGGTTGTTTTTTTTGGGGGGGGGGGGGGGTTGTCTAGTGCTTATCCAAACAGCAGCATCCCTGAAATAAGGGAACGAGGAGATCCCCTTTCATACCTCCTGCATTGTAAAGCATAAAGAATGACATGCTGAAGAAGCAAAAGAATAAAGCCCAGTGAGTAATGCGTTTCTTTTTCTGTAGATGTTAACGTGCCTTTACTGCGATTGTTATGAACCGAGGCCATCGATGCAGTATGTCTGTGCATGTGGTGCAATGGATAATAGAAGTCAGCATTTTGGTTCTCTCGCCGACGGTCCTCCTTTGCAGCCCCGATTGCTACAAACAGAGATTTCGCGGCCGCCTCTTTGCCCGTACTGGGATGTGGCTGAACAAGCGCTGAGAAATACTTGGGGTGTGTGTGTGGGGGGGGGGAATTGCCCTCAAAAGACGTGTTCCTGCCAGGAGACAGATTTTTTTTTATTTTTTTGTTTCAAGGGGGAAGATCAGACAGAGGAGAGAGAGAGAGAGAGAGAGAGCATGCAGCGTGAGTGATGCTGCTGCTAAGGGAGATTAATGAAGGAAATGTATCCCAAAAAACCTGACGGTATGTGTTGTGTTGTGTTCGGGCCTGTTTTATTGTGCCAGTGTTGTTTTCTTTATTGCACCAGTTTGCTTAATTGGCTCAGATTTGTTACGTTGCAAAGAAAGCTGAAATGGATTATTGTGTTTTCCTGTCGTCATACTGAGGAGAAATAGGATGGTACCGCATTGCTACATTGGGCTAAATCAATATGTTTTAATGGTCAGACTGTATTTTGTGCAGTAGTGGGTGCTAACACATACTAGTACTTTTATCTGGCTTATTTTTCAGCTTGGCTAAGGAGGAGAAGAATCTGTCTGCTCTTGTTTATTGTATAGCAAGGTGTTTTTTTTAAAATGTCCTTTTTGGTCCTTGAGTCACGGAATCTGATTAAGGACCCTAATCATATTTGTTTATATTAGTCTTCAACCTTATAAAAATGCAGATTGTCATCTTTTTTTTATTCTCACATGCAGCTTTTATATTCTGTTGCTTCTCATGTCCCATTTGCCCAACACCTTTAACGAAAATTAAATCATAGGTCTTAAAATGCCTTTTGGGTGTTTAATCAGTGTTTTCCCTGAGGAGTTTTTGCTGGATATGCCTGGCATGTCATATCGTGTGCTGTGCCCTGTATGGTTTTTCCCCTTGGAAGAAAACGAGGGTTATAGGTATTGTTGGCGTGTGGCCTTGTAAATATTGTGGGACAGGTTCTCCTTTCGTTTGTTGCTGTATTAGCGGCAATGATTAGGTTATTCAGAGCACGCGAACAGCTCCCATCCCCCAGCGAAGAAAGGAGTGACTGCGACTATAGAAGCAACTCTGAAAGATCTGGATTTGCTTGCAGAGGGCAATTCTTTTTTGTACTGCAGCTACAAAGGAATGAGGTTTTATTGGTTAGAAAGATTGGGCAAGGGGAGGGTTCCAGTCATGCAACCATATTTGTCAAAATTAACAGTCATGCTGGGTATTGTATTAGTTGTATCATAGTTTATCTGGTGTGTTTAACCCTCCTCTGCCTCGCCCCCCCCCGGTGTATACATGCCTTTTGCATCCAAAAAAATAAATGCCTCATTGTTAGATAACATGTAGTGAACATGTTGTCTATGAGATTTGAATGTCAGAGTCAGATTACTTGGCCAGGCATATTTTGGTTTAATTCTGGCAGCCCCTTTCCTCCTTAAGTCCAAAATGACCAATGTTTAATTTGATGCAAAAACAACAAGAGGCTAGTGGCTCATTAAAAACAAACAGGCTTTATTTTTTCATAAGCATTTTGGACTAATCTCATAGCCATCCCTCCTCCCATGTGGAAATCTGCTTTTGAAACTCAGAGAACTTTCAAAAGCAGACTGTGATCTGGTGTGAGGCTTATTATTGAAAGAAAATAAATAGCGTGGTCATGCTAAGACCTATAGGTGTATCAGAATAAAATATTCAGATCCTGGACAATGTGATTTGCTTTTTAAAGAGGCCTTATTGTTTAAAGTGACCTGTACATATAGCTTTCCTAATTTTTACAAATCTTCATTCATTCTTGTCTCTATGAAATTTTGAAAGGCCTTCGTAATGCTTGGGTTTTGTGATAAACTGTGCTACATAATCTTGGATGATAAGAGCTAGTGGTACTATTCCATATCTTTTAGAACTCATGTAGATCTAAATTTTTTGATTCTTAATTGCCAACTCTTTTGACCTTGTCTGTCAGGATTTTGTTTCAGAACTTAGCCAAGAGTAAATCATGGTTAATGCTAGTCATAGTTAATAAGGATGGTAATATAACTGTTAAAAGTTGACTTTGCCCAGGAAAAGATGCATGTATTCCTTTATCTTTCCCTGATTCTCTTAATTATGTATTATTTCACTTAATTACATCATTAGTGAGCCTTTAACCTGGGATAAGTCCATGCTTCATACAAACGTGTTTCAGATATATCCGGTCTGGGCCTTCATTTTTTGTTAAATGGCCTTTTGAGAAATTTGGTAGTAAATTGCCGGACAGATTTTCTTTCTTTATTTAAAATATTTTTTACCCTGTCCTTAAAAGGACCCAAAGCGGCTTAATCATATATCGTAATGTTAAAACTGGAAAGGGCCCTATGGATCATCAAGTCCAGCCCCTGTCAGGGAAGCACAATGAGGATTCGAACTCCCAACCTTTGGCTCCACAGCCAGGGACCTAAACCACTAGGCTATTCAGCAGTTCTGATTTCTGTGAAGTTGAGGGGTGGAGTCAGAGACTTCAAAGCAAAATAAATTGGGTGCCTGAATGATTAAATGAAAAATTCCCCTTGAGGCAATGTAATGGCACATAACAACAACTTGTAGCCCAGCTGAAAGTCATAGGTGGGATCCGCCCTGGGAATGAGGAGCATTTGGTCTTCCAGTTGTTGGAGTTCATTGAATATGATCCCTCACCCCCATTGATCATAGGATCCCTTCTAGCCCTGCAGTTCAATGGTTGTTGTTATTATTATTATGGTTAGGACTGAGGGGAAATGTAGCCCAACATCTAGATAACTACCCTTTTCCCCATCCTTGGTATAGCAGCATCACCGGCGAAAAGGGTGGATAATTACAAACTAATAGTGATTCAACCGTTTATTTGTAACAAAACATATTGATTGTGTCTCTTAGGAGCATTGTTCATTTAACGTTTTTACTAAGCGGCTATATTCACTTAGACTCAATTGGGTAGTAATGAAATTCCATACAAGAACACTAAGCAGAATCAGTACCTTTCAGAGAAGGGGGCCACAAGGAACACAAGAGTACAGAGTGCTGAATTGTGAATAATGTGTACAAAACTTTCTAGAAGCAAGGGTAGGCATTTATAACTCTCCGTGAATTTGGAAATGCATTTCTATTTTGCTTCTGTTGAGAAAGCAGGTATTCAGAATTTGCTGAAACAGTACAACATGTGGTCACTATTACTGTATTTTTATTAGATTCATTCTCAGGAGAAAGATACTTTTGGTCATGAGAGAAACAGCCTCCAGAGGAAAGATGTCCACCGACCAGTGGAAACCCTCATGTCAGTTTCTCCTGCTCTTCTTCATCATCCTCAGTTCTGTCTGCCTCGGGGCCAAGCTGTTGTGGAAGAGCTGCTGTCTGCCTTCCTATGGTCTTGCCCCAGTCCTTCCTGCCATCAACTAAGGCCTAAAGCAGGGGTGGGGGCTTTGACCTCTAAGATACTGTTGGGTGTCAGAGCGCACCATCCTTGTTAAGTGGAAGATGGGAGTTTTTAGTCTGAAATATTTTAGGGGCTAGCATATCAGACAAAGGAATTGACACCCAACACTAAAATACTAGCTTTGATGCGTGAATATTGTGGTTTTAATAACACAAGTAGGACCATAGTTGATCAGGCTGAGAGCCAGTATGTTCTGCACACAGTGACCCACCCCTTGCTTACAGGATGTGGATATATTGCCCAGCAACTGTTACACAGAGGCAAATTCCTCTTGATTCTGGAGGTCTTACATGGCCATCCAGGCTAGTTGCCATCGAGAGCTTTGTCCTGTATGCGTTCCTCTAGTCCCTTTCAAAGCCAAGTTGTCAGCCATCACTACATCTTTTGGTAGTGAACTCTACCGTTGAACTATGTGCTGTGTGGTTATTAGTAAGTTTGCTTTCCTGTTGAATTCTGAGGCAGGTCTGTTTAAGTATGATAGCACACTTTGCAGTTACCAAAATATTGGCAACCGCTGTGCTATGCAATACAAACTTGCAGGCCTGTAGCCATTGGATTGGGCATGGAGGTCCTGCCCCTCTGGCTTCCCACTTCCAGAGCAGGGATTAGGGGGTTGTTGATCTCACCAAGCTCCATGTGTCTTGATCACACACACATACTTTATTTCCTGGTGGAGCATATGGAGCCTGTTTAATAATGTATTTAGCATCCTTCACTTTTCATTTTAACTTGGCTGGCTGCCCTCATTATCCTTAGGCCACCACAATCCCAAATTTCTCCCTATGGGGCTGAATCCCCATTTGGTGGCCCTTTTCTGAAGTGCCGCAGTTAGGGAGACACCCCCCCCCCAAAAAAAACACCATACAAAGCTTGTATTTGCAAACGTAATATATATTCTGAACAGTTTTGTTCAGAAACAAATAATTCATGCACACATGAGTGTCTTCAGACTCTGACAGGCCAAACATTTATTTTGATGTTAATGTGTAAAGTATGGAACTCTGGGAACTGAAGCATAGTGCAAATTAACTATTAGGTTTGTCTGTCTGTCAGAAATCATCATCAAAGTTATTGTTTGATTTAATGTGAGGCTTCTCTTGATTTTGGACCTTTAAAAACATAACAGTAAAGTCATTTTCTTCTGCCAGTGTCCACACGCTTCCCTCTCCATAAAAAGTGCCTTTTCTATTGAGGTTTTGCAGCTAAGCTGTTACACATATGTTGGTCTACTGTGTGAAGTGACACTCTGGTTTGTGTGTAGTGAAACAGATTGACGTTGTCGCTTGTGGAATAGAGGCAGAGAGGAAGCTGCAGTTTCCAAGTGTTGGATTATCAAGGAAACACCTGCTATTTATTGTTTCGAGTGACTCTCTGAAGTCATTGGTTCCTGTTTCTCCGATTGGAATGATCGGCTTTGAATATAGGAACATAACTTTCTTCTTATTTTGGAGCATTTGCAGAAAAGAGGGCGACTTAAATGGTTTTTATCAGGTTTTCCAAATAACTATGATGTGTTTTTAAATCAAATCACTTTGAGTGGTCAAGCGTAGAAGCCTGATAAATAGGGGAGGAACTGGTTCTCTTTTCTTCTGGGTTTTGCCTGTGACGCATAGGACAATGCGTGAACCTGGCAATCATTTAATTATGAGTGAATGTGGGCACAGTCTATGACCGTGCATGACACAGCTTCAGTTGGCATGTATTGCTCACATCTAACGTTCCCTCTAAGCTGTGTGTGTGCCTAGCGTGGTCACACAGTGCTGCATCGGGGCTGCGCAGCCAAGCCAGGTTTGCTGCCCTTTTGCCTCCGGTTGCAGCCGGAACTACACATGCACAAGATGGGAGCCCCGCCCAGCTGACCAGAAAATCTGAAAGAGTGTTGCTCACATCACATACTTTTTGCAAAATCTCCTCCTTCAGGCCATCCTGTTATAGAGCCTGTTCCCTTCCAGTTGGATAGCTCAGTGGTTTCGGTCTCTGCTTGCGGAGGCCAGAAGTTGGGAGTTCAGTTCTGTACTATATCTCCTTGACAGGGCCTGGACTTTATGATCTATAAGATCCCTTCCAGCTCTGCAGTTCTAAGATGTTGATAAAAATATTTCTGCCAGATATTTTGATATGACTTAATCTATGAGAGCCTAACTTTACTGAGAGCCTAAGACAGACCCTTTAGGGTGGAAGGACAGAATGCAAAACATGTATTGCTCACAGTGAGCGCCACATGCTTGCCCCTTCATTGCTTACATGGAGCAAGCGCTGTTTGCTTCAAGTGAACAGGCAACTGTTAAATGAGCGGTTTGCAGTAAGAAGTAGATGATTATAAAGAGGTGACAGTCATAAAAATGTGCATAGCTGGAAGCCTGCAAGATTAATGGAACTTTGCAGCGTATCTGCAGTTGGATTTTTACAAGCAAGTAGTTTTCCAACAGGAAATTAAATGAAGGTCTTGCAGTTGTTATGTTGAAGAAGCATCTGCTATCTTTCCCAGTTAATCGTGATAGATGTGTTAACCTGTGGAATTAATGTGGTTTTTAAAAAGTGGATCAAGTTTTCTTGTGTTTAATCAGTGAAAAATTTACAGGCCTGGGTATCTCAGTGTGAATGGGAGGATATGAACTTATTCTTTGATGGTTGAGTATGTGAGCAGATAACAAAGGTCTCTGGTGATGGGGGAAAGGATGTGAAGGAGTGTGGAGATAGGAATAGGCTTCACTGCTGGGTACCCCTTTAAGCCAGGCGTTGCGAAGCTGTGATTCTCCAGGACTTCATAGGACTGAGGTCCCCCCCCCCCCCAATCTTCATTTAGCACAGCCATTAGCTGCGGTGATGTGAGCTGCAATCCAGCATAATTTAAAGTGTTCATCCTTTATGATTAATTTTTTTTCTATCTGTGGTATGATCATTACATTTCTTGGGATGACAGTGGGACACCAGCAGCAGCAGGGAGGTGTTTATTGGCCGAGAGCGTGTTTGCTTTCCCCTCCTTTCCATACAGGTATTTCAGCTTCCAGCTTGCTGGAGGCATGAACCTTTAGGACAAGCTGGAGAGCCTGGTGCTCTCAGCTATGATCAAGAAGCTGCTAATTTAACAGGAATTTATCACATGGATATTACCCTGTAGTAGCTTCTGATTTTCAGCTGAACGATTTGAACAGACTAACACACTGAACCTGTGGGAACTGTATGGTGCAGGTTCAGTAGGAGACAAGAGAAGAAGCTGTAGAGCTATTTGCATTTGGGTCTCGCTCCCACCGTTTGCTCAAGAAAGGGAACATAAAGAGCTGATAGTTCATTTTTATAGGTCACATTGTCAACCCCATTTTTGCATCAAGACATGCAGTAATAGACTGGTAACTGGGAGATAAGTTAATTTACCCTGTTACGGATGAACGTCTTCCTAATCAGCTTCAGGTTGGCTATGGAGTAGTTTTCCTGCAGCCATGAGTCTGGAGTTGATTATAGAATTTCAGAGATTTGTGAGTACTCTTAAGGGATTTCCCAAACGATGTGGCTGATGCTCCGTGTTGGGATCTTAGTTTCAGTGATAAATAGTAAGAACAGAAAAGCCATCAACCAGTTCATCTTCTGAGTTCACTATTGATTTTCTGAGGAGGTGAGAGCAATGAAGTGAGCTAGTAGATACCTGGAAGAAATATTATAGGGGGGGGGGGGCGGGAAAGGATGTGTAATTGTACCTATTATATTGCATTCTTGGTGAACCAGCAGAAAATGCTGAATGAACTCCTCAAGCTTTGTCTTGGGAATAGGGGGAGGTAACCACTCAGAAGTCCGATTTCGCATATATGTCATACTTCTTGAGGGCATAGCTGCTTACGTTGGTGCCAAACTTTACTGTTTGTGCCAAGGATGATTAGGCTCAGGTCTGACTGTTCCTGGGCTGGGATAGCCTTGCTTCAATTATCCATGCCCTAATAACTCCATGACTAGATGGCTGTAATGTACTCTACAGCAGGGCTATTCTTGAAGTCAATCTAGAAGCTGTTCCTCATGTAAAAGGTTGCTGCCAGACTGTTGACTCAGATGGCTTCGTTGGGTCATGCGATGTGGGTTTTCCACGCATACTGCACTGGCATTAATACTTGGGTGTAGAACCCTAAATCGCTTAATTCGGTAAAAGAGTACTTTCCCCAGTACTGATTGATCCTCTTATTTCTTCCCCAAGGGACTGTGGATGTTGCCTATGCTACATTTTAGATGACAAAAGGAAATCATGTTTTTTATTTGGACTTTTGAGATTTAACCTGGCTTTGGGAGTTGATTTTTTTTAGGACTATGTTTGTTGTACTTCTTAGTTTTATGATTGCGTGTATCTATAATTTGAGAAAAGAGACTATGTATCTGTCATATCTAAATGTTTAGAGTTTAGTATAGGTACTAAGGACAGCCTTAGGCATGTATACCTTGATATTGTTTTGTTTTAAAATGCTTAAATGAGTTAATTAATTTACATTAATAAAAATCTGTATCATCATTAGTCTCTGTGAGTCAGACTTCCTTACTATTCCTTAGAGGTGAAGCTGCCGTCAGGTCTGGGTTTTTTTGTTTCTGTGGTGGGTTTCTAGGTAGCTGCAGATGGGCTTCCCTCTGCGTGGTTTCTGCATGGGATAAATTTTAAAATGCAATTAAGAAAAAATACAGAGAGATTTAATAGTGATAGTTAATGCAGAGGATAAGAAAGGTGGGCTGATAACTTTGAATGTCTGTGCGTTCTGTACTGTTAACTCGGACCAACTTGTAGCAGCCCTAATAATAGGGCTTTCAAGGTAAGTGAAATATTTAAGGAGTGGTTTTACCGGTTCCACATCTAACCATTAAGTTTCCATGGCCAAGCAGGGAAATGAACCTTGTTCTCCAGAGTGCTGGTCTGTCACTATACATCACACCACACTGGGAATCCCAGTGACTCTGAATAACAGTAGCGTAAAAGGAAAACATGAAAAGGACTTTGTCCTGCAAAACTATAGAAAGAGGCGCCCTTTTTGTGCCTAAAGATATGAATCGGTGTGCATAATCAAGACCACTCCATGTGGTTGGGTTAACAGGGTCTTTTAATTAATTGTTAATTCTTGTTATTGAAGGGCTCTGTAAAAATTCTGTTGTAGTTCATCGCGTGCTACCTGGAATTTGTAGGATGCTGGATGTCTGTTTCTCACTAATCCTACAGACATGCTTGTAGAAAAATGGATACAACTGTGGTGTTTGAATCCTAGGAAATATGCCAGACATGACCAGATTTGTATGACACAAGCTGAAAATTAGTAGTGTTATGTTTTGTTTATATAACCACTTTCCATAGGGTTGGATCCCTGAAGCAGCTACCTGAAGAACAGTGAATTTTGTTGATATTGGATTCCTTAATTAAGTGCTGATTCATGTGCTATATCGCAGATGTGCTGCCAGTGAATGTTCTGTTTCTTAGGGGTAAACAAATGTTGTAAAAGGTAGAGAGGCATCTATGTTGGTAAATAGTTGCAGTACAGTTGGCTGTGGCACTAAATGTAACCATGGATAGCTGGTATGCGTATTGTGTTCTGTTTTGTGTTTCTTGTGGAAATGTTTACACAGCAAGTACCCCTTGTAAAATAGGAAGGATCACCTCTTGTTGCATGGTGTGAATCTACCAAAATCTTTTGTTCCGTTTTTGTCTTATAGGAAAAAGTTGTATTCATTCTGCTAGTTTTGAGCCAAGGAGATAAGCAGAATAGATCCAGTGGATATTTGTGCAGAGAGACATTACATTCACCATAGTACGTGCTCAGCATTGGAGTTATCACTGGCAAGCATCTTTCTCATGTACTGTTTTTAATGAAAAACCGATAGAAACAGTGTGGGTCTGTTCACATGGGGTTGGTCTAGTGTTACAGCAACAATTCTTATGTAAATTCATGTAAACACGCATTCTACTTTCCGGACAGATAGGAGTTTGCAGTTATGCCTCAGATGCCACGCTAGTAACTTGTGTGTTTGAAATCTTTCCTATCAAACTCCATTCTAAGAAATAGGCTTTGATAATGTATACAGTGGTGCCTTAACGATGAATCCTCATAGTAATGCAGATTTTGCGATCGCTAATGCGATCGCATACCGATGTTTGAATAGGGCAAAAATCGCTTTGCGACGATCAGTAAGCGTTTCGCTTACCGATCTTCGCATTGCGATGTCGGGGGAACAGCTGATCGGCGGTTCCAAAATGGCCGCCGGAACACCCAAAATGGATGCGTGCAGCGTTTTCGCGCCCTGCCCTCGCTTACTGAGGGCACGAAAATGGTGGCCGGATGGGGAAACTTTGCTCAACGGTGAGTTTGGGCCCCCGTTCCAATGGGCTTTTCCGTTCCGTTTAGCGATGTTTCCCCATAGCGAAGGTTAATCCGGAACGGATTAACCTCGCTATGCGGGGCACCACTATTACGAATTTTTGACTGAAGAAAGAAGTGGAGACAAAAATGGTAAACTCAGAGACCTGTTAATAGCAAGAATTGAACTAATAAGACTTAGTTTGACTTAATTAACAGTATGTGATTAATCACCTGCAGCTGTGGAATATATAATCTCTTTATCATATAATAAGCCATTGGTTCTCTTCAACATAACATGATAGAGAGACTTGGGAGGCTTATACTGATAACTAAAGTTACTCTTCATTGGCTTATGGTGATGTGACATCATCTCCACAAAATGAAACTCTGTGCCAGTCAACAAAATCAGAACAAGAGCGTATTTAAGTTTATAAACTCTAATAGCATGAAATGCTTCTCAGCATAGATGAACATCCCATGTTTTTTCACATTACACGGAGCCCTTATGCTTTATTTGAAATAATTTCTCTTGCAGCTTTCCTCTTAAGCTAAGTACACTGTAGTAACCTGCAGCACAAATCAGTTGCACACACTGTTCTGCAGTCATCATTTTGGATTTGCTTGAATCTGGGTGCAACAGTTGGAGCCTATGCATGAAAGGAAGCCTGCATTTATATTAAAAAAAAGAAAGAAAGGCTATAACCCAGTTAGCTGTCTTAAAAATGCATTTCCAGACCTATAAGGAAATAGCTTGCTGCCAAGTAGACAGAAGGTGTGAAACACACATGGCAAAGATGGTTTCAGAAGAAACTTTGAAGATAATGATAGTAACAAAGACCTGATTATAAGGAAAAATCTCACTTCTGTTCATTCATTTTATTTTCTAGACTCTGGCAATTGTTTTCAGGATGTTCTGAAGGCTCCTGTTTACCTGAATTGCCATCCTAGAAACCATTCATAACCCTACTTAATATATATATAAAGTAGGGTTATGAGATATATATATATATAACAAAAATTCTCCTGCTGGATGTAGGTGGAATCCCTGTCTTCCATTTCCCATGACCTGGTTGGACCAAGTTTCCACACTCTCTCCCACATGCTTTCCTGAAAAGGCAGTTTTTCAAAAGCACAGTTCTTTTAACTGAAAGTGCTAAATTAGGAACTACATTAAACATCATAGATCTTCTTTCTCTTTTAAAAAGCCACAGGAGCTGACATATCGCATCCATCTGTACCCCTTCCTTTTTACCCACTTACCTTGGTAGTGCTCTGTGGGGCCAAATACCTTCTGCAATATTCTTGGCTTGCAGGGAAAGCAAAGCACACCTATGATATGAGTTTAGGATGGCACTCCAAGCTCCTACAGCTGCTATTTTAAAATCCAGGAGGGCAAGGCATGAAATGTGTAATTGTTTCTTAGCATCTTTCATTTTTGGAAATCAGTATATGATTTTTGTTCTTAATTAAGTCAACCAGCAGTTAAAAACGTCTCAGTGAGTTCAACCACTATCATTAAACCATTTATATATTGTCCTCCCACCCTTCCTAAAAGCAGCTGTAGTGAGTAGATTCCACAGTCTGTGAGCCTTGCAAGAGAAAGCCCTTTTCTACATATTCGCCCATCAAGCAGGCCTCTGAAGTTGTTTGCGGAGAGCCTCTCCTGAAGATAACGGGAGCGGTCTAGAATGAAGCTGGTAGTCTTCTAGATAACTGGATCTCAGACGTTTTAGGGCTTTGGAGGTTAAAAGGAGAGTCTTGGTTTCGATCTGGCAAGCATTTAACGATCAGAGCAGATTTTTCAATTTCTAGATCATACGAGCTTCAATATTTATGGAGTTCATTCATTACAAACAACAAGGAGACTCTGTGAGTCTGAAACTGTAACAGCATTGGAGAATGTGTTCAGAAAACTCAGTTGGGAACCTGAGGGGGTTAAAGGATGAGTTTAAGGGTTTAACTAAATTCCTGATCCCAACTCTGTTAGAGGCAGGCCATGTTAACTGGGCAGTCTTCCCTCCCCAAACTAAAGAGAAACTCTTTAAAAAAAAAAAAAAAAGCGGAAAAGAAGAAGGAGTGGGGAGCAGTTGGCCTGTGACTGTTTTTAAGAGATGGGCCATAAATTCCAACTTGCTGGCTGAAGAAAAGCTTGAAAGCAACATGCAGCTGTTTCCATCTGAGAAACTGACCTGGCCTCTTGTAAGGCCAGAGGTGAGAGCAAAGCCCCTCCTACGGGGGGGGGGATCCCTCCTGCCTGCTTACTGCCCACAGAGAAGTTCAGACTCTCCCCATCTCCCCGCCCAGGAAGATAAGGCCACCGGGAGCAGACTCAGGGAAGATAGAAGAGAGTTTGAAGGAATTGATAGTTAAAGAACCCGGGACAATTTTGGCAGGAAGGGAGTGGAAGCCCAGGATGGAGGTGGAGGCTGGTCTGGCGGATATAAAAGAGGGTGAGGAGGAGTTACCGCTAGGCTGGGAATGGATTGGGCTAGAGGGAATGGACAGGGAAGGTAGAAAAACTGAGGATCCTGAAAGAGGAGACAGATGCCTGGAGGAGGAGGGAGAATACCCCTAAGCTTTCATATTGGGGTGAGAGAGAGACCAAAGAGTGGAGGAGGAAGTTAAAGGAGGAGAAAGAAAAGGGAGAGAGAGAGAGGATCGAATGGATGGTGAGTGAGATGCACCGGAGGGGACACCCTGGGGATTTCCACTGCCTCCAGAGAACTGGCCTGGCAGGAAGACCGAGATGAAGACCCTGTCCCCTTACTGGAAGGGGAGACAGGACAGATATTAAACCATGGGGATGCTGCTGACTGGCCAGGACTGTGGGACGTTCAAGGGGGAAACCCCTTTAAAGTTGAAGAGTGGAAACCCTTATCTGACCTGTCATTGGAAGGGAAGGAAGGTGGGAATACATTTGCAGGCACTGGTTTCTTGTTAAGTAATGCAATAAATGTTACACCGATTTCTGATGATTTATTTGGAGTTGTACAAGAGTTAAAAACAGAACCCTCACACCTCCACACCATCAGCCTTGTGAATTTGGGATATTAAAAACAGCACCTAGGTTTGGAACGGTCCACAATCTCTTGGTGCACAGCCTTGAAGATGATGATTTATCATCGAAAGCTTGATGTTTGTTTTTTGTTTTATTTTATTTTATTCTTAATGGTCAAGTAAAGCGATCACCTGCTCCTGCATTTGTATTGTTTCCATAACCGTGCGACCTTTTCCTGATTTCACCTAAAGGTGAAATTTGCCGATGATGTAGTAGTCCTAGCAGATACTTTGATAGCTTACAAAGTACGTTGGGAGCATTGAAAAATGAATAGGAAAAGAAACCAAAAGTAATATACAACCAAGAATAAAATATGAATATTATAACTGATGGCTGTCATATAGAATATGTACAAGAATATATTTAACTAGGGCTAGTAGTACAGCGTGGGAAACCGAAATGGAAAGCAGAAGCTAATAGACAAAACTTGCATTATCAGCTTTTGGTAAACAAAGTAAAACCAAACATTTCCCATAAAAATGAAGCTATTTATTAGCAGTGTGTGCTGCCAGTACTGACCCATGCTGCATAGACCTGTGATCTATTAAGATCCATAATGGAAAAGCTCACAAAAACTCAGAGTGATGAAAAGACACGAGGCTATAAATATCAGGCTAATAGCTTAAAAACCCAGTATGTTTGACAAAAGACAAAAATGATAGATATAAAAGAACAGAGAGGATGATTACAATAGAAATGGGCAGGGTAGACAAGTAGATGGGCAGCAGAATAAAGAAGTGTATCCCTGGTGACCTTAAATGGGAAGAGAGAGTGTGTGTTTGTGTGCTGTGCTGTCAAGCCAGAACCATATTTAAGGACTGGTTTTACCAGTTCCACTCCCGGTTATTCTTTTAAAAAATTAAAAAAAAAATTTTTGAAGCAACCAGCAGAGCTAGCTAGACCCATTAACTGAGGAAGGGATGAAGCATGGTGGTTATTCTGTTAAAGGAGCCATATGTAACTGGTTTTCAGCTTAGGGCTTCCATGCAGGATTTCAGCAACTGAACTGCACGCTAACAAGCTAGTCAAGACACTCGGCTTGCTTTCTTTACTATTTTCAGAAGTGCTCCTAGCCTGCTTTTCAAACCTTTCCTCAGCATGAGGAAACTAAAGAGGTTGGGCCTGCTTAACCCTCTCCAAACTAAACCTCTGTAGACTAAACTTGGCCAGCAGCTCCCTAAACCAAACTCTGCCGGCTGCTTCTTTTATCAGACCTTCCTCACTCTTTAAGCTTGGTCTAAATCCTGTCCGACAGTTAAACTGTAAAACTGCACATTCTAGATCTCTCTCCCTGGTCACTGCTGTTGATGTCCATTTTGGGCTTCGTTTTTCTTGTCAATACCTCTGGCTTTTCACTGGACTAGGGTTCAGACATGCTCAGGATTGGTAAGGCTTTTGCCTGGATTTTTATGTAGAAATGTTTTGTGCGGCCTTCTGATAAGTGAAGAACCCTTTGAAATATAGATTGCTACGTACTTCCAGATTATTACGTATCTCCTATGTCAGGTGCCTTGCGGTTTAATGTTTAGAGCTAGTTCTGAAGTTTGTGGACTATGGTGGACTTCCTCCGATATGTGGAATACAGTAGTCAGCTTCAGGTATATGTGCATTAAGGCAGTGTGTTGTGCTCCAAGGATCTGAAGAGGTAAAATTGCACTCTGTGAAAGCACAGGCTGCAATAAATCTGTTAGTCTTAAAAGGGGTAGAAGGCTTCTTTTGTTATGTGGGGGAAAGGTGGATAAAAAAGCAATGTTTTTTTTTTTTAAAAAAATCAGATTGATTTAAATTAAAAAGCCAATATTTAGAATTTAAATCATCAAACAATATCAGGATCAATTTGATCCAAGTCAAATCCACCTTGGGCGGAAACAGACTAACATGGCTGCTGCTTTGAAGATTTCTGAAATGCAGACGGTGTGACATTTCATGATGTTCAGCTTTTGATAGAAAAACTTGCCATTTTGGGCTAGAAGTGGGCAAAAGAGGTTCATAAAAGCTCACCTTTTGCTTTGGTGTATGGTTCCCCCCCCCCGGGGCATGCCTGTCCCCACAGTTTTCTGTGATCTTGTGCTGGTTCGGTGCCATTTGTGTGGGGACTTCCTCTCTGCTTGCTCCCAACTAGCTGGGGGGGGGGGTCACACAGCGAGTATAACGGGAGAGTGGTTAGTAGCTAATTGAATTTGGTTAAGCAGCCATCACGGAGGTCATGGAAGCTCTCCCATCACCCTCAGTCGGATGAGGGAGGAGGAAGGAAAGGCGATATATCCCTGTTGCCCTGGCAACCAGGCTGATACTCCTCATCATGCGGGTGATTTCACTGTGCAGGAAGACTTTTATGCTGGTCCAATTCTAGTCCCATGCGGCTACTCCTGAGTAGTAGGGACACTATGCAGGAGGTGCATTCAGCTGCCCATTTTTGGTATGGTGTTCGCCTTGCGAATTATTAGGTTTTTCCAAATTGGCTCTGCTGATGGGTTTAAAGAGACACCGTTTATTTCTGTTTCCTGCTCTATTATTCCCTCTTTTGAAAAGAAGTGTGAGGAAAAAAATATCAGAAGCTGAGGCACATTTATACTTGAATACTTAAGTCTTCTTTTTTAAGTATCCACTGTATGTGTATTGTCTGCTGCCAAGTCATTTAGAGTTTAGAGGGACCTTGTGAATAAATGACTTTCCAGAGACCCTATCATTAATAGCCCTGCCCTGGTCTTGTAGAGGAAGGGCTGTGTCTTCCTTTATTAATCTATGGCTATCACCCCTGTTTTTCCTCAGCAGGAATTTGAATGTGGGTCCTTCTTGCCAGTTAAGTAAAGCTTCTGAAATTGCTCTTTTCCCACCCCCAACCCCCGTGATGTGCAAGGAGTATATTGTTTGAAGGAGCCTATTTTAAAGCTAAACTACATTATAGCTTTATTCTGTAACAGATTAAATGGGCACCCCAAGGCACACACAGGGTGTGGAAGGATAAAACCGTATGTGGTCGGCGGTAGCAAACGTGGATGATGAATATTTGTCTATAAAATCAGTGGCAGCACTGAGAGCATTTGATTAAAGAGTGGCACATTTTTGGAAGGCGTTTGAAGACACCCATCCGCATGTCTGATATGACAGGAGCCATGAGAAAGTGTTCTCCTCCATTTTATTTGGACGTTATGATGACAGGATGCAGCTGGGAATAAACTGAAGCATCTTCATTAACTGCTTCTATTGAATCGTTCATGGAAGGGTTAATGGAGCTGGTTTTAGGAATAAATATTAATATTTGGAGCTGGTTTTAGCAACAAACTTCGAAATGGAGGGAAGGTTTTTTCATTCTCCATCAGTCTAATGATCTGAGTAGACTTCATGTCAGTTGATGTCCCTCATGTCTTCACCTCTGTTATAATCAAGGAACTGTGTTGTGAATTAGGATTCATTATGTTTATGATGGATATAATAGTATGGGGTAAGAAAATAATAATAGGTTTTGCAAGGCTCAGTATTAAAATTCAGGTTGCTTGCAACGTTGGCTATTTCAAATGTATACTGCTACTCTTTCCCAGTTCTGTGTATGTTTAACTACCACGTTAGATTACATTTGATGTTATGCTAGATACAACATCATAGATAGATACAAGGGTTGATACATTTCTTTAAATACAGTATTGTCTTTTGAATGATGCCGTTTATGAACTTGCCAGGAGAGGGTAGTCAGAGCTGACTGCTCTGCATTGTGAAAAAGTATGTTGTGAATTTAATAGACCTCTGGTTCGGTGATGAGTTTGAAATGGTGTAATTGGGGTGGGGGGGAAGCTAGTACAACTGGAGAGGGCTTTGCTGATACAGTAACTATTTCTGAAGGAGAATGTACTACAGTCTTACTTTTCTGCTTGTTTCAGATTAAGGATTAAGGAATAAGTGAAATCTCACTTACCTCATTTTTCCCTGGAAGGAAAAAAAATTAGTGGGATGTAAACAAATTTCATGTTCAGGTTGTCATTTTTGCTACTTTGCTGTATATTTGGTTAAGTGCCAGCTTCTATTGAACTGGAGTTCAATTAAGTGTCCTAGGGCAGTGGTTCTCAAACTTTTTCCAAGTCCCAGCCTCCTTTTATAACCAATTAACCTGTAAGCCCCCCCCCCCACATTTGCATGAAGAGGCATTTTTAATGGGGTAAAGTCATCCCTTCTCAGAAAGCAGAGGCTTCTTTTCTCCAAACCCAGGCTGAGAACCCCAGGTTGGGAAACACCGATCTAGAGGTTGTGTTGGGTTAATTTTATGAATAATTAAGCTTATTGAAGATGCTTATTTGCTGCTGTTGTTTGATAACCAGTAAAAAGCTGATTTAAATGTCACCAGACTCTGTAATACGGAGGATGATCCATTACTTCATGATGTTTATTGCTTATTGATGGCTTCTAATGTTGTGTGATGGACTATTTGAAATTGGTTAGTTCTTTTTAGCAGCGAGACCTTTCTCTGAAGACATGCCTGTCAGTGGATGACTCTCCATAATATTCTACCTCCTCCCCTAAACTTTTAATACTATTTAAATTTGCCCTTCAGATTAATCCACTTAAAAATAGATAAGCCCACACTGCAAAGCAGTGTGACAACTGTGGTTAATTTTGGCCAGTGGACCCCACCCACTAAAGTCTAAAATCTCATGTCTTACTTATGATTGTAGTTGACTGGTATGACTCCTTTCTCAACCTCATAACCTCACTTGGTTGTTAAATAATTCAGCCTGGAACACCTCTCAGCCTTTTACCCCTAGTCTCCCATCTGGCCTTAATAACCACACTGATTATTTCTGTGCCCCTCGGCAGCTGTTTTCATCCCAGCTTCCTTCTATCTCATTCCCAACAAGTAATATCTCCTGGGGGAGTGGATGGGGAATGGAGTTTCTGCCTTTGGGGGGGGGGGCTTGTAGTAAAAGTAGCAAACAGGATGTCCGATTAGAGTAAAAGAAATAGAATCCCCAAACAAGTGCACTAAGCTGTTAGGACATCTGGCCATTTGTCAGACAACGCAGAGAACCAGAATCAGTTCATATTTTCTCCTGGTTGTAATTGCCTTTTTAGAGAAGGTTGTACAGTGGTGCCTCGCTTAATGGCGATAATCCATTCCAGGAAAATCGCGTTAAGCGAAAACATCGTAAAGCGAAAATAAAAAGCCCATTGAAACGCATTGAGAACCTTTCAGTGCATTCCAATGGGCTTAAATCTCACAATCCAGCGAAGATGCTCCATACAGCGGCCATTTTCGCTGCCTGTATAGTGAGGAATCCGTCCCTAAACACTGCGGGGAGCCATTTTATTTACTCGGTGGCCATTTTGAAACCGCCGATCAGCTGTTTAAAAAACATCATTTTGCGAAGAATCGGTTCCCAAAGCAGGGATCCGATCATCGCAAAGTGAAATTCCTCCATTTAGACTATCGTTTTGCGATAACAATTGCGATTACAAAAAGATCATTATAAAGCGGATTCATCGTAATGCGGGGCAATCGTAAAGCAAGGCACCACTGTAATTGCCTTCTCTGGAATTCAGTCATCCCAATACAAATGATTCCTTCCTGAAAATTGGGAAGTGATATTTCAGACAGTAGCAACAGAAGCGTAGTATTTGAATGCATGTGTGCTTAAAATAAAATTTTAAAAACACTGAAAAAGTATTACATTCCTAATAAAATATTTTTTAAAAGCTTGAGAGCTTTGTAAAAGTACAAAGGAAGCAATAATATACAGAATACTGTCGATTCCCTGGCCAGTCTTTAGTTTGCACATTAGAGCATCCTGAATTTTTGGGTGGAAATGGCAAATGACCAAGAACTTAATTTTATGGTTTAAGATGTTATATTTAATTTCATTTTAGCCAGCCAGACTAGAGGAATGATCTGCCAGTACCAGACCAGCCATGGTGAAATTATTTATAAAGGAGAAGAGAGCCAGACCATAATCTGAGTAAAGTCCAGAGATCTTTTCTGGGCATGCACACATACAGTCTTTGAACTGACTCTTTTCCTAGCATGTATTTCTTTGACAGAAAGCACAACACTTCAGAGAACTGTGTGATCTATACTTCAAACATTGCATAGGTCAGCAGATCAAAAGTCTTCGCACCGTGATAGTCCTCTGCAGAACTGGTTTAGATTGTGGCCTTGTGTCTGATCTATTCCCTCAAGCATCCTACCTTAAAGATGGCTTGTTCTTTCTAATTGTTACAAAGCACACTGCATACATTAGTTCAGTGGTTCTTACAATAGGTAGATCCAGTATTCACCTTTTGCAAATGAGGGGCTAATGCTGAGATGGTAGCTATCTGGCAGCTGAGCTATGCCAGACATTTTCAATTAATGGATAAACACGTTAGATTATTTAAGGGGGGGGGGAAGTACAACATAAAATTACTCACTACAAAGCAGATGAATTAAGAAAATAGCTCAGAACTTCAGCTCTGAATATTGCATTTAGCGTGGGCAAGCTTTTTAGTGTTCAGCCTGTAGTTTTCCACAAAATCGAAAGGATTCTAATTCTGCATGGTGCTACAAGTGGCCAGCTACTGCCCTTTATTTGAATTAGCATCCTCTTAACTAACTTCACAATTCTGCCAAGTCCATTGAGCTCAAAAATATCTGTGCTGAAGAACTCTTATCACAGAAGTATTTTACTTTTGAGTAGTTATGTTTCTTCTGTGAATTTGCCTTGTCTAAACAAAGTCAGACATAGTTCAAAAGAGCTTCAGCTTCAGTGGTGTCTGCACCAGGAAACAAAGTCACAAGGGCTAAGATTCTGCTCTCCTCAGTATCAGTCACTGACATTTCAGTTTCAGGAGCTGGCATGCAGTTGAAAGATATCAGTCACTTTGTGACACACCAGTTGTATGCAAGAAGACTATGTGCCGGAGCTGTCCAGATTGCAAGTGCTGGGCAGAATCTAAGACTGTCTCAAGTTGGATGTGTAGCCACATAGGCATGCCAGATCAAATCAGGAGTAGCCAAATTAGAGTGTAGACAGAGTCGAGCACGTGTAAACAAAGTAGATAAGAAGATGACAAGCGAATGAGTTAAAGGAACAGAGGTCTTCAGCAGAACTGATGTTACTGGATTATGAATCAAGTATGGAGGAGTGAAGGCCAATATTCTTAATCCAGTCAAGGTGGTGAGATAACCAGGAGAGCCAGATCCAGCAGGAATTTTTGAAATGCTGGGAGCCAGAACACACAGAGAAATCACGTTGACTTCAGAAACCTTGGCTATCATAGCCAGTGTTCTTATCTAGATGCTGCCAATTCTTCTTATACAACAGCTGTAGCTGCTCAAGACCTTCTTACTCCTGAGAAGTATTCCGCTTGAGCCTTTTCATGTCTTCTAGGTAAGACAAAAGAAATGCAGAAGATCTGTATGTTACACTCTTGTCTTCTCACCACCCTTGTTCTGGGAGTAAACCCAAAGATGTCAAAGCTTGTACCTTCGCAGATGTCTCGCCATCCACCACACCACCCCCTTCGGCCAGAAGAGATGCTCTGGAAGAAGTTGTGTAATGAATCTCTCTGCCCAAAGATCTAAGTGATCTGTTGGGTTTCATAGCAGCTGTCACTGCTCACCATGTGAGACTGAACATGAGATTATTGTGGTGCTGGCTGATTCATCTGTTCCAGCTAACAAATGGACCATTTGAAACAAATAAATTGTAATTACTTGTAAATTCCAGTTACTTGTCCTTAGTTAAACATTCTGTTCATGAGCAGACACAAAAGTTCAGTCATGATCGTTGTGTGTTTTCAGCCCAGAAGGCCATCCAGAAGGTGATCGCAACAGTTGCTTCTGGTCAGCAGTTCTTGAATGATTGCATATTGGGAGTCATTTTGCAAGATGACAAAAGATCTGCAGGAGAGCTCAGTGGTTGAGGTCTCGTTGGGAGTTCAATTCCCCCACTGGGACTCCTTGACAGAGGCTGGATTTGATGAGCCAGAGGGTCCCTTTCAGGTCTGCAGTTCTAAGATTATTAAATGATTAAAAGTACCTTAGAAATTCTCGCAGTGGCAAAAACATGCAAGTTGTTTCTATGATACATCAAAGGTCCACCCCACTCAGATTTTCACAGACAGTAGTACAGTGATGTGCTATGTTGGGAGGCTCCTTCTTACCCTTAGGTTATAACTTTGGTGTCTGCATTCCTGCTAATGTTATCTGGCAAGAATAAAGCTGCATCTATTGTCACACTTGAGGACATCTCACAGAGCTCAGTGCTGTCAGTTCTGTGTCAGGAAGGTCTTCAGTACAGCTCTTTGGGACATGCTTTTCTCTGCTGCTGGGGGAAAATACAAATGCATGCCTTTCCACCCAATTCTTTGCATGATGGTGGTCCCATTACAGATGTGGACTACATCTTAAAGGAGGCGCCAGACAAACCATGGTTTGTAGCCCTGCTGTTGTTAGTGCATTGTCTTATAAATCGTATGCCTCTTAAAATTATCTTGGAACTGTGGAGCTTGAAGGAAGCCTATGGATCATTGAGTCCAGCCCTTGTCAAGAAGGCCCAGAGAGAAATCGAACTCCCAACCTCTGGCTCCACAGCCAGAGGCCTAAACCTCTGAGCTGTCCAGCACGTCTGTCCGACTGACGATTGTAGAACAGAATAATTTATTCTCTGGATATTCAGTCCCTGTAATTCTGTGCTTGGAGGATTCTTCTGAGACGAGGTAGATTTTGGAGATCACTGGAGCCACCTATAAAACCCATGACACCTCCATCTTCCATGCCAAAATTAACTTTGACTTTGGTTTCTCCAGTAAAAGTAATAGATGCTCTAATAATTCTACTGTTCTTACAGCGTCTAATGTGACAAATGTTCACACAGCACTCTTTTAAAGTTTATTTTGCTCTGATTTCGGTGATTCAAATCCCACTGCAAAAGAAATCTTGGGTTTTGGGTATCTGTGTTCTGTGCTCCCTGAGAAGGCTAAAGAGAATATTTTCCTGCTCTTCAACATCCAGTATCTCCAAAGAGGATCCCCAAAGAACGGCACAAATATATTACAGTCAAGGGAGTTATCAGTTCAGTTGGACTTTTACCAGCGGAAGTGGGCAATTCGATTCTGTGCATTTTTTAGATTGAAGGTTTCTGTTTTTACACGAAGGTTTCTCCGGTAGTGATGTAAAGTGAAGTTTAAAAATGCATTTGGAGTGGTAAACCGGGCTTCGAGAAGCCAGAGGTCCAGATTCAGACCCAACTAGTAGCCAGAATGGGTTGGAAGCCAATATGGGAGAGTCATGAAAGAGCAGAAGATGGTTAGTCATTTTTAATTGTTTACTTTTGCTGTTTTCCTGCAAGGTGCGGAGAGAGTGGGTTGCAGAATTGTCTTCCTTGTGTGCTTGGTTAGCCTGTCTTTTCTGGGCTTTTGCCTCCTAGATGTGGGGCAGGAGGACAGGTGGGGTGCCATGTCATTTGCTCCTCCACCTGAATCAACAGTGTCTTGGACTGTGGACCCAATCCATGTTGCTCCCAACGGTGCAGGAGAATTTTAGCCTTTTGAACACATGGAGGCTTCTCTCCACCTTGAAAAGTCACCTTTTAAGCCACATTTTGGCCCTGTGCTTAGCTTTCCTCTTAATCCTCCTGCGTGAGAAGCAATATGGTTCACTGAGTAGCTTTTTCTTGCTCTGGGTGGCCTTTGGCAAATCCTCACCTGCCACACTCTATTTTCTCTCGGGAAAATGGGAGCAACAGTGACGCGCATCTCGACTGTTGTGGTGATAAGTTATGACGATCAATCCAGGTTCATCCGAGAAACTCAAGTGATGTGAAAAACTAATTTACAGCACCATCTCTTTGAGTGTAGTTGATGTCCTTAAGGGTTCCGTCGTGTCCCGGATTTTGTGTTTGTTATAAAGGCCTTCGTCAAAATAATTTTATTGTCTGCATAACAGGAAGAAGTACTTACTGTAAGAAATGTCACAGTTGAACGGTTCCCTCTTGACTAAAATAAAAAAAAAAAATAATAATCCCGGTGACATCATCATCTAGGATAGAGATTTTGAAGAAAAAAAAGAGAGAATGGAAACCATAACAGTGAAAAGATTTATATCGTTTGCTGCTCCGTCGGTGTACTTGCATCGTTGATGTTGGTGTGGTTCGCTGGCCCCGCAAGGCGAATACAGATGAGGGTTAGAGAGGGATGCTGTTTCTTTAACCCATTTATCTCTCTCCACGTCTCACCTGCACTTGAAGCTGCAAGCAGACAGAGAACTGTAACAAGATTGTAATCATGTGAGGGGGGAAAAGGTGGGGGGCGGCGGGAGAGAGAGATGGAGAAATGGGAGAGTCAGCGGGGAAAAAATATCCTTCGGATGCTTTTTGACAGCAGATTGCCTTGCCAGCAACATTCTGCCATGCCTGGATGTTCGAGGAAGCCAGATTAAGTCGCAGCCTGCTCTGTGCGACGTGTGCGTGGCACTTACGATGCTCTTACTTTACACCTTTTTGATTTCTTTCTTAGAATCCATCTACCGGCGTGGAGCTAGAAGATGGAGGAAGCTGTACAGAGTGAATGGGCATCTGTTTCAAGCCAAACGCTTTAACAGAGTGAGTACTGTGGCCGAGAAAGATCTTGCGGAAGAGTGCGTACGCTGGATATCTCTGTGGGGCGGGAGGTGGATTATGGGTCTCTTTCCCCAGTGGAACGGTTTCCTCTGTATTGTGGAAGGAAAACCAAAGAGGTTTGGATTGTCAACCATTTGTGCAATATTATTGAATTATTTTTTTAAAAAAATAAATCTTCGAATTATTCATCGTGGGGATGGTAGTGTCAGATTAATTTCCACACAGATGCCTTTGAAAACTTGCCTTTTGTGTGTGCGTTCAGATAAAAGACTTTTTATGCTGCCTTTCCAGCCAGTCAGCATTGATGTGAATACACTCCCTTAAGCATATTTATTGTCTTTCACTGCTTCCTTTTTCCTATTGTCTCCTTAGATTAGCATTAAGATGCTTAGAATCCTCCTAAAAGGCGCAGGAGCTAAATAGATGTGACCTAATTAACTGTACCATAAATATTTTTATCTTCTGAGTGGCAAACTCTGCTGCATGTGCTAAGAGACATGGCAGTGTAAAGGAATTGACTTCGTCTGTAAAGCAGAATAACCCAGAGACCCCACCTTCCTTAACCCAGCCCTCCTTGCTGCAGCATGCCTTCTCTGTATAACACATTCTTCTGAAGTTTTATACATTTTTTATGAACAGGGCAGAGCTGGGTTGGAGGTTTGTTTAAATATCAGGTTGGTCTAACGGTTGAAGACTTCTGGCAAAAGAGATCTACTGTACTTTGAAAAGACATGGACACATACCTCTCATCTATTTATCTTTTAATTTCTCCACTGTAAGCCTTCTCAGCACCTCATCAGTGGAATGGTTTCAGAGCATAATTAGATGGCTTTATTACAAACCACATTCTTAATTTCATGCGCTCTGTGTGTATGTGTGTGTGTAACGTTTTTCATCATGAATGGGATGATTTACAGACATCTGTGTGTCATATGTTAATTCACCCTGCTTCAAATGTTATAGTTTTTTTTAAGGGAACAGTTAATGGAATTATAAACGTTCATGAAGCCCAAAATGTCGATTTTAATGGTGTGCGAAGTTTTTAAACTATGTAAGAAGTGTTAGCACGCATTGATAGTTAAAGGGGCCTAGTGAAAAATAACGATGTGAAAAGCAAATGCCTCTTGACTGTTGATACTGTTAATTATATTTATTGGAATCGATTTCCCATGTTACCAATATCCCAGGTACATTAAGTTTTTTTAAAGGAATTTCTTCTTTGTTTTCTCATTTATCAATTTCAGATTTCTGATTCTGTGCTGTTAGAAACCTTGGGATAAGTTTCTTTTCTGTACAGAACCATGTAAAAATACGTGTTTCATAGGGTGGTAGAGTTCAGAATGAAAAGAAACCTGTTCAGCTGATTTCCACTTGCCTGAGAGGGATCCTGAGTCTTCTTGTCTTGTACTGTAGAACACATTCTTTGTGTTTCTAGTTAATAAGGCAAACAGCCTTTGTAAGGGAATGGACTTTCAAAGTCAGATTTTATATTACGAAAGGGATTGTTTGAAAGAAACAAAGTCAGAAGGGGGTGGGACCAAGAGAAAGGCCTCCCTTGATGATCTTAATACCCAGGCAGTCTCATAAAGGGAGGTACAATCTTTTATGTAGCATGGACCCATACCCTGAATTGGATGTGTCTAAAATAGCTGTTTGGATCCCAGCCGCTTGTATTGATAAGATTTATTTATTTATTGCGTATGGCACTGAAAAGAGCCTTTGTTTTTAATTTTGGTATTCATGCTGATTCTTCTTACTGGGATATCTTTGCAAGGTCCTGCAGCTGAAATGGGGAGACTATATTAATAATACAGTGGTGCCCGGCTTGACGACGATAATCCGTTCCAGCAATATCGCTGCAGAGCGAAATCGTCATCAAGCAAAATAAATAAATAAATAAATAAATAAATAATTGAAATGCATTGAAAACCAGCCAGCGCGTTCCAATGGGGGGAATACCTGCTCGTGCAGCGAAAATCCTCCATATGACGGCCATTTTGTGGTCCCTGTCTTGCGAAGAATCTGTCCTGAACACAGCAGGGAGCCATTTCGCGCCCTGCCGCTCAGCTGTTTTGAATCATTGTTAAGCGAAAAATCAGTTCCTGAAGCAGGGAACCGATCGTCGTAAAGCGGAAAACCCCTTTGAATTATCGTTTTGCGATCGCTATAGCGATTGCAAAAAACTCATTGTACAGCAGATTCGTTGTCAAGCGGGGTAACCGTCTAGCGGGGCACCACTGTATTATAGTTTATATTAACAATATTATAGCACTATTAATATAGTGCTGCAAGTCTTTGTGATTGAAAGTTTGCTGAGAAATTTAGTAACATTTTATACCCCAAAGATGGACTGAGCACGTTTTCCCCTTGAGATGAAACCGCTCGGTGGGTCTGAGGAGCATGGCTACAGAGCCAGGCGCCAAAGTTCATAGTCTCACTGTGCCCCCGGGAAGAGGAGTCGGCTCCAGTCACCCTGGAGCGTGACATCATCTGCCCCTTGTGTGGCCTTGAACTGGCTGCATGGCCCCAGATTCTAACCAGAAGTCAGTATTGATCCACCCCTTCTCAGAACTTTATACTTTTAAGTGGGGTCGCCATGAGTTGAAACTAAGCTGATTATTATTAGTTTACTTGTGGGAATTCTCCCTTTCTATGAAAAAACAGACAAACCCTGAAGAATATTAAAAAGATCATCCTCCCGCCTTCTTGCATCCGTCAGTATTTGATTTAAGTTTAAGGTGTGTCTGCAAAAGTACTTCCTGCTTGAATGTTTTAAAACAGGAAGTGTAATGAATTGGGAAAAGCAGGCCACACTTCTCCGGCGTACAGTGAAACCCACTGTGCCCCATCCTGCATGCTTACTTTGGTTCCTTGTCATCTTTCGTGAAATGGACAGGCAACGACTTTCACGAGCGGAAGACTGTGTTTGTTGTATGGGTGCTGCTGAACGAGACACACACACACACACACACCCAGATCCTGTATGGCCGCTCAGGTGATTTTCCTGCTGGAAATAGAACCGCGTCAGTACATTTCCATGTGTGTGGACAAGAGCGGACCAGGCCGTTTTGCAGCAAGGCTGACGGAATTGCCTGCGCCCCGTGGGGAGCTGCGTTCGCACAAAGGGCTGGAAACAGTAGAGCGGCTCCCCCGCATGCCCCATTTCAAACGACGACCCGCACGGGCCGCTGAATGCATGAATTGGGCTGTAGTGACTCCTGACAAGGCGTTAAACCTGCCTTCCGCCATACTCAGTCAGGTGCTTCTGTTCCCATAGTTGCCAGTGTGGCCTGAAAATTACAGTTCATTCTTCAGCATTGTATATGTTTTGCAAAGAGGCAGAAGCACTTTTTATGCCCAGTAGCTTAGTTACAGTTTTACAATGCCTTCAATTACATATAATTTTCTCTCTTTTTTTGCTCTAAACGTCAGTTGGCTGAATTCCTATCGTGGGGGAGGGGGTTTCTAAAATAATGAAACGTATATTGTAAACCCCTGTTTTTGCCCATACGGAAGAGTAGCACCTCCCAAAAGGCAAAGCCAAAACTCATTGACATTCCAACCCTCTCTTTCTTTCTTACTGGAGTAATACTTCTTGCTCCGGCGCCATGCTGCCTCCTGTAACAGCTTCTTTTCAAAGTGCTCTTGTTGGGTCATCTTCTCTGTCCTTTTATCAGCAACTAATTTTGGTTGGGGTCTGATAGGACAATCCTCACATTACAGGGTAATCGGAGGGCATCTTTTTCAGTTAGCCTCTTTAGCTTCTCCCTTGTCAAAGCTCTGCAGAGGGCATACAGTTGTTGGTTGTAAGAGTGTGGCTGTGGGTTTCACCTCTTCTACAATATGTGAACTAGGTAGGATTTCACTTAGACATTCTCTCTCTCTCTCTCAACGTTGCTACTCACATTAGTTTGATGGGTGGCTAACAGAAGAACTTTTGCAGGATTGCCCCCCCCCCCAAGTGGGTCCTTTCTCCCCTGCTTGCATCCTCATTAGGAAGATGACAATACTAGGCTAAGACCTCCTGTTTTCAACAGGTGTTTCAGTCCTTGATTCTGATTTTTTTTCTTTCACTATTCATGTGTTTTTCCATATCTTAATGTTTTGATATTTTAATGTTTTGCTACTCTTTTGGATGATATTCTTGTTTTTGTTATGATTTTATTTTATTTTATATTTTTTAAATTTGTATTCATTTTCCATTGAGTAAGGGAAGATCATGGGGAAGGGGATTTAGATCAGGGTGTTGGGGTAAATAAAAATACAGAATGTGATGATAGAGGACAATGTATATCATCATTACATTTGTCGATATGTTTCTTACTAATCTTACTTTACACTTATATTACCATTTTTTCTAAGGCTTTAAAATCCAAAATTATATATTTTCTTTCTCATAATTTTAACCCTTTCACATTCTCATATTTCATCCAGTTATACAAAGGTTCCCACTTTTTTCTTGCCTCATGTTTTTGTTACCATTTTATTTATTGTTCTATGTTTTTATAGATTTTGAAACACCCCAAGGGCATTTTCTCTTTGGCTGCTGCATAAAGATCTCAAACATATTCCTAAATCAGATAATACCTTTTTTAAATGTTCCATCAAGTCAGTTCTGACTTATGGTGATCATTTCCAGGGTTTTCCAAAGAGAGAATACAATACTCAAAAGGGCTTTCCCATCACCTTCCTCCAGAGGGCGCCCTGGGACGGTGCGGTTTGCCCAAGGCCACCCAGGCTGGCTCTACTGGCAGGACGCACAGTGGGGGAATCGAACTCCCAACCTCTGGATCCAGAGCCAGAGACTTAAACCATTGTGCTATCCAGCCAGCAGGCAATACTTACTGGGGATTTATAACATCACAAGCCCAGTGTAGCCTCTGGCCCTAATAAGCTACTTCTGCCAAGTGAGAAACCCAGCACTAATCACACCCCTTTGATTCCTAATGCAGCACTACTGGGAATTCAACCTTGGATGTGCAAGGACATCAAAATATTGGTCACTTTTAAAGCTTCAGCTCTGGCTTATAACTCTTTTCTCTGCTTTCAGTTTGGATGTAAAACATCCTCACCAGGAACGCATCCGTAACATCTGTGAAGGGCTTCCCTTCTGAAGTATTATTTATCTGCCTTCCTATTTAGTTATAGAAGTCAAATTGTCCTGGTATTTTGCATCTCTTGGCTCAAAAATGGTACCTGTGGGTTGAGAGCAGGAGGACTTAATTCTATGAGGGGACAGCTAGCTTTAGCTACGCCCCTTAGTCTTTTATCTCCGTTTTGTACACAGACATGCATTTTCCATAAGCATTGCGCGGTCCGGCAATGGAATGTCATTCACTTGTTCCACTGACCTGAAAAGAGCCTTCTCTTCAAGCAAAAAGGCTCTAGGCTCTAACGGTTTCATCTAATGTATTTCCCTGCGCTTAGGGTGACCTCGTCGTTCTTTTGTGGTGAAAAACGGTGCTTCTCTCTCTCTCTGCAATATCCATTCTAAAGTGAGTGAGTGTGTTCAGATGTAATGGCAAAATCTTGTGTGCTGTAGTGGTGGTAGGGGAAAGAGCTTGGCTTTGCATGTAAAGGGTTTAGGTGGAGAACGAAAAGATTCTGATTAATGTTACATAGGCTGTCTGTTTCAAGTGGGGCTGTGAAATCTGTCTGGCTGTGTCTAACAGAAGGCGACACAATGGACAGACCTATATTTTGTCCTCTGCGGGCAGTGTGTGGCACCATCCCCTGCGGGGAGGTCCCATGGTGAACGATGGAAGCTAGAGTCAACCTCATCTATAAGGCCTGCCCACACATTCCTAAGAAATGTGCGTTACTGTCTTTGCCCGGGTGATTCGCAGAACACTTTTCCACTATTCAAACTGCTTTTAAAACCTTGTTCCGTTTAATCTTCCAGATACTATGAAGTAGGTGTGTAATTTAAGAGACGATTCCTGCTTTCTTTCCAGAGAGCATACTGTGGCCAATGCAGTGAGAGGATATGGGGTCTCGGAAGGCAAGGCTACAAGTGTATCAACTGCAAGTTGTTGGTCCATAAACGCTGCCACATTCTCGTCCCACTGACCTGCAAAAGGCATATGGTAAGTTTCGCTCCAGCGCGGAGCTTCTGTCGGCGACACCGGAGTGACCTTCTTGGGCTTGACTCTGCTTCGCAGGCGTCACGGAGGCCTTACAGATGTGTCGCTCTTCAACGTTAAGAAGGCAAAGAGAGAGCTTTATTTTTATTTGAAATTGGGAATATCTACAAAGACACTTTGGTGTCGAAATAGTCCTCATTATCTGATCTCTTCAGCACTACATTATTTTCTTCCACTCGCAGTAATCCAAAATGTCAGTTAAATAATGTCTGCATGAGCTTTAGGATTTAACTTTCCTTTATGCCATGCATTAATTCCCCGCTCAGATTCATGGAGACTGCTCCTAATTGTTTTTAAGATGCTGTTCATAGGAGTTAGTGGCCTAATAGGCACCTATGCAAGTCATCCGTGCCTGCTAGACATTGTTGTTGCTTGGGGGAAATGTCTCCTGATCAAACTGATGCACAGAGTATCTCTTTTGATTGATACTGTGCTGGTTAGAGTTAAGAGCGGTGCTGCAGACTCTTCTCTTTGGGGGGCAAGCAAGTTGTTGGTTAAATCATGCCCTAAAGTATTAAATCAGCTGGTATCCTTGGATTACATTAGACCTTACAAAGAATACATAGCTTGTCTAAGGCTCCACCTCATATTTTTTCATGGGGGGGGGAAGCAAGCCAACCTTTGTTGGATTGTTGAGGTCAGTGTACCCCCGCAGTATCTTGCAGAGACTTACGGAAAGATCAGGGGAGGATGTGTGGATGCTAGAAGCATAATGAAACATCTATAGATCTTGAATAGGTATGATTCAAAAACCCCGTCTGGGTTTCTCTCTCTCACTGAATTGTCTTCCCTTTTCATTCCTTGTTGTTCATCTGGATTCCAAAAGATATAAAAGCCTTTTCAGATTGCATTCCTGTGGCTACCTTCTCTTAACCTGTTTAAATAAACCCTACATCTTCTTCCCTTCCACGATACTCTGGAACTCTTCTGCGTTCTTCCCAGTAATCCCTTGATCCCTTTCCACGGAGAGTTGACTGTGTCCCTTATTTCATCTCAGATGTTAAGCTCTTTAGGAAAAGAGCCGGACGTTCCTCTCGCTTTGTTTCATACTCGAGTGCAAGTCACACTGATTTCAGTGGCGTTTTCCCAGACACTGGCCTCCAGGATAGCATGTCCGTGATTAATAACAGAGTGGCTGAAATCCTGTCACGCTGTTACACTTTTTGGAGGTGAACGCCTGACGTTAAGAAATCTCTGTAGGCATCATTTCTTGCACACCGAGTCATTGTTTTCCCTCTTGGCTCAAATTGGTTCTTAGTTTTCACAGTTTTATTTGATTCCAAGAGGCGCAACACAGGTTTTGTTAACTCTGGAAGGGATTAATCTCATTTGTGCCCATTTTTTATGACCCAAGCCATCAGATCTCTATCCTGAAGCTGCACTGAGGCAAAAAAAGAAAGCTGGTTCTATTCCAGAACTACTTGGGTATCTTTTTAATGATTTTAAGACTTAACTTTTTGCAGGCTCAGTGTACGACTTATTTTTTTTTAAGGTTTTAAAATCTTGAAATATTAAATCTAGCTGCCATGCATACATTTCATATGGGTTGTCTGTTGTTTATCCCTGCCTTCTTAAATTATTTTGGAGTGCACCCATGTCTTTATTGAGCTCCCTTCACCTTCTCCAGACGTTTGAATTCTCTTTCTTGCTGAGTACGGTTATTACCATCCCACATAAGAAAACCTCAGAAGTCTTTAATTCTGCTTGATCGTGTGTTTTGAGCTCTCTCTCTCTCTCTCTCTCTCTCTCTCTCTCTGGTATATGTGCTGGTATTACCTTTAAAAGAGAATTTATAAACATAAGGCTTGTTTACGCTGCTCTGTGTAGACATGGAGTTAAGTCTGCTTCAGCTGTAATCTAGTTAATTGTCAAGGGAAAACAGATATAAAGATATTCTGTTAATTCTACAGGGAGCACGCCAGAGATACATAAAATTCATCATTAGTGGGTTTTCAGTAATATATATTCTTACAGGATTCTGTGATGCCTTCCCAGGAACCTCAGTTAGATGCTAAGAATGATGATGCGGACATCCCCACGGAAGAGAATGATGGAAGTGAGTATTGACATTCCTCTTAATGTAACTAATTCTGGTCCTGTGAAGAGGGCATCCATTAGGGGGGCACACACACACACACACACACCCGCAGTCTAGCCCTCGCCTGGATACGATGCCCTTCCACCTAAAGCATCCCAAGGATTCGCAACTCGTTGTTTGACCTTGTCATTTGGGCCCTCGTGAGAATTTCTTCTGCGAGGCGATGAAATGATTTTTCCAGGGAAAGGTGTAGACCAGTCGATGGTGGCTTTGTGCTTGGTGCAGGCAGAAGATTCAGGTTCAAGTCCCCCTCACCTGCAAAGCCTCGGCCTTGCCCGGAGATTAGTTGCCAGTCAAAACGGGCAAGCGCTGTTGTTGGTTTTGTTCCTGATTTTGTGGTCCTCTATCACAGGCTCTGCAAAATTTTACCAGTTCCCGTCTGGGGCACTTCACTCTTCATGCAGTCCTCTAACAGTTGAGTTCCTTTTGGGTCTTGATAGGCATGGTGAAGGAATGTGTTGAGGTTGAACAGCAGGACCTCTCCTGCCGACAGCCACCAGAACGATGTCCGAAACCGCTCTGGAAATTTACAGATCACTACTTTGTGCTTGGATCTGCCGCTGGAGCAACATAACCCCAATCCATACCGTTAGCACACTGCTACAGCCCGTGGATCTAAGGACTTTGGTCACCTTTGGGGTACAGCGACCCCAACTGCATTTGGTCCAAATAGCCGGAAAACTCCTGTTGGTTTTATTTGGCGGGTCAGCTTTGACGGAGTAGCCCAGCTGAAAAAGGAAAGGAAAGGAGAAAGAGGAAAAGAGAAAGGAAAGAGGAAAGGAAAGGGATAATTCATGTCAATTAGAATTATGGGAATAAGGAATCTCCACTCTTCAGATTCCATATTACGTTTCACGTAGAGCTACTGGCTGTTTTTTAGTTGGCTGGCCCAACATAAGATTGTCCTTATTCTTCAAGCTTTATTGATTGCCTTATTATTATACTTTTTTCCATTTTGTCTTCCAGTACCTTATATTCCTTCAGCCCGGAAGCATGACAATATTAAAGATGATTCTGAGGTAGGGTTTTTTTTGTTTTGTTTTGTTTTTTTGCTTTATATATATATATATATATACACCCTTACACGGTAGATGTTGCTGAATGCATTTGGGCTTGCAGTGTTTTCTGAACTTGATGCATTTTGCTTTTGAAGGGGCTTTGAGAATTATCCCACTACCTTCCCAAATAAAAAGACCTCAACAGTGAGCCGTGGACATTAAACCTGTTCTGGGAATAAGGGTGTTGACCAGGAAGCTTAGTATGCTTGCTCGTTCGAGATTCAACCCCATTGCCCTACTTTTGAGTAAACATTCATAGAACCCCTCTGTTAGTTTGCTTTGTTATCACTGGAAGACAGTGACATTAAGAGATGGGCAATAAATAGTGCAGTCTCAATTATTTTGGCCCCTGAGGAAATAATTGTCAATTATTATAAGTTATTTTTCTGCTGTTTGAAAGAGAGCAACTAAGCAAACCAGACACCCCTCCCTCCCTCTCTCCCTCTATTTGTGTGTGTGTGTGTGTGTGTGTGTGTGTGTGTGTGTGAGAGAGAGAGAGAGAGAGAGAGAGAGTGCAGTGGCCTGAAAAATCCTGACACACTTTAAATGGCCCTACAGGCTACTTTTAAAGAACTGCAAGAGGCCAGAAAATTCTTGAACAAAGAGAAAATGCTTCACAAAGCTGCATCTTTCATTTCGCCTCTTTCGTACCTAGAATGGCTTGCAGTGGTGGTGAGGAACACACACAAACAACTTCTGGAGCTGATGAGATTGGCTTGCTTTTTGCCCATGATAATTGGTCTGAAATAAGCCTGAGCTGAAACATAAAGAATTGATATTTTGAGCAGTTCGCATGGACTATGTAGTCCAGACAAATATGATTATTCTGGAAAGACAGAAATACATACATGGCAGGATGGATAAAAATCAAAATGATTTATTTCACAATTTAAATTTAAAAACAATAATTTAAATGGTCCAAAAATGATTTTTTAAAAAAAAGATTTAATTCATGATTTATAAATGAAATAAAATCCAGCCCGAATGGATGACTGTTGCCCTATTTTAATACTTTGGCCTCTTGATTATTGTCACTTTCCCTAGCTATTCAGTCGAAAAAAGTGTATCTTGAGTCATTGGTTCTATTCAGTCTCTTATTACTCGTAGTCAAGAATAGATCAAGAGTTCTTTGGTAAATGCTTCTCTTAGTTCAGAGCTTTGATTGTGATCTCAGTTTGAATAAATGGTTTAAAACGGACTATTAAAAATAGTGCATGTTTTTTAAAGACGCATGCTGCACTTGATTTGGGAAATAAATTATAAATCTCCACTATCCCTGATGTGGAACAATTAACCACTAAGAATCGCTAAGGGACGTGGTGGCGCTGTGGGCTAAACTGCAGAAGCCTATGCTGCAGGGTCAGAAGACTAGCAGTCGTAAGATCGAATCCACGTGACGGAGGGAGCTCCCGTCGCTTGTCCCAGCTCCCGCCAACCTAGCGATTCGAAAGCATGCAAATGCAGGTAGATAAATAGGGACCACCTCGGTGGGAAGGTAACAGCGTTCCGTGTCTAAGTCGCTCTGGCCATGTGACCACGGAAGATTGTCTTCGGACAAAACGCTGGCTCTATGGCTTGGAAACGGGGATGAGCACCGCCCCCTAGAGTCAGACACGACTGGACAAAAATTGTCAAGGGGAACCTTTACCTTTACCTAAGAAGCGTCTGTTGTGGGTTGTTTGCAAGTGAGAACAGAGACCTTATCTTCCCTTCCAAGGTAATGAATATTGAGTATATTTTATTTTAGTCGGTTTCCGAGAGTCGTTAGCCACAAAAAAACCATTTATTAACAGCAATTGTTTATTGCTCTTTTTAAATCAGCAAACAGCAGGAGTTGAACAAGCTGATGAGTGAGTGGCTGATGCCTGAATTGATGTGTGTGGGTTGCATGGAAAAGGGTCTTTCTGCCTCTTTTGTTGAAAAGATGGTGTAGCGCCTTGATCTTTTTGCCTCTCCATACAGGAACTCAAGCCAGTTATTGATGGAATGGACGGAATCAAGATCTCTCAGGGACTTGGTCTACAAGACTTCGATCTAATCAGAGTCATTGGACGAGGAAGCTACGCCAAAGTTCTTTTAGTACGGTTAAAAAAAAACGACCAGATCTATGCGATGAAAGTTGTGAAAAAAGAATTAGTCCACGATGATGAGGTAGGAGCTTTAATCCAACAAGTTGAAATGAAATTCCAAGTTATATTGAAGATCGGTAGTTAGGGTTACTTGGGTGGGGGGGTGGGGGGTAGGTAAGCTCTCTGATCAGTCTGACTGGAACTGCAGACGTTCTGAAAAGTAAGAGGATGACTTGGCAGAACAGCAAGTTATAAGACAAAATCTATAAGTAGACCGTATAAACTTTTTTTTTAAAGCCATTAACCACTGGGAATGCCAGGAAGGAGTGAGGTTGATCCTGGAAGAAAAAAGCTCTCAGATTTCATTTGCCTCTTTCTTTCTAAAACTCAACGTTTCACTCAGCCATTCTGGGCTACACTTGTGGGACAGAATACCTTAGAATCTCTTTTGTGCAGTTGTGAACTCTTAGTTGAAGGAACAGAGGTGCAATCGTATCAAGCAAAGGAGCTCTTGGGGGTGGAGGTTTGAATTCCTCCGTGTGTGTGTTTGTGTGTATTTGCGTCAATGGTAGGCGTACCTTGAATCAGAAGTGAGTGGAATCCACGCTGGCCTTCTGCCACCTTTTCACCTTCTCTTCCTCTCTAACAAGGGCTGCTGGGAACCAGAATGCCAGGATGGAGGTCTGATCATGGTCCATTGTAGAGGCTTTTTGAAATACATGTTTAGGCCAAGATCTTTTAACACAGAAATATGCGATCTTTTCAAAATCAGGGGGAAGAAGGGAAAGCTTTAGAGATTGCTAACGAATACCAAAAATGTTAGTGAGTGCAAGTAAACAGAATGCTTAAATGCAGATGGCTAGACAGTAGGCATTGGATACCCTCGTTTGTCTGCACATGGCCAGTTCTCTCAGTCTCTTCCCTACACCAGTGGTGCCCAACCTTGGGTTCCCCAAATGTTCTTGGACTACAACTCCCAGAAATCCTGGCCAGCACAGCTAGTGGTGAAGACTTCTGGGAGGTTTAGTCCAAGAACATCTGGGGGCCCAAGGTTGGGAACCACCGCCTGGAAGAAAAGCTAAAAGAACAGGTTTTTATGGGTCTCGGAAGTCCAATTCCACAATAAATTTGTACAGGACCAGTGATATTGAACTTACTAACACATTGTCTGGAGACTGGGGCTCACCTCACTGTCATGGTAACCAGATTCAGTTATGAGTAATGATATCCTTATACGTTTAGTATGAGGAAGGAGAGGATTCGCACCTATGTGGATGGGTGGGGAGATTTCATTTTTCTTTAACCTAAGTATCTTGGCCATGTGCCGTGTTATATCTGCAACAGCCTCCAAATATTTTATAGTTGCTTCAATAACAGCAAAAATCTTATTTCTCATTCTTCGCATTTTCCCAGTTGCATTTCCAAGTGTCATCCAGCCCTTTTTTGTCTCTCGCTTGCACTCTGACTTCCAACCCAAATGGAATGCTACAAATTCAAGAGGTTGATTGAGTTAGTTGGATTTTTTTAAAAAAAAAAAATAGCAAATCATTTGGTAGTGATGCTGGTGTGTGCAAATTTAAATGAGTTGGACTCTCCAGGCTTGGTGTTTCCCAGAGTTTGTAATACAGCCACTCTGACCTCCCTGATACCTCTGTTTCAGGATATTGATTGGGTGCAGACAGAAAAGCATGTGTTTGAACAGGCGTCCAGTAACCCGTTCCTTGTTGGCTTACATTCCTGCTTTCAAACAACAAGTCGGTAAGTCAACCATCGGTGACCTTTTAGGAGAAATTGGATATTATTCTGCTAGGACCTCAGTGGATGTCGTATCCTTGCATGCTGCCTCTCAGCCCTGAACCGAAAGAACTAGGGTGAGATGCTGCGGTCTGCCTGAAGGCAGAGCCTTGAGCATCTGAAGCTTGCATTTTAAACGGCTTGCTAGAGGCCAGCCCCTTTTTCGTAGGTCTCCGTCCGGGGACAGGTCCTCCTCCCAAGTTCAGGTCCCCACCCTCTTTGGACAGAGAGGGCCTTTCAAGTCTGTGAATGTCTTTTCGTTACGCAAGCGACGGTCCATGACGTTTCACCCTCCTCGCTCACTCGTCCTGTTGAGATTGTGAGCAAGGAAGGAACGGGAGTCAGTGCAGTCTGCTCCTAAAGAAGGAAACTTCTGCACTTCCTCTGTACCTGAACAGCTTTTTCTATATGTAAAGCAGACAACAGAAGCAGCTGCAGAGAGGAGTCAGAAGGGTTTCCTGGACCAGGTCTGGAAAGGAGGGAAGGGAGTACAGTGGACCCTCTACTTACGGAATTAATCCGTATTAGAACGGTGGCTGCAGGTCGAAAAGTCTGTAGATCGAATCTCCATTGACCTACAATGCATTGAAAACCGATTAATCCTGTAACTGGCCATTTTTGTTCCATTTTTGTTCCATTTTTTTTTTCTGGTCTGTAGGTCAATTCTCTGGCTGCAAGTCGAAACTAAATTTTGCAGCCAGAGAAGTCTGGAAGTCGAGGGTCCACTGTAGGTGTTTTAGGCCAGGCGTATTTCCTGTCATTTGCCCACAGGATGATTCTTCTGCAGAGAAGGAAGGCAGTCCTGAAGTCACTTAACACAGCAAGTGGGAGATACAATCCACTCCCGGATCATCTCTATCCATAGTAAATAAAGGAACCCTCGGTCAATCCCTATGGTTTTTTTTATGATATGATAAAATCCATGGCTGGCTGGGTGATTAGCCAAAGTGAAATGATCTCCCCAAGGCAGCAGATTCTGAGTGCTGTCAAAGGGGTCCCATAGGCTGAGTTTTTCAGTTTGTTTCTGCATTTTTCCTGCCAGAGAAGGGGCCAGGCACAGGTGGAACTGTTGTCTGCTTCATGTGCCCAAATACCTTGTCTGGCCTTGGTCCTATGGGATCAGTCGAAGGGCTAGTCCCAGATTGTGTTGACCAATTAATGAATTGTTGAATGATAAGTCAACCCTGGTTCAAATCCTATTGATTCTGTTGGTGTATTTTAATTGGGAACTGCTGTTGGTTTGAGGCCGGTGTACCTTAATATGTTTCTGGGGTTGGGCGCGATTTCTGGTTCGGGCAGCACAAGGCGGTGAAAAGTGCCCTTGTTTATATTTAGCAGGCCTCTTAGCAAGATATAAATTTGGACAGTTAAAGGGTTTGAGAATTCATCATCTAGAGGGCACCCTGGCATTAGTGTGAGAGTATTTATTAGTGGCATCTTACGTCCTTTTGGCAGGATGGATCTGTATCCATAGCACAAATGGGTGAAGTTTTGGGCCTTTGGGATTGACACTTAAATTCTTAAATGCTTTCAAATACTCATGGGTTTCTTTTTTTTTCATCTGCATCAGCTTATTTTTCATACTTTTTTAAGGTTTTTGCTCCTTCAGATTGTAGCATTTAAGCAGAACCTTATTGGGCTCAGTGTGGCTAAAATCAATTTGTAATAATGATTTGTTTACTCATGTAGCACTTAATATACTAAATCCTCTGTTTTCCCCCGTATAAAGTAGTGTTGCTTGGCAAACTTTGAAGCTACTGGCATTGTTTGAGATAGCACACGTTATTAACCACTGTCTTTTAACACCTTACATCTTCATATCACCTTCATTTTGTGTAATTTCTAAAATTACTATCACGGTAAATAAATAATAAACCTTATTAATATATACATTTTAATTAGAAAGCAAACAGCTGCGTAGTTGGTTGACAGTTTCTTGAAGTGGTCAGCGAAAATTTCTCACATTAAAATCCTAATGAAATCTAGTACATAAGTGATGTTTGTGTGGAATCAAAAAGCTCCTGGCCTTATTTCCTCCCCTTAAATCCTTTGCACCATTTCCCCCACTACAGTAGGACCCACCCACCCCACTATACAGGATCAGTGTTTACAGATTCGCTTCTCCACTGCCTGAAAATATTAAATACAAATACTTCCCTGATAAGGCGTACTTACCAGAACTGGGCCACTAGAGGGTGGCCATGAATATGCTACGTATAGTGTTCCCTATTCCGTCCATCTTTGGTATCCGTGACAGGGGTTCTTGGAACCGATCCCTACAGATACCACGGTCCTAATTGTACTGATGAAATGTCATAAACCCCTGAAAATTAATAACCTTACCTAGGAAGCATCTAGTACAGACAGCGTTGATTTTTGTGGTGGCGGGGATGTTGATGATGATGTTTGTTTAGTGCCCTGGGGGCAGTTTGCTTGATGTAAAACATGCAAGTGGCAAATTGTCCACTCTTGTAATGTCGCATGATACCTCCTCATTATGTTCAGATATCTTAAGCCAGATGCAGAGTCACCTAAAAGCTATTCTATAGTTCTCCTCTCCGTTTTCTCAGTTCAAGGGTGTGCAATGTTTTGGGAGAGAGGAAGGTCTTGTTACAATCTTCTAGGAATTCAAAAAGTGCAAGGCTTGGGTGACGGACAGGTCAGGAACCACTCCTGTCCATCACAATGGAACCCTGATTCAGGAGCCAATAGTTGTACAGAAAAGGCGGAACTAAACATAGACAGATGGAGCAGAGAAGGACCAGACAGTAATCAAGCGGGAATCCATGCAACAGGAGCATCTTCCTTTGGAAACGGGGCTCCATAGGCCCCGAGGGGGGGGGAGGATACGTTGCCACGATGTCGCTGGGTTGACGTGGCATTGAACTGAAAAGGGAGATGCCTGAATTCCCACCCCCACCCCAACCATGGCATGCATTGTAAGCCCTGAAGGCAGATTGGCTTGCGTAGCCCTTTTCCTCAAGCCAAATAACCAGAGCTTGCATGTTATACTTTCAGGTTGTTTCTTGTTATAGAGTACGTGAATGGGGGCGACCTCATGTTTCATATGCAACGGCAAAGAAAACTCCCAGAAGAACATGCAAGGTATTTTTAAGGGCAGCTGCAAGGGTTTGTTCTCTCTTTTCTTTTCTGTGCCCCCCCCCGGTCCCTCACTATTCACAACTTCTCCACACTAGCTTAGGCTAAATGGAGTGCTCCAAGTGCATGCATGTCTACCGGCCGAAGCCATTGATGATTTTTCTTAACAGTTTTATGTTCAACTCTAGTGTGTGAGTGCAGTTGTCCCTTTTCACCTCCTAGACTGCTTCAGTCCTTTTCCATTGAACGTCCCTTGGCTTCTGTTTGCTTAGTTGCCACCGTGCCTTATTTAAATGTGCCAAAACGGACGCCGTGAACCCATCAGGTGTTAATTTGGGTCGCGTACAAATATTCACCAGAGAGCATGACGTCTTGCTTGGGATTTGACCCAAACGGGGAATCCATTTCAGCGTCATTGACAGGACGAGGCCAAGAAAACTCTTCCTGGGAGCATCCAGGCTCCCTTTGGACTGTGGGAGGAGCAGTGCGTTTTTATTCCTTTTATCTCGAAAAATAATGCACATGGTCGAGCAGGGTTTTAAGAGCACCTGTTAGCTTATGTTACCCTTTAAAAACACAAAACTGTCTTTGTGTTCAAGGTTTTATGCTGCTGAAATCTGTATTGCTCTCAACTTCCTACATGAGAGAGGCATCATCTATAGAGATTTAAAACTGGACAATGTTCTCCTGGACGCAGAGGGTCATATAAAGTTAACAGACTATGGCATGTGCAAGGTAAATTTCCTCTTCACTGTCCCCACGTTACCCCATTCTTTAATTATTCTTCATTTTAAACTCAGAATGTTGTTATATTAAGAGGATGTTAGAGGGTGTGTAGTAATTAGCTTCTGCTAAGGACATGACAATGTTTGACAATTTCAGTGTCTGTTTAACAGTTGAACCTATGAGTCAGACAAGAGAGGTGTAACTTTTCACACTGTGTCCACGCTCCCTATGGACCGGGGAATGTGATATTGGACTTATCACAACTCCAAGATCCCTTTCTTGCTCAGTTCTTGTGTCTGAGAATCCGTCGGTGCATTATGTGAAGTTGGGATTTTTCTGCCCAGTATGTATCGCTTTGCACTGGTGAGCACTGAAACGCCTTTTCCAGTTGCCTGCTCTTGTGCCCAGGTTGGAAATACCCTTCGGAACACCGCGCAGTCCACTTTCATTCTAATAAGATCTTAAGACAAGCTAAATGAAAACCTGAAAGAGACAACAAGGAGATAAGCAGAGACAATCAATGAATGCTGCTTGGTGGGGATCTCTTGAGAGCTATTGGGGGAGCCTTGTGGTGCAGTGTTTAAACTGCAGGACTGCAGTCAAGACTCTGCTCGTGACCCAAGTTCAATCCCGACAGGCTCAGGTTAGCCAGCCGAGGTTAACTTGGGCTTCCATCCTTCTGAAGTTGGTAAATTGAGTTCCCGGCGCAGTGTAGAGGGAAAGGGCAATGTGCTGTATGTAGCCTGCATAATTAACGGGTAAATCACCCAGAGAGTTCTTTAAGCACTACGGGGTGGTCTATAAGCAGCACACTTTGCTTTCCGCTGTGTTATTGCCTTCGAGCCCTTCTTCTAAACATGAGCTGGCCATCGTGAGGAGGGTGAAATGCTAAACTAGATCGGATCTCTTAGCTGATCCGATAGAACTTTCCTCCTGTTCCGAGGAGAGGGAGCACGCTCGGTCCTGGCTCACGAACAGACCACGCCTGTGTGCTTGCAGGACCATTGGAAGAACAAGGAATCCCATGTTTCAGGGCAAAGTCATAGAGTGGCAGTCAAGGCAGGGGAAGTGGGGTGGGGAGAAGCCCCATTGCAGTTGGACGTTATTTCCATGGAATATCAAGTAAATATTTATCAGGGGTCCAGTTAGAGTTAATGACTGCTTTCCTTTATGCTTGGGCGTGTACGCTGTTTGGGCTCGAAGCTCCGGTTGCTGGAGACGAAATGGGTTTATAAACAGTGACGCTGCCGATTTTTCCAGCTTTGGGGAGGAACCTTGGGCATGACTTGGCCTGAGAGGGGGAAATTCTTCCCGGTCCGTTTAGTTTTCATAGAGAAACTGCTGTGTTTTGTTTATTCAGGAAGGATTGGGTCCTGGGGACACGACAAGCACTTTCTGTGGAACGCCAAATTACATCGCCCCCGAGATCCTACGAGGAGAAGAGTATGGTAGGTTGTTATAACAGAAAGTGTAATGATTTCATTGCTGTAATTTTCCTTCTTCCTCTTGAGTGTGAAAGGAGGAGGGATATCACACCTTCTTGAGGCTTCCGTCTTCCCAGCACGAGTTCCTACTCACAGGTCAGTCAGAAAGCACACTGGGGTGTCCTCCCTATGTTGCGACAGGGATAAGTAGAAGCCATTGCGTAGGTATAGGATTTGTGACTTGACAACATGGCCCGTTGCGCCCTCAGGGCAGAGTTTGCACCGAAACAGAAACAGTTTACAGTAACCCGAAACATAGTACTCCATGCACAGGTCCTTAATCCTCTATGAATCATCTCAATTGAGAAAAACAGTTTAGCAGGTCTTTTCAAACTGCCTTTTAAAAACAGCAGCAGCACGATCTATTTCCTGAGCCTTTACTTAGAGCTTAGCCTCTGTGGAATAGAGTAAGGAGGAGCGGGCATGTGAAGCTTCCGCCGCCCCTTTTCACCTCAAAGCACCCCTTCTGAAATATTTTTACAGGGTTCAGTGTGGACTGGTGGGCGCTCGGTGTCCTGATGTTTGAAATGATGGCAGGAAGATCTCCCTTTGATATTATTACTGACAATCCAGATATGAACACTGAAGATTACCTCTTCCAAGGTATTTTATTGCTGCCTCTACATGTATAGATAGGTTTTGTTGTTGTTGCTCTGTGCCGACAACTTGGAACCGACGTACGGCAATCCAAAGAGGGCCTTCAAGGCGAGTGAGATATTTAAAAAGTGGGTTTTTCAGTTCCTGTCTGCCAGTGGGTTCCCAGGGGAGAAGCGGAGGTTCAAACCCTGGACCGCAGCCTTCTGGTGTGTCGCTCTACCCCTGCCCCGCACCAGGTGTCCCTAGGCAGATTGCCTCCTGCAGAATCACCTTTCCCCAGCACCTCCAACCCCTTGGAGATGGCCGTCCAAGCAAGAGGCACTCACGCCTTCACCTGTCTTTTACAAAGCTCTAAAAGGAAGGTGAAACAGGATTTCGCTTCCTCCCACTGTCCTGTGGTGTATATGCACAGTATTCAGAACAGGAGAGATGCAGGCGATCCGTTCCTGGAACATCCCTCCCTCCACTTTCTTTCTCTTCTTTTGGGAACAGCTCGCCCTCTTGAGTCTCCTTCCATCCTTTGCTTATTCTGTGCCCCACCCCCCAGATCTTCATTCACCAGATTTGGGCAAATTTTATTCTCTGTTTTCAGGCAAGATTCCCACGCTACACAGTCTTCAGTGCAGAATAGCTTTCCTATTTCCAGCCTCTTTAGTAAAAATAAAATAACAATAATTTACTTCAGTGTGTGAGGAATAACGTTGTTTTTCAATAAATTCTCTGAACAGTTATCCTTGAAAAACCAATCCGAATTCCAAGATTTCTTTCTGTGAAAGCCTCTCATGTTTTGAAAGGATTTTTAAATAAGGTAAGTTTTTCAGCCTCTTGCCATTGATACGTCTTTCCTTTTTAAAAAAAATTAAAGAAAACCACTGAGATATTTCTTTCTGTACCTTCAGTTCAGCACTCACTGTAGTAGTCCTTCCTCGTTGTCAGAATTTCCATTTTTCTGACCTTGTTTGAAATGTCTCCTTTTAAAGAGAACAGCTGTTTTTAGAGCCACCCCTTACTTAAGGAAGCCTTGTGTTTAATGGCTGCTGTTCTCGAAATAGTTTACAAAATAGAATCCCGAACTTAATTTCAGAACCTTATGGTTGGTTTTTTTAAAAAAACAATTTAAAAAAAAGTGAAAGCTAAAATAAATTATTGACCATATCTTATAGGCTGTTGTTGTGTAGGCAATGGGATGTACGCAAGCTATAGTCAATTATTACAACCTGTTGACTATAAAAATTGAGTTATTATAGTCAGTTAGATATACAGTGTGATCCTAATCGTGTTCATTCAGAATGTAAATGACTTCCACTCAGTTCAGTGGTATTTACCCTCTAAGTAAGCCTGTTTTATTGGAAGAATAGGGACTAAGGAAAGTGTGCAGTAGCTAAATAAATTAGTGGTTTTCATGGAAATGGAAGCATGATAAAATAAGATACAGATTTACTTGGTCTTCTCAAGTGCTATTGGGAGTTTCTCTTCCGAAAGAACTAGTACTGTAGCTTCCGAGGGATGGTTTTCAGAAGGGTGAAGTGGAGAGCGGTTACTCCCCACTTCCTGGGGTTCCAATCCTGAAAAGGTACATGTTGTAGTTTTTGGTCGGCACGGGAGGAGAATAGACAGGGTAGGGTTAACTCCTCTTGCAGTGAAGACTCTGCTCACAACCTGAGTTTGATCCCCGGGCTGAGATTGACTCAGCCTTCCACCCTTGGCAAGTTGAGTCCCCGGCTCACTGTAGGGGGAGAGAGCAGTGTGTTGCCTGCATCACTGAATTGTAAACTGGCCAGAGAGAGCTTGGAGCACTACGGGGTGCGGTAGGTTTTTTTTTTGTTTTTGGTTTTTGCTTCTGGCTCAAGGAGAGAGCCAAAGAGTTAAACTGATGTTCCAAGCAGGCATTTGTCAACAACACTGTCAGGCAAAGAGGGGCCCAGTGTTCACTGTGGAAGAACAGCTCTGGACATGACGGTTGTGGAATGACCAGAGAGAGGAAGAATGTGTAAATATTTGCATCCCGGTCTTCAAGGATGACTTCTCTTCCCCCCTTCCCTCCCCCAACCCATCTTCCTGTACCTGTAACCACTTCAGTAGAGGCATCCTCCCGCAGTATTCCGGCGACGCCATCGCTGAAACAGGTCCCAGTACCATACCATAGCCGTTAAGATGCTCAGGCCACCAAGCGATCAAAGCATCGGCAAACAGACAAACAGGATGCCCCCTGCAGCTCATTCCCCTCAAAGGCTTCCAGGGAGAGAGGGAGGTGGGTAGAGTTGAGTGGAAAAGCTTGCTTGCCCCCGACAGAACTTGGAACCCCCTTCCGAAAGTAGCCGTCGCCTGGGAGACCTGCTTTGCAGGGAGCCACCAGTGATTGGTTGGAGGTTCTCTGGTGAGCTGATGCCTCGGCCTTCATTGAGCACCGTGGTTCCCAGCCTACGTGTCTTTGGACTGCACTGACCAATGGCCAGCCGACCCCAGCCTTCCTTGGCATGACAATGGGCTAGGTAGGGTTTCCTTCCTGCTTGGAGGGCTGAGGCTAATGTTGATTAGGGACGAAACCCTGCTTCTGGGTGGCAGTTTTCTCACTCCTTCCTGACGTCCAGTCTCTGATCTGCCATCATGACCCGCTGGTGGAAACGGAATTTTGTTTCAGCCCAGTCGTCTCATTTGTAGCTGTCCTTTGTCAGTGGTGGTGATAATGTCGTTCTTGCTTCCAGGATCCCAAAGAGAGGCTCGGATGCCAGCCGCAGACTGGATTTTCAGATATAAAATCTCACACCTTCTTTCGCAGCATAGACTGGGATCTGGTAAAGCCCATTGCTTCTCTCCTACTTCGTTACTGACACGTTGTGGTGCTAGTTCCTAGTTTGGAATCAGAGCTGGGGGGGGTAGGGGGAGGATTATGCTGCAACTCCCGGAATCACCCACTAAGCACAGGGAATTGTAGTCCAACGGGTAACTTCCAGCTCTTTTTAGAATGTTTTGACAAGTTTGGAAACCTTATCACCTTTTACCATCAAGATTCGCTTGTAGTATATTCTGGTATAAAAAGATGAGGACACGTGTTATTCATAAACCTTTCAAAAACACGGCTGGGAGGAAGGTGGGCTTGCTATGGTGCAGACCAGTGGTTCTTAACCTTTCTTACTCAGGTGTTTTTGAACTGCAACTCCCAGAAACCTCAGCCAGGAGAGCTGATGGTGAAGGCTTCTGGGAATTGCAGTCCAAAAATATCTGAGTAACAAAGGTTAAGAACCAGTGGTGTAGACCTCATCTAATTTGTAGATGAAAGGTATCCTGAATAGATTAACCCCAAAGCTTGGTATTTCCGCTGGTTTTGCACGACATCTCTAACGCCTCTCAGCCACTGTGGCTCATTAGGGTGGTAGGAGATTTCTTCAGTTCTAGGATGTAGGAAATTGGACAGTTCTGACAAAGACACAACAAAATGCTGAAAAAAAAAACAATAACAATATAATATAGTGGAACTGCAGAGCTGGAAGGGACCCTCTGGATCATGGAGTCCCGCCCCTGTCAAGGAGCCCCAGTAGGGAATCGAACTCCCAACATTTGATTCTGCAGCCAGAGACCTTGGCCATCTCTAGAGGCCTCCGTCCTGTTGCAGCTGTCGATGTTGCTCCTGGCTATGGCTGTTGAGCAGTTGCAGAGCATGTTGTCAGCTTGGCAAGATGATTCCATGGCATCTGCCAGGTATCTTTGAAAAGAGAAGATGCTGTGACTCCGTGCTTTAACTAGAGGTCAGGGAGGGATTTTTTTTTAAAAAAAAAAGTCAGTCTGGAGCGAAGTGAAACGACAGCTTTAGAGACATCATGCTGCAGTTGCATGAGAGACACACCCCTGGTGTGTAGATTTATCTCATTTGGTAATAACTGCTGGGGAGGGGGTGGCGCACGCCATGTTGAACCCCCTGTGATTTCCCTTTAATGTCGGTTCAGCAATGAGTCATCCCTTCTCCTGTCTCTCTGCCACCTTCCAGCTGGAAAAGAAGCAGGCGACCCCTCCGTTTCAGCCGCAGATCACAGACGATTACGGCTTGGATAACTTCGATACCCAGTTCACCAGCGAACCTGTGCAGCTAACGCCGGATGATGAGTATGGTGTTTTTTTTTTGAACTTTCATAATTCTGCTTGTCCAAGGAGTGTATATGAATCAGACAGCTCTTCGAAGTTATGCAGCGGTCTGATTTTGGATAGATTGAACCCCTAATCAACCTGGACGTTTTGTTGGCTTAGCAGATTCTCAAATATTGTGAAATCCAACTGAGAGGGATTAACAGTTAAAGAAGACACAGTGTTAAGTCGAAAAGAGAGAAACTTTCTTCGGAGAGACTCATATTTTTCTCCTTATGTCTGTAAACAGAGCAGGGAGGCACCATCTCAGCGTCATATGTGGTAGCTCCTTACATATTCTGCCCAAATGAGCCGTGTATTTGTACGACAGTTAGGGGCTAGCTCTGCTTTGGCATAAAGCAGGGGTTCTCAACCTTAGGTCCCCAGATGTTCTTGGACTGCAACTCCCAGAAATCCTGGCCAGGCCAGCTGGTAGAGAAGGCTTCTGGGAACTGCAGTCTAAGAACATCTGGGGACCCCAGTTTGAGAACCACTTTTTTAAAAAAAACATGCAGAGTCCACAGGCATTGAGGGGAGCTGTGCTAGGCCTGCCCCTATGCATCATCTACAACAAGGGTTCCCAACCTTGGGTCAGCCATGTATTCTTGGGCTGCAGTTCCCCCAGAAGCCTTCACCACCAGCAGCTTGTGCCGACCGGGGTTTCTGGGAGTTTATTTTGTATTTATAAAGGGGAAGAGTTGTGTACCTTCACAAGAGTCAAAAGCGATTTTGGAAGGGGAGTGAGGCTCCACAGAGGGAGGAGAAAGTGGGGTGTATCTCTCAAGTGGTCCCGGCGGGGTGGAGGGAGCATGGTTCATGTAGTTGTTTTGTTAATGCGTTGTTTGAGGTTTTAGAGGCGTATGATTTTGTTTTACGTTTTCAAAAGATACATTTACAAAAAACGACACTTATGGGTTTACATCCTTTAAAGCAGAGGTTGTTAACCCCCCCCCAGTCCGCAGCCCAGTGCCGGTCCGTGGCTTCAGCCAGACTGGGCCACGGAGACAGACCTCCCACCCCTCCCCCCACATGCACTCCCCTCCCCACAGCTGCTTTGCATGCCAGTGCCGGCGTGAGCGCTCCCCCACCCCTTCACGCATGTGCCCGTGGGAAGGGGTGCGTGGGCGTGCAGGCACTCCTGCGCATGTGCAAAGGGGTGGGGGAGCGCTCACGCTGGTGGGCGCACACTACTCCACCGCTTCGCGCATGCGCCCAAGAGAGCGTGCATGTGCCCAAGAGTGTGCACCCTGCCTTCCTCAGAGGCTCAGCTGGTCCGTGGTCCCAAAAAGGTTGGGGATCGCTTAAAGCACTGGTTGAACAGGGCCACTGCTGTCCCAGCTGTGACCTCTGCATAGGCAGGACTGGGAATCTTCTAAAGCCGGGGTGGTTCCCCAAGGCTGTTCTTATAGTTCCTGCCACTAGCAGTCCTGAAGGCCTATTTAAAAAAAATACCCACTTTTCAAAACTAGAGCTGAACTTTAAGCCACTTCAGACTAAACTGGTCACTGGACTGCATGTTGTTTTGTGAGCAGACCCTGTTCCTACGTGGTTGTCACTGATGGTCGTTCCTGTGTGCCTTTTGCCTCTGACCTCACCGTACGATATGTCCCTCCTCGCTAGGATTAAGTCAGGATAACACTTTACAGAAGCAATGCCATGGATTGTATTCTTTGAAATGCTATTGTCTTAATAAATGTGGTCATTTCTGAGGTCCTGCGAGACCCTATGATGTTGCCCACTCTGGCTATGAGTTCTAGATGCTCCCAAAGTGGGTCTGTCCGTCACGACGGTGATTGCTGACGATCACCCACAAGGAGGCGTTTTATTTTTATGCACTCTGTACAAGCGGGAGTGGTTGTGTTGGTGGAGGAGGAGGAATTACAAACAAAAATGACTATAGAACATCTAAAATGTGTTTTCTCCATTTGCAGAGATGTAATAAAAAGAATAGACCAGTCCGAGTTTGAAGGATTTGAATATATTAATCCCTTGTTGCTGTCAACTGAAGAAACCGTATGAGAGGAAAAGATAGCATCTACATGGAGGACAGATGACATGAATTGAACGTTGACATTTAATCCTAACAACAAGTATATGCATGCGAGGCTGGGGAAAACTGTAAAGGTTTTGAGTGGAGACCAATGATGATAAAATTGCTGCTGAAGAATAAAAGAAACTTGATTTTGGTGGGTGTCTTCCTCTATTTTTTTCCCCAAAATGAAGCACTGACAGAGCTGGCTTCACGACGAGATCTGCATTTCGTGCCTGCTTTATCAAGGATCCGTGGTTGGTTGCATCCTTGGGAGAGAAAGATGATCTAACCCTTTTCAAAGCTGGATGCCTCTGGTGGACATTTTCATGCAGCCTACTGTAGAACCGTGCAACATCCTGAAGAATAAATTGTTAGTGGTGTTGAAGCATACTTTTAGATGCCTTTCACAAGTGGTACCTATCTTAAATGTCTCAGTTTATACATATCTATATCTATAGACAGATAGATATAGATATTAAAAAGGAGTTGTGTTTTATTAGCAGTTATAACAAATTTGGGTACAATATTCAAGTGCCTAAATGGAGAAATACATTTTAAAAATTCCGTATTTGAAACACTTGAAAAACCCTGCAAGCTCTGATTATTTAAAATTAAGTATTTTACATATGGAACATCCAGTTAACAGCTGCTGTTTAATTTGTATATTCAGAGAACTTTTAGAAGAGGCTGAGGTCTCGGCAATAACAATTCCAAATTGCAATTTATCACTGGCAACATCTGGATTATGCTTAATGTGGAAGAAAAATATTACCAAAATCTGATTAGAAAATTTTAATTTGCACATGGTGGATTTCTAAGAATACTTGAGCAGTGCCTACATTGTCTTGTGTTGTATACTAGATTTTTGAGTAATATTTTTATCAATGCAATATTCAAAAGGAACCATGGAAAAGTAAAAGGATCATAGCCTTAAAGTGGAAAAAAATTAAGAAAATCCAGCAACATGTTGCATTTTTCTTTCTGATAAAGCACACCTCCTACTTAAAAAGATCTGTCTGCTTTGAAATGGCCAGCGTATATCATTGACTAGCTCTAGAAATGGATTTGGTGGACGCAACACTTGTCAGAGCAGTTATCTTAGTGATAGAAAAGAAAAATTAAAAAATGTATAAATATTGTATGCATATAGTAATATAAAATATGTCCATATTTCCTCTTTTTGAAAACAGGGGGAATGTTGCATCAGGTTAATCGTTCGTCAGCTTTGAGAATTAAAGAGCAAAGTATCCGTTTATTTGGGGACAAATCAGTGTGCACTGCTATCCAAAACCTTTCAGAACGATCCGCCTCTCGAAGGATGAGAAGAAAAGGCAGTATTCCATGTTCAATAGGTTTCTGTTCCACCTCCACTGAATAGCTTTCAGTTCCAGGGAAGGACATTTCTGCAGAAAGCAGAAATTGGATGTGCCATCGTATCTCACCTGATTGGGTCTTAAAAACGAAAGATAATTTGCTGGCATTTTCACCTTCTTTTTCTTGTCTAGGTTTCTCAGGGTACAGCATCCTGTGAGGTGCTGAGCATGACATCTCCATTGCGTTCAAGGCCATGAGGTGCTTAGCCTAAGACTGCCAGATCATGGTATTGAAAAAATATATATATATGTCTCTTTCAAGGAACCATCCATGTACATATTTTGTACATCCTTTCCCCAGGCTTACTGAATTAACACATTATCTGTGACCATTCAGTTTTAAAAGAACCATCCAGAGTTGTTGTTTTTTTAAAAAAAGTTGTTCTCTGGACTGTATCATTATTATTATTATTTTGCACAAAGTATGCTTTAACCAGCAGTAACTTGTTCAGTTAGAAGTCCCCTGCCCCCAGTGCCTAAGATTTAGATAACCAAGTCATCAACCTAAGAGGTAGTCCTGTTTTCTTTCTAAGTGAACCATGAGAAAATGCTGGGTTTCCCCCCCACACACACACACACACACACACTTCTGAATGAACTATTCAGTGTACTCGGAATGTTCCCCGTCTCTGTATCTCGGATTTAACTCCAAGCAGCAGATTTTCCATGGTGAGGAGACCCACCAACGCCATCTCATTCTGGGGCAAAGAGGTTCAGCCAAACGCCCAGTGTTCTTTGGCCTAAACTTCCGTGATACCAGGACATTAGAGTAGGATGAGTGAATGGGATGCACACGCACACTGGCTCAACAGGCGTTCTAGGAAACCAGTCCTTGGTTTATTTACAATTTAAGGCATTTACAATGTTGCTGTGTTGCCAAATAATTTGCTGGTGAAAAGTTGGTTGCTCCTGTGCAAAGTGTCTGACTAACGTTCTGTCCATGATGAAGGAGAATTTTTTTATATGAAGTTCTTGTTTTATAAATTAAAGAGAAATGAAGGATGTAATTAAATGTGTGGTTTAAAAAAAAATCCTAATATATTGCAAATGGATCTGGTAATGATATAATTGTCTTAGTATGTAAATGAAATGTAAATGAAAACACATTAGCTAATTTAATGATTGTAAAACAGTAAATATGTTCTTGTAGTTTTGTATAATTAACTAGTTGAGATCTTTGGCCAGTTTTATTTGTGCAAAAGATGGTATACTAACCCATAAACAGCTAAGATCATTTATATTCTTGCACATCTATTAAAGACTTTAATGAGAAGCGTTGTTGGTGGCTTCCCTTTGCAGAAATGTTTCCAATTTTTATTTGTTTTGTTTAAATATAAATCAACTCATGCACCATAATAAAAACAAAACTGACACTAAAATAACAGCTGAGAATTTCCAGCCCTTTATTGATAGATTTAACCTATTCTTTGCCTGACTTGCTCATAGCTCATTCACCCCTCAGTAGATGAAAAAAAAAATCTTTTCCAAGAGGTTCAAAGTTTGTACATCGAATAGACCATCACAACAAGCATGGGTTATTTTTCTTGAGAAAACGTTTCTTTAAAAAAGGTTTTTAATTATAATCTAACTTCTTTCCAGACCTCTCTGATCTTACCAGAGGTATGTATGCTAACAGCCTAAGAAGAACCACCAGTTTACACCAATGGATATAAACTTGAAAGCGTAGAAGAGTATCCAGTGGCGCTTGTACTTTTCTTTTTCTAGCTTGTGAATTGTTGCAAATTTCTTTGCTATCGGCCGATGTCCTCCTACAGCTTCTTAGTCTTCCATCACCACACCACATCTTCTGTACTTTCAGACAAGCATTTTGCCAGATGACTATCAACATCCAACCTTGAGCATCTGTAGATTAGGGGGAAAAATGGAAGCAATCAGACCTGCAGATTACAGCCAGCACATGAGGTCTATACACTTGTGCATGGGCACCCATGTGTCTTGCATTTCTAGTCAGCAACAGGACACAGTGTTGGTTGTAATAATGGTGTTTTTGGGGGGAAATGGATTACAGAGTTTAATCTCTGTGTAACTTCCATGTGCAGAGGTGGTGGCATGTCGATTTCATGCTGAAATGTAAAAGAGACAATACCATGGTCGTGCACAAAGACACATTCAAATATTGTTAAATAGTTCCTACTACTGTTTCCAAAAAAAAATAAGACCTAAACTGAAAATAAGCCCTAGTATGAATTTTTAGGATGCTTGTAATATAAGCCCTACCCCAAAAATAAGCCCCAGTTAAGTGAAACCCCACCCTCTGCTATTGTGCAGCAGCCAGATGACATGACTGCATTTGAATAAATGTAGGTGGTTGTGCAAGGAAAAAAATCCCCTGAAAATAAGCCCTAATGTGTTTTTGGAGCAAAAAATTGAATATAAGGCCCTGTCTTATTTTCAGGGAAACACAGTATTATAAGATAGTGCTTTTATCAAGGAGAGTCTGCAATTTACTGTTTCCTTGGACACAAATGTTCACTGTCTTGAACAGCACTATAGTGACTGATTCATTTCTTTCTCTTCCCCCCTTCATCCTGGATTTCATGCTGTCCTGAAAAACGAATTCGTAGAAGGTTGCTGATACTTACGTTCCGGCGAAGTGCATTTGACACATTGGACACTGATCGAGACAAGGAAGTTCCTCACTGTAATTCTTTGCCATTTCCTGCCCAGTGAAACTAGCTGAAGGCAGTACTTGTGCAGGTAATAACACTGATGGGACCAGTGTATCATCGTTGAGTAACTCTTCGTTTTTGCTGCCGCTCTTCCTTCCTTGTGTAGCAGGTCCATCAGCCAGCCTTTGAAACTCAGGCTTGTTTTCAGTGGTTGACGATGATGGCCTGATGGAGTTCTGTTGCTGGTCAGGTCCGCCTGCTTCTGTCCTCTCTCTACCTTCAACCTGAGTGGGATGTTTAACGCTGTGTTGCGTATTTGATCCCTCCACTGTCTGCTCATATGGGGCTGTAACGAGTTTTTGCTCCAGAATGCAAGAAACGACTTCGGATCTGCTATCTTCATTTTTTCCCTCTGGTATTAAGCTGACCGTGTCCTTTTCACGGCTTCTCGAACCCTTTCCTTGAGTATTTTCTCTGCAGTAGAGCGGAAATGGAACCCACTCAAACTGTTTCATTCCAACGCTGAAGGTTTCTGGCTTTGGCTGAGGATTTGCCTCTTGAAAGCTCTGTAACACAAACAGACTCAAGGTTTTTCTCAATGGTATATACTCCACCAGTCAAAAAGCCAATATAATACAGTGGCTGAAATCCTGTTGCGCAGTTACGCAAAAGGCGTAACTTAGCAGCAAGTGATTGTAACTTAAGAACTCCAAAGGCATTTTCTAGTGCATACCGAGTTGTGCAATTCGGCATCCAGCAGAGAATGCCTACGGAGATGTCTTAACTTTAGCGGGCAGCTCCTTGCTGAAGGTTAAGCCTTTTGCGGAACAGGATTTCACTAACGACTAGTGTAGGGTTTGAATGCGAGACATGCAGCTTCAAGTAGTTAGACACATAACGATGCTCCTTAAGTGTCTTTGAATCTTACACTATTTTCTCCAGTTGGGTTGAGGATGGCATAAGTCTTTGGTTCTGGAAACTATGCTTTCTAGGTTCACAGATACAGCCCTTGACCAAGGACTATCAAAAAGGGGACTCTGCTTCTCAATTAGACGTGACCACTGAAGGAAACCCCTTTTGCCCTCCACCATACGAGAAGGCACACAACGAAGGATGCTATTTTCCAGAGCCAGAGACTTGCATTATTGGTTTTTCTCTCTGCACTGTGATGGCAGAGGTCAACCTCGCCATTCTTCAAGCGGTAGCTGAAGACTCTGGGAAGCCTGACATAAGCTGAGCGTATCAAAAGCGGTGACAACCAGACCAGGCATTCTGTGGTACTGCATTCTAATTCTAGGATAAGATACAACGATATTTAGTGTTCTGGACTTCAGAACTTGGTGGGTTTTGTGTTGTTTTACAAATGGGCCTCCATTCCTGGTTGCTTTCCATGTCGAACTTTATCTTTGTGGCCTCTGACAGCCCTTTCTAAACCCCTTTCCTTACCTTTGGAAGGAAGGGAGGAAGGCTGGCCACGTTCTCTAAGCTTAAGCCATCCAGTTCTGGGTCCACAGCCATCAGTAACGTCTTCCACGTCCTTTCAGCACTGCTTAAATCTTGCTTTCGAAACCAGGCGGGGCTGCTTCGGCACGTTCTGTGAAACAGAAAAACGTCAAGAATAGTCTTCCCCTCTGGACTGGATCACTCTTCACTTCGTGACCATCTTGAGGTCAGAAATTCAGGAGGGCTGGAAAAGGCCTTGATGTCACCTGCACAACACGGACTGTATTTGTGCAGTTTAACTGCAAGCTACTTAACTGGTAACTCAATGCATAAATATGTAAATACAGTAGGAACCCCCCCCTTCTCTGTGGGCCCAGTATCCGCGGGTTCACTTAACCACGGTCTAAAAAACATTAAAAAGAAAAATCCTAGAAATACATATTTCTAAAGATGAAGTCACCAGAACTGGCCTCTAAAGGGAGCCAGAGATCATGCGTTTGCTATAATCCACGGTTCTCAGCATCCACGGAGGGGCTTTGGTGGGTGGGTGGTTTCCTACTGTTCACATACAATAGCAACCTCCTAAAAGGGGCGGGGGGGAGCGGTGACATCATTGAGGGCCTGAAAATATTTATATGACTTGGCTATCCACCGCCCAGAAAATGCACACTGTACTATCGGAGACATACAGATTAAATAAATTTTAATTGTTGTAAACAATTAAACATTTCCCCCCAGAGACCTTTGGGTAATGTGGGTGGCATATGAGTTAAATAAATAAATAACTAGTATGCATTCGCTAATCAGGTGCTTGCAAAAATGAATGAATGAATAAATAATATAGAAATTCCCACCCCCTCCCCTCCATTTTATGGGAAGAGTTCCCTTCCAACAGACGCCCCTCCCACCCCGCTCCTCGCCCCGCCCACTCCAGGCCCCGCCCCCTCGGGAGAGGGGTGGGGGGCCCGCGAGGCACCCGAAGGTATAAATTCCCCCGCGCCGGCGTCCCGCACTCACAGAGGCGGGTGGTTCCCGTCGGGAGCGGCTTCTCCCTGCTCGCTGTCCTCGGCTTGCTTCTTGCGTTTGAGGCGGAGTTTGCTCCCTTCTCGCCGGGGCTCCATGGCGAGGGAGAACGGGGAGAGAAACCTTTGTGAGGTGGGGTGGGGTTGGGAAATTTTTAATTTTTTCCTCAGAGTTGGCTCCCTTGGCCACCACCGCCTCCCATTGCAATGTCAGCGTCGTTGAGAAAATGGCGGGAAACAGCTACAAGGCTGTGTGGGTGTGTGTGGATTGATTTATTTTTGAGGCGACTACAACTCCCAGAATTCCTCAGGCAGCGTGCTGCCTGAGGAATTCTGGGAGTTGTAGTCGCCTCAAAAATAAATCTTTCCTCAGCCACAGCCTTACCCACCTCTTCATTCTTTTCTCTCTTCCCCCCCCCCGCCTTTTTTACGGATTTTAATTCGAGGGGGAGGACAATTAAAAAGAGGGGGAGAAAAGCAGCCGAGACGAAACAAAAACCGTGTAAAATAAGACCAAACGAAACAAAAAACTTTGTAGCACCTTAAAGACGAACTGCTATGCTTCAATGTGGGCTTTTGTGGAGAAGGGTGAGGAACTGGACTTGTTAAACGAAAGCTCAGCTTAAAACATAGCAGTTTAGTCTTTAAAAATTCAAAAACGAAGACTGAAATCTTGTGGGCCCCTTTAAAAAAGACTTTAACTGCTGGATTATAATATGAGTTTTGTGGAACAAGTCCGCTTGCTCAGACCCTGAGACTTGTCCACGAAAACATTAAAATAGAATCCTTTAAGGTGCCACAACAGTTTTTATCTTTTTTAAAAAAAAAAAAAATCTTTAGTTTTTGTTTGATACATTAGCAGAGACTTCATTTATATTTCTGAAACATAAACCATGTGTTATCTTTGTGCCTAAACACAACAAAAACAGTGCTGGTTAATTCTGTAGTAGGTCCACTAAAATAAAAGTAGATAAACCTCCAGTTATTGTTTTTTTAATCGTTAAATCGTACTTGTTTTCATTTTGTTTTTTTTGTGGCGCATGGTGAAACAGAGGAACATAGTTTCCTTTCTTGGATACAACTAGAGGATGTTTGGACCTTCTTTGAAAGAAGTGTTTTCAATCTGCTTTGGAAAAAAATGTTTAAATAGTTAAGTTGTTGCGAATCACCTGGTGAGGATGTTATTTATCAATAGAGAAGCTCCAATAGCAAATGAGGAGAACCACAGCTGAGGGAAATAAAGCCGTTTTCAGAGAAATCTGGAGTTTAAATATCATGAATATCATTAGTTAACCTTTGCTAAGCTATTATTTGCATTTTGGAGGATAATAATGCTATACTTCTCTAACAGGGTTGCTATGATAACTGCAACTTGAGCATGAACACAGCATGCTTTAAATGTGCAAAAATGCTGCTACAGATGCTATTTTCTCTCTCTAAACATTGCTACTAGTGGCCAGCATGTTCCTCTGTGGGATTTCAGTATGGAAGTGAATTGTTTTCCAAAATGAGATGTGTGTATTGAGTGTCTTCCATCATCTGGGGCAATTATCATCGTTCTTTATTATATTGTTTATTGAAGTTCTCTGCTGCCTCTGTCCCAGCACTGGGACTCAAGATGGCTGACCAATAATTACAAGGGACAAGAATTAAAATGGCACATTAAAAGAATAGTTACAAAATTAGTAAACACAGAAATATTAAAATCATATTCAAAACTAAACTTAAAAAAATAAAAAAGATAAATTAGCAGGAACCATAGGTGTGATTAATTACAATTAATGCTCCCAGTTAATACTCTCAGGCACCAAATTCAACATCAGATTAGGTAGCATAACCTACTGAAATGAGAGGGACTTAGTCACATAAAGTATAAGCAACATTAAATGCCACAGAGTGCAATGAACATTGGATTTCCCTCATAAATAAACAAAATGCTCCAGGTTTGATTGGCAACATCTTTTGGGCAGGCTGGAAAACACCTGGAAAGAACCTGGCAGTCCTGATGGGACTGAATAAATGAACCAAGGATTTGCCTTGGTATAGGGCAGGTGGGGTAAAACTGTAGTCCTTGCATAAGCAAGATTCCAAACTGAAGCACCTCCTTCTACCATTTTATGTTTGAAGTTGTTGCTAAGCATCCTCAAAGTGCTCCTGACTGAAAACTCTGAATGAATGACCTGCAAAAAATCCCATAATTAGCCCTGCTCAGGTCTGGCAAACCGTAAGTTGGGGGTTCCTTTACTGAGTCAGTCCATCTCATGTTAGATCCTCCACTCTTATTACTGCCTACAACTTTTGCTACTATTATTGCCTTTTCCAGTGAGTTTTTGCTCACTGTACCATAGCCTTGGTTTAATAATTTTAAAACTTCTACTGTGAGTCCAGGCTTGATTTGCTCAAAAACCCACTTATTTGACTTTCTGGTGGCCAGTGATGTCCTTATATATAAAGCAATTATTTTCAAAGCTATATATGCTTAAGACACATAAAAAGCATTGCTAACTACTGTTGTGGGCATCAGACTGAGATTTTGAGAACCTACATATAAACCAACTGTGCTATACTGTATAGTATTGCACTTTAATATGAGATACACAATGATTTGATAATACTGTTTTAAGACGGAGACAGTGCTTTTTACAGACATATTGTAAAATGTTTACCTTTGCTCACTTCAGATCCAGGATTCAGCCTCAGATCCTCAGTGTGCAAACCATGTCCATGAAAAGTCCAGCCTGAAACCCAGAAGAATCCAGTCTCAGAGTAAACAAACCATATAAAACAAGGCGACCCAGTATACTGAGCCAGTATTTATTATTTAATTATTTATTTAACTTATATGCCACCTACACTATCCAAAGGTCTCTGGGTGGCTTACAACAATTAAGTATAAAGTACTGGAACATGGCTGGAACCTATCTGGATCCAAATGAATTTAAGAATCCAACAACAGATACATAGAATTTCTGTCTTCTGACTATTTTTATAGCCAGTATGCTGTTGGGAAGTTTTGTGGGTGCAGCTAAGTCACTTTGCTAAATAGTGCAATAGTTTTTTTTTAGTATTAGTTTCACTCCAGAAAAATACCCAACAGGATCCCAGCCGTATTTCGACGGTTGATTCTTCTGCTATGTCAGATTTCAGAATCATGTTCAAATGTAATAATGGAAGCTGGTTTTAATCCAACTCTTTTTTTTTTTTGCATGAGGTCCTGCACAACTTTTCTCCAAATTCAAGTACTGTAGTTTTCCCATTATAAATTATAAATCAATCATGAATTTCCCATTATAAAGGTTTTTTTAACAATACATTATATTTCAAGAGCCCAGTATTTCTAAAGCTAATTGGTGTTAAGCAGCTGGATACCAAAATTCTGTTCTTAATGGAATTATGTTTTCTAATATTATTTCAGGTAGAAACAATTGTGGGAAGTATCTAGTCAACTGTAGGGGTTGCAAAAGTTGCTTTTTAAGGAGACATTCTGAAACTTGCTATTTAAGTCCTGTACCAGGAGAGGGCAGTCTTTCCTAGATGTATAATATACACAGTTTTCAGAAAAGCTGAATGCTTCATGCATAAAACGGCAGGTAGCAGTTGCTTGCAGCATAATTAATATATATATATGTTTGTGTGTGTATCCAGTATATTCACATAGTCATGATCCCCATTTCACCTATGTATATGTCACTTCTCAGCTCTTCCACCCTGTTCCATTTTTTAAACAATATTTTTATTAGCTTTTTAAACAGTTGTGTAATAAAAAGTCATGAGTGCAAAACTGACATGGGGCAAAGAGATCGCCTCAAAATATATACTAACACATAATGCACAATGCTGAAGAGTTTGTTTCTTGGACCCACATATCTACATTCCCCCAGAAACTGTTTTATAGTTATGCTATCATGTAAATTGTGTGTTTGTTTATATTTAGCTGTCTGGATAGGTCAATGAATTACATGTTGTTCAATTTCCCCTTGTGCTATTGAGAGAACAGCCAGCCCGGGTCACCACCACCACCACCCCCAAATGGAAGGGGAAACCACTTCTGGGTGCTCTCTACCTGCAAACTCTGAGAAGTTGGAGTCTTATTATTAATATTTGTATATACTGCAAGCCCATTTTTTTCAAAGTTAAAAACCCAGGGCTGATGCAATTTAGCAGTGAATCAGATTTTAATAGATTAGAAAAAAAAACATGGAAGTAAATGAAGCAGACCTATTTTCAGGTCATGTCCACTGTGCCAAATGATCTGATGTATCATTTAAAAAATTAACATGGCTCCCCCACCTCAGTTTAGCTAATTTTTTCCTTAGTGTGTATACATTCATGGTGTGACATTCTGATTTACCTGGGAGCAAGTCTGACTGTTTTCATCAGGGGTTACTTGGAGGTAAAGTACACACAGGTTGCAGCTGATATAATTAACCATTTTTTTTAAGTCACAGAATGTTAGAGCCTCATGGGACTGCAAGGGTCATCAAGATCAACCCCCTACTGATGCAGGAAATGTACAAGCACCTCCATCAAGCGTCCATTGGACCTGTTTGAAAAGCGCCAGTGAGGGAGGATCCATTAACCTCTGAGGTAGCCCACTGCATTGTCAAAAAAGCTTGTTGCTGTCTATAAAAATCTTCCTAATGTTTAGGCAACATCTCCTTTCTAATATAGACTTGAATCCAATTATAGACCTACAAATGTATGTGTGACATGTATTCGTTCTGTGTTGTGTCATTCAGGTGTGCATGTGACTAATAGTTATACTTTACAGATTTTCATAAGTTCATAAGTAAAATGCTTTAAATCTTCAACATCTTATAGGGCAAGACATGAAACAAAGAGACCCAGAGAGCTTTAGATAAATATAAGCAAGAGCAGTGTTTGTTGAGCATTTGGAACAAGGCTATTCATATTGTGGAGGAGATGCTCAACTTGCAGGGCAGTAAGGTTCAATTCTTGACATTTCTTTCTGAAAAAAATTCCTCTGGAAAAGCCCTTGTCAATCTGTGCAGAGTTTACAGCACAGATAATCCCAAGCCATCTTTCATACAGGGCAGTTTCCTACCTTGTTATGATTTAGGGATAAAGTGGAAGGCCTTGATGCGGGAGGAGGAGAGATTCTGGGGAATGAACTGAAGGAGTGGAGTATGAAGTGGCAGCCCATAATGGTCAGAGGGTAGGCTGCTAAATTAGGGTAGACATTCTACTTAATTATAAATAGGCAGGCAGAGAAGGCCATGGCTAAAGCCAAAAGTGTGCTTATTTTAGCAACTTACAGTATTCTCGACTGTTCTGCACATTTGCAGGGCAGTTTACCAAACATTACATTTCAGAGTCAGTTATAAATTAATAGGCAGATCCTCAAGGAAGGGCTTCTTACATTCCAAACCAAGAAGACTACTGTATGTTGGGCCATTGGCCCTGTACAGTGGAGGGCAGTGACTGGGAAGCGGTGTTGCTTCTACAGGGGCTTTCAGCCCAGGCTTTAGAGGAGTGATCCGAAACCCTGGATCCATGTAAGTTTGGACTAAAACCCAGAGAGGTGCACCATTCCCATGACATTGGGTTTAACCATCGCCGTTGGTCATGTAACATCAGGGACACTTGCTTTTCCAGCAGCGGCACCTGCAATCTGGAACACCCAGGTGCAGTTCAGGAAGGAAATATGATGCTCAGAGTCCTATTATACAGTATATTTATTCATGCACAAAAGAAACGGTGGAAGTTGCTAATTGATGAGATGCTGGACCTTAGCAATTAGCTGTGGCAACTTCCTTAAAGATTTTGGCTGATGAATTTTAAATGCCTTCTGAAAACATATTTACGGAGATTTCCCCAGCTTTTAAGGGTAGCTCTGCTGCATTTTTCTCCTTTTAAAATTGTTTTGCTTTTTGTATTGTATTTTTGTTTTGTTTTAGACCATTTTTGGAGGGGGGTACCACTTCTCATTTGAAAAGCTCCCCGGTAACTTACAGAGACTGCAGCGTTAAAGTTCAAAAATATATATTGTATAAAAAGCTGGTTTTTTAAAAAATATTGCTTTCATAATAGCGTTTTCTTTGCAAATGGCATTGAAATATTATACAAAGTGACACAGAAGGTATCGTACGAAAATACATAATAGTTCAAAATAATGGATTGGATCCAACCCCTGTTTTGCAACACCTGAGCTTCCCAGGTGTTATTGGTCTACAGAGACTGGAATGACTGACCTGGTTGGATGGGAACTGATGGATGGCATCTAAGCCCACCCACCCCACAGCTTGGAAACCATGGATACAGAATCCGTGCGAAGGTCACTCGTAGGCAGAACACATTGCTTACTTAAGAACCATGTATTTCTGTCAGTCTCCTCAGAGTATTGCGAAGGCTGGATCCAGCCCGTTCCCTGCATGCGTTCGGTCTTCCTCAGATTAGTCAGGCAGCTGATAGGGATACTTTCCACAATAAGATTTCCTTCCCCAGCTTTGGCACCTGGCCCAGCGTTTGGAGGCGATGCCTTCATCCCAAGATTGCTCTTCCCTCTTGGCCTGACGAGGAGTTCTGTAGGACTCCAAAGCTGGCCTTAATTATAACTTTCTAGTGATCTTTTCAAGCTGTTACCCAATCCTGAACGTTGTTGTAACCAGCAGGTCACACAACAGTGCCCCTCTTCTTCCTCCTCTTATCAGTACTCGAGAAGGAGCAGCCAGGGCAGTGTAACCTATCCAGGGTGGGTCTGTGACTCCGGAGTCCTGGGTTCAAATCCCACCTTGGCCTTGGCAACTCCCGGGGTGGCCCTGCTAAAAACCACTTGATAAATTTATTTATTTATTTATTTGATTTTTATCCTGCCCATCTGGTCTGGTCGACCACTCTGGGTGACCTTCCCTTCTCACCTTCCCTGAGAAACCCCCTCCGTGGCCTTGAAGCCAGACTGGACTTCAACACAGAAACCAGCGTCGGTGACGTAATTCCCGGAGCTTGGGCACGTTCCTTTTCGGGACCACATCTCCCAGCATCCCCCCCTCTCCTAGCCCGCGGGCCACCCTAAGAGCAGCGAGAGCAGGAGCCCAGCCAAACTCTCTCTCTCTCTCTCTCCCCCCCCCCGACTGCGCGCAGAAGAGCCGCCCTCCCGCTCGCCGTTCTTGGCAGCCGCGAGGTCTGTGAACCGAAGGCTTTACCCACCCTCCTTTTTTTCTCATTCTCTCCAGCAGCCGGCGTAAGGAAGTTACGGGCGGGCGGGCGCGGGTGTGTATATTTGCCTGTGTGTGTGTGTGTATGTGTGTCTCGCTTGCCTTTTGCAGAGCGGCTCGGAAGGCAAAGGAAGAGGAGGCAAAAAAGAAAAAAAAGAGAGAGAAAAAAAGGCAGGAGCAGGAGCAGCAGAGCGCCGGGGGGAGGCTGCGCCTGTTCCTGGAAGAGCCCAGCCTGGGGAGTTGGTCACATTCTTGGCCGGGCTTCAAGAGCTGAGGCAGACACCAACAAACAGAGAGGAGGAGGAGGAGGAGGGAGAAGAAGAGGAGGAGGAGGAGGAGGGCGCCGCCTCCCTCCCTGCCTCCCTCCCTCCCTCCCTCCTTCGCCCGCCCGCCCGCCCGCATTAGCTCAGCTTTGAAACACCCTCAGTCTGGGTCGGAGCGTGGAGCGGCGAGGATGTGAGCGCGCTCGCGGCTGCCGTGCCCACCACCACCACCGCCACCTTGGAAAAAGCCCAGGCAAGCAAGGAAAAAAGCAAAAGAAAATAAGGAGGAGAAGAAGAATTCGAGGGGAAAAGGAGAGGAAGACGCGGAGACAAGCGAGGGAGGAGAACAAAAAAACAAACAAACAACCTCGCAAAGTAACCTTGAAGAAGAGAAGAAATAATCTTTTATTTTTGGGAGCTTTTTTTCTTTTTCCAAATCCTCGTCCTTCGCGGTTCAGAGGCCGGAGCGGAGACAGAGGAAGGGGAAGGAAATAAATAAAAAAAAAAGACACCGCCGCGTCACCGTTTGGGAAAAGCCGCAGATTTTTGTCTCCCCCCCCTCCTTGCATTAAGCCTGGTTCCTGTTGGCAAAGGAAGAAGCCAAAAAAAAATCTTTATTTTTATTTTTTTGGAAAAGAGGGGAGGGGGCTGGCTATGGACAGAAAGGAGCGGAGTTCCCGGACGCCAGGCGCCGCCGCCGCCGCCGCCGCCGGTTTTGCTGCTTGTTGGACACCTTTCAAGACACTCGGGTGCTATTAACTCCCTTCGAGGCTCTCGCTCTCCCTCCGTCCTTGCTTCAGATTGATTAGCAAATTTGTTGTTTGTGGGGGGGGGAGGGGACCGGGAGGGCTGGTGGGCGAGTGTGCGCGCGTGTGCGCCTGTTTGTGAGTGTGTGTGTGTGTGTGTGTTTGTGACTCGCAGACTGGCTTGAATGGAGGTGGGAGGGGATGCCTGGCTGGGGAAAGGCAGCGCTTTTCCTTTCCTTTTTTCTCCCCCCGACTCTCTTCTTTAAATGAAGAGGAGCCTCCTTTTGGTCGGCTCGGCTGTGCTTTTCGCCCCGTCGCGCCGAGAAGACCCCCCTGAACTTTGCGGAGAGTCGCGCCGGCGAGGGGCTGGTGGAAAGCGGACCGAGCAGAATCGCGCAGCCCTCTTTTCCTTGTGAAAATATGAGATTTGGTGGCTTTGCCCCACTTCCGTCTTCATCGGGCAGCGACCGCACGTTTTAAACTTGGGACTTTTCTTGGCGACCTTTTCGAGGTTTATCATTATTATTATTATTATTTTGCTTGTTTGTTTTTCAGCTTTTGGCCTCGATCTCTTTCGCTTCTTTTCGGAAACCTTCCGTCGAGGCTGGGGGGGGGGGGGTCGCGGAAGCTCCTTGGTGGCCTTGTGGTTGTTTTTTTTAGGGGGGGGTGGCTTTCTTTTTTGGTGTTTGTTTCGCGTTGCTGCTGGACCTTTAAAAAGAGCTTGGAGGAAGGGAGAAAAATAAACCAGAACACAGAAAGAGAGAGGAAGGAGAGGGGGGGCCCTAAAAGAAACAAACAAACAGAAAAACACCACGAAGACCAGGCGAGCAGGAGAGAGGAACCGGGCGGCGCGGGGGGGAAAGAGCCGACCCAAAGCCCCTAAAATGGAGACTGTCACTCGGAGCAGCTTCCACCCGCACCCCGGCCTGCGAAAGACCTTGGAACAGTTTCATTTGAGCTCCATGAGCTCGCTGGGTGGTCCGGCCGCCTTCTCGGCGCGCTGGGCGCAGGAACTCTACAAGCGGGAGAACGGCAAGGAGCCTTCCTCCTCCTCCTCTTCCTCCTCCTCCTCCTCCTCGGCCGACCCGGTGCTCCACCTGCCGCCCATCCAGCCGCCGGCGGTGATGCCGGGCCCCTTCTTCATGCCCTCGGACCGCTCGACGGAGCGCTGCGAGACGGTGCTGGAAGGCGAGACCATCTCGTGCTTCGTGGTGGGCGGCGAGAAGCGCCTCTGCCTGCCGCAGATCCTCAACTCGGTCCTGCGGGACTTCTCGCTGCAGCAGATCAACGCCGTCTGCGACGAGCTGCACATCTACTGCTCGCGCTGCACGGCCGACCAGCTGGAAATCCTCAAAGTGATGGGCATCCTGCCCTTCTCGGCCCCTTCCTGCGGGCTCATCACCAAGACGGACGCCGAGCGCCTTTGCAACGCCTTGCTCTACGGCGGCGCCTACCCGCCCGGACGCTGCAAGAAGGAGTACGCCGCCGGGGGCGGCCCCGGAGGAGGCGGAGGAGGCGGCGGCGGCGGCGGCGGCCCCGGCGCGATCGAGCTGGAGGTGACCGAGCGGAGCTTCAAGGTCTACCACGAGTGCTTCGGCAAATGCAAGGGGCTGTTGGTGCCCGAGTTGTACAGTAACCCCGGGGCGGCGTGCATCCAGTGCCTCGACTGCCGGCTCATGTACCCGCCGCACAAGTTCGTCATCCACTCGCACAAGGCGCTGGAGAACCGGACTTGCCACTGGGGCTTCGACTCGGCCAACTGGCGAGCTTACATCCTCCTGAGCCAGGATTACGCCGGCAAGGAGGAGAAGGCCAGGCTGGGCCAGTGCCTGGACGAGATGAAGGAGAAGTTCGACTACAGCCACCGATACAAGAGGAAAGCGCCCAGGGTGAGTGGCCGGCGGCGAGCTGCAGCGGGCGTGAGGCCCCCTTTCCGTGGGGGGGGGTCCTCGGTAGCCCAGGCGCTAGGAGGGGGAGGGCTTCACCGGCTCGGTTTGGGCAAGGATGCCTTCTCCCCCCCCCCCAGCTGTCAAAAGTGAGCAGAGAGGAGCAGTTGTTGACAAGGATGATGACTGCAGACTTTGTAAAAACAATCCTACGCAGCTTGATAATGTGGCACTTACCTGTCCCTCCAGCCTAGCTTAATTCTGAAGGGGGTTGCCCTCATTCCCCCCCCCCAGGTAGCTGTTTAAATAGGTTAATGCCTGAAATGTTCAGCAGGCTTCTAAAAAGGAGAGACTTGTTAGGACGTTGACCTCGGGACTGGGTCCGTGTCTCACCCATGTCGACTCTTGGAGGCTGCCTCTGTATGGTTCGCCCAGCCACCCTGCGGCCAGGTGTGTGCTTGTGTTCGTTCGGAGGCCAGTGTTTCATGGGGCAGCGTGTGCGCTCCTCAGAGGTTCACGGGACCCTTCTTTGGGGCAGGAGTCCTGGATGCGAGGATCTCTGAGAAACTTGCGTCCATGATCCTGGGGAAGTTAGCCAGCATTGCACAGTGTAGTTCAGTTAGGTGAAACAAGGCCTTAGGTGTGTGGGGTGAGCAGTGGGCCCCCTTGAGTTCAGGGAGCCTTGATGACTTGAAAAGACACTTAAGAGCACAGTCCTAGAAAGAAGTGATCTCCCCTGGATTTATTTCTAATCAGCCCGCACCGGATGTTTGATCTTTCTCTTTTTGGTCAGCAATTGCTACATTTGTTTTGCACTAAATTCTTTGGTGGGATCCCCTCTCCCACTTGGGTAATTTTCCCTGCTACATATTAGCAAAGTTGTCTCCTGGAATTTATCTTTGCCTGCAATGTTGAATCCCTAAGAGGTTCCATATTAGCCATTCAGCTTCAGCAGTGGGAAGGAAGGCATTAGTGTGCCGGCCTTTCTTTTATCCATTTTCTCTGTTTTGAGAAGAAAGTTTGGCACTGCGTGTTTTCCTCTTTGTTTTGCACATGCCGTTCAATAGGACAAAGGTCTATTCCAGTTCATCAGGTATGTGGGACGTGTGTGACATTTTTGTACCCTTGGATCTTGTTGTTCTCGGTTCCATTTCCTGACATGAAGTAAATCTCAGATGGGACTATGCAGAATAAGGAGACACATATATATTTGCAAAGAGATTGTTTTCCTTCCCTGTCTCTGCTTGTGGGGGGCAAAAAATTAACTCTGCCAGCAAGTGTATGCTAATGTGCAAAATTTCATGGACCCTTCCAAAATGTCTGGCTAAAATTGTGCAAATATTGGGGGGTTGGGCAAGAAAAGACTCAGTCATTTCAAAAGTTTTTAAAGGTATTACGTTGAGAGGGCAAGCAAACCCAAGGTGTTTGATATATTTATTTAGCATGTGTTCAAATTCTGTTCCTGTCTAGTAGATAATGTGCAGACTGGATTGTGTATTTTTGGTGCCCGGTACTGTGTGGTTCTAGTCCTGCCTCAGCACCCCCATTCATTGTTGTGGGTGGATTGTGGACCATGCACAGACAGCAGAGAGAGAGAGGAAATTAGTGTGTCCTGGAGCAAGCTGCTAGAGAGCGCCTTTTAATGTATGCCAGGCAATTGTGAAGTCTCCCCAGACGAAGTATGTTGGTACAAGATCCTCTTTATTGAGTCTGAAGCAGCCTTCACATCCCAGAATGCCCAGGGGTTGTGACTGGGTGAGAAAAGGGTGTCTGTAAGCAGTCGGTGCCTTTGGCACCAAGCCTGGAGGATGGAACTGTGGGGCTTTCAAAACATTTGCCCTGTGGTCTAACCTCAGGATGTCTGAATAGCTGGAAGGCATAATTGGAAGGAGCCATGCCCTTTCCCCCCCATGCTTCATCCTTTTTTTTCTTTTTTCTTTTTTGTTAAAAAGCAAGATGGAGCTAAAAAGTAAAATCTCCTTAACTGCTCACAGGATTCTTTGAAAGACTTCAGCCCAGGGGAATTTATAGGGTATCACTAGTGGTGAGGAACCATTAAATGTCCAATGAAGACATTTTTTCCCCATCTTGAAACTCCATCTTATTTTGGAGAGGGCATGTAGATACCTTTAAAAGTATGATTGGGTTCCCTTCCAGAAACAAGCATACTAAACATAATGGTTTAAAAAACCATTAAGGTTTTGGGAGCAAAATTCAGTTTGTATCGATTTATTTTTCCTTTCCTACTTTAGAAGTACATGAAGTAGTTATTGTTCTTAACTTCCCTCCCCGAGAAGCTTGATTGTAAGAGAAGACCCACATTTATCTCTATTCCTTGGAGGTGGATGTGTTCTTAATGGCTTATCTGTGTTCAGCTAATCATGCGCTAAGAGTATGAAGAGTGACAGCTCAGGGTTAGCTGTCTTTATGGGCATGAATGGAAAGAAGAAGACAGAGAAAATGTGGGTGTGCTATAAAAAAAAAATTGGATGCACATCTTTTTGAAGGTTTGTGGAGCAGCCAAAAAATCTGTTTTCTGGACAACAGAAAGGAGTGATCTTTTGGGATTCAGACTTTGAGTGATTTGATAGTTATTTCATTTGGGATTATTATGTGGACCTTAGCTGCTAATTCAGAGTTATGGTAGTTTCCCTCCCTCTTCAAATGTAATGGATAATTTTTATGGCTTTCACAGTGATCCTTTTGATGGCATTTGTGAATTTTTCTTTTTTCTTTTTTTTTTTGGTTCGTGAAACCATTCAGGAAATAAGCAGAGAAATTCACAAATCTTGGAATTTGATTGTAGCGTCAAACCGGCCAGGAATGGTAATAAAAGCAACAAATTAAAACTTAGGAGCTGCTTTTAGGTTGGTCCTCGGGAAGCAACTGTGAGTGATCCAATGTTGAGAGTCTGGAATTTGAATTGCGAATAAGAGTGCTATTTTCAAGGAACAGAGAGAGAGAGAGAGAATCTTACCTGTCTCTGTGTGGTTTGTGCAGCATGTGACCAAAGATGCAGACTTGGGGTCGTGATGATGGCATAGTATGTGAAAAAAATTTCCCTGCATTATTTGAAGTACTGTAGTTCCCATAAGGATGAAGTAGGTAATACAGTATTTGCTTTGCTCTGCAGAATTTTTGTGTGTAGGCATCCTTCTCAAGAGTCTATGGTAGGTCATACTGGACAAGAAAGAGATAAGGTGGACTTGGATGGTGGTTTTACCTTTGATCTTGCTTGACATTAAGGATTTGAATTTGGCTGCAAGAGTTGCTGCTTTATTCTTGGGGAGGGTGTTGTCAGGAGTACAGCTGGTGACATCCAGCTGTTTTTTTTAAATCTCAAGCGAAAAAAGCTGATTCTATGCCTTTCCATATGCCCAAATTCTCTTTCCATCACATGTAGCCAAAGAGATCAGTTAAGATTGTTTTTATGCCGCAGCAGATGGTTGTGCAAAGAATAAAACTGTATTTTCTAGGGTTGTGGCCAGAGGGAAACAAATAATAAATTTGAGGACTCTTGGAAAGGAAAGAGGTGTGGGTAGAGCAGCCGGGGGGGGGGGGGGACACACTAAACTGATCTTCTGTATGACTGCTTTCATTAAACCCCTTTGATACCTGTTTCTCTCACCTCCTTTGCAAGGTGACATGCATCCAGCTGGCCTTAAAATATCTGGGTCCTTCTGTGGAATTAGCCAGGTGTTTGTCAACTCATTATGGCAATGGGGATACTTGAGTTGTTCCTGGTTGTTGGCTTAGAGAGCAATGGTTCCCGACCTTGGTCCTTCAGATGTTCATGGACTAAAAATCCCAGAAGCCTTTCCTCTGAGCTGTGCTGGCCAGGATTTCTGGGAGTTGCAGTCCAAGAAGATCTGGGGGCCCAAGGTTGGGAGCCACTGGCTTAGAAGCACATTGTGTTTGTGTGCAGGGAGGTGTAACGGTGTGTGTGTGCTTCCATGTTCAATGGATCTGTCGAAATGAGGTTGTGATGGGCAGCTTAGAAATTGGCCCTTCCATCAAGAGGACTGTGAGATAGGTTCTTTTTAGAAAGTTGTAAGGGGAAACACTAGGGTGCATTTTCCTCCTTCTGCTGAGGTCACCCCTTGATGTGGTCTGCTGATTTGCCTTTTCTGCTTTACACAGTTACGATGTACCCAGTGTGTACAGATTTATACTTTCGGGACAGCAGCTTCTAGAATTGCATAGGCAGCTGAACGTCATTACTATGTACTTCTGAATGCAGAGTACTTTGGGAATGTGAGACATCATTTGCCTTATTTCCAGGTGGTGGTGATTCTTGGACCCTCCAGATGATGTTGGAATTTCAACACCCACACAGCTCAGCTGAGGCCTCCACTGAGATATGGGATACTAGCGGTTTGTGGTCCAGTAAAGCTCTTAGGGAGGCAGAAATCTGCAAGGTTTTGAGTCCCACTCCAGTCTTTGCTTATAGGCTTCCAAGAGGCAACTCACTGGCCAAGAAAATCTTGGAGCAGGTTGGTGCTCCTAGTCTTCTCCAGCAAGAGAAGGTGTTTTTTTTTCTTTTTTCTTTTCTTTTCTTTTCTTTTTGCATTCTCATATGGGTATGCCTTGGCGTGTGTTCAGTAGCAGCCTGGCCTTCTTCCACACATAGGGGAACAGATGGAAAGGATGGAAGTCAAGTTTTCTGGTTACTTTCTCTATTTAGTTTCTACTAGCATTTTGTTTCTTATTCTTCTTGGGTTTAGTTGCTGCTAGATGGATGTCTTCAAATTCCACCCCCCCCCCAAGCCCCTTCTCATTCCAGATTTTGTCCTTGCCCTTTTCCAGCTTAGAAATCTGCCTCCTTTTTACTTCTTGCTCTGTCCCTTCTTTGCTTACCTCCATGTTAATCCCCTCTCCAAGACACACAGAATAAGGTCTTTCTCTGTATTGAAAATTCCATTAGCCAACCCAAGAAGTTTATGCATGAAGAATAACTTTATTCATTTATTTGTACCTTGTCTTTCCTACTAAAAATAGCAACTGAGAAACTTCCTGAAAGGGGAAAAAAGGTTGTGCTATGACAGTTTTGCCCTCCGGCTTACTAGCCAGAGCTGGACCTTAGGTGACAGAAATGCAGATGTAATCAGCAGCATGAGCCTAAGTTCATCCTCATATGCCATCAAGGCCATTCCGACTTATGGTGATGCTTTCCAGCTGGAGAGTAGTTGGAAGTGGCTTACCATTCCCTTCTTCTGGAGGCATCTCGGGGCTGTACAGCTTTGCTCAGGGCTACACAGGCTGGCTGTTCTCCCAGCAGGCAGAATTGAACTCCCAACCTTTGGCTCCACAGCCAAAGTCCTAAACTCTTGAGTTATCTAGCCAGCTTGAGTCCAAGTTAGTAGTTACAAAATATGTCCCAGGATTTGTCTGGTACCTGTTAACGAATTAGCTGCACATGTGGAAATGCAGGAACGGTTTCCCCATGTCCTTTTCTCTTGTCCCCTCACTCTCTTTCTCCGAGCTCATGCTGTTCCCATCACTGCCTGCCTAATTGTGTGCCTGCTTTTCTGCACTATGTGTAAGAAGGAGCCTCGCAGCTGCTCATTGGTTGATGGGCCTTGGACTTGTGGAATCTCATCATTTGATATGGGTCACCGTCATTTGATATGGGTCAGCATTGGGAATCCAGTCTGCCCTCCGTTCGACATTCCCCGTGCCATCTCAGTTTTACATTTTGCAGGAGGAGCATGTCTTCTAAAACTCTGCCTTTAAGCCTGCTCTTCTTACTTGCAGCATTTCCCCTCTGCATCGGTACAAAATAGATAGTAAAGGTTGGAAGTGGGTGTAGTTGTGTGCAAAGATAACACATTTGATTATCTGCCTATGTGTGTGCAGTGGGAACAGACTGGTTCTTGTGGCCCCTATAGATGGCAAAGTTAGTGCATAATCTTTCCCCATAAGTAGAAGACAGAGACAGACACAGTTTTGAGTGGTGTGGAGTTTTATCTACGTGCATATGGAGAATCGTTGTAATGGAAAAGGGCCCACAGTTAAAAGGAAGCAAAAAGGAAATGACAGACAGTCTGCCTGCTTGATTCTCTTATGCATGCATCCATATTCTGTGAGACTTACTGCCCTCTGAGGTGAAGAAGCGTTTTGGTGGGATGTATGCAAACAAGCACTGTCAGCTTCCCCTTTCTGTTTCATAATAGTCTCTCCCATGCAAGTGATCAAAGAGTAGAAGCCAATTCATGCTACTGTAACGCAGTGCTTTGGCGTGATCTTGTGAAATTGAGTTTTTTGGGGGGCACTTTTTCCCCTTTGTTTGGTTGTTACCGTTCAGACACGTAGGGTGTCACTGGTGTCTGGAGCAGGAAAAAGGACCCTGGGTATCTTCCCTGAGTATGCATCACCGCTCCCACTCCGACCTTGGAGCTGCCTTGTGCATTACTCAGGGGTGAACACACATCTGTGCATAGCATGTGCCTCCAGGGTTGTCTGTCAGTAAATAAATAAATCTTCATCCTCTCTACACACCATCTGGCCGTGGAGGACATAACTCACATTGGTGAGAAAGTTAGGTTGAGTCACAAAAGTAATCTCCCTCCTTGCCGTAGATTTTCTTTTTGGCTCACCTCATGCTTGTGTGCATTGGCTGAGCCTTTTCAGAGTTTCTCGGTGGAAGTCTGTTGGAGTTAGGCTGTGCTTCTAGCTTATAACATGGAAAAGTCAGCTGCTAGTTCAAGCAGGGTAGTGTAGTGGTTAGACACAGGAGATCTGGATTCAAATCCCTACTCGGCCACGAAACCCTCTTGGCAACCTTTTCATAATGATGTGAGGGAGAGAATGATGCACTGCCTCTTGAATGCATCGGAGGAAAAAAAATCAGCTATAAATGTAGTAAATAAATAGTGACATTTTTTTATTTTGGCCTGTTTCTCCCTCCTGGGTTTCTTTGTGTGGCTCTGCTACTAGGGAGGCAGTTATCTTGGATGGCAGGTTTTAGGTGTCGTGAAAGATTTGTGATTATATTATTCACTGCCAGAGGCTGGGAGAAAGAGAGGGAGGGTTTTCAGCCTCAGGTGCTAAAAACAGCTTGGCTGGCTTTGGTTTCCTGATCAGTTCCGACTTGAGGCTTTGAGGTTCTGGGCTTTGCCTCAGGTACCAGAATGCCTTTAGCCCACACCAACGAATGGGCAAGGCTTGGTTGTCTTCCGAAATGGGAGTAGACAATCTGTCACCTTCTAGAAATTCTTAGACTACACCTACCAGCATTCCTTGCTGGCCGTTGCCTGTATGGGCCGGGGCTGAGGAGAGCTGCAGTTCAGCAGCGTCAGGTGGAAGATGCTGCGCTTTGCCCCCATTTGGACAAGGGTCCAATGCTTCCCAACCTTGGTCCACCAGATGTTCTTGGACTACAACTCCCAGAAATCCTGTCTAGTACCCCTAGTAGTGAAGGCTTCTGGGAGTTTGGTCCAAGAACGTCTGGGGACCCAAGGTTGGGAACTATTGGTCTAGACAGGAGCGGGCTTGTCTGGGCGACGGTGACGGTCCCGTTCTCTTGCCTAGCCTGTTACTTTCCTCCATCTCTCCTGCTGACTGGTCTTTCTTGGTGCCTTCTTGAATCTCCTCTTCTAAGCTCATGGTGACGGTCCCACGGAGACCTGCATCGTCTGCTCGACACAAACATGGCTGACTTGTGGCACGTCGCTGCCTTAAGCAAAGTTGGGTTGGGTGCTTCTTTTCTTTTTCATTTTTGGAAATCCAAATTTTTTTTAAATTGGATTTTTTTCGGGGGGGGGGGAGAGGATTCAAATAATTTTTAAAAAATTAAATCAATTTTTAAAAACATTTAGTTTTATCCACCCTGGTGTGTGCTGGTTCTTTTTTCTTTGCTCCTTCCCTTTTATTGCAGGAGAACCAATTTTTTTTAATATAGTTCTCCAAACCTAAGGAGAAAATGCTGCCAAATGTATGCAGGTAAATCTTTGCCTTCCATTCTGCTGCCTGAAGCGTCTGCTAGCACAACAGAGGCTTCAATCTGGAAGGAAGCTGGAAAAGGAGGAGGCCAGCCCTGATGCAGCCTTCATTTGTGCGCAGATGTGTTTACTTAAAGGAAGTTGGGAGGGTGGGACAGTTTAGAGCAACATCTGAATGCTGTTCAGAGTCTTGTTATGTTCTTCCCTGCACGCAGCCCTCCCCTGTGGTTTAAGTTTAATGATAAATACATGGGAAGATAAGGAAGGAGAAATGCCTTGCTTTATTTATAATAATTTACCTATTCAAAGCATGGTTTAAAAAGCTGATTTAGTTAGAAAGCAGAAGTATATATTAGAAACAAGTATTCTTTTGCGGAAGAATAGAGTGGACGTTAACATTTGGAACCATTTCTGAAGCTTTCTTTGGTGAGGGGGCTGAGCTGTGTCTGTGCTGAACTGCATTGGATTTTATTAGGATAACTGGATGTGCCTCTGTATACCTTGCATGTAGAAAACTATGCATTAGACCAAATGATTTCATGGAGAGAGAGAGAAGTAAAAATGAGATCCCAAACTCTCTCATACTTTCTATATAAGTGCAATATAGCATCTGTTACATGTGTTTGACTCCACCTTCAAAGACTGGCTGGTGTGTGGGAGGAGTTGTCAGCAGATTTTTTAAAAAGTAAAATTCTAGTCCTCACTAGAATACACATTTGGAAGAACTGCTGAATAAGAAGTAAGCATTTATATAAATCAAATTGATTCACTGTTGCTCTTATAGTATGGACTAGAAAGTCTATTTAGCCCCTTGCGTCTGAACTGTGTTATCTAATTCCCCCCAACTCCCTCTTCCACTTGTTTATAATGTAGAACTGTAATATTTAATGAGTTACAATAACACACTTGATACTAACATTTATTTTTTAAAAAAATAAACAAGCACAATCTGAGAAGTGTTCACTATTTTTTCGTGCAGTTAAGACAGTGCAGAGTGTGACATGTTTCTGCATCATCTAAAAGCAAAAGGGAAGTGCGATCTTCACTTTAGAAATCTTAAATTATGTCCAGTGTTGTGACTTTCTGAATGGAAGGGTCCTTTATGTGAGTGAAAATCCCCTTTTGTGAATCAAAGCTCCTTCCACAAACAGTGTGACATTATTGGACAAATATAACCCTTATGCAAATTTTACGCATACTCAGTTTTTGAGCAATAAACCGGTTGGCTCAAACCTGTGGGATTAAAGGATTATAATGTATTTGGTTGAATTGCAGCTGTTAATTCAGAGAGTTGAGCAGTTTTTACTGGAGTGAGAATAGAAAGTTCAGGAAACTCTATAGCCCAAGCATAGGGAAGGAGATGAAAATTTATTCTTATTGACACAAGTCTTATAAGTGGTGGCTTGATTTCCAGACAGCTTTAAGACAATGGTCATTTTTTTTGTGATAAAAAGCCCAAAACAGAAAGGTACTATTTTATATGGTGGCTTTATGGGCAAATCAATAAGAACTGGGCATCAGTGGTCAATAAATACTAGACAAAGTGGTGTAATGTCATCATAACTTCCCATGTTTGTGTTTTTCTTTATCTTATGTTTGTATTTAATTTTTTAAGTAGTTCCCAAAATTGAATTGAATTCATGGGAAAGTTGTTATGTTTGTGGAATATACCTCCCAGATTTTGCCAGCCAGTAAAGCTACTGGCTGGACTGGGGAAAGGGGCATTCTGGGAATTGTATTCCAAGGAAAATGTAATTTTCCCCCAGGTTCTAGTAATAACAGAGACAGCTGCACCTTCATAGCAAGTGGGCAGTATCTTGGCATGGATTCCAGCGGCACTATATTGAAAGGGGGAAATCAGGGCTAGAAGGCAGGAGGAAGCATTTTACACCCCCCCCACCCCACCCCTCACCGGTGGTCTTCCTTTGACCAACCTGAGATCAAGTTAGTGGGATCATGTTCAAAGAATAAGGGCCTGGACTCAGGTTACTGCTTGACTTCCAACTCTTCCCCTACTCCTGCCCCCGGCCCCTTTTGCCAGCCGGTTTGTGTAATGTCTGTCTGAAATAGTTGAGTAAGGGCATTGAAATAGCAGACAGGGTATCAAGTGTTAGAAAAGTCTGGGTTAAGGATAACAGAGACTCCAGTATGCTGACGGGTTCAGGAGGAGTGACCGGCTTGAGTTACAGGTTAGATGCTCTGGAAGCCAGGAGAGGGTCCTCCGTTTTGAAGAAAGAGAGCCCTCACTCTCGCTCTCTCGCTCTATCCTAGAATACCTTGTTTCTGTCTGTGGTTTATGAATGCCATGCACACACATAGCTTTGGAAGGTGTCAGACCTACTTCCTATTCTGCTTGCTGTCTGAATTCTTCTTGCTCTCCTCCGTTCAGCGAAATTGCAGCACACATACTGTCACACCATCTCATGGTGTTGTCAACGTCTTAGGCCCGCTGGTGCCCCATTGCAAAATTTCAAATTTCAAGCCGCCTTGATCCCATCCTGTGGAGTCTGCATGTGGGTTTTAACTTTGCAAAAAGCCGCAAATATTGAGTTGGACATCTGGAAAAAGAGTGTGTTTTTTTGCGGGAAGATACCATGGTACCGTTGCCTCTGTATCCCAGCCTGTAGTCATTCCTCCTGTCCCAGTGTGATTTTACGAGGCACAGTCCTCCTTTCTCTCTTGCATCTGCCCTGATGAGTGACTGGAGTCACACACAAGAGACCGTTTGGGGAAATTGTTTCTAGGGTTCCTGAAAGAAGGAAAAGGCTCTTTGGTTCAGTGAAGTGAGTCAAATGTGTTTAAGAATGTTGACGGTGCCTTTTGCTATGTGAGACTGTGTTCAGCTAGTATTATTTGCTCTGGCTGGCAGCAGTTCTCCAGTGCCTTGAACAGAGAAGGGTCTTTTCCCCTCCCAGTCATGTGCTATTTTCAGTTGGAGATTCTGGCCATTGAATCTGGGACCCTCTGCCTGCTAAAATTTGACCCCTTTACCAGTAGAAGAAGCAAGATTGAAAATCTCTTTTGTCCCAGTACTGGGTTATGTGGACTTTTAAAATGTCTTGGTGAAGATCCATCCACCCCCTGTTAACGCGTAAAAAAAAAAATCTTGGTAGATAATAAGCGCTTGTTTTAATTTTCTGTCCCTGTACGTACATGGTGACAATATTTGGAAACTTTTTTGCAACCTGAAAAACAATCAAGATTTTCTTTTGAAGGAAGTGAGAAGTATTACGTTATTATCTTAGTTTGTACCAGACTTTTCACTTTCACACATGGAATTGTTTTAAAAGCACCTCTGCATTTTCACTTCCTTATCTGGTTAATGATTTTTCTGTTTGCGATAAATGTATCCATTGTGCGTATTAACTCTGTTCACTCAGCTTGGGTCTTAGTCACCAAATTCTATGCAGGGCTTATGACTGAGTCTGTCTCACTGTGGTTGAACCACACCATGTGAGATTTGAACTTTCCCACTTCCATTGCATAAGTCACTCAAAGCAATGGATCTTTGCCCAATGTCTGCTGGGTTGCCCTGGGTGGAATGGTTACAGATGAGGCCACTCCACTGAGATACTGGCAGAAGAGAATGTTTTGAGGGTACTGATGATGGCTTCCTCACCCTCACTCAAAATTGGACATGAGAGTGGAAGTGTGAAGATGTGTGTTTGCCACAGAGATCACTGTGATGTCATACAGCAAGCAGGAGAGAGAGAGTGAGAGAGCTGTTTTCTCTTACTAAAACATCATTGGGCCAAACTCAGCTGTATCCTTCTGATGCTCCCTAGTATAATGTCTATCCATTTTCTAGGTGTTATTACGACTCATGGTGACCCTATAAATGAGCTATCTCCAATATGTCCTGTCCTCAGCAGCTCTTGTAAACTCAAGCCTGTGGCTTCCTTTCGGGAGTCAGTCCATCTCATGTTTGGTTTTCCTCTTTTCCTGCTGCCTTCCACCTTTCCCAGCATGATTGCCTTTTCCAGAGAATCCTACCTTCTTATGATGTGTGCAAAATATGACAGCTTCAGCTCCACCGTCTTTGCCTCCAGAGGTAGTTCAGACTTGATTTGATGTAGGAGCTCACTTGTTCATCATTGGTTCTGTGAATTCTAACAGAGGACCTGCAAGGGGGGAATATCAGTTGCTATTTGGAAAGGTTGCAGTGAAATAGTTTGTTCACCTCTTTCCTCTCCATTTCTTCTACTTGTCGTCCTGACTTCCAGTCTCTCGTCTTCATACCCTGCTGGATTTTGCCTCACTGGGTCCCAGGACTCCCCTTTTGCTGAATGAGCTACTTGCTTTGCCTGCCAGTTGTAGTTGCGTGACTCGAGTTTTAGGACTGACTGATGACCTTGTTTCTTTGTATGGCATCCCAAGGCTATATAGAAAGTCTGGAAAATGGAAACACTCAGAAGTCAGGGAATGAAGAGCCAAGATAGTAGACGTAAGACCTCATTGCTCTTTACCGGGCTAAAGCAGTTCCTTTTCTCCTGCTTAGAAGGGGTGTGTGTGTGGGGGGGCATTTGCGCCATGAGCTCAGCTGTGGAATTTAGCACCGCTGTCATTTTATGCTTTGTGCAATTTTGACAGCCGTTTCCTCTTGATGGGTGATGGATTTCTTATATGTATATGTGTGTATTTAAAATCAAGTTTCTAGTCCTCAGTGCAGCTGAGTTAAGAAAAGCTTGTCAGTTGGAAGGCGGTAGATAGAACAGACTGAGAAAGCAGTGTGAAGGGACGTGCCTCCCATCAGGGCTCTGTCTCCTGTTGCATTTTCTTGCAAAAGGCTTCTGCTATCTCTGACAGCTCCATATTATTTGCCTCACTTGAACCTTTAACGCTACTGTGGAGCCAGAGTGAATAGAATTAGGATGATGGGAAGAGGCCTAACCTCTTTATCAGCTTAGTGCTCTCTTTCCTAACCTGGGGGTCGTGAATCCCCAAGGGGTCACAAAGTGTTTTCTGGGTGTGTGTGTCCTGGGCTGCATTTTATGTGTTGTAGCCCTTATTTAATCATTTCTGCCTTGACCTTTTGGAGTGGGATATTAAAGTTAGTGTGCATGTGTATGTGTGAGAGATGAGCCCTTTGAAAGAGCATGGAGCCTGCATTTTCAGAGAAGGGATGAGTTTACCCCCATTTCAAAAATTTAATTAATTTAGAGTGGTGTGCCTTTGCCTCATGCTCTGGAGTACACATACGCTGGCTTCCTTGGGTGTGTGTGCAGTGGGATCCCTCTGGCTTGAGAATGAGGAAATCAGTTTATGGTGGTGATGATGATGATGGACGGGGTTGATGAAGGTACATGCCAGGGTGGGGTGGGGGGCATAGTAAGAGATGGACAGCTGTTCTGTCATGTGGTGGGTCCTGCTTCTACGGAAATGCTTGCAAAGGTTATTCCTCAGAACATGAAACAAAACATTGTTGATCCTATTGCAGGAAGGGTTATTAATATACAAGAGCGGGTCTCTTTCCTTTCCCTTGGGAAGCTCTGTCTACGGCTTTACGGTTCCGCTTTGTTTTTACCTGCAGTCTTGCTTTTCCTGGGGAAAGGGTTGTTGACGCGAACCATTTATGCTTTGAATTGAATGGTATGCAAATGCAGTCAATTAAGCAAGGGGTTTTTAATTAGCTGTTAAAGTTCATGCGCAAAGTGTCTTGCCTTAATTACTTGACAGTTTTGTTGTAAATTTGTGAAACTCCCCCCAACATTCACTCAGCTATCAAAACTGTGAGATATATATATATATATATTGTTAAGTCCTGTGAGTATCAGTTTGTGCATTTGACCCTTTTGCTTGTGTTTCTCATTCATAAATCTCTTTCACAAACTGCAGAAGAGGTAAATTGTGCCTCTTAATTGCCTCTAATTAAAATATTGTTTTCATTTTCCTTTTTAGAATTAATGGAGAGCTTTGGTGTATCTCGGATTTTTCTTCTTCCTTTGTTACTATTCAGAGGTCTGCCTCAATATGCAATATCTCACTCTGGCGTAGTCTTGACTGGTTTACCATAACATTTAGATAAATTTGTGGTGGTATAGATGATGATATGTTCCATCAAATTGGAACTGACTTACGGAGACACTAATAGGGCTTTCAAGGTAAGTGAGATATGTACAGTATTTAAGGAGTGATTTTACCAGTTCCCCAATGAGTTTCCATAGCAGAGTGGGGATTTGAACCCAGGCCTCTTGAGTCCTACTCCATCACCAGACAAGACTGAGTGTTTCTAGTAGTATCAATAGATGATTCATGGAGCAATGGTTGAACTACAGTACTGCAGTCAAGACTCTCTTTATTACCTGAGTCCTATCTTTATGGGTTCAGGTAGCTGCCTTAATGTTGACTCAGTTTTCCAAATTGAGTGCTCAGCAAACTGGGGATGTGGAAGGGTAATGTTTAGTTTTCCATACTTAAATTGTAAACTTCCCAAGAGTGCTTTAAGCCTTATGGGATAGTATAAGGGTTGTTTTTTTTTTTTTTTTTTTTTTTTTTTTTTGCTTTTTGAGTTGGAAAAGCAGTTATAAAGTCTACTCCAACCGTACAATAAAAAAACTTCCATCAGATGCTTACCCATCTTTTTCTTAAACATTTCCTAAGAGAGACAATCTTTTCCTTCTTCATTCAATCCATCTTTTATTAGTCACAGACCCAACAAATTGCATTAAAAAAGAAAAAAAAATTAAAAACAGTTTAAAATTGCACGGACGCAACTGAAAATAACAAATATTACAGAACAGAGGCAAGAATGGTCATTTTTCTTGTCCATAAACAAGAAACTTGGCCACTAGTTCTGTATTGTACTTGTTTGTATCAACTTTCAAAAATTGGATAGCAGTCCAAGATCCCGCCTGGAAATTCTCTTGCTTTCCTTCTTCCTTTATGGAGCTTTTTGTTCAGGAGCAGTTCCTTAGCTGATGGCCCTTTTGCCAGATGGCCTGAAAAGCAACTTAAATCGTGCAAAATGATACAATGTGATGACAAATGCCAGCAACAAGAAACAGCAGACTAACACGGACAGAGAAACAGGAAATGCAAACAAAATTAAAAAAAAAACACATAAAGACAGAAAACACGCACTTTAAAAGCAAGTCTTGCTCCATTGAAGGCTTGAGAGGAGCAACTTGCATTTTTCCAGGACCACATGAGAAGCTCCGAAATAAGCACCATGGGAATTTATTTGGGGGAGGATGTCCCACGATGGAGGTGCTGCCCCACAGAAACCATCTCCCATACCATTCTGCTTAACCACAAGAAGAGGTGCGCCGGATGAAAGATCTCAGGAGGAAATCTTGATGCGTAGATTTGTGGGGGGGGGGGAGAATGGTTGTCTCTGGTTTAAGTAGGTGTCAGCGCCTTTGAACCAATCCTGAAAATTTCCATGGCTCTGCCTCAAAAGCAACAATTCTCAGCCCATCTCAAAAGTCCCAGAAGTCACTCCATCAAAGAACCTGACTCCCACTGTGCTGGGAACAACAACAACAACAACAATAACAAAACAACTTTAAAAAAACACCCAAACCCCAGCAATTATAAATTTACAAACAGTTACTCTGTTTACCACTCAGAGTAATTTTGAGGCACATAAAGGATTACAGTTGCATTTTGGGGATGAACTCAAGCAAACAAGACAATAATTCCATTTGTAGTTTAAAAGCATAATGATACTTCTGAGTATAATGTCTATTTACATGATAATTGTAAAGAGCAGAGGTAGTAAACACAAAAACTGCAGTTCCGGACTGAGGTGTAGGGCTCTTCCATAGTTATAAAAACCCACCCGCCCACCTAGACGGTATCTTGCCGGGTAAGAACTGCTAATCTGGGAGGTTTTGACCCAGAGGAGCTGCAGGTTTGGTTCTTTATAGTCTTTCCTCCCTGTGGATTAATTGTGCCCCTTGGCATTGAATAGGATGATCTTTGGAAGGAAGATGTTGGGGAAGGCCCACCTTTTTGATCAGCTTGCATGGTTGTGCTGCCCCTCTGTTGGAAATCTGCTCTCTCGGGCTACCTCATGCAGCTTTCGTTGCTAGGTCTCCAGGGTATCCCTTGGGTTTTTTTTTAATTCCTATAATTTGTGGTCCATTCTTTTCCCCCAAACCAGGAGTTGCAGATTTCAACCCTCCCCATTCCGCGGCTGGTATTACGAGCCATCTTTTCCCCCTCAAATCGTTTGAAGCTCAAGTATCCATTAAAAGTGGTGCCCAGCAGCTTTGTTGTACTTAAGGCTCGGTTCTTTTCCTGGTTTAAACAACAGCAACAGCAGCAACAACAAAAACCAACTCTGGGAGCCTGCTGCACCCTTTGCTTTGGATGGCTTCATATCCCATCTGCTTTAATTCGCTTCAGGCTGAAAATCACTTAGCAGCAGAGAAGTATGTGTGTGTGAGGAGGGTTTATTGATGCTTCTTGTTATCCCTTAAACCTCCCCCATCACTACCTCTTGGGGAAAGGTCGATTAAATCTTAAAGCACAATGACGCTGGCGAAAGAGGCATGTGCTTCCTCTTACCGTTGACATAGGCTCAATTTGATCATCATCTGATGTATCAATACAGTGGCTTTCAATGGTTCTCAATAGCCGAAGGAAGAGGGCTTGCGTATTTTTTTTTAAAGAATCATAACAGAGGCATCTGTTGCTTAGTTCCCTTATGTATTTCTAATCACAGGGACTTGAAGCAGTCTAGGCATTAAAGATATTTTGTGCATCCTGTGTAGCAAAAGGCCAACCTAGTATGATGCCAAAGCTATGAAGGGACATCTGGTAGCTTTGCTTAAATGAATTTTGCAGCTCTGTTGAGTCAAACTGGCTGGACCTACTGTTCTGTTCCTGTTGTTGTTGTCATTAGCCATCAAGTTGATTCTGATGTATGGCCCATTTCTTGGGTTTTTCAGATAGAGAATACTCAGAAGTGATTTAAAATTCCCTTCTTCTGGATGTGTGTGCGCGTGCTAGGTGCCATGTAGGCTATGCAAGCTGGCCCTTCTCCCAGAAGGCACAGTGGGGAATTGAACTCTTGACCTCTGGCTTCATGGTCTGTGACCCAACTCACTGAGCATAGGGCAGTTCAGTTGAAATTGGTGCCGCTGTAGCTGCAGAAACAAAGGCTCTGCATAATCGGTACATTTGGGCCCACATGACCGAGAAATTCATGCGGGGGGGGGGTTTAACAGACCTCAGCTGGGCTTGGTAGCCAGCCAAAATGCATTCTTACAATGACCTGCCCTTCTCACTTTCAGGGGGTCTTCTGTTGCTACATTGTGTTTAAGACCCAGGAAAGCTGTCGCTGGGAGATGTGTGTTTGTGCAAAGGCCAAGGACGGGATGGGTGTTCAGGCACTCAGAAAGCAGCCCAAAGTCTCCTGGCTTCCATGCTATCTATGTACTGTACAACCAATGAGCAGATGCCGATTCACCGCCCTGCTTGATCTGCCATCAGCAGGGCCGGTGAATCTGATCTGGCTCTTAGTACCGACTTTAAAAGAGCTATCCAAAGTACGGAACCTCTTTGAGGGGTTAGGATTCAGCGCCGTGAATAGCTAAAAACCCTAACGTAGTCACTGTTCCACAGACATTGGGAGCATCCCCTCTGCTGGAGGGGAGAATCCTGGCCATTTTTATGTCCCTTTGAAGTCCGGGTGCTTGAGGAGAAGTCCTCTGATGGAGGACCGGCAGGGCTCCTCCTCGGTTACTTGAGCTCTACTCACAGAATGCTGCACAAGTGCATCGCATACCTTTTAATGACTGCTGAATAACTAGAGCTGAGCTGAATGGCTGCATTTGCAGTCTGTCATTCCCAACCAACCCTCCAGCACCCCCAACTACCTGTAATGTAAACGGCGGTAGCCTAGGGTATCTGTAAGCCTATAAGTAGCTGTAAACTGGCTGGATAGCTCAGTGGTTCATGTCTCCAGCTGCAGAGCCAGAGTTTGGGAGTTCAGTTCTTCTAATGTGCCCCCTGTGTGTAGAACCAGCCTGGGTGGCCTTGGGCCAGCTGCATAGTCCCAGGGCACCCTGAGAAGGGAATAGGAAACCACTTCTGAGTACTCTCAACCTAGGAAACCCTGAAAAGCATTGCCATAATCGTTTGATCTGACGGCATGTGATGATGATAGGTATCTGTGCTGTTTTCTTGTGGGATGTTTGATATCCCGGAAAAAATAAAACAGTCCCATTTTTTAATAAATTTTTAATAAATTTTTGCAGATACCTTTGCTTCCATAACCCCCTTTAAAAGTATCTCACCTACCTTGGAGACTAGGCAGGGGGCTGCTTACCGGTCTGTTTAAAATACTGATGCTGCTACTTTTGGAAGAAAGAAAGAAAAAAGCAGTTGAAGCTTTTCTTTGCTCCTATGGAGGGGGCAATGGTGAGAGTCAGAAATGCAGATACCCATGGAAGCAGGCAATGTCATACAGGTATGTACAGGTATGGCAGATGAGATAAAGATAGTGAGAAGAGCGGTGGAATAGCCCAGACCTTGGAGCTGCTAGAAACTGTAGCATGGAGCCATTGCTCTGGGATGTGTAAGCCATTTCTGGCTGTGTTTTGAGACCATGGGAACTGGGAGGCCCTCTATTTTATATTGGTGGTGGAGAAGAAAGGTCAGCAACTTGAAATAAATAAACTCTGAAGCTGGCGAAAGTACACGATTCTGTCAAGATGGGTTTTTCCAACCCTTTATCACTTTTGCCACTGCAGGTGGAAGTTTAACATTTATTTTTTCCCCCTACACACCATATCTGCAACCATCTATTAACTTTCGTGGTGCTGGGCAAATGTTACATCTTTTTTTAAAAAATAAATAAATAAATAAAGCTTCTCTTCTTTAGGAAGTAGGATTCTGCAGGCACAGTGCTCGAGGGGACATGTGGATAAAAAGAAGAGGTGGAAGAACAGAGGCGAACCTTCTCGGTCTGTTGTGTGGGCAGCTTCTCCCTCCCTCGGGTTGCATGGCTATGGATTTTAAATAATTTAACAAACGGCAAAACGCCGCGTCTGCAGCAAGCGTTGCTGGAAATGCTCGACTCAGCAGACAGGCAGTCTGGCCAAGGGTGTGACAGGCGTGCATTCAGTCTTCCTTCGTGTCATTTGACTAAGAGATTCTGTTTAGAAAGGTTTACAGTCGCTCTAATGGGTGGGAAAGTGAGATGCCGTTGCTCTCGCGAAAGGAGTGAAAGGAAAATGGAAAGAGGAACCTCACTTCACCTTCTTAACTCAGCTTTTTCCCTCCGCACCCCTCTTTTTTTTTTTTTTTTTTTTTTTGCTGCCACTAGTGTTCAGGAATGATGAGTCATTTTTGCCCTGGGAAACCAATCAAGCACCTTAAAGGCTGTGTCCTTTTCAGATCTCACAGGTGCCTCCCCAGAGCCCCTTGGGTATTTCAGAGTACATCTCAGAAACATATTGTCCTGGGCTCATGGGAGAGAGAGACAGAGACAGAGACAGAGACAGAGACAGAGACAGGATGGTCGGTTGATGTTTGCATGTGACAAGAAGTCCAAATCCAGGTCTTCTTGAACGTATGCTGCTCATTTCTCCCTTCGCACCAGCGGGGAAAACAAACCAGGAAAACATGGTTTATTGTGATGCCTAAACCTCTAATCACTTTTTTTTAAAAAGAGAGAGACACACACACAAAGACTAGAGGTGTTAAGAGGGCCTGCAGATTACAGTATAGGAATTCTGACTTCCTGGGAAACCAAAAACAAACAATAACAAAAGCAACATAGGAGCAGAACCCAGTGTTTAATCCCAACTATAAGCGGACCCTTTGAATGAATGGGATCTCAGTGCTTATTAGTTCCTCTAATTCTTTGCCTCTGCTCTAACCTAGACTAGTAATTGGATTTATCCCCAGGAGCTCTGAGATCGTGTTTCCTGATCGGTTTTACCTGCTTATGTGAAGGGTAGAGTGAATTCTGGTTTGTTGTTGTCAGTGATTTAGGGATCTGATTGCGGCGCCAGAGGTTGGGAGTTCGATTCCCCCACTGTGCTGTCCTGGAGAAGATCCAGCCTGTGTGGCCTTGGGCAAGCTGCACCGTCCCAGGGATCCCCTGTCCCCAATGGAAGGGAATGGGAAGTCGCTTCTGAGTACTGTTTACCTGGAAAAGAGTCACCATCAGTGGGAATGGACTTGACAGCACATGAGAAAAAGAAGTCAAGGTGGCAGAGTGTAGAAATTCTAAATAGGCTTGCCAGTGGTAATTTTTCTTTATAAAATGATAAGCTCTGTCATGCTTATGATCATTTTTTTTTGGTGGTAAATGTTGATTATTTCATTAAAATCACTAATCGCTTAGTGATTTTATGGGCAGAGGTGGTCTGGTTTTGGGGTTTGCCTGTCAGTCATAATGTCAAAATAATTTGGGTGTACAAAAGGTTGGCGGGGAATGCTGAAAAGCGGAATAAATGTTGAATAATCTGAAAAATACCTGCTGAAGTGTGATGGGCTGAAGTGTGATCAGTTTCCCATGTCTAGTTGAAATGAGCGGTGTGCTGTAATGAATATATAAAAATATATTCTTAACAGTTTGAAAATTCCAGTTTTTGTGTTTCAATAGGGTGGGATTCCAATCTTTTGCCCAAAGAGTTTCTATTCATGGTCTTCTCTCTGGACTTTCTTCCTATAAGAAATCATGATTTTTTTTAAACTGGGGGTGTTGGGTGGGGAACCATGTGTACCTCTCTTAAGGATGAAAACAAACAAAAACCAGGGGAAACGATCCCTGATGGTGAATGGAACAGCTCCCCCTTGTTGCCCTCCCCTCCATTTGTAGGGTTTCGCTCATTGTCCTGCCTCAGGAAAGGCCGTTTTTGTTGTCAGCCTCTTCAGGCGAGTGTTCTCATGTTCAGTGAAAAGGTGCTGACACGCAGCCTCTCCCCCTATCTTAAATATACGGCTTTCTTGCCAAAGCTGTCATGTAAACCCCCTCCCCTCCTGAATCACTACTCTTTTCAGAGACCCAGATGGTAAACAAGAATGGGAATTGCGAGGGGAGGAAGGGGGCCTTTGTCCTGTTTTCTTATGTGTGCTTCTGAGCTTCACATTCTCTCCTGCACATAAACGTATACACACTCGCTCATTGACTTTACCTGAATTTCCCATTCACAAGGATCATACAGAATGTATATGTATAAGCAAATCCTATCCTATTTTAGTAATTTTGGAAAGTGTTTCACACGCGTTGTCTTGGCAACCCTTTGTAGCAAATTCTCACAAGTTCGGCCATTACTGTGTTTTGAGTGTGTGTTTTGGCTGGACAGCTCAATGGTTTAGGATTCTGGCTGTGGAGTCAGAGGTTAGGAGTTCGATCCCCCCCCGGCCCCCGTGTGAGTAGAGCCAGACTGGGTGGCCTTGGGCAAGCTGCACAGTCCCAGGACAGCCTCAGAGGAAGGGAATGGGAAACCACTTCTGAGAACTCTGTACCTAGAAACCCCTGGAAATGGTTGCTGCAAGTCAGAATCGACTTGATGGCACACAGTTATTACTATTTACACACCATCAAGGCAGTACTGACTTAAAGCAACCCTAATAGGGTTTTTAAGGTAGGCAAGATACTCAAGGAGGGGTTTCCCCCATTGCCAGCCGTGCGGTGAGGTTTCTATGGCTGAGTGGGAATTTGGACCGAGGTCTCTCCATTTCTTTGTACTGGCTCAGAGACCAGTATTATTATCCCCTGCCCCCTTGAGCTAGAGAGCGGAAGCTGGTCGAAGGCTAGGTGTGTTGCATTTGTGGCTGAGGGAGGTTAGAAGCAACGCTTTTCTGGCCTGGAGCTGACTCCTTTAGCTAACATTGCCAGTGTTCCTTGTGCAAACATCCATTTTGATGGAGGATGAGGCAGAAGGACTTGAGCCTCTTTGAGCTATACATTCTGCTGTGGTTGCTTTTCCCCTTGTTAACTACAGACGATGGTGCATCCTTGAGGCTGTTGAACCAGTTGTGTTACCCTCAGACGTGCAGGCATGTGGGTCTCCCTAGCCGCTGGAGCTTGAAGTGCTTCGTCTGTCCATCAGGTCAGATGGATGAGAGTGTGGACTTAGTGGATAGACAGTTTGGTCTTGCCATCCACCTTTTTCCTTCCCATAGGTTGCAATAGACTTGGCCGGACAGCTGTAGAGTCAGCTGCCTGCGGAGAGGGGTTCTGGGGGCACAGTGGCATGTGGGGAGCTCTGCTTTCTCAGCAAGAACCATTTCACACAAACATATCTAGCCAGCGATATGTCTTGGGAACATTGTGAGTTTGGCGTGCCTTGCCGAACTCACAACACCCTTCAGTTCTAGTTAGCGGCCTCACTGTCTTATAAGACATGGCAGGGCATGGAGAAGTTGGGGAAGAGTTGTTTGAGGAGAATGGATGCTGGCGCTGGGAAGGTGACTTGCAAAGCCTAGTCTAACAAACCTGCCCAGCCAAATCGCTTCTCCGAAATTTCCTTTCCACGAAAAAGAAGAATGACTTCTTAGTTTGCTGTGTTTGTGCTCTTCTGCTGGATACAGTTGCTTGATTTCTATTTTCTTTTGAAAGAGTGAATGGTGGGGGAAAAGACTTGGCATTAAATGGGTTTCGACTGTTGCCGGTAACTGGGGCAAAATTGAATGTGGAGTCTTGCACCTGAACCCCAGAGGGCAATCTCAGCGTTGTGTGAAGATCTTTGGGTGCGGTTTGTGTGTCTGTGTGTGGGAAGAAGGAGAGGGAGAAGGCCTTGCTGCTAAAATGAGTATATAATTACCCTTCCTTGTAAAGGAGAAAGGGAGATAATGGAAGCAAAGTGTCAAATTTTTGGAGAGCTCAAGATGCTATCCTTTTCTTATTATATTGGCTTTTATTGTTCTGAAGGTGTTCAGCAAGCTTTTGGAATGCTTCAGAGAGGAAAGCAAGGAATTGGAAAGAGAGCTGCCCACAGGAGGCACACAGATTGTGGTGTACTACAAGCCCCAGCATTCTTTGTTAGTGGATTCACCCACTAACAAGCCTAGCTAAAGCAGCTGCACTTTGCCTCTTTCAGGATGCAGAGCCTTTTGTTTCAGGTCTAGGCTTCACAGCAACCTGTGTCAGTTTAAGAATCTTGCTGCTTAACGTCTAGGAAGTGGTAATTGGTAGAACATGGCCTGGTTTTGGATTTATTTTCCATTTTCCCTGCACAGATTGTCAACCCCGGGAGCAACCATTCATATATGGCATGAGCATTTGGTGGTCCATGGTGGGGTGGAATCCTGCTTCTCAGCAGTCCGGCGCATACAAAAAGTGACATCCTGGCTTTGCTTCTCCTCTGTTCCACTTGATTGAAGCGGAGAGACCGGTCAGAGAGTTTTTGAGGATTAATGAAATCCCTGGGAATAGAGGAGAGGGTGCGGCCCATTCTTTATTTCTGACCTTGTTTTAAACTGCTGAATATTCATGCGGACTGGGGGACAGGAGGCGAGGTGGATGGTAGTGAGAGTAGGCTGAGAAGAGAACAAGGCCCTTGGTCACGCATCTCATTCTTGAACGTGGCAGAGGGACCTCTTCTTTTGTTGCTTTGCAAATGTTATGGGTGAAATCCGTGCTCCGGGTTGCCCTTCCCCGAACTCTATAATAGCCGTGTGGAACGTCAGCTGGGAAAGCGATTTCAAGGGATAGCATTCCCCCCCATTATTTTGCAAATTTCCCCCCTCTCCTCAAGAAAAGCAGGGTTCATTTGCTTCTGAAGACAGTACCTAATGAGAACATGAGAGGCTCAGGAGCTTGAAAAAAAAAGAGATAAAGGCGAAGAAAGAACACTGCATAAGAATATTATGTTTCCATGGAGAGGTTTGAGGACAGTTCTGTTCAAATTGAGACTGGCAGCCTGTTGAAGGACTAAAAGAGGCCAGCTAGTGTTGATTTGATTGGCTGGAGATTTGCTAAAATGGCAAATGATATTGTGTGAGCTTAGTATCGTATCTCTCTTTTCTGGAATTGTTACCATGAAAACCCAAGACATCCTTTCAGGGGTGGAGGATGAACAAAACCCATCAGAGGTCTTTGCTTTATCTAAAGTTGAGAAGAACACAGCAAGTTTCCATTTTTCCATTTTTATCAACACATTACTAACTTTCCCCAACAACCTAAAAACTTGACCTTCCCTTATACAGTAAATGAAAGCTGGGGTTTTCTTTAAGGCAGTTGGATTGCAAATTACTAGCAAGACTCAGCCGAGTGCAGTGACTCAGGCCGCATCCTGATCCATTCATCAGGGAGCAATTCCAGGTCCACCGCCGTATAACCAAATGTAAATGAAACAATATTCCTGTTCGAGCTTGGAAATTTTGGTTTTTTAGACTACATATGCCAGAATCCATCAGTTGCCATAGGCACTGTGTGGAGATTCTTGGAGTGTTGATCCCAAAGGTAACTTTTAAAAATTCTGATTCTTCCACTGTCCCTTTAACTCCCCCTCCTCTCTAGTCTGATGGCGGAAAGAGACCCATCCTGTCATTCTTTGTGTCATGTATGGAGACAGCACCATATATAAATAACAACAGTGTTCCTGCCCAATGTTTTTATCCTGGAACTCTTAGTGTTTTTCAGAATTGTCTTTGGTGAAGCTATTGCTGCTCGGTTGAAGCTATTGGTGTCTGTTCTACAGCAAAGTCAAGAACCTGACAATCTAAAACCCGAGTGGCATATTGCAAATTGCTAGCAAGACTCAGCCAGTGGTTCCCAAACTCACCAGTGGTTCCCAAACTTGGGTCCCCAGATGTTCTTGGACTGCAATTTCCAGAAATCCAGAGCAGCAGAGCTCGTGGTAAAGGCTTCTGGGAGTTGTGGTCCAAGAACATCAGGGGACCCAAAGCAGGGAACCACTATTCTCCACACTGAGGAATTGGAGGTGAAGCAAAGCCTGGATGGTGGGAAGCTTTGGTGTTTACCCCAGGTGACTGTACAGTGGGGTCTTGACTTAAGAACGGCTTGAGTTAAGAACATTTTGACTTAAGAGCCGCTCTCATAGGAAAATATTGACTTGACTTAAGTACTTAGATTTGAGTTAAGAACTGAAAACAAAACCCACGTGGGAGGCAGGGAAAGTGCAAAATGTGAACTTTCAGTTAACTGTTGGCCAGTGAAAAGGGTGCCTGTCTGCTTCCTCACTCCTCCCAGCGTTTAGCGAGTGGATTGGGAGACAGTCTTCAGACTGCCTGGTACTGCCTGGACTGTATTTTCCCTGCCTTCCCTGAACCTTTCTTGACCTAAGAAAAAAAAGAAACAAAATATCCCCCTCTAGTGGTCGAAGGCAGAATAGCAGCTTCCCATTAGTTTCTATGGACGGAAAAGAGCAGATACGGATCAAATGGTTCTCAATGCATTCCTATGGGAAATGCAGATTTGACCTGAGAACTTTTTGACTTGAGAACCGCCTTCCAATACGGATTAAGTTCTCAAGTCAAGACCCCACTGTATAATGAAAGAGAATTAAGTTGAAAGAGTGCGGTTCAAGTTGGATTTCATGGATTTTGTTTTACCTCCAAGAGAGACTAGAATGGAAGCAGCTTCCAGCTTCTACCTTTTCCTTGCTCTGTTTCCCCTCCCTACAGGGTTTAATTGTTGACGTTTTGTAAAACAGCCAGAAGAAATGAAGGAATGCCTCTTGACTTTGGAGTCGAAAAGCAGAGAGTTCAGACTTGGGCAGCAAGAAAGGGCAGAAGAACAGCCAGGCTTGCAGAGATATGTCAGGCAGCATGCGAGTCTTATTTGAACCTACAGAATGGAACGTCTGTTTGGTTGAAAGGAGGATGGCTTGAATTTCTGCAGATACTCTGTTTAGGGTGCATTCCTGGCAGAAATTTGGTTGACACACAGAGCTTCTTCTACCACCATGGGACAACTTCTTTGTCAAAAAAGTTTGTGTCGAGTGGGCTGAAATTGGGGATATGAGAACCCAAGTAGCAAAGCACAGTGGCATGCTGTGGAAAGCAGGACTGGAAAACTCAGAGGCCTTCTCCCTCCTCGGAGTCGCCTCTGGAGACATCTTGGAGATCAAGTCTGTTCTTGCCTTTGGAATAAATAGCAAGAAAATTGTTTTGCTGGAGGCATGAATCTGGTGTGTGGGGTTGTTTTTTTAAAAAACCCCAGCGATAATGCGCTCCAGAGGGGATGCGCTGCTCTTAGGAGGCACCTAGTTTTTCTAGGGAAGAAGAGCTGTTTCTCTCTGAGTTTCCCCCCTTTTAAAGTGTGAGCTTATTCCGCCCCCTTCGTTTTAAATGTTGTCATCTGTGTTTGCCTTAGCACACACATGCATTCGGTGAGTTGGCTGAAACAAAAGAATTCCTCTTTCTAACATGCAGGTCTGGGCAGGATAAACACAGAGCTCAGTCCTTTTGCTAACCCCGCCTTGAAATCTGAACAGGGATGGGGAAAGGATGTCTCTGATGGCGGGGGGGGGGGGGGGGGGAGGAATGCACACATTGTTGTGAGTTTGCCTTAATATATAGGACCAAAGCCTGCAGGATTTGTTTTAAATATCAAGTAATGTTTATCTTCAGAAAGTTATGACTTGGAAGTAAACATATGCACACAAATACATACTTCAAAGTAGAAGACTTAATGCAAATGAGATAGGATGAGATTAAGCAACACATCACTTAGTGCATATTATTCTGTGATTAGAGGTGTACAGGTATGTGCTTTCACACTACAGCGTCTGCTTCTGGGATTCTGGAATTTGTAATCCAAACACACAAATCCATAGAGCCCTATCTACACTAAACTGTTGGTGTACTTGACTTTAGATGACTGATGTGTTCATCATAGCTATGTCCTGTTCCCCCCTCCCCCTGCCAGGGGGGCATTTCTAGGAAAATAAACACACAAACAACATGCCGGCCGGCCTCCTTGGACCCTCATGCCAATCCTGAAAGTACCAAGCAATGCATTTCAGGGGATGATCAGTTACAGTAGACCAGCAGCCTTTTCTTGGAATCTTGTCTGCTGTCCCTGGGAATTGTCACGGAGAAATCCCGGATAAGCTTCCAAGTAAAGGCAGGGTATTCCTCAGGGCACCGTTTTGAAACCTTCCCCTCCCCTGGGTTGCTTTTTATCCACTTCTAAAAATAATAATAATAACAAAATGTTCTGAAGGTTTTGAGGGCAGTGTTGGGTCCTATGGCCAGTCTAGCTTCCTAGTCTTTTGGCTTCTGGTGGAGTTCCTTCTTGTGCACCGTTTTGCAGGAGTTGGTTGGTCTTCTGGAAAGCTGAAGCCTTCAGGCGGGGTGTTTGTGTGTGGGGGATAATGTGTTCTGCAGGCAACAGTAGGAAACCTTTAAATTTTAGAAAAGTTCCTGAGGGGCCGAATCACAGTGGCTTTAGAACATAGTTGAATTTTTTTTTTTTTTGCAGAATACTTACAAAAGCTGTGAAACCATGGAAGAGAGGACTATCATCAAGAGAAGTGTATGTTGCTAGTTTAGCTCCCATCAGGCACAGATGTGTTTCCAGGCTCTAAAGTTCCCTCCTCCTGTTATGGGGTACATTCCGGTTGAACCCTGTGGAAATTTGGTTGATCTGTTTTGTGAAAGATGCCACTGAGGGAGAAGACTATAAGAATCTGCTCTCTACCAGGCTGCTTGGTCTTTCCTGATGTACAGGAACTTCTGGATCTATGGCAGAGGATGACCTTCCTTCCTATCCCTTGTTTTTTTTTAAAAAAAGTTTAAATTGAAGATGTCAGGCATTAAACCCAGGACTTGCAAAAGGAGGAGCCTCAACCACGGAGTCGAGGCTCCTCTCTAGAGAAGGGAAGTGTTGGTAATTTTGAAAGTTACACTTTCTGTTTTAATTCTTTGGTGTCCTGGCAGGAGACAGGTTGGTTAGAAGAAGTGAAAACAGACCCACAAAAGTGCTTGCACACAAGGCAAAGACTGTCTCACAGGCGCCGCTGTGTCATGGCACCAGGGAGGACTTCCTCTTTTAAAATATAAAATAAAAAGCAGTAAAAAATATGGCAAACAAACTGTCGCAGCTTTCATGGAAAAGAGGATTGAGGCTGTGGAGGGAATTGGGGATTGGCTTTTTGTTTTTCAGTACAGTGGTTTTCCAAGTCATTGGGGAACCCAGGATTCTAGTGGGGCTTTGAAAATTTTTTATTCAAAGCATTCAACATAGGACAAATGGATAAGGGGGAAAGCGACACACATGTTGCCCATTTTCTGCCAGCTTTTGAGCCTGACTGAATGTACATACCTTTCACGTGGATGGAAGTCCATCAAGGTAATTCTAGGCTGATTTGGCGTACCAATAATTGAGAGGCCTTTTGGAAGCTTCCCAAATGAAGTGAATCACTTTTGGTCATTTATTAGACTCCTTACACACATAACTGTGTGATTGCGGTCCTCAGCCCCATGCCTTGCAGTTTGACAAGTCATATCTATAAAGTCGAATAGTCAAGCTCAGAAATGGAGCAGGCTGCAGAGTGCAGGACACATAATAATGGGCCCAAATCACGGAAGCCAGATTTAGGCTGAATATCAGGAAAAAAAACATCTTAACTTGTCTGAGCAGTATGACAATGGAATTACCTCGAGAGGCGGTGGGCAGAGAAATTCAAGAGAAAATTGGACGACCCTCTGTCAGACCTGCTTTGATTTTGATTCCTGCCTTGAGCAGGGGGTTGGACTTGATGGCCTTAGAGGCCCCCTTCCAGCTCCGTTATTCTATAATTCTACGCCTTGGGAGATTGTGGGCTCTCCTTTATTACTTCGTTTTTGGCAGATGGGTTGATGGTCACTATACAGGGTGACAGTTACCCTTACAGCACCAGCAGGAGGCCAGACTAGATGGTTTTTGAACTGTGTGATGTTGCGAGACAGGGGAAGAATTGTTAATTAGTTGTAGTGGTAATGAAACCCACAAGTGGAGGAGTGGTGCTCTTTCAACCTGGGACTCAAAAATGCTGGTACATATTTTAGCGCAACTCCCTTATTGCTAAACCACTAAGACTCAAGAGAGACATTTTGAGCTTTTAAGAGATGGGGAAAAGACTCGGCATCCAACCTAGGATGTGATGGGTAGGCAGCATAGCCATCAGGGATTGCCAGCAAGGGTAGCTGGTGGGGAAGCCCTGAAAAGGGGCCAAATTCTGCCCTACGTTTTCTGCATCCCCTACAGCGGTGCTTTGTTAGGTCCTGTCGGAAGGACTGGAGAAAAAGATACTGGCTTGGTGACTGTTTGCGTCTTGGATGAGAAGCACATTTTCACACGCCCAATCACCCCACCGCCGTAGAGCAAGTGGGGTGGAAAAGTCTGGTTTGCCTTTCTCTGGGGCTGGAAGCTGGTGACCCAGATCCTTCGGTTTCAAAGTTCAGGCCCTTTTGTTGTTGTTGTTTGGCCAGCTTTCTTTGTGTGGCCGCTTTTCACCCCAGATAACAACCGTGGTCATTTGAGGATCACGTGACCTGGCCTGGGACATTCTTTTTTTGGAGGAGAGAGCAGATGCTGCTTTGCTTATTTAAAGGCACAGAAGATGGACTTTTAATGACGCGCCCCTCGCATATTTTATCACCCTCCTCCCGTTTCATCTCCCTTGCATCCCAGGACCTAATCTGTACATTTTTTTTCTCTGTTTTTTCTCCTTGGATTTAGAAGGACAGAAGCTGGCTGCTTTGTGGGGTGGGAGAGAAAGAACAAAACATTTTAACTTTATACCCATGGCAACTTTAAAATAGCCTCCGTGGGCTGTGACATCATCCGGTTACATAATACTGCGTGGAATTTGCTTCTGAATTAGCTGTCTTACATTCAAGGGTAGGGATGAGGATGACCAAGAAAATTTTGACGTTTCCATTCCTCCCTCTTTCCCAGAGATGGGTTAAGCAATTTTCTCTTTTTGCCCTCTACCCAGTATTTTCTGTTCCATGGATCCTCTACTGCTGAAAATGGAGATGATGATCCTATGTGGAAAGAGTTACAGCCATGGTGCTGGCGTCCACAGATAAAATGCTCCAGTTTAAAAAAAAAAAAAGCATTTTTGAAGGGGGAGGAAGAGGCAGAAGACCAGCTGTCTTTTACTGGGGAAAGGAAGAAAGAAAAAGCAATGTGGTCCTTATGTACAGTCCAAAAATAAGGGTAATAGGATACTTTTGTTTTAGTTTGCATGAAATAAGGAAAGTATCATCCATCCTTTTTTATATATATGGTAAATGTTACCATAATATAATATAATATAAAACGCAGAGTTGGAAGGGACCCTATGGATCATTGAGTCCAGGCCCAGTCAAGGGAGCACAGCGAACTCCCAACCTCTGACTCAAGCCACTCACGACCGAATTATCCAGTAGTCAAGTGGCAATATCTGCTGTTTCATCTATTGACAACCATATATTGCACTTCCAACGTCTGTGACGTTTGCATTCATCTCTTAACACAGCCGTCAGTTTTGTGTCGCTACCACTGGCATTGACATTTGTTTTTTGTTCTGTCATCCACCTCACTTTGTTTATTATCCCGCCTGCTGTAGAGATCAGAAGAGGTCAAACCTTGTTCCTTGTTTTCTTCCCTTTCTTTTTCTTTTCTTTTTTCCCTTCAGCCTAAAGAGGCTCTTGATTTTGGATCGTCTTTCCTTATGCTGGACCGCCATGGCTTCCTTCCTTCCTGCCCACAGCAGGCTGCAGTTTGTGTATGGGGGCGGGGGGGGGGGAGAAAATTATTTGGTGCTGAAGATGGGATTTAGAGCCTCCTCTGTCTGGTTGAAACCCAGTTCTTTATAAACAGTGTATTCCCAATACTGCAAGCCTTGTCTGCGTGAATCCATTTGCCTTCATTTGGCCTGTGTCACTGTTTGCCTTTTATGTTGTTCCAGGCATAAACAAGATGCTTTCCTAGTAATGTGAATTTGACTTTGATAGATGTAGGCTTGCTCCTGTTCATGTGCATATATGATGATGTTTGTGTGTGAATGAGAGAGAGAGAGAGAGAGAGAGAGAGAGAGAGATTCACCTTTGTGAACATATAAAAGCTGCCCTGTTGGTTTATCTAATCCAGCATCGTTGGACTAGAAACAGCTCCAAAGCTTCAAGCACAGCATCAAGGCCAGGAGTTTAAGGACCTTTGGAATGGAGGATGTTGGACTCGGTCTCTTGGTACTTTAGAGAGTGTGTGCCCTGCCACTGAGAATCTGGCTCCTCCATTCAAAAAAGGGGTGAGAGACCTCCACATCCCACAGTTCTAACCTGCCTTGCAAAGGGATCAGATTTCGCCCTCTTGGGGATCTGAGAAATACCTCAATCTCCACTGGCACCCGCTCCGCTTCTGGGGCCGAGCCACTTCATCCCACTGGCTTTGAAAATAAGACCTGCCTTGGTTTCCTTCTTTGGACCATGGACTTCTTTGGGATCTCCACCTAATGTCTGTTTTTCCACGGCAGCGGTGGTGGTTGTACACCATCACTTTTTGGTGATTCTAGTAGGGTTTTGGGGGTGTATTTAGTGTTTAAAGGGTGGTTGAATGTTACCATCCCCATGACCACATGGGGATTTGAACCCTGGTCTCCTGAGTGCAAGTCCAACAGTCTTACCTACTACAGCATATTAGTCGTTAGAGATTCTCCACTAGTTCAATGGTGGGTTGTTTAAAAAGAGAGAAAAACCATCTTTGTATATACCTGTGCAAAAGACTGTGTGGTGTAAGCAGCCATTCTCAACCTTCTTTTGGCCATGGCCATAAATAGAATATGAAAGAAAAATAGGCTGAATCAGGATTGTATAAGTCACAAAGCAAACCTTACAAGGTAGTGTGTGAAGAATTATTTCCAGTCCGTGGGCCCCTTCAAATGTGCCAGGGCCTTCCAGGTGGCCATATGAGTCCCATTGAGAATGCCTATGGATAATGGGTTAGACTCAGGACTCCTGGGTTCGAATACCAGTTCAGTCATGGGAAGTCACTGGGAGTGGTAATGTTAACATAACTTCTTAAAAATCTCACCATCCCGTGAAAACTGTGGTTCGGTTGCCATAAATTGATGCAACTTTAAGGGCACATGGCATAATGCGTATACCTACCATAGACGTGAAGACTCCATTTGTCAGGTGACTGTAAGAAATAAGTTTCCTTGTAGCCCACCTTTTCTAGTGTGAGGCAGGGTTTGGAGGAGAGAAACTGCAGCAGTCATATGAGAAGTGCAACTTGAAACTGGGTCAGCAGTCTCAAGCAAGGGGGAGAGGAGATAGTCTTGCAGATGGTGGAAGCTTTTTTTTCTTCTTCCAGGAGTGAAATAGAAGGGTGAACATTGCAGATACAGTACTGATTATTCTGGCTTCACGCCTGTGATCTTGTACCTTCCCCACCTAAAGCCGGACTGAAAGTTGCATGGAGTGGGGAGGTGGGGATTGTCCTTGACTACATTTGCAGATTGCAGCCGGTGTGGAATGCCATGGACTCTCCTTTTTATCAGCTGTGCCCTTGAGGGCACGATGATGACGCAGGGATCCCGGTTTCAAATAAGCCCACGTAGAAGGGATTTCCTGGATATTTCTTCTGTCTGATTTCCTAGTGCGTTCGGGGGCTGTGTGTTATTTCAGAGGAACAACAGTTTCTAGAGCAGGACTTGACATTGGTAGTGGAGTTGTGCTGATGTCTGTTTCTGCTGGACTACAACGCCCAGAATTCCTTGGGCAGAGCCCAGCCATAGTCTAAAAACAAAACTCTGCACACTTCTATTTGGCAGTTTTTGTAATGGTTGGGGAGAGTGCATTGTTTGTTGGTGGACCATTCTCCTTTCCCCAAAGAAGTCGCAGGTTTACTCCCTCACTCAAGTTGGGACTTCAGGTCCCATCACCCCCAACTAACATGCCAGTGATCGGGGATGATGGAAATTGTACTTCAGTGCCAGGTTGAAAAAGGCTATAGAGCTGCTTCTTGTCTTCCCCATTTTCTTTGTACCGAGAGCAACCTGATTGGGTTGGTTTTAAGGGGCAACAAAGGAGAAAATGTCACAACTGTGAGCAATCCTTTTTTCTGGTGCCAGTCCGCAAGTCCAGCTTGACTACTTGTCTTCTCGCCTTGTGCAAATACCCCTGCATTGCATTGTCAGGCTTGCTTTTATAGACATCCCCACCCCCACCCCCTTTTAGAGTGGTGCTGGAGGATTCATCTCTGCCAGAACAAAATGTTCAAGGTGGTGCTCTGGAGATGCAGCTGGAAGTTTCAGTATGAACACCGCCTTAGCCAGATGGAGATGAGGTTGAAGGGTGTGTGTGTGTGTATGTAAGAGAACACACACGTGGGAAAATGCCTCCCCTTTAACAGAAAGCTGAATTGTATGCCTAACAGCTTTCAGAATGTCTCAGAATAGCCGGATCTACTGTTGCTGCTACTTTGATTGGGATGATAACTTTCGTACTAAGACAACTCTGCTGAAGAATCCTCCTCAGTGACTCCCAACCTTCGGTCCCCAGATATTCCTGGACTACAACTCCCAGAGGTCCTCACCGCTGGCTGTGCTGCCTAGGATTTCTGGGAGTTGAAGTTTTTAGATGTGTGAAGTTTATTCACACCGAGCACTTTGAAAAAGAACTTTGCGCAGAGTCTCTTGGTTTTTAAAAACACATAAAGCACAACAGTCAGGTAGCTACCATTCATTTAGCTAGAGCTGGTTGTTTGGGATTGTGCGGTTGTAGCTGAGGGCAATGTCGTAATGGAGTGAATGCAGATGGTGCAGCAGTGGTGGGGGCTGTCACTATTTAAGAATAATAGCTGTGTGCAGTCAAGATAATTCTGGCTCAACGTGAGGATTTTCCAGGTAGAGAATATTCGGAAGTGGATCGCCACCCCCTTCTAGGGGTCCCCTGGAACTGTGCAGCCTTGACCAGGTCTACACCAGCTGGCTTTTCTCCCTGGAGGCCCAGTGGGGGAATCGAACTCCCAACCTCTGGCTCTGTAGCCAGAGACCTAAACCACTGTGTAGGGTGTTTAAAAGAAAGCAGCAGCCTACCACTTCTTAAAACAGAGCCGAGATTTTTAAAAAATGTGCCTGCCGTTTAGTGTATTCTGGAAGGAATGGCAGAATGGTTACCAGATGTAAGAATTAGACTGTAGAGCAGAGAATAAAAAAGTAACTCTCTCTTTTTTAATGACTGCTTGCAGTGGCTATGCACACTATGGCATTCTGGGCGTTCTGTAGTCCAAAAAAGCTAATTCTTTCAGCTTCTGCTATAGGATCTTTCAAAGGTTTTGAAAATAGGGTCCAAGATGTCAATTTTATAGGGTTCCATAGGCTTCTGTGTAGATTGTTGCAGTTAATCTTTCTGTTTCTCCTCATACTTAGGCTGGATGAAGCCAGCCAAATATTTTGAAGAGGTGGTCTCTGCAAAGAGACGTACTTGTTTAACAGCAGTATCTGTAAATGAGAAACCACTCTTATCGGGCTTATTTTCCAATTGTGACAAAGGCTATTGGTAGCCAAAATCATTAGTAGTTGTTTTCTGATACATGCTGAAAACTGATCTGAAAGTTTTTCGAAAGAAATCGCTAAAGGGTTTATTTTTATTTATTTTTTTTGTAAAGTATGGAGCTTGTAAAAATACAATTGGTACCTTCAAGCTGTGAAACAGATTAAAGTGATAACAAGCAAGTGTCTGCTTTGGAGAGTGGGGAAGAGGAAATGTCAGGATTCAGTCTCATCTTTCTGAGTAGTGATTTAAATCATGATTCAAATCAATTTAATTTAAACCAAGTTCACTCTTCCTTTCAACCTATGACAGCTTCCTGTGTTTTGAAAATAAGCACACACACACACACACACACACACACACACACACATAAACATATAAACATATATAAACATATATACATATAAACATATATAAAGTCAGTGTACAGCACGTGTGAGGCAGAATATGAGTGACATAAGGTGGGTACATGCAGACATGCAAACAAAGACAGAGTGCAAGGCTAGAGTTATCCCATTGAGCACAATCAGTGTAGAACAGCCTAAGTTTCTTTCAGTTCCTTTTGAAAAACCCATCTCAGTTGCTATCTCTTTGCCCCACGGTCTTACACAAAAACTTACGTAACTGGTTCAGAGAAGCAGGGGAAGGTTCATCTAAGGCGGTTGCGCTGGCCCCCCCCCTGGATGTCATGGGGCTCTCGTCTCTCGTCGCACTGTCTGCTGGGGTGGGTTAAGATTTCCGAGAGAGGAGGCTGCGCGGATACGTGAACCCTTTACACAGTGGCTCCTCTGTGGCTTGAGTGGGGGGCCTGCCTGTTGCCGAGTGTTAAAAACTCTTGAGTATTAGAACGCTTGGTTCTGCAAGGCACAGCTTAAGGAGTAACGTAGCTGCTGGGAGCAAGTTTCCTGTATTTTGGTAGGAAAGACACATCTTTGCATGGCAGTGGGTAACACAAAATGTGTGAATGAAATCGTGCTAATGGAGTGCGTAACTTTTTTTGAGTTAACTGTTTACGTTGCTTTTCAGTTACTTTTAAAAGTTACGTCAATGGAGCAGTTTTGAGGCATCGGTCTTAAGGTTTGTTTCTTAAGCAGTCTTGGAGGGCGAAGAAAAACATTTGAGATGCTTTTGAAAACATTGCATCAGGTAGCCGCCGTTACTTTTTAAAAACTGATGGGGAATTGCCTCTGCAAGTCACTTCTGTGCTCAAGGTATGGCTTGTGGGAACACCTTCATGATCCATATTTCAAGAATCTGGCTATTGCCGTCTTTTGGTAATGTTTTAAGTTAATTTATTGTACACTTTTATTGATCCGTCTGTTGATTTAACTGGGCAAAGGCAAGGGTCATGCTGCTGATAGCTGTTCTTAAAAAGCAAAAAGCAATTAGATTTCCATTTCGGTGTTTAAGCGTTTGGCTTTGGTGATTGTAACTGTGTTTGAGTTCAAAGGCCAGGTTGTCATTTGGCAAATAAAAAAAAGCCCAAGGAACCCTGTGTACAGATTAAAGCAGTATTTTTGAAGCCAGCATGCTGTCCTTGCTAGTAGATTATACTCTACCAGGAGTATTCTTAGAAGAGGCATTTGCTTCTCTCTATGTGAGAGAAAGGAAGAATGCATCTTTAGAGACTCTGGAACTCCCTCCCACAGGAGGCCGGGCTGGAAGACAAAGACCTTTCTCTTCAGGCAAGCTTTCACTTAGTGACTGCCTGCCTGACTGGGGTTATTTAATGGATGGTTGTGCCTTGTTGCTTTGAATGTGTTTTTGGTGTTGATTTTGTTTACTGTTTTAGTGCGATATTTGTTTCTTTTAAAAACATGTATATATCTACTATTTTTAGTTTTTAAACAGTGTTTTTTTTTTTACTGATGTAAGCCACCCTGGGTCTATTTAAAGGAGAAAGGTGGGGTAAAAAAATATTTTCAGTAAATAAATAGAGATAGCTATTGCTGTCTTGGATGATCTGCACAGTCCTGGAGCCACACCAGAAGACGGGACTCGTGAACCTCTTGTTTTCTATCTGGTAAGGATTCTTATAACTCTGAATCAGCCCGATGGTACATAATTGTTATCCTCATCAACACAAGTCTTAATAACATGTATGAAAAATTGATATGGGAGACAATTCTTTTATCTCTTAAAATTATCCCCCAAATGTGTGGAAACCAGCTCTCAGCTCACCTTAAGACGTATATTTGGCAGACTTCTACCATGAAAATGTTGGAACATTCATTTATAATTTTTCTGCCCAATATATTGGTGCGTGCCTGAAGAAGTGAATTTTATTCATGCAAGCTCATGCTGAGAATGTTTGATTCTGCATCTCTGATCTATTGCTCCCTGCTTTACAACAGGAACAATTAACAGAAGGCTGTTCCCTCAAAGGGAATGAAATATCAACCGATTGGGGTCGGGTTGAGGGTCGGCGAGATGGTTTAGCAATGCGGTGCTTATTTGGCAAAGGATATTTCCTTGCATGTGGTGGCCCCTACCAAGCTTTCATTCTTAAACTGGGGTTGTAATGGGCAGGTTTCCATTCTTAAATGTGTTTTTAATCATTGAAGGCTAGCAAACTCGGCATCAAGCCTCTCTTTTAGATCTTCTGGAACACAGAGGGGGAGTGGTGCTTTGGAGTAAAATCCACTGGAGTTGTATCCAGTGGTTCCTTATGTTGTGTTGCAGGTGTCTGGATCTTTGGTTGCACCTTAGAAAGGTTCCCTATACAGGTTTCCCCTATACTGTACATTCCCCCCAAGACATACTGATGGCTTTGCTCTGCAGGAAATCTGCTGTGCATAAGTATTCAACAAAGCAGATTAATCAGTTTTTCTAAAGTGGGCTTGTTCACTTTCCCCAAGGCAGCAGTTGTCTATCAGTGGCTCCTGGAGAGAGTCACAGTGTGTTGAAGTAATGTGCAACAAATACAGAAAAGTAGCTAAGAAGCTGCTTTTGGACAGGTCTAAAAACAGTCTGTTATAACCTACAGAGAAAGTAAGTTGCTTGTTCTGAGGATGGCAGGATGTTATTATTTCCACCCTTATTCCGGTGAGTCAACACATGAGTGAATAGACAGCTTGAATCCTGGAGGTGACCTAGTCTTCCTTTTCTCTGCTGGACGCTGTTTATCCTTTTTCTTGTTTATTCCTTAAGTCGTGTCCGACTCTCCGTGACTCCATGGACCAGAGCACGCCAGGCCCTCCTGTCTTCCATTGCCTCCTGGAGTTTGGTCAAATTCATGCTGGTCGCTTCAATAACACTGTCCAACCCTCTCGTCCTCTGTCATCCCCTTCTCCTCTTGCCTTCACACTTTCCCAACATCAGGGTCTTTTCTAGGGAGTCTTCTCTTCTCATGATATGGCCAAAGTATTGGAGACTCAGCTTCAGGATCTGTCCTTGCAGTGAGCACTCAAGGTTGATTTCCTTCAGAACGGATAGATTTGTTCTCCTTGCAGGCCAGGGGGCTCTCAAGAGTCTCCTCCAGCACCACAATTCAAACGCATCAATTCTTCGGCGGTCGGCCTTCTTTATGGTCCAGCTCTCACTTCCATACTTCACTACTACAGGAAAAACCATAGCTTTGACTATCTGGACTTTTGTTGGCAAGGGAATGTCTCTGCTTGTTAAGATGCTGTCTAGGTTTGTCATCGCTTTCCTCCTAAGAAGCAGGTGTCTTTTAATTTCGTGGCTGCTGTTCCCATCTGCAGTGATCATGGAGCCCAAGAAAGTAAAATCTGTCACTGCCTCCATATCTTCTCCTTCTAGTTGCCAGGAGGTGATGATCAGTTGCCATGATCTCAGTTTTTCTGATGTTGAGTTTCAGACCAATTTTTGCGCTCTCCTCTTTCACCCTGTTGGGAAAGTGTGAAGGCAAGAGGAGAAGGGGATGACAGAGGATGAGATGGTTGGACAGTGTCATCTAAGCGACCAACATGAATTTGACCAAACTCTGGGAGGCAGTGGAAGACAGGAGGGCCTGGCATGCTCTGGTCCATGGGGTCACGAAGAGTCCGACACGACTTAACGACTAAACAACAACAATGCACAATCAGTATAATTTATAACTCTTTTTGCAATACCTGTGTAATCTGCTCAAGACAGTGTTCTGTATTTTGAGGCTGCAAATTGTGGTCCTGAGTTTCTATATATTGCTTTTAGAATTTCAATATGTGTCTAGGTGGGTTTTGTGCTACAGAATTAGGTGCACTTCCCCCTCTAAACCTTCAGCCCAATCCCGTATGTTCAGTCTCTTACAAAATGAGCATATCGTTATAAAAATAGCGGTTCCACCTGCCACTTCATAACTCCTAATTAACAGGTGTAGGAACGATGCTTCTTAGTTTGGCTCACCTGTCTGCCAGTGTGTCTCTTTGTAATGCTCAATGTACAGAATTGTATCTGGTTATAGAAGAATGGTATTGAGTTTGAAAGCTGGGTTGTCTTTTTTTTAAAAAATCAGTTTCTCTATGCACTGACTGGGTGTTGTTATTGTGTTGAAAAACTTGAGGGATCAGAAGGCAAGTGCTGCATTCTGTGTTGCAATTTTGATTTTTAGTTTAAAGCCTCTAGCCATTTTGGCTGATCTCATAGAATCATAGAAGAATGAAGTTGCAAGGGGCCTATAAAGGCCATCAAATCCAACCCCCTGCTCAATGCAAGAATATAACTCAAAGGATATCTGCCAGGTGATCGTCTTAAGCTTCTCTTGAACACCTACAGCCCTTGGAGCATTCATCCCCTTTGCACTTTGTTTTGACCTCCTAACCCCACCAACCTCAGAGTGGACATTTGGTCTCTGCTGCATTTGGCTTTTCTGTTTTTGTTTGTTTGTTTGTTTTTATAAAGTCTAGGCCCTGGTGTGGTCCACAGCAGGTCCCAGAGGTGAAAAGTCCTAAGTTTACCCATCTCTGTCCTTATTAGTAGAATGCTTGGGTAAGAATCTGGTGCCTAAAGATGCTATGTGGTTAGGCTATAACTGCATAGTTTGATGCCTTGTGGTTAAGATACAACTTGTTTGAAAAAGACCAAGAGAGGGAGAGGAGAAAGGGTGGACATTTCCGTTTTTGCAAATTATTCTACAAACCTCACAGTGTTTTTTAAAAAAGTGCCATCTTGGCTCAGCAGAGATCCCTTACAAAGCAAATGTTTGCCAGATCCAAGAAAATATTTTTGCCAAGGTGTGCTCTATCAGTTGTTTGATCTCTCTCTCTCTCTCTCTCTCTCTCTCTCTCTCTCTTAAATATTCCTGACATAGGACAAGAAAGATGCCACTTTGACATCTATTCAAAATGGCAAAATCAAGTTTCAATGTAAAGTTCTTTTTAAAAGCATAAACTGTGTGGAGAATTAATTATTATAGGACAAATAAGGTTTCCTCAAAGTAAATATTGCCACCCATACAGATTTCTTTACAGTGCTTTTGCTACACAGAGGGCTTATGAACGTTATTCTCTGCTCTCGAGCCAGATGCATGTCTCGCCCAAAGCCTTACCCCAGGGTTTTTTTCCCCCAACCACTCTTGTCCATCGTCCAAACCTCACGCATGTTCAAGCCCAGTATCTTCTCCATGGCGTCATCTTGGCACTGCCTGGCTCGAAAACACATGCTAAGTTTAATTTTCTGTGTTTCAGAGCTTGGGGAGGGAAGTGGGAGCCAGTGATATGATAAAGTTAGGTGTCTGGAAAACTTTTGTCTGTTCATGAGACTGCAGCACATAGGTAGAGTGCAGTGGTAGAAAAGCAGCAGGTGGGCAGTTTGTTTGTTTGTTTGACCTCATGGTGTATTAATGTTTTGTTTTTAAATACATATACACTGGCATGTTAGGGTTTCTATTGCCCCTGATACTTTCCTGCTGAATGATGACGATGATGTGCTTTCCAGTAAATTCTGACTTACGGCTACTCTTTTTCCAGGTTTTCCAGGTAGAGAAGTGGTTTACCCTTCCTTTCTTCTGGGGTTGCCCTGAGATTGTGCAGCTTGCCCAAGGCCACCCAGGCTGGCTCTACTCACATGAGGCCCGGTGGGGAATTGAATGCCCAACCTCTGGCTCCACAGCTAGAGACCTAAACCACTGAGCTCTCCAGCCAGCTTCCTATTGAATAATGCACCCTAAAGATTATGTATCTGATGGCTGCAGGTGTACTAGTTTGCTGTTGCAAAGTGAGTCTGTATGCAAAAGTTCTTTCAACTTCAGGACCTAATGATGCCTTGGTAAATTTTTTGAGGTCTGCCTTCCAATGGGGTTGAGTTGCCGAGGGAAATAAAATCAGGCCAGTATACTGGTGTGTCATAACTAATGGCTCTAACTGGAAGTCCCTGAATCTTAGAGGCAGTCCAATAATTTAGAATGGGGGAAAATAAAAATCTGGAACGTCACCATTTTCATTTGGAAAAGTGGCATGGCCCTCTGGGGCTATATCTGTTCAGTTCTCTGCTCCAGCCGTGTTCTCCACGCCTGTCTTCCCATAACAAGAAGGGCTCACCGTGAACAAAACACAGAGAAAGTCAAATGCCTTTTGGAGTTTACTCACAATTCACAGCTGTTTGGGGATTAGCAGCTGGGCCAGACTGTTTGTTGCATCTGCATGCTATTGTTGAAGAGACAGCTCCATGGTGGAGGTCTCTGGCTGCGGAGCCAGAGGTTGGGAGTTTGATTCCCCCACTGGATCTCTTTGAAAGGAATTGGACTTCATGATCCTTAAGGTCCCTTCCAGTTTTGCAGTTCTAAGATGATGGTGATGAAAGAAGATGAGTGTGGAAGGGAGACTAATGGACAATTCTGCAGGAAGGACATTGCCATTTATGGGAGTTGCAGACTTGAACCTCCTTCTTAAAATGGCCTTCTGGCAAAAAGAATTGCTGACCACAACTTTTAAGCAGCGCATTTGTTAAGCTTTTCATAAAGCAAGTCAAGAGTTGGCAAGAAACCTGCATTACCCACCTGGCTATCATTAGTTGGTTTAGCTTTTCTCGAGAAGCAACCGAAAGGGAGAAAGGGCAGAACGGTGTTTGAAGGCAAAATATTGGCAGGGGCTAATAATGAAAACGAATCTGGCAGGCGCCATCATAAAATATAGCAACGATTTCATTCCACCCACCCCCCTTCCAGGAGATGGGGGGGAAGGGATCTGCTTTAATTAACAAAAGTTGCTATTTTCCTCTCTCTGGTGTTAACTTATTTATAGGCCAACCTGCATGTTAAAATCAGTAAATAACTTCCTGTGTGTGTTTTTAATAAGGGTTTTGAAGCGTATGAGACTCTCTGGCACTGTTTTGATATGGTCATGTGGTTTTCATTTAACATGAGGACCTGACTTACATAAGCACAGTCCATAAAGCAGGACATAAGCAAAGCCCTTCTGTTGACCAGATGTTCGCTGGGGTAAGAGACAAGAAAGAAAAAACAAGTGTGTGTGTGTGTGTGTGTGTAACTCCATCTAAATTTCCTGAAAGCTCTCTTTTCCCAGTTACCTGAGAGTAATTCTGTCTGTCCACTTGGTGCCAAATGAGCCACAGGCGATGCAAGAGTTTTGTTAGAAGCCGTGGGTGCTGTTGGTAGCAAAGGTGCCAGAAAGTTTTGGAAACTCAGGGACATTTACACCAGGGCTCCAGAACGTGGGTTCATTTCTCACTTTAGAAGTAATGTGCAAGAATGGCCTGTGTTTGGGCATGCACAAGCAGCGTGGAGTGGCAGAAAGGTGGGCAGGCGAGGCTTCCTGCCTCACTAAAGGTACCCGAGCTAAACGTTTCCTACAGCAGGCAGGACCAGCAACGGGTGAGCATGATGTGTTCTCATCGCTGTTGTCAAAGGGTGGTGCACCAGAACCCATTCAAAAGGGGGCAAAACGGATGTATTCTGAATTCTTACCCACCTAGTTGTCTATGGAGTTTGACGGAAGAGACCACCTGAGTCGTTGCACATTTTAATTTTGAGGCCAGCAGGCAGCTTTCTTCTCTCCGAGACCCTACAGGAAACCAGATTAAACAGTGCATGAGGAAAGGATAATTCAGACTCCCATTAGAAAACCCAGAGCTGAAATGCTTTTGGCTACCTCCTAGGCGCATTGCTCTGTGTTCGGATGAGTCAAGTCTGAATCCTCCTTCCTTCCTTCCTCCTAAAATCCATTTTTCCACCTCTTCACCCTTCTTTAAATTGTTAAAAAGGCAAGGAGTTGGTGGGCGAGGGAACTGTGCCCAACAGTTGAGTATCCCTGTCTTGCCTGATGACTATTCAAGGCAGAAGCCGAGGCCAGTTTGGCTGATGAACAACAACAACAACAAGAACAACAACACCCACCACACATTCCTGGTTCCAAAAGGGGCCAGACTTCGCTTTAATGCCTTCTTGGCATGTTTGTGTGGAGAGGAAGAAAAGGGGGGAAGGCCTACCGTTAACCATGTTGTAAATCATTCTTTTGGGGGTGGATGGGGAAGGTGGGGGAGGAGATCGTCAAGGATGGGGCGGCAGAGAGGCGGCGACGGGGGGGGGGAACGACACGACAATTCTAAGGAGGCGAGGAACGTAAAGGAAGGCTGCAATAAAAATGATTGGGGAAGCTAAAATGAAGAAGGCTACTGATTTAAGAGGCCGAGCTTGCTGTGAGTCAGAGCACACTCAAGCGAAAGGAATGGTTGCGGACGGTTGGTAGGCTTGCTCCCGTCCTGAACTGGGATGACACATAATAAAAGAACTTCACATTTCCTTTCTATATCGAGCAAGGCTAGAGGGTGATTTTTTTTTATGTGCTTTTATTGGGTAGGGGTGGAATGGAGTGTTTTTCAGACTGGATGAGCAGCTAGCTTATAGCCTTGGTTTTAGAGAGGAATGCTCCTTCTTTCCTGAGAGGGTTTCCTAAGGTTTCTTCTGGGGAATGGATCTTAATCGTGATCTTAAGAATGGCAGAGCTGGGGCTGGACTTCGTGATCCATAGGGTCTCTCCTAGCTCTGCCGTTCTAAGATGATGATGATGATCTTGAAGCTACGACCCTTCCCAGACTGCTTTTTGCGTCGGCCCATGTGATCTTTCTTGCTCAGAAAACCTCCCGATCGCCTTGCATCCTGTGTTCGAGGCTGGATTTGGAAATCTTTTTGTGCCAGGTTAGGCCGGGTGATGGAGAGCGAAGGAGGCTCTTCACCGTTTATGTCGGGGTCATACGGTCAGCAGGGAGATGGGTTGGCACGAAGGCCCACCATCTGGCCATCGTAAAAGAGGCAATGCAGTGCATGGCAAGGGAGTCCAGCCGTCGACAGTTGTTTTTGGTCCCCCGCCCCTGAAGTAGACACCTTTTAAGAGCCCGCTGCTTCTTCTCCGGGTTGGGATGTCTGCAGCGGAGGTCAAAAGTTCATCCTGTCCAGATAGATTTCCCCCTTTCCTTTTCTTTGGGTACCGCAAAAAAAAAAAAAAAAAAAAAAAAAAGATGGACCCCTGCAAGAGGGAGCAAGAATCCCGCCTGAATCTGATTTCACAAACAGGGCAACACCCCTTTTAAACTGTTCCTTCCTTCCCACAGGGGCGGAGGCTCAGGTCAGGAAAGCTCTCTCTGATGGTTGGAAATAACTTGGAGAGCAGACAGATTTTAAATGGAGTTTTGAACTTTTCAAAAACCCGGTCCTGTTCACCAGAGAGGCAAAAGGCCTGCTTCTCTGAAACAATGAGCTGGCAAGTTCACTCTTTTCCCCCCATTGTTTTATGGGCTCTCTCCTCCCCTGGATCTGCTAATACATTTTTAAAAAAAAGCAGTTCAGTACTTGGGAAGGGGGTGGGTGGGAAGAGAAGGTTGCTCTCACTCAGTAAGCTTGGGGTGGGGGGAAGTGCGGGAATGCAGCCTCCCGGGATGCGATTCCTGCCGCCGCTGAGAAAACTCCAGATTTTGCTTCAATGGATTTCTGTATTGAGACCAGAACACCAACCCACTGCTCTTATCAAAACAGCCCAGCCTTTTCTCCTGCAACTTAGCCGCTTAGTTTCTTTTTTCACAAACAAACAAACAAACAAAGCAAGCAAACAGGTTTCCTCCTTGCCTTCCGGTTTCTTCCCTAGCCTTCTCCATAATGATGCTCCTTCCGTTGGAGTACATCTCCTGTTACCTCTGGCCCAAAGCTTGATGTTTTGGCATGCTATGCAGGCATCCTAGTATCAGGAGGAAACCTGGGGGATTGGCAACCACTGTGGACTTTTAGGGGATTGCCGAGGTTTTCAGTAACCCAGACGTCGCAGGGGTGCCCAATTTTATGCCAGACATGTGCACGCGTGAATTGAGGGAATGGCGCTTGGAGAAATTCCAGATTTTGTACCGTAGCTGCTGGACTCCCCTAGCAAAAAAATATTGGGGTCCAAAACAGTCAGGTTATGCTGTTCTATCCGAATGGATGATACCTTTTATCGGACCACTTTAAAAAAAAAACATTGCAAGCTTTTGTGGAGGAATCCCATGAATCCTTATTCTGATTGTATTTTCCTAGCATCTTTGGGTAATAATAATAATAATAATAATAATAATAATAATAATAATAATAATAATAATAATAATAATAATAATAATAATAATACCACCAGCAGTGATCATTTAAAGATTTTTTTAAAAAAATACCAGCAGATGGATCCCATGGATCTGCGTGTTCGACCTATCAAAAATAAGTTATTTTCCTTTTTCGCCTTCTGAGTTGGCACAAACGGACCCTGGGGGGCTTCGTTTGGAGCGGGCTTGCTAAATGAGGCTAATTTGGCAGCAGACACAGCCTCTCATCTTGCTCTGCCAGGTACTGTAGATGGAGGGCCTGTTGTTGGTCAACTTGTGGCTGTTAGTTTTCCAGGGTAACCATTTCTCTCTTTCTGGAATTTAAAACGGCACATGTGGTCTGCATTACTGCAGGATTCTGTCATAATCACCCGGAGAGTCACCTTGGGTTTTTATGTTGAAATGTTTTTATTACAAAACAGTCTGGTTGCCAGGCAGTCTTTATTAAAAGAGACAGTTTCTGGCCCCTGCATTCAATTGGAGGAGGAGGTGATTTTGGAAGATGGCCATGTAACACACCCAGACCTGTTCACAGTCTAGGGCTCTGCAGTAGATGAACGATAGATGCCAGCTTTGTTTTTTTTTAGTAAACTCTGTGCTGTTTTAATTATTACAGTTATTCTTGTGGGGAATTGAAGAGTGTGCCTATGAAGGCTTACACACAATACATAAATGTGACTCTTTGTTTCTGGGGTGTTCAGAGTTATTGCTGGGTTTTTTTCCCCCTCCTCTCTTTCATAGAGTGCCTAATTGAGATGGGGTTATCGTGTTTAAAGGTTGTTATTGATTTTCATAAGCTGCACTGGGAATCCTTTTTTTTCCCTTTTGGCTGTACAGATGGATAAAAATGCCTCAAATATAAACGCCTTGCCCTGCTCCTGGACCAGTTTAAATGCAGTTTTGGCATTTTGAAAAATAACGAATGAAGCTTTCACTGGCATGGAGGGAGAAAGGAAAAGAACAGCTTTGCATCTAGAAATCTGGATTTTTGGTTGCTATCCATGGCATAGGAACAGGGTCCACAGAAAGTTTAAGAAACCATACACCCCAAGGGCTAGAACATTCGTGCCTTTAAAAAGAGATAAAGACAACACTCGCATTTACCAAGATTTGAGACCCATCTCAGACCCTGGAAAAGAGGCCATGAACCCACATACATCGTGCTTTCGTATATGATGGTCTGTTTATTGTGATAATGTTTCAAATCATGAGCAGGACATGAATCAGCTTGGGACACTCATAGTTTACATTATGATGTATCAACCGTGCCTCTTGATAAACTATTCCCAGGTTAGCTGGCTTTGTAGTTTTCATGCAAAATCTTTTCATCATTTTATTCCACAGCAGGAAGAAAGACATAGTAGGCATCGTCCATTGAATGGGTGAGGAAAGCCGTGTGTGTGTTCGTGTGCATGCGTGTGTGCGCACACACACTAAGCAGAGGTGAATGGGGATCACTGTGGTGTATCTATAACTAATCCATTTCTTGTCCAATTTGAGCCTGTGGGTTTACAAAAGCTCACGCCACAGCCAAACAGTTAAAGTCTTGCTTGCACAATTTTTGTCGTGGCTACAAGCGAAACGCCTGTGTGTGGTATCGGCCAGCTGGGGTTGTGTTAGGGATTCAGTTCTTCACAGGCATTTGCAAGCACCAGCCAAACGGGGTTTCTCAATATCTGTTGAAAGTCGGAATCTGCGCCGTTCACATTGCCTCAACTCAGCCACTGGCTACGCAAACGAGCCATCCATTTTTATGAGTCTGTGGCACCTTGGGACATCTCCGTATTACAAATGGATATCGTTTTGACTTTAACATTTCATATCCTTAGGGGATTTCCAGTCCAGTTCGATGAGAGAGGACTTTTATTTATTTGTATCAGCGTTGCACAATTAAGAACCATGGGCACACATGAAATACGATTGAGGTGATGTACTTAAGTACTTCTTAAGAGTACCTCTCACCCCCCAACTACAATTTATTCAGCGTGACCTTGCATGCAACTTTGAAATATATACGTTTGGGATGTAGACACACCTTTTTCCTCTACAGCCTGTCCATCTCCCTTCCATCTTTCTTCATCTGTCTGAACACAGCTTTCAGGGGGATTTCAGGGGCTACAAATATCTCCTGATCAACACAATCTGGGGCAGAGGTGGAAGTTTTGCATCAAGTAGATTTTACACTGGACACAGTGAAATCATTTTGCCCAGCAAACTTGTAGCCTTGAAACAAGTGTATTTCTCATTTAGCCGCTTTCTTTTTCAGAAAAACGTGTGTGTGTGTGTGTGTGTGTGTGTGTGTGTGTTGTGTTGTGTTGTGTAGTTTCTTCTTCTTCTTCCATAGCACTGCAGACTGTTCACAAGTAACACCCAAAGCGGGTGAGGCAGGAAGAGGAAGGAGGCCGGCTGGTTTTCTTCGCATTGTGTCAGTCGCAACTGTCTACCGGAAACCACAAAAACCCTGCCTTAATCTCTGTGTAGACCTCCAGTCACAACAAGCGTCTCTTTTCGTCCAAGCGATGAGTTCCTGTCCAGTATTCCCTCTCCCCCCCCCCAACATCCACCCCACTGGTTCACAAATAGCTACTTTCTCATCTCTCAGTTTCATGGCTGCAATTTTCCTCTTTTTAACAACCCCCCCCCTTGTTTTTCCTTTCCTTTTTCACAGCGGCTGTTGGGACCATTGAGGGCTGGCAACTCCTCTCCTTGCAGGAGTGAGGTCCTTTCAGGCCATCCCCAGAACTGCATTTACATGGGCTGGGCCGGCAGAGGGAACAGAGAGGCATCAAACCCAGTTGGCAAGAGTCCCTCTGGCTGCCATTTAATTAGAAGCGCCACGAAACTCCCTTTCTGTGGTTTTTCCTTCTCAGGGCCAGCTTGTGGGAAAGGTTCTCTCTGGGTTCCAGCTGCCCTCACTCCCTTTTCCCTCCCCTCCTTTTTTTTTTTTTTTTTTTTGGTTTGTTTGGTTTTTTTGCCCAAGGTGCATGTCTGGGCTTTTCAGGCACAGGTGAGGAGCAGCAAGGAAGCTCCGGCTTCCAGGTGTGCCTCTGCTTTGGTCGCTTTCCAGAATGAGGGCACGGTTGGGCAGAGAGCGTAGGCGCGGCCTAGATTTCGTGCAAAGGCATCAAGTTCTAGTGCCACCACAGGCCTTCTCTGGTGCGCAGGCTCACCCGACGGGAGCCGGACGGAGGAGGAAAGGATCCACTGGTCAGGAACTAAGCTCCCTTGCCCTGTCTCTCACTGTGGAAAGAGTCACACGCTCTTGAATCTCCACATACACCTCATCTCACCTCTTCCTCTTTCGGATACGATGCGTATGGATACTGGAGACGCACTTCTAAAAAGACTGAATATCTTACCAAGGGTTCTTAAGTCATTACCAAGCACTGTGGGGTGGGTTACACAAGCCACAGGCAACATTCAGCCCCTAAATAAATAAATAAATAAATAAATAAATAAATAAATAAATAAATAAATAATTTAAAAATAGAGACAAAATTTAAGACAGTTTGAACCTCAAGACCAGTGCTTCTCAACCTTGGATCCCCAGAGGAACTACAACTTCCAGAAATCCTGGCTAGCACAGTTCGTGGTGAAGGCTTCTGGGAGTTGTAGTCCAAGAGCATCTGGAGACCTAAGGTTGGGAACCGTTACTCTTGAAGCATCTGAGGGATGGAATTTCCCTCTAAACTAGACTCCCTACTTTGTTTTGGGGGTATGTGTTAAAAAGACTGATGGCGTTTTTAGTGGGAGAGGCCCCAGTGCAGGACTGGGATGTATGGAAAAGGGCCCTCAATGCCCACTCTGATTCCCATTGCGTTCTTCCTTCCTTCCTTCCTTCCTTCCTTCCTTCCTTCCTTCCTTCCTTCCACTTGCCTCTGATATTCATACATTTCTCTTTTTATTCAGGCTCCCTCTTTTTCTCCCTCTGGCCACACACACTTTTTTTTTAAAGCTCCATTTTAAGCTGCTTCTCGGGAAGACTGCCAAAATGTGCCTGAAAAGACAGAGAGAGGGAGATGCCTAAAATACAGAATATGGATTTTAAGATCTTGTGGTATGTGTGTAAAATGGCCAGGGCCCAAAGCTCCCTGAAGCTAGTCGTGTCAAGAGCTGAAGAAGGTTTTGCCTTGTTTCCCCATCCTCACAACACCCCAGAGTCATGCCCACTGCCGTGCAGTGAAAAAAGCTTTTAAGCTGTCCTCAATATGCTAACTGGGAAGCAAATTCTGTTTCTTTCAAGAAGGGGTGGTCCTTAATTCATGTTTAGGAGTGGTGCCAGAGAGGAGTTTTCAAAAGCAGATTGCAAGATGCCATGTGGGGCTAAGCAGGGTGGATACATATCAATGATTTTTTTAAAAAAAATCAGATTATGGTAACTCGTGATTTAAATCTTATATCAATGGTTGTTGTGAGTTTTTCAGGCTCTCTGGCCATGTTCTGAAGGTTGTTCTTCCTAACCTTTTGCCTGTCTCTGTGGCCACCATCTTCAGAGGACAGGAGTCAGAACTCTGTGCTCTGGTGCAGTTTGTTTGGACAGTTGAGTATTTATAGCTGTGGGGTCAGCTTTTGTCCTTTTCAGGAGGGGCGATTATGGTGATCAGCGTTAGGAAGAAGAACCTTCAGAACACGTCCAAAGAACCCGAAAAACCCACAACAACCATCAGATCCCGGCCATGAAAGCCTTCGAGAATACTTATATCGTCAAAAAATCTGATTTTTAAAAATTTAAATCATGATTTAAATCAAATCCACACAGGGGACTAGCTATTGAGAAAGCAAGCAAGCAAGAAATTGCTCCTGGAGTGAAGGGTTGTAGTTCACTAGTAGGCAGGGCTCATGGTTTTCCATGGGCGAGGTTCGTCTCCAGGCAAGGTTGGAGAAAAGGAAATCAGACCAAACCACCTTCTGAAACTCTGGAGAACCCCTAGCAGGTGCCCTTTGCCATGATTTGCTCCCAGGCAGAATGTAACCTGTGCAAGAAACCTCCAGGATTGTTCCTGTGTTGCTTTTACACCTTTCATTATTTTGAATCCCATAAGTAGAATATACACAATACTCGTGAGTGTAACGATTAAGAGTCTAACAGATGAAGCACTTTTTGCACGTTGGACTCCATCTAGGACAAACATTTGGTGGGCTGGGTTATTCCAATCATGGGCCTCCATGCCCATCCAGTGACTTCCCCTTTGTCTTAAATATTTCTAAAGAGGAAGCTGTGATCTCTTAGTGGGGCACCTTTAGTAGCTCCCCATCCATAACAACAGACCTGTTGTAGCATCTCTCAGGTCCCTTTAACAGCCCCATTGATAGTCAAAAATGCATGGTTCCATTTGAAAAGACAGGTTGATGGCTCTTCCTGCTAGTTTTGCACTCCCCTTTTTTTGTCTTATTGGTGTCAGAGACAGGTAATCTGCCCCCAGTTGGGTTGCAAAATTGCTGTATTTAAGACCTGTCTCCTTCCCCCCCCCCCCATGCAAGATAACAGGTGCCATGTTAATTAAGACCACCTTTCTTGCTTTTAATTTAATGGCTCATAGCAAGAATGTTAGATACTGTACTGTATTGAGTAGGCTAGTCTTCTTTCTTTTCCTGTTACTGTTCTTCAAAAAACATTACTGACTGTAGAAAGTATCTGTGATTGTTATATAGTTTTAATTGTTGTGAGCTGCCTTAGGTCACCTATGGGAATAAAGATGGCATGTACATACAGATAGACATATTAGAAGCCTGATTAAGGAAATTCAGTTTATAACATCTGTACTTTGAAAATTACTTCTTTGGACTTTAGTCCTTAACTCTAGTAGGTCTGCTGTCTGGATAGCTCAAAGAGTTAGATGTTTTGGGTATGAAGTCTGAGGTTGGGAGTTTGATTCCTCACTAGGCCTCCTGGGAGAAGAGCCAGCCTGTGTAGTTTTGGGCAAGCTGCACAGTCCCAGGGCACACACACCCCCAGAAGAGGGGAAGGGCAAACCACCTTTGAGTATTCTCTGCCTAGAAAATCCTAGAAAGGGTCACTGAAAGTTGGATGGGATGTAATTATTATGGTAGACCCACTGAATCAGTGGGAACTTAGTAACTCAATACTGGAGTTCCTTTGATTAAGTGGGTCAACTCCAATGGAATAACAATTGGATCTAGGCCTACAGTTCCCAGTGGCTTTGCTGGCTGGTGGGTTCTAGGTTTCTATTCCAGAAAGTAACTTTTCTAACCTCAGACCAGTCTTCACTTGTCAAGAGATGAACCCATTAATTCATCCAGGTCTAGCATTACCAATTTTCTGAGATGTGTGTGTAAAAGTTTTGTTGATTCAGCTGCTGTTGTTTGGAATTGGAAAGTACAGTGCACTTTGAAAACAACTCTTTCTTTCGCGTGAGGTGTGTGAGGAAATCAAGGTCTCAGAATAGCCCAGAGTGGCTGCGGTTTGTCCAGCAAGAGTTGTGTTATCAAGTAAACGTGAAGAAAATGAGGGTTGTTTTGTTTGCAGGGCTTGAGACGATACTGGAAGAATGCTTTTTAATTTTTTTTATCCAGAACCAACCTCCAGTGGGTGATGGGGGAGTTTCAGAGAGAACTTTCCAACAGAGAACAAAGCAGCTCACCCCATGATATGTATTCCCTAGCAATCTCAAAAAGCATGATGGGAACAATGGTCCTACCGTAGAACTCCCCATCAGCTTGTGTTTCTCTTCCCCCTTCTGCCAGTCTGATGCTCTGGTCCAACCTGGCCATTGTAAAAATGCCCCCAAAGTTCAAAAGGTCATAGCCTTTGCATGCCCTCCCTTTACCTGCTTTTATTACTTTCCCCTGTTGGTTCTCAGGACTCTGTTTCATTGCCCATCATCAACCCCTTCCAAAGAGGTATCAGACAGGTCAGGGTGGATGCTGTGTTTTCTCTCTCTTTTATGGCCCTCTCTGGTGTCTTTTTCAAGATTCCCTTTATTTCTTCATCAGGGGCTGGGTGGTGGTGTATAAATAACTACTGCCAATCGTCTTAGTGGGTTAGTTAAAAGGGGACTGGCTTGTTTGCTTAAGAGCGCTTGAGAAAAGGGCAGGATTTTGTTTTCTAAAGAAAAATAAATAAATAAGGAGGAGTGCAAAGTCTCCTGAAACCTATTGTTGTCAGATTTTGAAGTCTCTTAGTTTGAATAAAGAGGAGGAGGAAAGAGGGGCCATCAAGGGAGAAAGGGGTTTTTGGTCATAACCCTCCTCTAAAGAAACCCCGACCAGGGTCATGCACTATAAGAGTTGGCTGTTCAAACTCTAATAAAAAACAGTTCAGGATCTGCTTTAAATAGGAGGACTTTATCTCAAGATGAACACCAGACTACAGGAACCCAGTTTGGTCTCTATGTTTTTATTTTAAGGCACAGGTTAATATATTGCATAAAGTTTAAATTTTAGAAATTTTATCTTTTCCTTCCTCTGTGTCCTGCCAAATTCTGATAGGGGCGGGGCAGAGGAAGCTGATGGCCTTGGAGGCAAAGAGATGAAAATGAGATAGTGACAGAAAGTCAGATCATGATCTTGGAGAAAATGGTTGACTGGGATTTACTTATGAGAAGCTGTGAAACTACAGGGCAGTCACAATTGAGGTTGTGGCACTATAGAAAGTTTTTTTTTTAATTAGCTTTTATGAAGCGGCCTCCAACTTCATCTCTGGGCAACACAGGTTTGTGCCATGTCAGCATATGTAACCTCCCCCAGGGAAAAATTAGGGTTGTGCTCGTTGTGTTCCATTACACATGACAAACTTGTGGGATTTATTTTCCTTTTGCACTAGAATGAAGGCATTTTGTGTGAAATGAGGAGAGAACTTTCTGACCCCAAAGAAAATTCCATTGTATTACAGGTTCTATCATCACTTCAAAAGAAGTGTTTTATAAGCAGTTGTGTTCCACCCCCCCAAAAAATCCAGAACCAGAAAACATAAGGATAAATCAAAGTAAAATAAAGAGAAAGGTGTGCTTCTTGTGTGTTGTGGGTTATTTCCTGAACCCAAATACCCTTGGCAGGAAGTGTAGGGGAAGACCCATTGTTTCCCCTGAATAAGATAAATATATGACAACTGAGCCGCATCATTTTCACTCCACATGATTTCTGTTCTTCCTTTTTTTCATAAAAACCCTGTGCCTGGCATGTGGCTGATATTGAGGGCCATCGTTCGCAGCGATGCTTCACAATAATGTCACATAGTGCCATTGTATTTCTCTGTGGATTCTCCAAGAAGATGTCGCTCTTAGGGATGAGAATGGCTAGTGGATTTGCTTATTTGTTTTCATTCATGTGTATTTACTTATTTGTTTTCCTCCTGGGAGGAATTGTAGAGAGGGCATCAGAAGAGGGATGAGAGCCATCTCCCCAAAATTCTCTTGCCCAACCCCTTCCCCCCCCCCAACCCGGCAGCGACATAGTATAGACCTCAATTTGCTCCTTTTTTCTAGCACTGGTGATCCAGTGCATCTTCCCTTCCCTGTTTTCAGTCTAGAAAATGCAGGGGAGACAGTCCTCAACAGGAGACATATGGGAAGATCTATGTAGAGGGGAATTATAAGTGTAGTAGATACCCTTACACAGTTAGAGCAAAGACGGTCACTTTTCAAAGTATCATGGCTGCATCACATGGAAACTGGGCTTTGTAGTTTGGTGAGGGACTTCGGCTCCTCTTTATTAGTTCAAGGTTCCGGAGTCTCCCTAATTGAGGATTTTAAATGCATCACCAAACTACAAATGCAAGGATCCCATTGAGAAGAGTTTACAGGAGTTTGAAATGACATTAGACTTCTAATGACTGTATCATGTAGATGCACTTTTATACCATTGAACTTGAATTAGGGAGACTAGAGGTCAGATCCTTCCCCTGCTGTGAATGTCGTAGCAGGGTAAACACGGATGTGTGCGCGCATGCCCAGGGGACAAGCGCACAAACATTCCTACACACACACATCCCCCACACCCAAAGTTACCTGTCTTGCTGATTGACTCTGAATTTTTTTTTTAAAAAGTGCACTAGAGAACTTGGTGTTTCCTGCAGGTAAAAAGGCAAGGTGTAAATGCAGGAGGAGCTGCTCAAAGGTTTTTAAAAGTCCTGGCCTTTCATGGGTGAATTTGGACCTAAGAGTGACGGGGTGTATATTTTTGCTCGTTTGCACGTTTCGCCCACATACAAAATGCAAATTACTTGGTCAGGATTGTTTTTGACTTTTCTGGGGTGTCAGTGCTAGACTAACCTCAATGTAGAGCGACTTTGTTCCATTCAACAGCTCTTCTCAACCGCCAAGCTCCTTTTTATGTTAAAAATCTTGAATTTTAAGCCACCGTTCAGAGGGAAGGTGGTTTGACGCAAAAAGCCTGCTCAGATGAATTTTTGGTGGTGGCCCATTTTCTTTGAACACTTTGTGTGCCAAATTCCAAGCTGCTTTCACAGTCAAAATGTCCATTGAAAAGGCCATAAGTAGCTTGAACATGAGTTGAGGTGAAGGGCTGAAAGGGAAATCCACAAACTTAGATATTGTGCCTTTGTGTCCTGACCACCTGAAATAGCAGGATTTGTCCCTCTGTTGCTTTCAAAAGTATGTTGCTCCAGTTTAAATCTTGACTATTTGCCTAACTCATTTTCTCTCTCTCTCTCTCTTTTCCTCCACCACCACCGGTGTTTTCATCTCCATCTGGTGATCTTGATGTTGCCTGTCTTATCTTGGCTGCTGCACAGGTAAGTAATGCTGAGTATTTATTCAGCTTTTGGCTGCCTTTTTTTCTCGATAAATTGTCCCTCCCAGTTGACTGACAGTGTCTCAACCTCTCAGTGACCTTTGGAGAGGATATGCTGGAGTGATTTTACTAAGTGTGAGATGAGGCTGATGTGACACCTCAAGAGCGGCTGATTCACAGCTTTGCTGCCCTGCTACTTTCTTAGCCTTTCTTTCTTTTATAAACGAAATTTATAAATTAAGTACTACTGTCTTCGGTTCACCAGACGGTCACTAGACTGGATTGCCTTTGTACATAGTAGGACTTCCTTTTGGGTAAATGTATGTAGGCCGGAATGGCAAGTCGGTGCCACAGTGTTCTGTTGCCAGTGTACACCTGTGGAAGGAAAGCTGTGCAAGTCTTGATAGCCATTCATTGGCGATCAGTGAGGGGCTGGTTGCGCTTCTGGATACGTTCCCCATGATCAGGTACATCTCTGGAAAAGGGACCCAGTCCTCATAAACACCCAAGTGGTTGCTAAGGCCTAGGGGGATTTCCCTTATCACCAGTTGGATTTCCCCCATCTTCTCACCTGATACTTTTCTGTAAGCAAATCTTCAATATGTCCTGCTTCTTTATAACAAGGACAGCACCGTATCGCACTAAGGGGCCCTTTCTGTTTCATCCAACTTCCTCTCTGTGTGCACCAGGCTTTTATGCAAGCTTCCGCACCCTCCCCCAACCCACCCACTGCCAAAACTAATATAGTTCTTTAAAAAGGTGGTTGGGATCACACAAACATCCAGATAATTGAAACAGGGCCATGGCTCCTAAAGGTCTTCCATGTTTGCACACCAACGCCCACACCCATCTCAGTGGGTTGCGTCCCTTGCAGTAGGACTCACTGGTATCAGTGGAAGAAGACTCAATGTTTTTGACTTTTCTGGGGTGTCAGTGCTAGACTAACCTCAATGTAGAGCGACTTTGTTCCATTCAACCATGGTGGTCTGGTTGCAATGATAAGCAGCCTGAGCGTTCGTAGGGTTTCTTTGATTTTGAGAGTCTGGGACATCCTTCATGGATCTCTGAATTTTGTGTAGTTGCTCCTTTACCACTTTTTGCGTGTTTGGAATCGGGAGATGCTGCACATAACTGGTAATTAGTGGAGGGGTTTTTGGATAACAGAGGTTTTCAGGAAGGATAGGGAAGGCAGCCAAGTGAATTCTGATAAGTCACACTAGTTGAACCCAACCCCTTGGTGGATTTCTGGATGGGCCTCTCCATGCAGCTATAGGGTTCAACAATAACAAGTAATGGGCCGAAGAGAATGCTAGCCCACTGGCACTGAGATTTAGAGGATTACTCAGTTCCCTCCTAGCCAAGAAATACGGTTTCGATTTGGGTGGCTTTCATGAAGTTTTTCATTCTTATCTCACGACATCACAGCCATCCTTTTGAGGGGTACGAGTCTTACATTTCTGTCCTCTGTATGACATGGACAAGACTGAACATCAGGTTCCAATTTTTGTTCCTCCAGATGGGTGGTTCTTCGTGTTTCCTTGTTCTTGCTCTGAAAATATCAGTAGGGTTTCAGTGGTATTGCTGCCCAGTTTTGAGATTTTGCAGTTTATAATTCTCCAGGAAAGGGTGGCCAGTGTTGGCTTTTGAAGTGGTGTTTTTTATTTTTTTTAAAAATGTTGTGGGCTTGGCTTTGTGAAGTGACATGATTGTAATTTGGGTCAACAGCCTTCCCTTGCCGTAGGAAGATAGGACAGCTGCCTTAAACCAGGCAAGCTATTTCCCCATCTAGCGTAATATTGTCTGACTAGCAGCGACCAGGGGTCTCGGATGGAGAAATGTCTTTCCCAGGATAGACCCCCTGAGCTTTCTAAGTATTCTGAAACCCAGTTCTTGCATTAACAAGGAGCAGCCGCCGCCGCAACAGTGCAGAATAAATGTCTACCCTTTCCCCCCAATGCTTGAAAAGGAAAGAAATAAAAAGAAAAGGCTAAATGTAGAAATAATTGGGCTGTTAAGGTACCTGAGAGAAAAAAAAATGGACATTGTGCAGGTTTCTGAAGTGGAATAAAATAATTAAGCAGTGTTCTACCATGGATAATAAATAATTAAAGTCTGGCTCCTGTTTGAACTGGAATGTATCTTTGAACTGATCTAGTGAAATGTGAACATGTTGAGCAGTTGCTCTCTGTCTTTAAACTTACTGAGAGGTAAAGAGGTGCGCGCCTGTCTTTGGATGGAGGGCGCTTCTGAAAAGTCTTTTCCCCCTCTGAGGACAGAGTGAAAATTTGGGGGAGTCTCATGGTGGCCTGCTTAATGAATGGATAGGGTTTGCTCTGTAGATCAGAGCATGCACGTAACTATTATTTTATTTTATAGAATACTTTGGAGCAGTATCGTCAATACTGTTCTGTTATGAAATTATAGATCTTATTTTATTGGTTGGTTAGCGAGGTCAATATGCAGTTCTGCCTTCTCACTTCATTATCACAAGGACCCTGAAAGAGGGAGTGAATTACCCAATGCGAGGCAGCAAGTTTTATGACTCAGGTGGCAATGCAGTATGGATACGTGTCTGTTACTCTCACACTGTCGCTTCTGAAGCCAGACTGTTGCTTACGTTTTTTTTAATATGGTATTCATGGATCCTCTTGTTATTGTATACTCATTGTTACTAACTTAAATACTGTCTTTTAATTGTTGCAAAACTGCCTTGGGTGCTTTTGAAGGAGAAAAGTGGATTAAAAATAAATAAAGGGTCCTTTTAGTTTGTCGATTTTTAGGATAAAATGAATCGCCTGAAAAAAAAAATGAAGAAACAGTGGCCAGACTATTGCTCAAATTGCATTGAACCTCAATGAATACATGTTAATATCAAATTGTGGGACCAAATGCAATATTCTCAACTTTTAAATTCTGTTGCCAGTTTGAGTAAAGTGTACTAGGTTAAATGGGGTTGGTGGGGCAGCTTCCCCTCTTACACCTTCATAACTTAACTGTCAGTTTTATCAAATATAATTATCTTGATGGGTGTTTTTGGACTACAAATCCCAGAACAGGCAAGATTGTAGTCCCAAAACACAAATTAGCACAGTTCTGCTGTCCACAAAAGCACCCCCCATGAGGAGTAGCTAGGCAGCCTATATCTGCTATAGGCTTATATCTGCACAGCAGAAGTGCAAGGATCCACAAAGCAGAATAGTTTCAAGTTCCCCAGAGTAGTGTCCCTCCCTTTTCCACATTAGCTGGTGCTTATAGTCTCAATAATTCACTCTGCTGAGACATGAGTACCGAAAGGGATAAAAAATGTTTCATTACTTACACATCAACAGCGAACTAACAATCTTGACTGTTTTCGGCAACATACTTCAGCAGACTCGTGTGCTGGAAAAAGAGTTGAGCAGAGAGGCAGGACTCTCTTTGAAATCAGAGGAGAGGAAGAAATGATTGGTTAGTGCTGGATAGATTGGCAGTCAGCCCAGCCCAGAACAGTCCCAGCCAGCCAAACCTGCGAAAGGCATCATGCGAGGTTGCAAAAACTCCCCAACGTATTCCATATACTGTACCTCCATAATTTTTAATTCTGCAATGCTGTGATATGGATAAAGACTTTTGAGAAGCTTTAAAAAATTAGTTTTTTAAAAAAATTGCAACTCCCAGATTTGCCCAGCCAAATTTTGCCAGATTCTGTGTGGATTCTAGCTTGACAGGATCCTTGTGAGAGCTGCCCGTGTGTTGCTCGGGCAAGGAGAAGAAGCATGGGGTAGGTGCGTTGGGAAGTGCTAGCGTGTGCAAACACAGGCACACTTTTCATTCCTTCATGACTGCTCCAAACATGCCCACCAATTTCCTCGCCTGGCCTGCCCCCTCCAACACAAAAATTCTGTTGCCATGGGAACCCAAGTTTTTAAAAAATGACTTGGGAGGGGAGAGGCATCTGCTAGGAGGATCACAGTTAAAAGAAGATGTAGAAGGGAGCATATGTGTGTGTGTGTGTGTCTGTGTGTGTCTGTGTGTGTGTCTCTCTGTGTGTGTGTTTGGGGAGTGGATATTCTGGGGTCATGCACAAGTCAGCAAATTGTTTGATACATCCGGCAAACATTTCAGTAAGTTACAAATTTATATTTGTACGCAGATGATCGTAAAGGTGTCTGGAGTCATGTTTGTAATGGATCTTGTCTGAATGAGATGGAGTCAGAGGTCCATATATATATATAGGGAAACAGTCTCATATTCCCAAGATCCATATTGGGAAACAGTCCCATTTCAAAAGCTTAACTCTTTTCTGTTGTCCTCCCTGAAGGAGATTACAGCAGTTCTGAGGACCTGTCACTCCATCTCATATACATAAAGCAGCCTTCAAACCTCCTTCAAAAGTCAGGCAATGTGAGAACGTTGTTTCATCAGCATTTCTTTCATGGTTTTATCCCCAAGGAGATTTGCAGGTTAATCTGGGGAGAGGTGAATGAACAGCCGTTACTTTTTCCAAATGTTGGGGTACCGTTTGCCTGACCTTAGTTGCCACGGCTGATGTTTCTCAGCCATTGGCTGCATCCTCAGAGACGATGGCTCGTTCTCCCTGTGCAGAGCAGGCCTGTGACAGAAACCCTTTAAAAGGATACCATTGAGAAATGGTTACCTATGTGAAAACCCTGGTGAGGTTTTCAGCCACCGTACAGGCTGTCTGTTGTTGATGGCTGTTTTGCAGCACATTTTAAAAAAAAAACCCTTGGCATCGGTCCTCCCTCTGTGATGTGTGAATCTAATCAGCCAAGCGGGCTGGAGCACCCCCCCTCCTTAATTCACAACGGAGCAAAGCCCAGCTTCGGAGGCAGTTTTATGGCCCCCGAGTGGACGCGGATTCGTAAAATAGGGCAGCCCTTCAAAACAGGGGCTGCAAGGTGGGGCTGGAAAGATTCAAGGGGGGCAAAGGTCACAGGTCAGGACCTTTCTGCAGGATGAACAGAAGCGGCTTTGACTCTTTAGTGAAATGCTGGTAATGGATGGTGGACTTTAAAAATACTATAAAGTAAAACAGTCCTCTCGGGAAGGGAGAAGGGAAAGAAGAGATGGAGGGAAATGCAGAATTAGAAACCAGCTGTGAAATGTTAGTCAATCTTTTTCCGTTGTTCTCCCCATCCGAAATTATTAACTGCTGTTCCGAGATTCACGTGCATCTCTTGTGTGGAATGGCAGAGAAGGAGTAATGTTCATAATTCATCTTAAATTATTTATCATTCAGTTTAAGTGACTCTTAAAGAGGTTTGTAGGGGGAAAAAATAGTCCAGAGTTGTGCTCACATCCCAGGACAAATTCAGAGTCATTTCACTTGGACATTCTTTAAAGGGAGTGCTTCCCCACACACACACACACACACACACTTGTGCATTCGCATGGTAAAAAGGTTGTGTAAAATGCCGTTCATTTGGTAAAATTGCTAAGAGTTCTTCTCCTGGATGGGGAAAACACAAAACGAAACAAGCAAAGACTAGTAAAGGAGGCACATTGATGAAAAGATAAAATAATCTTTTTATTTAAAGATTAAAGCATTAGTTAATGAATGCTCTCCACCCCATACGAGGATGTAAATGTTGAAGGTAATGTTGATGTGTTATCTTAACCAGCTTGAGCCTTCGCTGAGTTACTCTGAAATAATATTGTGTGGAATATTGACAGTTCCAAAGAGTTTTTGGTCTGCCATGACAAAGATGTAGAATAATTAAAAAAGAAGAAGAAGGAAAAAAGGGAGGAGAGAAAGAGAAGCCAGTCTCTGTGTGTTCCAACCATTAATTCTTTAAATCTTGTTGCTAGTCAGCTGAAGTACTTTAGAGCAGAGAAAGGTGCTGGTCCTTCTCTGAATGTTTTGTTGCCATAGATTTGGCTGCCAAAAAAAGAAATAAAGGAAGAAAAAGGAAAAGAAAATAGGCTGTACACCCTCTCTTTTAATTGGTTCAAAGCCCATACAGGGTCTTTTACTTCCCCACTGAGTGCTACATTTTGCTTTGCGCACCCAGGCTTCCTGGTCATAGAAAGGGAAAAACCTTGAGAAGCGAGACGTGTAGCATTTCTTTTCAGCCGTGGCTTAATGATGTATTTCAAATCATAATGTGGAAAGGGGAGAAAAAAAGGTGAGGGGGAGGAGAGCGAGGCTGTGAACCCGAAGCACTGAATTCGAAATGGGCCACCCACCCCCGTACATTGGGGAAAATAATTGCTAGGAGGATTTTTCAGAAGCCAGGCTGTGTAGTTGCCACCCACAGCTTTGTGGACCTAGAAGGAAATGTATCACAACTTCTCTCCCCCACCACCACTACCACTTTTTGCTGGTGGAGAGGGGGAAGTGGCTTGTTTTTAGCTGTTTCCATCGCAGAGTAAGGGACAGGAGAGGTTGGATCTGGGAGAATCTGGAGCTCATCCCCCAGCGATTTCCCAGAATGTATTAGAAGCAGCAGGCGAGAGAATTGCTGAGGAAGACAGGGTTGAAAGTGATGCTTTGATAGGGCCCACCCTTTCAGGTTTCGCTGTCTTTCAGCGCGCATGAATTTTTAATCACTTCCTCCGGTTGGCATGTAACTGCCTTCTCTAGGGTTGCTTTCTGTGCCAGCTCTTGCCTTCGCCTCCTCTCTCTGTGTGTCTCTCTCTGCCTGCAAGCCAAGCAATACCGAAACCGACCGAATCAATTATTTTGCCTTACCTAGTCTTTCTTCACGCACGCGCGTGCGCATACACACACACACACACACACACACACACACACACACACACACACACACACACACACACACACACACACACACAGCCTGAATACAAAGCCAGCTCCCGATCTCTGTGCCTTTCAAAGATTAATGTTCGCATCTGGGTCGCAGATGCAGAAGCTGAGATTTGCTGCGGATGATTATGGAGGAGTTGTCCTGTTCCCAGGCAGCTGTTGTCGTTTTTATGTGTAGCCTGGCTGCCGTCGTTTCACCCATTTGTTTAAAGGGGTTTGACTCATACATCATCTCCTCAATCAGACATCTGCTTAGGGGAAGGCATGGTGCATATAGGCTACATTGTGAAAGTGTTACTGTACATCTCCTCTAATAATCATCATAATAATCATCATAATCACGTGCTGTCAAGTCAGTTCTAACTTACGGTGACCCTTTTCCAGGGCCTTCCAGGTAGAAAATACTCAGAGGCGGTTTCACACTCCCGTCTCCTAGGGGCGTCCTGGGACTGTGCAGCTTGCCCAAGGCCACCCAGGCTGGCTTTTCTCCTGGAAGGTACAGTCGGGGAATCAAACTCCCAACATCTGGCTCTATATCCAGACAGCTAAACCACTGAGCTATCTTCCTGTACATGTACACCTATGAATGTATGCAATGGATCTCTCTTCTCCCGTAGAGCAAGTATCTTGAGTTCTTTGGGTAGCTTCCGAAAAGCAACTGGTTTCCATAACTTCAACAGGTGTATCATGATGGTGTGTCTTTTCCAAATGGAATTCATGCTTGCATGTGCTTCCAATCCCCCCTTTTTATATTAAAAAGGGAATGCACTGGGGTCACAAAAATGCAGCCATTGGCCCACACCTTTGTCCTGTCTTGCTATACACGAGTCTTTTACCTGGTTTTTGGAACATGTGATCCCTCAATTTGTAATGTGTGTGCCTTGCCATTTCCCAGTGCTGATGCAGCAGAGTGAATGAACCATCTAGTCATTATGCAGGTCTTTTCACTTTCTTGCACTTATCTGTGATGTTTGCAGTTCAGTGTGGGTCCTCGATATCCTTAAAGGGGGGTACCCATCGTGTATGTGAGACGGTGGTGGTGGAAGTGGGGGTTTCTGCATGTGTGTGTCTTTCTACTTCATTGTGTGGCTTTCTATATTGTTCTTCTTCGCAACAGTCATAGCTGGCTGATAAGCTGAGAATTCCATATCAAATCCTTAAAAGCAGATGACGGTTAAAAATTACCAGATGAAGTTGTTTTTTTTTTTCAGATCATGGCATAAATCAAATTACAAAAGGATATTCTCTGTTCTTCTCTGGATCTTTAGACACGGACCCTCTCTTTTTGCCCTGGGCCAGAGAATGGGGCTGGTATCTCAGATAAAGAACTATCTGTTTTGTTTAGAACAGAACGGGGCAAAAGGCTCTTTCATTACTTCAGGTGCCAGCATTTCTCCAAGGCAGAAATTTGGAGCACCGAGTGACAACTCCAGACACACTCAGTGGGTTTTAGCTTCGGAGTCGAGGTGCGTAGGAATGCGCACTTCAACAGTCCACCCAGCTGAGGTGACCTAGTTTGTTACTCCTCCACACTTCATTCTGACAGGCTCCCTGCTGTCTTTAGAAAGACGCTGCATCGCTGCAACCCTTTTGAGGGCTAGGTTTTCCCACAAGGTGCGGTGGGTGAAAAACAGTGCGCAGCAACATGAGCGAGGAGTTTGCTGGAGCTCCAGCCCACAAGCTGGTGGCGAGGGGTTATGGGAATGTTAGTCCTAAATGTTCCCCACTTTATAACATGCCTCTGTGTGTGTGTGTGTGTGTGTGTGTGTGTGTGTGTGTGTGTGTGTGTGTAGATAGATAGACAGACAGACAGACAGACAGACAGACAGACACACACACACACACACACACACACCATCATGGGAAGGCAGGCTTCTCTGGAAAAAGAGAGCAGCGCTGGGAAAGGTGGAAGGCAGCAGGGAAAGAGGAAGGCCAAATATGAGATGGATGGACTCACTAAATGAAGCCAGAGGTTTGAGTTTGCAAGAGCTGAACGGGATGAATGAGAACAGACATTTTGGAGATTGCTCATTCATAGGGCCGCCATGAGCTGGAAGCAATTTGATGGCACGTAACAACAGCAACAACATGCATAAATGCATCTCTGTCCTCCCTCCCTCCCTCCCTCCCTCCCTCCCTCTCTCTCTCTCTCTCTCTCTCTCTCTCTCGCACACACACACACACACACACACACACACACACACACACACACACACACACACACACACACACACACACACACACACACACACACACACACACACACACACACACACACACACACACAGGTTGATAAAAGAACCATTGGAATAAGAGGTTGGCCCAGTCATCATTGCTGGGTTAGAACAACAGAGTCCTTTGATATCCTGAAGGCTAGAAGATTTATTGTGGCACAAGCGTTCCTGGACTAGCATCCTTTTTTAAATACTTGTATGAGTGGACTCAGGTATGAAATCTTGTTGATCTTGAAAAACAGCACAATGTGTGACACTGCCGCAACAGGCTCGTGTGGCACTTAGCACGTGGGTGTGTTTTTACCTCTAGGTAATAGTTCTGTAGTAGCTGGTAACAGCTCGGGCGCTTTCTGTGCTTTCCTTCAGCGATAACAATTATGTGTACCTTTGTATGTGTATTTAAATAATTGCATTGGGGTTTGTAAACAGCTGACAAACAAAAGCAGTCTTGTGGCATCTTAAATGCTGACAACATTTAATGGGACGTCTGGGTTCTGCAGCTCTTAAAATAATAATCTTAGAGCGGGAAAGCTGGAAAGGACCTTTATGGATCCTGGAGTCCGGCCCCTGTCAAGGCGGCCCAGTGGGGGAATCGAACTCCCAACCTCTGGCTCTGCAGCTGGAGACCTCAACCACCAAACTGTCCAGCAGTTTTTCTTTGGATGATTCCAGATTTTGGAAGTGAGCCGCCATCATCCCCAGAAGCTTGTGCAAAATAAACCTTAGGAAATCTTCCAGCCTTCCCACACCGCCCCCCCCCTCCGCCCCCAACTCCTTCATTGTATGCACAGCCTGGCCTAATTGCTTCCCATCCATCTGAAAATAAAATAAATCTATTAAGGTCTTAGATGCGAGTAGATTATGGAGGGAGACCAGAAGCCTTTTTTTTAAAAAAAAAAAATTGAATTGCAAACTGGGGATGTTTTTTCTGTGCCCCCTGCGTGTGTGCGTGGCGCGGGCACGGCTGCCAGGCTTTCCTTCTGCTCGGCAGAAATGCCGCCCTGCGACTTTAAGAATGCCTACCCAGTGAGTCAGCTGCAGCCCAGGCGTCAGACAGGCCAGGCTGAAGGGAGATAGCAGGAGGGAGGGAGGGAGCCAGGGAGCATGGTGGCAAAGGGGGGGGGGGGGAGAGAGAGAGAGAGAGAGAGAGAGGAAGAGGAGAAGGAAACGGAGGGAGGGCGGTCAGAGGAGGGAACAGCCACAGTCTGGGCTCCCAGCCTCCTGGCTAGACTGGAGAAACTTCTAATGGTGTTCATTCTGAACCTTTCCATCCTTCCCCTTGGCTGGAAGGGAGGCGGAAAAGAAGTGGGGGGGGAAGAGAGAGAGAGAGAGAGAGAAAGCAAGCAGGCAGCCAGACTGGGTTTTTGTTACACTCTTCCACAGTGACCTTGCCTGCAAATCGTAGGCAGGAATTCAGAAGAGGCACTCTGGGAGAAAAGGATGGGATGTTTTTCAACAAGGAGAAGTCGGGCGACCCAGTTTTCGCTCGGCAACAAGATGTGGCTGAGTGGGTTTTAAATAATAGATCGGAAAGGCGTTCCCCCCTCTCTCTGGCTCTTATCCCCGGTCTGGTTTATTGCCGTTTGGAAGTGGTTTTTGTCCAGGGTGGCGTTGTGAAAAGGTTGCGTGTGTCAAAGAAGCACAAAATCATGTGATAATCATCATCTCAGAGCTGGAAGGGGGACCCTAGAGGTCATTGAGTCCAGCCTTTGTCAAGGAGTCATTGTGGGGAGTCAAACTCTCAAGCTCTGGCTCTGCAGCCAGAGACCTAAATCCAGTTGTTCTTATACTTCTGCTCTCTGGGTAGATGCAGATGAGGGACATATTGGATCTTAAATATTTTTGTAGAGTCCATTTTAAAGCTCTGCTTGTGAAAAAACAGGAGAGATCATCATCCCATTTCCTGTGTGGGATAACATGGACCTTCCCTGCATTCTGTGTCACCTTTCCAAAGTACAAGTTTGCTCCCTTAGCATCCCATAGGATTTTCTTAATTTATATGATTATTTAGGTTCTGGAATACACATTACTTTGAGTTCAAGGTTTAGTTTTTTTATATCTGTCTGTCTGTCTGTCTGTCTGTCTGTCTATATCTATCTATCTATCTATCTATCTATCTATCTATCTATCTATCTATCTATCTATCTATCTATCTATCTATCTATCTTCGAGTTTTACAGGGGAAAAAAAGAAAGTATGCGCATGATCCATTAACTAACACTTCCATTAAATCGCTAAAATATTACATGATGATTGTAGAGGATAAAGCAACGGGCTGGGGCTCGGGAAGTGTTGGGTTCGAATCCCAGCTCAGCGCTGGAACCTCACAGATTCTGGTGGAGTAACCCTTGTAGCCAGATTCCTTAAATACCTCACATATCTGTTAGAATCTCTGTAAGCAATTTCCTGCTTGATGACCTGTAACACGCAGAGGGAAGAATGTTTTCCAGAATGGTCTTTTTGAAACTTTCTCCTGTGGCTTCAAACTCATCTAAGGCTGCAGTGAATTCTGGAGAACTCAAAAACGTTTCCCTGGTTCGTAAGATTTTAGTGATCCAGCAAAAGCATTGCTAGACCCATGTTTCTGAATCCATTACCCCTTGTGGCTGATAAGCTGCTCACTTTGTCGTATTGTTCCAGACTGCCTGCCCCATCTTAGTATGGGGTTTGATTTTATAGAGGCCCCTTGGGGAAGAGCATGCTGTGCCCAGCATGAAAAGTGGGGCCAGTAGCTATGTTTGGTGACAGAGTGAAGAGTAAACAGATTGAGATGCTGTTGACTGTTTATCTTCCTACATATATATAGGGAGATAAACAGTCAACAGCATCTCGATCTGTATATATATATATATATATAATTGTTTAAAAATGTGCTTATCCTTATCTGATCCTTATTGCCACCTCAGGTTAATCTTTCCCAGTATATTAAACAATAAACAAACAAACAACAAGCATCAGCAGAATCGGGCTCTTCCGCCTACATGCCTTTCCATCGCTCACACCTCTCAAGTCAAGCTCTGCTTAGGCCAGGTGTTTCAGACAGTGGCTTAGAGGAGTGTGCAGTGGGAAGAAAGGGAAAATTGATTATGCAGAAGTGACTTTAATTAAAACTTGTCTTTCTTGTCCTCCTCCTCTTGTTTATGTCTGTGTGGCAAGGCAACCGCCACTCCCTGGAGTGGGAAACTTCTGCCCGCTGGTGCAATCGGGAGTAATTTTGTTTGTGCCAGATAGTTATCTCCAAAGGAATGGCCAAGAATAGGGGTTAAGGAGAGGACAGAGGCAAAAAAAAAAAAAAAAAAAAAAGCAGCGTGTTTGCCTAGGGACTCCACCTGGCTGGCGGCCCTGATAACTTTTTAATGGCTTCCTAATGGAGAATGTGTGCTCCTCAGTCTGTCTTTCACTCATTATCCGGCAGCCCAGGAGAGAAGCATTCTAGGGCGTGGGGGAGGATTCCAAGACAGTAACAGTTCCCTCCTGGGTTGGATTAATGAAATCCTTCTGGGGCAAACAGGCAAAAGCATGAACAACAACAACAACAACAACAACAACAACAACAACAACAACAACAACAACAACAACAACAACAATTTTAGAACTACAATGCTGGAAGAGACCGTATAGATCATCACGTCCAGCCCCTGTCAAGAAGGCACAGTGGGAATCGAACTCCCGACGTCTGCAGCCATAAAGCTAAACCTGATCTAGTATCTCACGTAGGCAGCAGAACAAGTGACTTCTAGGTGGCTCCCTGATGTGGAGTTCCCAGCCCTAAGGAAAGTAGACCAGCTCCCTCCATCTTTTCCTTCCATCTGTAGGCTTCTCTTTCTGATGGGATTTCACATTGGCTGTTGAAGAAAGGGCTTCCGATTATCTGTGTTGTACGTTTTTGGTGAGGTCACGAGGGGAGGGCCTTCTCAGGCATTTGTTTCAAAACTGTAGGCCTCCTTGGGTCCTCTTGAGAAGAAAGACGAGGAACAAATATTATAAATAAGAAACAAATAAATCCAAAACTGATCTTGTGAGCTGCCTCCAGTCACATTTCTCGGGAACAAGACAAGACAGAGATCAAATCAAATCAGCCAGACAAGTTGTCTGCACAGCACCTATATAGAAGAATTTATGTATTGCTCTTGTATATTTCATTGCTAAGAAGGAGCAGCTGATGGTAGGGCATCACCGGGTTATTGAGGATTTGAGAGAGAGGTTATATATTTACATGAAGACTCTTGTGTGTGTTTGCTACACAGACATGCTTACACTAGTTTTTTTTAAAAAAACCAAACAGTGACCTGTCCAGGTACACCTGTCCAGAGGAGCACACATACTTGCTGAGACTATATACCAATGAATCCATGGTGGATTTTCTGCCTAGTCAGTGCAGAAGATAAGATGGTGTTCATTCCATTCCTTATCGATTCTGAGGGTAGTAGAATGATGGTATCCAGCATTTGATACATGATGCGGAAACTTCAAGTGGTGCAGAATGCGGCGGCCAGACTCCTTACTGGAGTGACAAACATATCTCTCCTACTCTGGCCATGCTGCACTGGCTGCCCATCCGTTTCCTCATTGACTTCAAAGTGTTAATCCTTACATATAAAGCGCTAAACGGTTTAGGACCTCGATACTTGGTGGGACACTTACTCCCAACTAGCTCTACCCGTGTCACCCATGTGAGCCAGGAGGTGAGGCTGAGGAGCCTGACGCTGAGGGAGGCCCGGAAAGAAAGAACTAGAAACCGGGCTTTCTCGGCGGTGGCTCCTCATCTCTGGAATAACTTACCTCCGGAGATTCGCGCTGCACCCTCGCTGGGTACTTTTAAGAACCAACTAAAAACATGGATGTATAGGCAGGCCTTCCCTTCCAGTTAATTCCTGTCCTCTTTCCTTTTTTTCTCTCTTTATTTGATTTATTTTTATTTTTCCCATCTTATAGAATCATTTAATTAATTAATTGTTATAAATTTTTTTAGAACTTGTTATCCTTATGTTGTAAGCCGCCTAGAGTGGTCGAAATGACTAGATAGGCGGGGTATAAATACAATAAATAAATAAATAAAAATACATTTCTATACTGCTTTTGTTGCCAAGATTCCCTGTGTAGCCTTGAACTTTAGAATGGTAATTATTTTCATCCTTGCCTTACCCGTATGATGTTGAACTGAAGTTGGTAAAGTGGTGACCCACTTAAAAGCTAGAAGCTGTGTAATGGGCTTTAAGGCAAAGATGCCATTTACAGCTAAAGTTTCTGAACTCAAGTCGCTGCCCCTTTCTTTAGATCGAGGGAAAGGTGTCTCTTTTTATTACTCTAGCGAAGTCTCAATTGCAAATTGTGATTTGGGGAGAGGAAATGTATAACCTATTTGTCAGTTAACTTTTTTTTTAATTGATGGAATCAAGTGTCTTGTGTAGTGGGTTGTTTGTAAATAAATGGACCCTTTCCCATATTTTGTCATATAGGTACCATCGTTACATTTCCAGCTGTGTCCATCCCATCTCTAGTGCAAATTTCTGTCACCATCGAATTATAGGCTGAAATCTTGTTGGATAGTGATGGAAAAAGCATAATCTTTAGGAGGGAATTGCCATAAGAAATCTCTGTAGGCATGATCTGTTGCCTAAGTGCAACTCGGACTCTTGATAGGGCTCTGAAAACTCAATCCATTTCCATTGGCTTGGACAGTACATGAGGAGGGCCTTATTCTGATCATTGCTATCAGTTCTGAGGTTGGGGTTGACATTTTATTTTCTGTAGCACTACAGATAAACAGCCACGAATGCCACCGCCACTTGGCAGTATTATTCCTCACCACTGCTGTCACCGCCGCCACCCATTCTGGGACTAAATATGTCTGCTTTTTCTGTGGGTTTCCCTGCATGCAGGTCTTATTGCTTCGCCAATACAAGCCCAGCTGAGTGATGCTGATGAGATTTGGTCCTACAGAAGAATCCGCCACCAAAACCCCTCCAAAAAAAAAATCTGAGAAGTGTGCAATGGAATAAAACTTTGTGTTGGAGCCAGATTTAGCAATTTACTTTAATCAATAACACAAATACATGCCTGAGTTGAGTTCCACTGATTTCTGTAGGTCAGGTTGTAAGGGCTGGTACATCTAATCCCAATTTACTGCACTTTGCCTTCTTTTAAGAAAGACAGCTTAATAATTGTTACCTTTTGCTTGGTCCCCCTTTAAAAAAACTACCAAAATATTTAACAGTGGTTAAAATCCTATTGCGTAAGCTATCCTGTGGAAGGCTGGTGATGTCATCAGCAGGGGACCATTTTTAGTAAGCAAATATTTCTTCCTCTTCTCCTGTGGCTTTTCCAACACCTTGTAATAACTTTCATTGCTTGGAAGCCGTGGAAGCTGCAGGACAAGAGAAGGAGGTCTTCCGTTACCCAAAGTTCCCCCCTGCTAGTTATAACATATGGCGGCATCAATTTTTGCTAATTAAAAGGCTTCTTCCTTCCATCCTGTAGTTTTTGCTGCTTCCACACAATGATGAAAGGAATTTCACAGGAGTCAGAAAAGCCACAAAGCATAAGTAAGAAAGTTTTCAGTTACCAAAAATTAACTTGCTGATGACACAGAACACCCTTCTGCAGGCGTAATTGCACCAAATTAATTTATACTGAATCACTCAAACGTAACTGGATTAGTCAGCTGGGGAATTTTAATACTGCTCTGGAAAGATGAATGGAAGGGTCTGCAGTGCTGTTTTTGCAACCTATTGTCAAGCCAACAATACAGATGCAGTAAACCACAATGTGAACAAGCAGCATGGTGGTGGTACAAACTAGGAAAAAAGCTTTGTATGTGAGACACAAGACACAAATTATGGTTGACTGTCCCCAACCAGGCTAGGATCACATATGTTAGTGAAACTAGGATTTTTTGGGGGGTTCTATAAATTATAACCCCAGATAGGTTTCTGGCTGCAGAGCCAGAGGTTGGGAGTTCAATTCCCCACTGTGCCTCTTTGAGAGGGGCTGGACTCGATTCACAGGTTCCCTATGTTGTGAACGCACCACTACATGTGTTTGTGTTCACATATGGGCATACAGCTATACTAAGTTAGGTCAAATCTATAGTTCAGGAACTCACGGAGGGCTATATTTTCAGGAGGAGAGGAGTGCTTTAAATGGATCTCTTATTGGTGTATTGGTGTGCCTTTTGTGTTTTCGGATGACAACTCCTGGAATCCCCCCCGGGAAATTTTAGGAGTTGTGGTCCCAAAACCACAAACACGCACAACTGAGCACTGAGGACACCAGGAGATTTAAAAGGAGAAAGGAGGGAAGGACTGCCCTGTACCTCACTCTGCGATGATGACCTACCTACCTGTCAACATCGTTGGATGTCTTTGAGGCAAGGTGGTTGATGGGGGAGAAGATCGACAGAGCCATGGCTTACTGTCCTGCTGCCTAATCGAAGTGGCCCGCCAGGGACAATGAAGTGCCAAAAAAAAAACTCCAGCTAAGCAGTCTCTGCTTCTTTTTGTCACCTGTTAAAATATTTTTGGACAGAGCATTGGTGGTGGTGGAAGGGGCAGCAGGCAATGATTCTTGGCGGCATGTCCCTCTTTATTTATACGCAGATTTCTTTTCCAAAACAGGTTAAAGATTTATTATAGACCTTCTTGAAGGGTGATCAGTTTGTAGGATGACTGAAGAATGTGCCTGAGCAGCTGTCTCATCTGTGTGTTTACCTTCCTGACCAGTAATGTGTGGTTTCTTTTTTCTTTTCTGTCTCGGCATATAAAGCCACATGATCTACTACTGTCTGTCCTCTGTCAACAGCAGTTACTTATTTGACCTGCCTGTAATGCAATCTTACTCTCTTGAGAGGACATCTAAAATAAGCCAGTCCGTGTACCCAGGAGTACAATTTATCAAAGGTTACTCTGAATCACATCTCCTTAGGTGAGGTAGGGAACAGGGATAATGATCATTACCTCCTGGGTTTCCCTAAAAATGGCCAATAGACTCCTTTCTCTGTTCTCTACAAAATATTTTCCAATTTACCCATTTTAAGTCGTTAGATTGGTTAGACGCACGACAGGCTAATCACAGATATACATCCCAGCCTAGTAACTTTGATTGGTCTGTTTAGAAAGCTGAGTTAAAATCTTATATGGAACAGATTTATTTATTTATTTGCTATTCTCCCTTTCCTCTAGTGAGCTCAAGAATCTCTTTGTCCCATTTCTTCTGAAGAAGCAATACGAGATAGATCAGGCTGAGATAATTTGCCTGTTTCGTGGTCACTCCAGTGAGCTTCATGGGCCAAGTGCTGATTTGAACCCAGGTCTCTGAAACCATAACCTAACTGCGCCACCGTGTAAGCAAGAGTAGGGGTTTACGCAAGCTTTCACGTTTGGTCTCCTGACACATGTGTGATTGTCTCTTTGGCCTCTTGCAATTTGTTCCTCCCATCGCAGAGGGACCCTATTTTGTAGTGCTTCCCCAGCCGTCTGCTTCTGAGTTGCGTGGCTTATTGGTCTTTTCTGTCAGGCCCAGTTGAAGCATGATTGCAAATACCAGACGTGGAGGCTCCAGGGACTGTTTCAAAAAGCTTTAAAGCTAGTTCCCCAAGGAAAGGCATACCTCACATAGTTTGTGAGAGTGGAGGGGGAGATAGCTTAGAGAGATGAAGACAGCAGGAGCTGCCTTTCTGCCTCCCACCTTCCCTCCTTCCCTTCAAAAGCCAAACTTTCCTGTCTCTGTCCAGCTGGTCCTGTAGTTTCCCTGTTTAGATTGCGGAGAAGGCAAGAGGGAATGAAACAGTACTCCAGAGGCAATAGAGTCGTGCAGTTTTGAAGAGCAGCTATGAGAGGCATTAAATAAGGAATAATAAAATTGGGGAGGAGGAGCCCTCTCCCCACAGCATCTTCTGGAAATTCCCTTCCAACTACAGTAGGACCAGAATCACGTAAATGCTGTCCTCTCTGTTCCTCTGTTGTTAAGGTGCCTCGGAAGAAGAAGACAGGATGTCAGTTCAAGGAATAGTCATGGATATTGCTCTGGATCAGGACTGAGGAGACCTGGATTCAAATCCCCCCTTGACCGTAGAAACTCACTGGCTGTAGTCCAGTGTTCCTCAAACATCTCATGTACCTTAAAAAAAAAAACAACCTAGGAGGGTTGCTGTAAATCAGAAGTATCTTGGCGCCACAGTGGTGACCAGGATGATGATGATGATAATAATCATAGAACAGGTTTCTGGCCAGTAACAATACTGGGGTCTTTGTGATGCAAACGGGCTCCAGGCATGAAGGGGCAGCAGTCATTTCCACAGGCAACCCCTAAGAGAGTTAATTAGGATGGTTGTGCATTTGAATGCTTCTTGGATGTGTTTATTTGTTTATTCGTTTTTTTGGTGTTCTAGCAGGTTGAATCTCAAAGAGGGGCAGTAGTGAGTTTCAGGCAGAAATTCCACTCCCTCCACCCACCCATCCACCCATCCTGCTTCTCTTTTCCTGGTGCTGTCAACTCTCTGAAGCCTTAGTCCTGAAACTTCAGGTGCTGAAGAGAAAGAAGGCAATACAATCTGAGCCTCAGACAAGCAGTGGCAGATCCCATAGTGCCTGGAGGGGGAAAGCTTTGGCTTTGCTTTCCTCCCCACATGCCCGCTTCAAGGCTCGACAGCTTCAGAGAGCAAAAAAGGAAATGTCTTGGCAGTCCCAGTACTTGTTTTTCTAAGATGGTGGGATTTCCCCCCCCTCCCCTTTTGCACAGTACTGGAGTCGAAGGAAAACCAGAGTGCCATGACTACGTGGAATGGCAGCGCTTTTCAGACTTTAGAGCTGGACCACAGTGTAACAGAAGACAAATAACACAAACGTCTCGTGCTGGGTGGGATTACAGGCTGTAAGAAGGGGGTTCTGGTGGCTTAGATGAATGCTGTTATCTGAACGCTTCTGGAAAGGATCCCTCCACTTTGGCTGTGGGGCTTCGCTGTGAGTCTCGCCTTTACCTGTCGCTTCTCTTGCCCCTTTCCGACCCTCTTCACCCCTCTCTGATCCCCTTCCCACCATGGGTCCATAGGTCCAGTCTCCCCTGACGTCTTACATGAAAGGGTTCAGGAAAAGTTTGTGTGGGGGGGGGACACGGGACTGGAACCTCCAGGATCAGATTCTGAGCATTGTTGTCTCAAAGGAGGGGACGGGACATTTTTTAAGCTTTGAAATTGAATGTTTCTGAGTGCTGCTTTCATTTCTGCAGGAGGGGGAAAGAGCAGGCACGGGTGAAGCACCATAAATCCATGTAAACTGCTGGTTTGGGTCAGATGTGGGTGGCTGATGTTGCAAATTTCACCATGTTACTCCCCCCTCTGGCCTGTGTTAAATTCATCTCCCTTTACCACCCCTACCACCACCCCCGTTCCCCCTAGAACAGTTTTTGTTTTGTTTTGTTTTGAGATCATTGTGGTTCGTTTTACCTTCCTTGTGCCTTGATGGGAAAACCAAGCGGTTCAACCACCTCCAGGCTCTCTGCCACCTTCTCGATCCTTCTCTGTCCTCTCGCTTTTTCTCTTTCCCCCCCCTCCCTTCTCTGTTTGTGGAGCTGGAGGCTGGCAAAGGTTGACTGTTTTGTCGGTTTCTATGGAAGAAAGAAAACACAAGTTTGCCTGTGTTTTAAGGCAAAGAAGAACGAGGGGAAGGGAAAAAGAGAAAGCGAGAAATCCGATCCCACTGGACTCAAGAGGCAAAACGTGGATTTTTCTCATAGTGAGATTGGAGGGGGAGTCATTTCTCCCAGTCTTGTGCTTCCTTTCTTAATAGACACCTCGCTGTTCAGATCGAGCCCAGAATATCAAAGTCATCGGGGTGTTTTATGAAAGTGGAAATTTCCCTAGTTAGAGCCCCCGCACCTTGACAATCCAGTAATGTCAGAGCAAAGGAACCCACTCCTCGTGACTGTGTCGCTCTTAAGAACACCGCCATTTTCGCAGACTCCGAGTGGCAAACCCACTGTAAGAACACAGAAAGATTTCTTGTAAGTAAGAATCTCTGAGGTTCTGCCCTTTCCCCCCCCCATCCTCCCTTTCTCTCCCTCCCACCAATTTATGACTGACAGTCACAGCTGGAACAGGATACCTTTCTGCAGCTGTTAAAACTGCTTCTCTTCAAAACACTGGGATGGGATTCTTTGCAAGTGCTCTTGTCTTGTGGAACTCCCTCCCACCCCAGTGCCTGCAGGCTGGTCTCCAAGAGCCGTTCAGCTCTCTCTCCACACCCTTGTTTTGTTCCCGACTCCACGTTTGAAGGCCTGCTAAGGAAAGCCAGGAGGGTTTTTTTTTCCCCTTTAAAAAAAATTCCTGAATTGAGGCTGAACCTTTGTGCAAAAGAAGAAAGGGGGGGGGGGGAGCCTGTAAAACAGAACTGGACGTGAATCTGAAACCAGATATTGTGTGGCCTTGATACTGGGTTTCATTATAATTCCAGAATTCTGGAGGAAGCTTTTTTTCTTCTTCTTCCCTCTTCTCCTTCGGTTCTTAAATAGAGCTTAGGATCCTGTTAAGAATTGTTCGGCGGGGGAGAGATTCTGTGGTTGGGGCTATTTGGCATTGGAAAGAGAGTAAGAAAAGAAAGCGCAAATGCAGTGAAACTTTCCTGAAGGAGAGAAAGAGGGAGAGAATATCACCCTGCCGACATCTCACTGCTTTCCTATTGCCAGGAATTTTCTTCCCTTTGAGATCTCTATTCACAACCCTTCCGGAAGACTGCAGTTTAACACATGTCATGGCCATCATCGTTTTGGAACTAGAGAGCTTGAAAAGACCCTATGGATCATCCAGTCCAGCCCCTGTCAAGAAGGCACAGTGGGGGAATCAAACTCCCAACCTCTGGCTCTGCAGCTTGAAGTCTCTGAACTGGTGCCCTTCCATCATTCCACATATCATGGCCTGATCCGCTGGCAGGGACAATAGAAAGTTGTCATCCAACATGGCTGGAAGACATGTGTTAACCTGTATACCTGACCTGGCTCAGACTGTAGCACCCATCATCCCCAGCCAGCTGTGAGGTGCGAGAAAAGATGCAAGATACAGCCACAGAGTTGCCCCACTCTAAACGGTTGATCCTTCAAACTATTGAGATTTTAGTCTTTGGTTATATTTATAGCCTTCAGGAAGCCAGATGCATCTATAGACAGATGTAGTGATGTTAGCTAAGTTACACCTACTTGCATCAGCGTCAGCACATGAAAAACTCAAGGATCAAGCAAGGATCTGTGCCTTTGGTGTTGCAAGGATACTTGGTGCGGATTTTTCTGCCTGAGAGCCATTGTGGTGCAGTGGATAAAGTGATAGACGAGTGCTCAGGAGATCTGGATTCGAAACCACCCACCCACCCAGCTATAGAAGCTCACTAGAAGGTGGCAGTGGTGAACCACTCATTGAACATCTCTCACGTATGTGAAAACCGTATTAGGATCACCATAAATCTGATGCAACTGGACTGCACAGACCGCCGAGTCTCTGTTCAACCAAAGTTTTTTTTTTTTTAGCTAGAATTACAACTCGTAATTTGTTTAGTCAGTAGGGAACTCGGCTAAAGCTCAAGTTTATATTTGACAGCATAATTTTTAATTGCTGACATTGTGAGCCGTGGTGCTTTAAGCAGTGAATTTTGACTGACATTATTGTTCCGGAGCTAACATACCTTCTTGGCAGATGCAACGTAGCTTCGACCTAGAATTTCCTGGTATCTCTATATTAAGGAAACACCCTTTATTCGAAAGAGCTCCCCATCTTGTTCTGCTGAATCACAGACACATAATAATAGGATGTCCTGTTTTCCAGGCCACTGCTTGTTGATGTGGTTACTCTATCCTTGCCTCTGGATTTCTGGATAGTTCAGTGGTTAAGGCATCTGGCTGTGGAGCCAGAAGTTGGGAATTCAATTCCCCCACTGGGCCTCCTTGACAGGGACTGAAGTCGATTATCAATAGGGTCCGTCCCATCACTGCAGTTCTAAGATGTTGGTAATGATGATGATTTGGATGAAATGCCAAGACCAATCTTACTTGCTTCTCTCTTGGTACCCGACATGCCCTGTCCATTTCAAGGATAATATTTGAAAGCAAAGGTGTGTAGAATTTTGCTTTCCAGACTACAACAACCCAGATTCCACAAACAGTGTGGCCAGTGGGGAATTATGCGGTTGGCAGATCAAAACAGCAAATTGGTGTTCGTCTACTTTAAAGTAGACTCCATCTGTGATGACAGATGTGCTGGTGGCACAAAATAAATCTCTGATACAGCCAGAACGTTGTGTTTTCTTTAAATTGTATAATACCTGCTCTGTTTCCTGTTTCAGATGCTGGATATAATCTTATGATACTTGTAAAAGGAGGCTATCCTCCCCCCTCAAAAAACCCATCATAAATAGTACTTTTTGATTCTTTCCAATGGGTTCTGTTTGGGCTAGGGTGTTTTCCTCTACTACCCCAGAAGTGGATGCATGCAAAGTCTGTACCTAGAGCCAAAGAAGGTCTCTCCACCCCCCAGGAAGGTTAAACATTCACTTCCTATAGGCTGCAACAAGGCAATTTCTGGTCCTCCCCATTAAACTTTCCACCATCCCTTACCCTTTTCTGCCCTAGAGTGAAAAATACCAAGGGCACAGATGTCCAAATAATCTTTTGAAACAAAAATCTTCTGGGCCTCCAGTTGTCTGAAGCAAGGTAAATATCTTTGCTTCTCTAGCTTGCTTAACATGCGGTGCCCTTCATGGTCTCTGGCATGTTCTCAAATAAGTAAATCAAGTAACAAAATGCATGTATCTTATGCACTCTGTTCCACCCCAGCAGTCAAATCTAGCTTCACATTTGATTCATTCCAGAGTCCAAGGGTTCTCACCTAAGAATCATGAATGGTGCTCCATGGGGGAAAAGGAGCTTTCAAAACATCTTATTTTTATCTTAGTAAAAGAGAGGGACCTTGACTCCTGGGCTGCTAACATAATATATTTATGCCTCTTTCCTTCATGCAGATGCAGTAGATGTTAGTCCAAAGTGATGAATACACCCTTTCAATTGATGGCTTCTGCATCTCTGTTGCTTTATCATTGATGCATTGGATCTCCTCTAGTAAGAATAATAGGGCAATAGGCAATTGGACTTAGCCCGGTGAAAGTCTAACAAAAGGTGTACTATACATGCACAGTAGTGATTAATTCATTAGCAAGCCTGATAAGGTGCAAATGTGTGATTGGAAAATGTTGGCTGTGATTCCTATGTATATCTGAATGTACAATTAAATTAAGTTTCTTTAAAGAACTGGTTAATTAAGCGATTCAGTGTCCTTTTAAAAGCAAGGCAGTGAAGGAGCCTGGGGCACCATTTTTAATATTTTTTTTTTGAGAAGTGGAAAGAAAATCCAGATCATTTTTGTATGGGAAGGATGGCAGGCTGTCCATGTTCTCCCCCCCTCCCAAAGGTGGGGCAGGTTTTTCCCCCCTTGGAAAAAACACCAACTAAAAGTTTGTACTGTACTTCCATGGAGGTAGAGAACCCCAGCCAATGTTGAAAGGGAATCCAGAAAGCAAACAACTGGGTTCTTTCTGAATAAAAATCAAACAAATCTCTTGAGGGATTCTTCTTAATGTAGAGTTGCCACGTTCTTGGAAATGGTGGGCGCCTTGTGTGTTTGTTCCAAAAATAGCTTACTCTTTGGTGATACGTTGCCTGGGGTGGCTGGGAAAGACCATGTGGTTTTATCTTTCATCACTCCTTAATCAGTGATATTACTGTGTGGTCTGATTCTCCACCCTTCCTGAGAATAACGTTAACTTAGATTTTTTAAAAAAAAATTGATCTGTTTGTGTGTGTGTGTGCGCGCGCGCGCGCGCGCGCGCGCACACACACACACACACACACACACACACACACACACACACACACACACACACACACACACACACACACACACACACACACACACACACACAGGCGCCCAGTTTTTGAGCCTCTAAGGCACATCTAACAATACAAACAACAATCTGTGGATGCCATTTCAAGGGGGTGGATCTGTGTACGCCACATGTTGACCCCACATGATGTCTTCCAGAGAGGCAAGATGTAGGTACTGAAAGCTTGATTAGAAATGCACCCAAAGCTAACTAAGCCAGGTTCAGTTCAGAAACATAGTACTACAAAGCTCTTGGTCCTTGTCCCCAGTCAGGGGCCCCCTGAGGAAATGATGTTTTCGTTCATGCCTGAATAGGATGTAAGTGAACATTTCCCACCCAGCATGGGGAAGGTAGCCACTTAAAGGAGTGTCAAAAGGAGAAAGAGAGAGAGGCACATTGCTAGCGCTGGAGCGTGGCCATTCTTATCACTGTATTGCTAGAGAAGGGGAATGGCGCCCAAGGAATTTTCTGTTCTGGTGGCAAAGAAAGAGACTGGAATGGAGGGAGGCACTGCGCATCTTGGTTTTGTTGGCACTATTTCCTACTGCGTCTCAGGCAGCAAATTATGTCAGGCCACACCTGTTCTTTCCCAGAGGCGTCACCCACCTCGCTGTTTTGTACCATCCGCTGACCTCAAACCACGGACAACCTTAATAGAGTCTTCCAGGCACAGTTGTGCTTTGGGCCCACGTGTCGCTTCGCTCAAGGCCAGGGCACATGATCCCTTCATCCATACACACCCTGGGTGATGTTCAAGGACTGATTTACCATTGCCACCTCCTGTTGACCTAGAGATCGAGACCATCATCATCCACACCCTTGGATTCCCGATCACCATGGATGGGCTTCAAAGCTGGACAGTGAAGAAAGATGACAGGGGGAAAAAATGATTTGTTCGAAATATGGAGCTGGAGGAGAGCTTTGTGGATACCCTGGACTGCCAGAAAGATGAACAAGTAGGTCCTAGAGCAAATCAAGCCCGAACTCTCTCAGGAGGCAAAAATGTTGAAACTGAGGCTATCCGACTTTGGGTACATAATGAGAAGGCAGAATTCTCTGGAAAAGACAATAATGCTGGGAAAGGTTGAAGGCAGCAGGAAAAGAGGAAGACCCAATACGAGATGGGACTGACTCCCCAAAAGAAGCCATGGGGATGCATTTGCAAGAGCTGAGCAGGGGAGTTGAGGGGAGGATATTATGGAGATCGCTCATTCTCGGGTTCACCATAAGTCAAAGGCGGCTTGATGGCATGACATCCTAGAATTTCCATGGCCAAACGGGGATTTGAACCCATTGTCTCCTGAGTCCTGCACTTTGAGGTACAGCAGGGGAGTTTCTGTTCTCAAACGGCATCAAGGGAGTGAGTTCTCTTTGGAAGCATGACTCAGTAGCAGAGATAAACAAAAGGAGGTGAAGGGTGGAGAGGACGAGAGTTAGACAGTCAGTAGACTGGCGGTTATAAAGGTCACTGTTGTGCAACCTTGGAGGTACTAAATATATGGTGTGTTTAGAAATAACATTGTCTCCTTCCTGTCTAATTATACAGACTTTGCTTCGAAGGCAGGACTTAAGGTTTGTAAGTTCAGAGAGTTTGATCCACGCACGGAGGAGTCAGAAGATGGGAGAAGATACCACAGGGACAAAAGGAAAAGTATTGCAACACCTTTAAGACGTTTATTACGATGTGAACTTTTGTGGACGCAGGTTGTAATCTACAAAAGCTCGCCAGGCAAAAACTCTGTTGGTCTGGAAGGTGCTGAAATACCTCTCTCTCTTTGTTCTTCTTTTTGGTTTTGTTGTTGCAGAAAGATGACCACAGCTGTTTTCCCAGAAATTATATATATAAAATTTCCAGGAAAACAGCTGTGGTATATATGGTGCTCCAGTGTGATAGTTAAATATTAAATTTTTAAAAAGCAGCAGGAGGGGATTATCTGCTAGAGATGGGATTTTCAGATTTTTTAAACTACAGACCCCATAATTCTTCATTCTAGGAGTTCTGCCTGACAGGCATCTTACAGACAAATGAGGAGGAAGGCTTAGCCTGGAAGGCCTTACTAAGCCCAGCTTCCTCTTCAGAAAGAAACTTCCCAGCTAGCACTGGGGCAGGAAAGAGGAAGCTTGGGCAGAGCTAGGCCTAGCTGGGACTCAGAGCCTTCCAGCTTAGGCCTTTCTCCCAGGCGAGCCACATTTAGGTGCCTGTCACGTAGATCCCCTAGACTTGTGGGATTTGAAGTTGGAAAAAAATCCAAAAATTCCATCCCTATTAAGCCCTCTTTGCCATAGCTGTATAGCTCTGTAGGTTGGAGGGCCTTACTGTACAGCCAGGCAGCAGGAGTGCATCTGCCCCTTTCAGGATGTTTGGCCACCACATTTGTTTCCACATACACAAAGACCACATGTGGCTTTCTTTTGTTAAATGTAGCAAGCTGAGTACTTCCTCTGTTCTTACTTTTCTTTTTAGCTTATGAAGAGACTCCTTCACTGGACCTTTCTTCCCTCCCCTTTTTTTGCCCTTTTGGAATGATCAACAGTTTAGTTTAATTGCGCTCGATGTTTGGACTGCAAGGGTTAGTTTATTTTGTCTGTGTGTCTGGAATATCCACTCATTGTCAAGGACTTGACTTGTCTCTTCAGACAACATGCAGTCTGAGAACCTGCGGTAGTTCCAAAGTCTTAATTACTTCGTTATATAACAGTTGTTTTCCTAGCTGTTTTCTGTGTCTGTGATGCCAACTGATGCAACAAACTGGAGCAGCTAAGTTCTGGTTAATGTTCCCTACCTCCCTTTGTCTCTTTTGAGTATCAAACCAGGTTCAGTGGTAAACTGTGATGGTGTCTAGAGTACCAGACTATTTTTTTCAGATTTGCTGATTTTATGTATTACAATGCATGTAGAAGAAAGGTTGAGAACCGTCAGCTGGGAACTTGAGCCCTTCGTATCAGAACCTTGCTTGTGGGCGTTCCAGCACTGGTTTCTGCAGAAATAGTTCCAATCCATCATCTGGTGACGTTTCATGACAGTGATCCAGAAATAGTAAACCTTTTGGAGAGGTTTAGAGGTGCAAAACGTTCTGTGAACTACAGTTCCTACACTTGAAATCCCTCTCCCCATCATAAGAGGAACTTTGCTAAGCTTTGTAGTTTGGGTGGTCTAATGCAGTGGTTCCCAAACTCGGGTAACCCAGGTGTTCTTGAACTCAAACTCCCAGAAACATTCACCTGTGCCGGCTGGGGGTTTGGGGAGTTGCAGTCCAAGGACACGAGGGTTACTCAGGCTTGGGAACCACTGGTCTAACAAACATATATCTTCCTTTTATGCATGTAGAAGTGCCTTTAGATGAGAGCTGAAACAGCACATACAGTGTTTTTCATGGACAACATGGACCACAGATTCTGCGCCCCCCCCCCCCCTTTTACATTCCTGGTAGAGACCACATTGGAAGATTTCAGGAGAAAGCTTCCAGTATTCTCTGCAGTGTTTATATGTTGTGATACTTTGTGACAAAGTTCAGCATCTGTTCTAATGGACAAAAACATTGAGTGATGTCATCAGGTGCAGTAACAAGCAAGGTTGCCCAAATCTTTGCTCAGAAAAGCTTATATAGAAATAATATAGATAATATGGGAGGCTTCCAAAGAATGACTTTTAGGGCATAAGAAGATCTTGTGATCTTATTTGATACTTAACCCAGCACATTCCTTAAATGACCTTGGGGATTACAAAGCAGACGTTTTCCAAACACTTAAAGAAACATTAAAATAATGTTCTCTTGTGTAAAGTAATTGTGCATGTGCACAATTGTAATTGTAAGTGTGGAAACTGGTAATGTTTGCTTTTCTTTGTAGTTGCTAAAACGAGAATTGTGTGTGTTTTTGGGGGGGTGTTTCTGAATTTATGAAGGGAAGGATAAGCAGTTAATGTGGAATTCCCCCTTCTGTCTTACATTGGCACATATGGTGCATTTAATGGAATTTATAGAGACAACACATGGGAAATGTGGCTTCAAAAAGTAACCTTTTTTGTAGGGCAACTTATTCGTGGCATAAAATAGGTGTTGGTATTGGGCAGGGGAGGAGCTGTAAAGCTACTAATTTTAGAGGAATTTGACTCTTTTTTTATTTTGGCTTTTTAACAAATCTGCCAAATTCTCCTCCTCTTAGAACTGCAGAGCTGAAAGTGACCCTATTGATCTTAATTCCAGTCCCTGTCAAGGAGGCACAGCGAGAAACCGAAACCCACCCTCTGCCTCCACAGCCGGATTCCTAAACTACTGATCAGTTCTCCGGATATGATTAAACGAACATGGAAATGAGCACAATGAGCTGCTCTTGGAAATAGGATTTATATTTCACACACTGTGGTTGAACAAGAGGTCTTGATTTTCTTCAAACTGCTGAGCCAGTGTTGTGAATTATCTGAGATTTGATGCTGTGGCCAGTTTTAAAGTCTTTTAGGAGTGCTTGTGAAACCTCTTAATCAGAAACCTTAGGAGCACACAAAACACTCTATTGGTACGGTTTGTTTTCATGTTGTGTTTATTTTTATACAATTTCTTTCCCAACCATAAACAAGACCACATTCCCAGGTGACTATTGGTATAAAAGCCCCACTGATTTTAGCAGGTTTCCTCTAATTGGGATTAACATTGAATTTAGGCCTTAGAACTTATTGCATCTTTGTTCTTCAAAGTTTGACCATTAATTGTGTCTGGTAGCATTCTGTTGCTGATTTATGAGTGCAGAGGCAAAAAATGTGAAAGTAATGATGACTGACTGAGGGGTATAGGTAGCATAATCAGCATGTGGGCTGGATTTTGTCAGCCGACGCAGTTTATCTTTGTTGTTGTTCAGTCGTTAAGTTTAGTCATTAAGTTATGTTGTTGTTTAGTCATTAAGTCATGTCCGACTCTTCGTGACCCCATGGACCAGAGCACGCCAGGCCCTCCTGTCTTCCATTGCCTCCCAGAGTTTGGTCAAAGTCATGCTGGTAGCTTCGATGACACTGTCCAACCATCTCATCCTCTGTCGTCCTCTGTCGTCCCCTTCTCCTCTTGCCTTCACACTTTCCCAACATCAGTGTCTTTTCCAGGGAGTCTTCTCTTCTCATGAGATGGCCAAAGTACTGGAGCCTCAGCTTCAGGATCTGTCCTTCCAGTGAGCACTCAGGGTTGATTTCCTTTAGAATGGATAGGTTTGTTCTCCTTGCAGTCCAGGGGACTCTCAAGAGGCTCCTCCAGCACCACAGTTAAAAAGCATCAATTCTTCGGCGTTCAGCTCAATGTAATTTATCTTACAAGTGTGCAAATAACCATTAGGATTCTGGACTTTGAACTAGCAATCTTCTTCATCTCTATTGGCTTGGATTGAGAATTTTCTAGTATGATCTCTGGCAGTGGTTTTTGAGATTTCTTAGTAACATTTTATAGGACTACATGTAAAGAAGGACCCCAAACCCAAACATTTATTTAAAATGATCTTTATCAATAACTGGAAAATAGACTATTAAGGTAATAGTCATTGGTATTCAGAGGTATATTTCTTTAGAGCAGTGGTTCCCCACCTTGGGCCCCCAGATGTTCTTGGAGTAAAACTCCCAGAAGCCTTTCCCACCAGCTGTGCTGACCAGGATTTCTGGCAGTTGCAGTCCAAGAACATCTGGAGGTCTCAGGTTGGGAACCAATGCTTTAAAGCACAGAGGTTCCATTTTGCAGTATTAAGGAGGCTTGCCTGTGGATCATCCAGATTACTTTGATGGGGTTTATTCCCAGGTATGTATACCTAAGGTTTGAACTCTGTCTTCCACTGAAGTTGCCTAAGCCCCTTTTAAAACCACTTTTGTTTGAAAAGCTAGCCTGGGACTTGGTTTTTAACACTGTAATTTCAAGTTCTGTTTTCTTTGGTAGCACTCTGAATTCCTCGCAGCTCTCTACATTGTTCCTTCTTGATGGCGGTCTTAAAAAGATAGTGGCGGTGCTGGGGTTCTCTCCACTGTTTCCTCTCCACCCCTTGCTACCTTGCATTTCCTTTATATTCCTCCCCACCCTCCTAGTTTCAACACTGGCAGTGTATTTCATCATGATTGAACTGTAGTATATAATTCATTGAGCTGCATTGAACCATGAAGCCATTGTCTGGAGAGCAAGAGGGGAAGAGATACAGGCAAGTTGAGCAAATAAAATGCTCTAGGGTGGTGTGTTTTTTGCCAAGAAAAAAAAAGACACAGCTAATACCAGTCTTGGCTTGTGAATGGTAAAGTGATGGGCAACTTGAATGAGTCGAGGAGGGGAATTTGCTTGGGTGGACTCTGGAATGGCCTGGCCAACATCAGCTCCTTCTGGCTGAACCGGAAATGATCCAAAGCACTTGGAGCTTCTCGTGTACAGCAGTGGTTCTAAATCTTTGCCTGTTTAGATATTTTGAATTTCAGCACCCAGATATTGGTGACGTTGGGCCAGTGCTCAAGGATTATGAAGGACGAAGTCCAAATCATACAGCATGAGAAGAAACTGAGAACCACTGATGTAAACTTTCCTTGAATGCAACCTCTACCAGCCATTTCCAACCTGGTGACCTCTAGAGTAGTGGTTCCCAACCCTGAGTAATCCAGGTGTTCTTGGACTACAATTCCCAGAAGCCTTCACCACCAGCTATGCTTGGCCAGAGTTTCTGGGAGTTGCAGTCCAAGTACCCAGGACCTCATAGTGTCCCAGTTTATTGGTGAGGCAAGCTGGAGCTGGTGTACAACATTTCTAGCATCAAGTTAATGAAGGTTGATCAACATTGCCCAGTGGTTTCCCCAGTTCATGGTACCAAACCCCTGATAGGGGTCTTTACACATAGGGTTCTCCAGGTAGGGGCCATCTGCCTTTCAGCATGACACAGTGACACCTTGCTTCCAAACAACTGGACAGGCCAGCTTTGTGGAAGGTTGTCCGAATCGAACCCAGCAGTGAAGAATCCTTCATCCCATCTACCCCATTGTCTAAGTCGCCACATTGAGTTGAATCTAGCAGCTGCCATTTCAGGGTGCTCTTTCTGCTGTTCTTCACGAGACTTAAACCTTCGCTGCTTTTCCTTTCACAGAAGGGCCAGGTTTCTTGTAAGGGAAATGCAATAATAATAAAGAGATCACAAAGCTATACTCTCCCCAGCCTCAGTTACCATATTAACTCAAAAAAGGTTGAGGTGGTGGGGACACAGTAACCTCCGTTTGGTCAAATTTATTTTTTTTAAAAAGTTGCTTCCATTTTTTCGACCCATTAGGAGGACAGGCATTGAGCCAAACCCCCATTACTTACAAATATGAATGCTCTCCTCCACCGTCACAGCCCTAGTTGGCATTTCTTAAGTGATCAGACATGTCGAACGGAGCTTTTAGCACGGAGTTTTCTTTGAATAGGAAGGGCCTGTGGGTTTCCAAAGCAGAAAATCCCAAAGTATGTGTCATCTTGCCACCTTGCCATGGAGGTAATATAACCCCAATAAATAATTGACCAAGTTACCAGCCTAATCTCCTGGGGGTGGGGGAGAGGAGTGGTGCTGGTTGCCGTGATGTGCTGTTCCGAACCTTGGGTTGCGTACAGACATGGGTTCAAATTCCAGTCAGGCGTGAAGCAAGTTTGAGATAGCTTTGTTCAGTGCTCTGACTGAGTTATGACTCACTGGGTTGCTGTGAGGATAGAAGACAATGAGGGTGCATTATAGTCTTCCTATGGTTCGGAAAGGCTGGCACTTGGTTGCAGAGAGCATAATTTGTATGTGCAAGTCTCCAGTTGGATACTTGGCACCTCCATCTTGCCGTAAGCCAATGCCAGCCAGTTTGGATGGTAAAGCCCTCCCTTTCCCCACCATAGCACGCTGCAGAGGTTTCAGACAACAAATCCCATGTTCCTTTTGGCAGAAATGCTGTGCTGCTGGGCACCACATTTGCAAAAAATCTGGAGAGTGGCACGTTGAGGGAAGCCCAGGGATTCTCGATCATCAACTCTCCTTTCCTCAACATTGAACTAAATATCCCAGAATCCCTGGACCGTGGGCTAGGGATTTTAGGAGCTGGTGGCCAAACTGGGAATCCATTGTGTAGACCCCACATGGTTCCCCACCTTGGATCCCCAGATGTTCTTGGACTAAAACTCCCAGAAGCCTTCACCACCAGCTCTGCCAGCCAGGATTTCTGGGAAATGTAGTCCAGGACCCTCTGGGGGCCTGATGTTGGGGAGCACTAGGGTAAACAGTATTGAGCGATGTGGCATGGCAGCCTAATTCAGCTTCCTGTATGAGCGCCCATCTGTAGGGCACGTGCCTGGCATTTGCATGTAGGGCTGTGTCAGCCTATGCTGTGCAGTGAAGGCAATGGTGAGCTAAGCAGAACAATATACATCTGCTTTCTATACTCCTCTTTAAACCAGTCCTTTATTTGGAATGACGAGGACTAGAAGGGTGGATTTCCTTTTAATAGAAGGGCTGTAGTTGAACAGCAGGGCATATGCTTTGCATGCCAGGGGTCCCAGGTTCATTTCCTCTACCATCCCAGAAGCAGGAATGTCTGGAAAAGACCTCTCTTGTGAAACCTCCAAGATCCTGTCGGGAGTCAGTGTCAGCAGTATTCATCTCGATGGGACCAGCGGGTTGGTGTAACACAGCTCCTAGTCTCTTAAAGCAGGACGCAGTTTCCTTAAAACAGCATGCCTGAAAGACCCATCGATGCTTTTTGTCCCCACCCCTCCCCACTCCTTGTCCAAATAACTTTCATTGAGTTTCTGGTCAATGTTTAATTTTCCTCCCATCTAAGTTTGCAGTGCAAAGCTAAATGGGAGGATTTTGCTCTCTGAAATCATGTTTGCTTTATGAATAATCTGCAAAATGGTGGCACGGGGCCGCAGTTTTTGAAAGGTGTGGATGCCTGACCCTAATGAACCTCTCTTCTTTTTTCTCCTCCTCCTCCTAGTGTTAGGATAAGTGAAAAGCAGAGTGCATGTTGTGTGTTTCATAGTTTGTTGTCAAATTGCTTCTGATGTAGGCAACTCTAGTAGAGCTTTGAGGCATGTGAGATGTTCAGAGAGTGGTTTAGTCTTGATGTCCTTCCTCTGTGAGTTTCCATAGCTGAGCAGGGGATTCAGAGTCAGGACTCCTTCATTTTAGCCCGACAGTCCATCTGCTACAACACCTAAGCCACATTGTGGGATGACATTTAAATCTAGAGTCTTAGGACAATTAAGGAAAGAGTTGATTCTGCTGAAATCAGTGAAGCCAACTTGTGAACAGGATTCAACTTGGATTCGCCTATAAAAGTCGCCTATAAAAATGTCCCTTGTCACGTGGCTTTGGGATATTTTTGTGACCCCTCCTCTGGAAACCAAGTAAACTCTGTATCAACTGATCACGGCAATGAAAAAGATCTGCGACACCTTTAAAGCTAACAGCCTTTGTTTGCCATAAGCTTTCTTGGGCTATAGTTCAATTCTTGAGATGCATGTAGAATCATGGAATCATGGAGTTGGAAAGCCATCAAGTCCAAGCCAAGCCAAAGCAGATCTGAAAGATGGCTTTCCCATTTTCTCTTGAATGCCTTCAGCATTTGAGTGCTCACCCAAGTACCCCCCCCAAGTCATGGCTTCTATTGTTGTACTGCTCTAACAGCCTGGAAGTTTTTTCCCCCTGATATTCAAACAAAATCTGGTTTTCTGTAACTTGAGCCCATTCTTACACAAAGAAGTAGGATACAGTCTGTGAAAACCTTAAAAGGTAAAGGTAAAGGTTCCCCTTGACAATTGTTGTCCAGTCGTGTTCGACTCTAGGGGGCGGTGCTCATCTCCGTTTCCAAGCCATAGAGCCAGCGTTTTGTCCAAAGACAATCTTCCGTGGTCACATGGCCAGTGTGACTTAGACACGGAACGCTGTTACCTTCCCACCGAGGTGGTCCCTATTAATCTACCTGCGTTTGCATGCTTTCGAACCGCTAGGTTGGCGGGAGCTGGGACAAGTGACGGGCGCTCACTCGGTCGCGTGGATTCGATCTTACGACTGCTTGGTCTTCTGACCCTGCAGCACAGGATTCTGCGGTTTAGCCCACAGCGCCACCACGTCCCTTGAAAACCTTACGCCGCACGAAACATCCGATAAGATGCTGGACTTTTTCTGTTTTCTTTGCTGCAGCTGACTAACCTCTGATTTAGAGTGTTTTAAACAGGTCTTCCACCTTGTTACCTTGAGGCAGAAATAGGGAGGGGCTCTCGGGCTTTCCAGATGTTTTTCACTGCGTTTAAATCTAAGCTGGCGAGTTAGGAATGCTTCCCTCCTGTGAGTCCAACTCCATCTAAGGCAATGGGTCCCAATCTTGGGTAACTCCGGTATTCTTGGACTTCAACTCCTAGAAGCCCTTCACCATTAGCTGACTTGGGGTTTCTGGGAGTTGCAGTCCAAGAACACTTGGATTACCCAAGGTTGGGAGCCACTGGTCTAAGGATTGCATTTTCTTTAAACACCCCCCCCCCCCCCGTATTGTTTTTCTGCTCTGCTTCAGATTTTAAAACATGTCTTGAGGCCCTGCTCGATCTGGGGCCAGAGAAAAGTGAGTAAAAGCAACAGGGCCTTTTTAGTGTTGGACCTTTGCAATGGAGCCCTTTCAAGCTTTCCTTCTTTCCCGTCTTTAAATAGAGACAAACAATTTTGGGGGGGGGGGACATCAGACTTTTAGTATGTGATTCTATGCAAAATTAATAGCAGCTTTTACTTAACGCTGTTTGTAAAAAAAAAATCTTTTTTTTAAAATTGACCCCATTTTATTCTAATTGAGCATCAGTGGCAGACTTCTGTGTACATTTGAGGCTGTTCAGAGACCACAACCCTGAGACTGGAATTTGGGACTGAGCAGAAAAGCTGGTGGGGCCCGCTCAAGGGAGAGGACGGGACTGAATGCATGTTTCCCAAAATCTGGAGCTCAGAGCGCTGGTGACAAATGCTTCCCTGTTGTCTTTTTTTAAAAAAATATTATTTGGGCTTTGTAAAAGTTTGTAGGGGGAAAAATAAGGATGGTTTACTGTGGCCTTTTTGTTGTCGTTGTGGGAGAAACTCAAATAAAGCTGCTCCTTAGAACCCTTTTATTGAAAGAAACTCTCTCTTTCTCTCTCTCTCTCTCTCTCTGTGTGTGTGTGTGTGTTTGAAACATTCTTTTCTTTCACTTCCTTTCCTCACTTTCTCACCTCCCTAGTGCTCCACTAGGAAGACGTGATTTCATACCACTGCTCTCGCCCTCTTCCTTCCACTAAAGTAAGTGGAATTACTCAGTACTTTGCTTTAATTGTTCTGAGTCCTTTCGGAGTTCGGGAAGAGGGGGAGAAATGTGCACCAGAGAGAGAGAGAGAGAGAGAGATTCAGCAACTCCAAATGTGATGGAAAGGTATAATTTGACCACCTACCCACGAGCTGCTGTACAGTCATTTTAATGGCCAGGTGCCTATCAGGATTAAATCACCCTGTTCATTGCCGGGAAGGAGGCAAAATACCTTTTTTCTTACTTCTAGACCTGCCTGCCTTTCTTGGTACAAGAGCTGGGTGTGGAGGAGCCGGCGCTGTTTGGATGGGGAAGTGGAGAAGCCCAAACAAATCCCCCAGGCCAAGGAGTTCCTCCTTTCGTTTTGACTCCTACCTGAGGCTCCTTCCTGAAGGATCCACTTGTTTTGTAGGAAGCAGCCGCCGCGGGCAGAAGGGCGGAAAGGGTGCCTGCTCTCGGCCGCCTTGCTCTCTCAAGCGACAGAAGACCCAACTAGAGTTGGCTGGCTCGTCTTGCTCCTATTGAACTCTCGTCGGTGGACGTGGCTGAGGGTCCTCCTTCGGGAGAAATGAGGGGCACTGTTGAAAGCGGTTGACCTCTTCCTCACCCTCTTTTGTTATCCTGGTATCTTTATGGGGCCCCCCACCCCTCAATTTTCTCCACCCCTCTCCCACCTCCCCAGAGAAATCCTGGGGCTTTGCTTTCTCTTTTCAGCAGGCACCTGGTCTATCATCCTCAGAGTTCGATTCCTCCACAAGGCCAGCCTCCTTGACAGGGTCTGGATGTGATGATCCATAGGATCCCTTCCAGCTGTGCAGTTTTGTCACGACGACGACGACGACGACGATGATGATGATGATGATGATGATGAAATAATAAAAGGAATAGTAGAGCTTGGAATGAGATGCCTGCATATTTTAGTGAAACCAGATTTCTGTCTCCTGGGCTTCTAGCCGCAAAGTCTGCAGCTGAGCCACCTGATGTGCAGGACCAGAGTGAATTTGGAGTAAAAAAAAATAATTCAGCAACCCATGCTGTTCTCTCTCTGTCTCTCTCTCCCTCTCTCTCCCTCTCTCTCCCTTCTCCTTCTCTTCCTTTCTGGTCATAATAATTGTCTGCTGTAATCATGTAGATGGGGAGGCTGGATGAGTAGGGGGGGGGAAGAGAACCCGCCAACAAGGAGGGAGGGGAAGGCACAGAGAGGGAAGCATTGTGTCACCATGATAACTCCACCAGCTGTGGATGGAGCCGGACTATTGACGAATCTTTGGCCGGAGGCCAGTGTTTCCTGGACTCAGATATAATTCAGGCCGAGGGCTGGGGGGGAGGAGAGAAGGGGGGGAGGGTGAAAACCAGACAGAGCAATTGATTGTTAGTTTAATGTGATTTGACATCAGGGAAAGTGGAAGTAGAGGACAGGGGAAAGCCACAACCCCAGCTCTGCATTAGCAGCACTTTGACATTAGAGAATTGATGGCTGCCCCCGTTTCTCTCCCGGAGACAGACTTCACAGAATCCCAGGCTAGGGAGAGATGGCTGGGCTTTTGAGTATGAACAATATTGTTGCTGTGGAAGAGACCCAAGGCGTCTTAGAGGCCGCCTCCTTCCCTCCCCGGCTTCTTAATGGCCCGGCACCTAGGAGAGAGGGGAGGGGTTGGGTAGAGCAACCAGCCAGCCGCTTGCAAATGGCATCCGTCCCTTGTGAAGGCCATTGATAATTGCACCGGACAGGAAAAGATCACGACTATGATTTGTCAAAGTGACTTGGGAGCATCATCAGCCGCATTTGTTACACCAACCCTGCCCTTGTCAGCAGGGGGGCTGGCGTTATCTCTCGTCTAGCAAACTCTGTCAGGCAGGTTGAGCCGTTAGGCTCCATAATGAGCTTAAGGAGGAGCGTGGTGTGGTTGTCTGCTACTGTAGGAAGGATATAAACCCTTCTTCTTAAGCTGGGAGTCATCCTGGATGAGAGGATGATGACTGCTCCTGTTCTTGTCTCCCACCCAACCCTGTGCATCCCACCTTAAGTGGTTTGGCCATTCCCATTGTGTCTCCTGCAGTGGTGTGATGCACTTTGGGAAATTGCCAAAAAGCAGAATGCATTTTTGTTTGTTTTATGGGCTCCCACAATGTTAAGTTGCGGAGTCCTAGTGGTACATTTCAAACAAGGCCCTTTGTGACGGAAAAGCTCCTCTGTGTCCTAGTGAAGTGACCCTCAGATGCTGTGTTTGTGTATGGAGAGTTTGTGCTGGTTTTTGTTCACACACACAAACACACACACATTTGTGTGTGTGTGTGTGTGTGTGTGTGTGTGTGTTTCCTATTTTTCTTTCTTGGCCCAGATTGAGTTCAGACTCTTTAGAGAAGCAAAACAGCTGTTTGGGCAACACAGAACTCAATTTAGAGACCCAACAATGCAGACGTGGTGCTAAGATGAATAACTGAAGCAGCAACGTAAAATCCAAATGACCAGAGCGCTAAGCGGTTGGCGACTTTCTGAATAGATCAGCCTGGGCAACCCAGCGGACTTAACAAGGAGAGTGTTCTACAGTTCTTGTGCTGCTACTGAAAAGACCCTGTGTTTCCTTTGCCGAGCTTCCAGTAACGATGAAATGGAACACCAGGCCTCTGAACTTGAGACAGGTGCATACCTACACAGTCCTTGAAATAACCTAATCCTAAATGCTAGAGATTTTATAGGGGCCTTTTAAAGGTGCAGTGGTTATATTGCAGTACTGCAGTCAAGACTCTGCTGACAACCTGAGTTTGATCCCCGCAGACTCGGACACCCGGCCCAAGGTTCACTCAGCCTTCCAACCTTCCAAGGTCTGTAAATTAAGTACAGTACCCCACTTGTCTAGGCGAGGCAAAGTATAGCCTGCGTAAATTGTAAACCACCGAGAGAGTGCTTTAAGTACTATGGGGTGGTGTATAGAGCACTGTACTTAAACTGAAAATGGGAACAAATAGTTTTTTTTTTTAAAGGGAAGGTGGTTCTTCTGCCTTTTCTCTTATTGGCTCAGAGAAGTGTGGGGCATTATTATGGAAAACAGGAGAAAGTTCCATGAGAAGCAGCCATTATGAGAGGAGGAGAGGGCTGGGGCCCTGTTTTTTATGGAGCAAGAAATCCTGTATTGTTTACTCATTCTCTCCCAGACTGCAAAGTGCTTCATGTCTGTCCTCGTGGAAAATGTCCCCATGAAAGGACATTTGTACCAGAGGATTCTTTGCCCCATTGTTCTTTTTTTCCCTTTTTAAGCCAGTTTAACTTGCCATGTTCTGTGTTAAAGGCAAAGGTGCCCTGCAAAACGCATTATGTTTTGCTTTATTTTGAAAGCGTTCAGGGGAAGAGAGAGAGCGAGTGAGAGAATGAATTGGGGTGTCTGTGTGTGTCCTAAATCAGGAAACAGACAAAGCAACTCAAGCCAAGGAAATACACTGTACGGCTAGCATCAGACGTAAACACCGGTTCCGAACAGGATGGATTTAATTTAAATAAAGTTGATTTTCCATCAGCATTTCTAAAATTTAAATCAATTAAATCAACTTTTTTTAAAAAAACGATTGATTTTTTATACAGCCTGGTTCCAAGAAGGAATGTGCGGGTCACACTGGAGTCCTGGCAAGCTCTCTTACCCTCCACCTTTCTTCCTCTGAGCTGGGCAAGGTGGCCCTGTAGCTAAAATGTAAAAATTCTATTACCATAAAAAGGAGGATTTGTTATCTCTACGTTGCGTGAGCCTCGTGGCGCAGTGGTTAAACCGCTGTACTGCAGCCAAAACTGTGCTCACGACCTGGGGTTCGATCCCAGGTAGCCGGCTCAAGGTTGACTCAGCCTTCTATCCTTCTGAGGTCGGTAAAATGAGTACCCAGCTTGCGGGGGGGGGGGGCAGGAATGTGTAGCCTGCGTAATTAACTTGTAAACTGCCCAGAGAGTGCTTGAAGCCCTATGGGGCAGTATATAAGCACCACGCTTTGCTTTGCTTTGTTGCAAGTTGTGTTGCTGTTGGGTTTCGGTTTGTTTGTAATTTGTAACCATCTCCCCCCCCCCCCCCCAGTTTTGCCAACTGTTTCTTTGAGTTGATGATGACCCTGGCCAAAGGAACTGTCTTCCTCAACGTCCTCTGATGTATCTGGGTCTCTTCTCTGTCGAGGAAAAGCAGGGGGTGGAGTTAAAATGTGTTCCTGTGTGCCCGTGTAGAAGGCTCACACATCTTCCCTCATTCCCGTTTTCCCTTCGGTGTCTGCATCATTAAAATCGGGCAGTCACTTTTCTGTTGGCTGATAGAGATACAACATGTCCCAGTCTGGCGAATGAAATTTCGGTTGAGTGCTTGAGTTCAGTGAATGTACTGTAAGAGAAACTAGGTCATTCCTTGCAGTGGCCCTGTTGACTCTTGCAGGTGGAGTCGGCCATGTGCCGACTGCCTTTTGCTTCCTCCATCCTGTGACCCTCTCCCATCAGTTAAATTCCAGCTGTTTCAATGGCATTAGCCAGCATCATCTTTGCACTGTTGGGAGTCCTCGCCCGTGCCCAGGTGGACCTTGATAGCCAGCCGGGTGATGTTGATCTAAGCGAGACGATGCAGGACATATTCTGTGTTCATAACTGTTCCTGTCTCTAAAGTCACATCCTCCAAAGCAGTGGGAGATCCAGGTTGCTTGGGGCTTTCAGGTGGAAGAGCCAGGAGGTGGCATGTAACGGATGTGGAGCCTGTGGGGGGGGGGGATACAGAGGGCTTGAACATGCCTTCTGGTGGGATGGGCTAGATCTTTGCTGGAAACCCAGGAGGTCAGTTCAGTGAAGAGTCAGCCATGAGGGGTGACCACATCTCCTCTTTTCAAAGGCCGTCTTCTCTAACATGGAGTTCAAGGTCGAGGACCAAGAGGAGGGCGGTTAGCCAGGAGAAGCTTCCGTTCATATTTCTGGAGGATCATCCTGTTTGCCTCCTTGTGAAAATACTTGCTGATGGCTTCTTGCAGGGAAATTTAAGGCCTCTGCAGGTGACACATGAGAGGTTAAGGCTGAGTTTGTGCTTGTCTGCTTGGTGAAGAGTGGCTTTAAAAAAAAAGAGTAGTTTTATGTTTGGTCCTGATGGTCTGGTTCACATCGTCCTGATGATGAAAATGCAGGTTTCCTTGAGATGGCGTAGCGCTCAAAGTGGTGGGATGGCTAGGGTGGTTCAAATAGGTTGGTTGAATGAAGGTTGTAATCTCCTTTCAATCCATCTGCCTTTTTTATATGTTATTACTCTCCAATCTTCTTCTCAAGTTGCTCCGCAGGGGGCTCTTTACCGCAATTTAAGTGCAATCCAGTTACACGGATCCTGACAACCTGTGTGCGCTCTGACACCCGTAAAAAAAGGCGGGCAGAGCAGATGGCATCAGCTGGGCAACCTGCATTCATGAGAAAGGAAAATTTGCTGAAAAAACATCTGGGGTGGGGGGACTTGGTGGTAAGCCCACGTCCAGAAACACCAGCTTGTTATGATCCCAGAATGTAACTCACCAGTATGCGCCAGACTATTAGGCAGCTGGCTTTCCCAAAGCAACTCGCTAACAGCCAGTGTGGAAAAGCACATTGCTTTAAACAGAAACCCTCCACCGCTGCCACGGGTTCGAGTGTGCGGCTGTTTCTTTCATTCTGGAATTTTTCTACTTTCCAAATAAGTATGCATCTGAAGTTTTCTGGAGCATTCTCTGTTCCACACTCTTCTCTCTCTGCCCTAATGCTTGGACAACAGAACTGTTAAAATCTTCCTTCCGTAAACCGTTTGTCTCCGTTGGGACATCTTTTAAACTCTTATAGTTTAAATTACAGTCGCAACACTGTTTGGGTTTTTTTTTTTTTTTAAACCTGTTTCTTGGCTGTCTGGGTTTTCTAGGTCATTGGGTCCTTGTTTTCCCTTTGCATTCATTCATTCATTCATTCATTCATTCATTCATTCATTCATTCATTCATTCTCTCTCTCTCTCTCTCTCTCTCTCTCTCTCTCTCTCTCTCTCTCTCTATCTATCTATCTATCTATCTATCTATCTATCTATCTATCTATCTATCTATCTATCTATCTATCTATCTATCTATCTATCTATCTATCTATCTATCTATCTATCTATCCGAATTCAAAACTAGGAAAGAGTTTCTTCATTGAGATGGAAGAACTACAGCAGAGTTTTGAAAAAGTACACTTCTGCAGAGCCTGCCCATGAGCAGAGCCCCTCAAAAATGTAACTTTTAAAACTTCCCAACTGGGTCCCCCCCCACCTCTCTCTCTCTCTCTCTCTCTTGTTTTTTAAAGGGAGGCGGCTTTTTGCTCAGGCCAAAGAGCGACGCCGTGTTCCGAGCGGCACAAAACCCGGCGCAGTGTGGGAAAAATGGGGAGAGGTGAAAAAGCGTACCCTCCAGGGCGCAAGGCGACAATGGGGAGTGTGGGAGTGTGGGGCAGCCCCCTCCGCCCAACCCTCCCTTATCCTTTGGGAGTGAACTGACAAAGGGCCAGGCTGTGCAAAGGAAGAAAGAATGGGGGGGGGGGGAATGACCTGTCCCCAAAGCCAGCCCTGGGGTTGAGGTCAGTTATTCTGGCCTTGTGACTGAGTAGCACAAGGTCTCTCCCCCCCCCCCCCTTTGTCAGCCTTGAGCGCTGGCTGACATGGACGCCTGGATTTGGAAAATGAAACCCAGGGAGGGGGGGAGGGTTCTTTTTAAAAAAAATCCTTTTATAAAAAAAAAAAACTCTGCTGGATTGTGGAAAGCATGGCCTTCTCCCCCCCCTCCCCAAACCGACACAGACCACGAAGGGCCCATTTGGGAATGGGGGGGCAGGGGGAGATGACGACAACAGTGAACAAAAGGGGGAAAGGGGCCCCGAGTCCCCTCCCCGAGCTATTGTTTTCCTGCCCGGGTGCCAAATTAGTGTGACTTCCCTGACCTCTCTCTCCGAATGAGAGCTTCGGGACACCTGCCACCCTGAACAGCTGAGGCCTGGCTTCCCAGCGCTGCCCCTCCACCCCCCACCCCCACCCCCATTTTTTCCACCACCCCCCATCCCGGCCTTTGCAGAGAGGGTAACAAACCTTCCCATTATCAAATCTGTCTTTCCCCTCCCACCACCAACCCTCTCCCTCTTCTCCCTCCTCCCAGTTAACGGTGCCCCCCCTCCCCGGTCTTTTATATGATAAGGTTGCCATCTGCTCCGAAACTGATTATAGGCAGTCAAGGAGGAAGGGAGAGAGGGGATGTGTAGCTTCAGTCTTCCGGGTTCTTTGCAGCCTGGTCTGGTTTAGGGGTGAAAACGCCACCATGGGATCAGAACCGCCAGCAACGTTGGGTGCTTGCTCTCTCTCTGCCTTGAAGCTTCACCCGTCTTAGGGGCAGCCCTGTGGATGAGAGACTTCCAGAATGGCCCCCTCATCCTTGCAAACTCAAGGCCACGGCTTCCTTTATGGAGTCAATGGGTCGCTTGTTTGGGCTGCCTCGTTTCCTGCTGCCATTATTGTGCTTTCTATGTGGTCTTGTCTTCTTGAGATGTGCCCAGTCTTCGTCCCAAATGAGGGGAACCCCCTGAAATGAGTGGGTATTAGTATTTTCTAGTGGTTCTCTCTGAATTGATACTGACCTTGGATTTTACCCTTGCTTCCCCCCAAACGGAAGTTTTCCTCGGATCTGATCTGGCATTGAAGGTCCCCCCCCCAAATATGCAGAATCTCTCTGGAATGTTATTGATTAGGTTCTATTAAGACAATGCTTTTTCCATAGTTGTCACATTGATTGATATAAATTCATTAAAACTGCAGGATAGCTCAGCAGTGGAGGTCTCTAGCTGTGGAGCCAGAGGCTGGGAATTCAATTCCCCCCCCCCGGGGGCCCCTGACAGGGGGGTGGACTGGATGATCCATCAGGATCCTTCGAGCTCTGCAGTTCTAAGGCTGTAAGATCATCTTGTTTGCCCTGACTGGCATCAGCTTTCCAGCATTACGGACAAGGATCTTTCTTTCCCTGCATGGAGACGGTGGTGGCTGAACCTCAGCGCTTCTGCATGCAGTCTCTTAGAAGTAGATCGCGCCCTGTCTTGGAGGTAGACAGCTGGTGCTAATTGTCTTAAGGGAACTGCCCTGTACATCACCTAAGGAGGAGTCCATCTAACGATGTGCTGCTGGTCCGTCTCGTAGCTCACGGCTGGGCCACCTCCTGGGTCTCGAGATACATTTTACACACATGCGCGAACACTGATCCCGTTGGCTTTGTTATACTTCTTGAAACCTTCTGGAGGCATATTTCTCCCATTTTAGAAACCGGAGTGTACTAAAAGACCCTGGTTTTCTGGACTTGTTTCTGACTGCTCAGGAAGGCCTCTTTCCGTCTGAACGTATATTTGTGTCCCCTCTGGAGAATTGAGCCTTTTGGAGTGCCCTAATGGAGAATGGCGTATCTGGATCTCCCTGTGCTTTGAAGCACTTACACTTGAAAGCCCCTTTTTAAAAATAAAGAGATGCTCATCCTTCATTTGGCTTGGCTCACGACTCCCCATGTGCACAAGCTCCATCATGTCAGGAAGCCTTAGATCCTTTAATTGGTTTCTATTCACCTGATCCCATTTCCCCCCCTCCCCTGGAGCAGAAATCTATTTTTCCATAATGCCCCCTTCTGCCGCTTCTCATTACAGTCCCTCGTCCAAAGAACCTGGCTGAATTACTCTGTTAAATGCTGTGCACCGATCAAGCATCCTACATGGTCTGTGCCTGGTACAGCTTTTCATAGGGAGGGTGTAAGTTTGCTTTTTAAACATATATTTTTATTGTGTGTGTGTATTTTTTTACGGCTTTCTACACAAAACCCGTGATTTTGAAAGAAGACACGTGAGAGGCTTTCTTTAGAGATGGGCACGAACTGAACCACGAACCGAGAGGGAAAAAACCACAAACTGGGCTGGTTTGTGGTTCAGTTCAGGGATCCCCTTTTGCCAAAAGGAAACAAAGGGCTGAACATTTTCTCCCTTGGCGCTTTGTTTTGCTTCGGCAAAATGGGACGGCCGCCCTTCCTTCTGCTCCCGTCGGCGCCTTGCCTTGTCTTGAAGCCGCCACCGCGGCCACGTCCGCCACCAACCTGCAAAACAGCAGCCCCAATTCCTTGCGCATGAAGCTGTTCTTGTTGCCTTGTGCCCATGCGCCTGCAACGCAGCTGACAGCTAGGCACATGCGCAGGGGCAGCAGGCCCCGGCTTCCATGCAAGGAGCCGGGCCTGCTCCCCATGCGCATACAGTAGCCACGAACCATCAGGAACCGCCGGTTTTTCGGCTCCTGCCCATCTCTGCCTTCCCTTGCCTTTGCGGCAGTTTGGACGCAGCTTGGTTGTGAGCAAAGGCAGGAAGTTAACCAACAAGTCAGGTCATTGGCTTAGAAATGAAATCCATACAGATCTACAGTGGCATTAGATGGTCTTTATAAGCAGAGGTGGAAAAGGTCCCTGCTTTGGGCAGTGGTCCCCAGAATCCCCCAGCCAGTGAGCCTTTGGGGAGTCATTATTCAAAAACACAACTCTTGTTCCCTTTCCTTCAATCATTCTCGGACTTAAGAGAAGTTACAGTAGCAGTGGTCCCCCCCCCCCTTTCTCTCTCTTTTTGCCCCAATGTGTCATCCAATTGTGGGAGTGAGGTGGCTTCTTTGCTATTCCCTAAACCTCGGAAGAACGGGAGGTGGGATTGTCAATAAACAATGCACAACCTTAAGAAGATGGTTTTAAAATGAAAATAAAATAAAATACAAATGGAACGCTGGCCACAGGCAGAGTTTCCTAATCCAGGCTGCTCGGCCACTCCGTTTACTTCTTCCACTTCAGCTTTGGCTTGCAGTGGAGCCCACTGTGTTTTCTTGACAGGAGCTGAACTCAATCATCCATAAGATGATGATGATGATGATGATGATGATGATGATGATGATGATGGGGGAACTTTAAATTGGGGTTAAATCATAGTGCTCTCCCGGTTCCTTGTTTCACTGATGGAGACAAGCTGAGATACAGCAACCATTTCCACATTTCCTCTGTCTTGCGTTTTCCATCCAGCTGGCTAGAAATGGCTGCAAACTGAATAGCCCAGAGTCTTCCTTCATCTTCTCCGCATGGGCCAGTCCACCCACTAGTGAAGCAAACGGGCCCAAACTCATGCCCACCCGTTGTGCTGAATGGCGACTCCCACCATGTCTAGCCAGTGTGGCCAAATGGGGATGGTTATGGACCGTGCCAGGGTTAAGAAGAGGAGACCAAGGGCCTGCTCGGGCAGAGGAGTGACTGCACCCCGGCTGGCTCTGGGTTTTTAACCCTGCATTCATTTACCGGGTTTGCCTCCTAATGGACTACTTTCTGCGGGTTGTTAGGTTGGTTTGCTGGACAGCCATGGACCAGCGTTGTCTGCAGCCCGGCCTGTTCTGGGATAACCCCAGCCCCATCCTTGGTGGGAGCTTACTGGGACATATTAAGACTTTTCAAGCAGCTCCAGCCTAACCTCACACTGCACAGCTAAGAGACTCTGCAAGGGAGGAAAGAGCTTAGCCGGAGAGCTTAACTTCATCCCCATCGTGGTGTTAATGCATTTCAGTCTATAGCCTCATCTACCGGGTTAAATGGATCTCTCTCTCTCTCTCTCTCTCTCTCTCTCTCTCTCGCTCTCCAAAAGTAAACAGGAAGGATCTGTTCAACTCTTTCTTTCCTGTCTACTTTGCCTCCTCCTCTTCCTCTGCTGCTTAAGGGATAAGTTGTTGTTGTTGTTGCTATGTGTTGTCAAGTCATCTCCAACCCTATGAACGAGCCATCTCCAAAATGTCCTGTCCTCAGCAGCCCACCTCAGATCTTGCAAACTCAAGCCGGTGGTAGCTTCTTTTCAGGAGTCCATCCATCTCGTGTTTGGTCTTCCTCATTTCCTGCTGCCTTCTGCCTTTCCCAGGATTCTTGTGTTTTCCAGAGAATCCTTTGCCTTCTCCTGATGTGCCTGCCGAAAGTAGGACAGCCTCAATTCCAACATTTTGGCTTCCAAAAATGCTTGATTGTATCTAGGACTCCAGTTGTTTGTCTTTCTGGCAGTCCAGAGTGTCCTCAAAGGAATAAGGAGGCCCTTCAGTGTCTAAACCCAGTGAGACTCATTGTGTGGCCCCTGCCTTTCGCCTTCCCTCTGATTCTCCAAAGGGTTTACTTCTTCAAAAAAAAACCTCTCAGCTTTGTGAGTGGTTCTTTTATGTTACTTGTACCATTGCAACAAACTCCCAAAAATGAAAGGTGGCAACAGCAACAAAAACAGAGGGAAGAAGGGATTTGGGAGAGGAGAATCCCTGCTAATGCAATGTTGCCAGCCACCTCTTGCAGGGAAATCCAGAGTTAAGAGCGAAGGCTCGCCGGCTGCCCTCACCTCACCTCACCCTTGGGAGCCAGGAACTCTTTTTTTGGTGCCCAGTGTTCCCTATCAAATAAGCTCGATTAGCTGATTGCAACACGGTGAGTTGAGGACAAGCAGCGCTGGCTTGAACTTTCCATCTTTGCTCCGATTTGCCGCTACTCAGTTTTGCTTTGCTTTGCTTTGCTGTCTGGGTTGTCTTTCTCTCTCTTGGCTAGCTTCGGAAATAACTGCACGGGAGGCGAATTGCTTTGTGTGGACCAGCTACCAGTCAACTTTAAAGCACAACTGGCTATTTTTAAAAAAGAAGGCTCTTTTTGCCTCCACTCCAGATTTTATTCTGTGTTCGCAAATGTTTTCAGCCCAAAACTTGATGGAGGAAGTGAGAAATTTTGTGGGGTTAGATTAGGTTGCTCACCATGCTGGCAGTGTTTCAGGCGATACATATTCTCCTGTCTCCAAGGGAACAAGGCAGAAAATATAAGTAAATACATTCACTTTTGAAATTTATCGGCTGGCACTTCTAAGCCGCGGCTTCAGGCATCCTTCCTGTCCCGCTTCAGTGGTTCGACACTCTGCAAGGAAGAGAAACAACACGGGGCTTGCATGCAGTCAAGAAACAAAAAGGAATGAAAGTTGGTGTGTTTTGTTTTTACAAAGGGAAATAATTGGTTGTGTATATATATATTTGTTCATTTGTGACATTGATCTCTAGCCTTTTATCTAGTGGTCTCAATTCCAGTGAATATATGACTGCCCCTTCTCCCGCCTTATCTTTATCATATCACTAAAAAGGTCAGAATTAAAGAATGTGACTTGCTCAGGATCACCCAGTGAACTTCAAGGGTGAGTGAGGATTTGAACTCAGGTCCCCAGAGTCTTAGTGTAATGCTTATAACCGGTATGTTGTGCTGCCTCTCTGAAAGCTTTTTTTTTTGTATACAGAGTTTAATTTTGTTTTCTCATATCTTAAGGAAGCGTATGCATCTTATGGAGTTTATACACCACAGCCATCACAGGTACATCAATATCATAGCCCCCAGTGAGAAAATATCTTGTTGGGCTCATTAGGTTATGAATAGAGATGGGCACATACCACCGATTTGGCAGTTCATGCGGGTTCGTCTTTTGAGTAAGCAGGTGTTTGGTGCTTCCCCTGCCCTGCCTCCCCTGGCAGATACCCACTCAGAGGCAGCGTCTGGCTTCTTTGCACTGCTTCCTTCAGGCACTGCCTCTTGAGTGGGCACCTGCCAGAGGAGGCAGGGCAGGGGAAGCACCAAACACCTCTTCACCCCAAAAGTGAACCAGCATGAGCCGTGCCCATCTCTAATCATAACCTAATGAACCCCACAAGATCCTTTCTGATTGGAAGCCGTGATATGATATGATTGATCTGTGATGGCGCTGATATAACGCTTTGAAAGTTGCCTGTCAACTCCTGTGTGGCATGGTTCAGCAGAAGTAAAGGAATAATTAAAACTACACATATTGTCTGAAAGTTATTCGATTCGTTGGACTGATCCATCAGATGCGATGTAGGAGACAGACCCGTCCTTTCTCCGTGGGAGCAGATGTGGTAAGTGCCGCCTGGGAGGGCATTTCCCGTGCTAATTGCAAAAGGAGATACCAGGAGGGGAGGCAGGAGGTCACTTTGCGGAATATAGAACGGAGTAAGAAAGCCAGTTTGTCGTTCCTCCATCAGCTCTCCAGATCTAGATTGGCTAAGACCGAAAATTGCCCTGGGCCAGGTAGCTGATTGCTCTTTTTGCAGAACTGTGTGTTGGAATGCCAAGATATGTTAGCGCTGTGGTCCGCCCGTTAAGCAACATACATCCTGCCTAGCCACAGCAGACTTTCCGAGGAGACCAGAATGCTCCTGTGCTTGGCATCCTTGTGGTTTCGGTCTGCGCGAAGCCAGAGGTTGGGAGTTCAATTCCCCCCCCCCCCCGGGCTTGCTTGACAGGGGCTAGACTCGATGATCCATACATAGGGTGCCTTCCAGCTTTGCAGTTCTGAGATGATGATGATGATTTTCATTTTCCTTAAACTCCCAGGTGACAATCGGGAGTACGAGGCATCATTAATATTACACAGACTGTCTGAAAGCGATTTGATTCATTGGCAGCTCGACTTAGCCCTAGCCAGCACCTTTAGGTACAGTGATCCGAGCCTGCTTGTCAATGAAGTGAGTGTGGGCACTATGATGGCATTGTATTAGAGAGAGAGAGTGGGCAGAAATCCATGCTGCGAGGCATGGGCAGGCAGGAGGAGAAGCAGATCTGGGGCAGGTTCCAAGGGTTGTGAAAGAGTTTTCCATCAGAGATGATGGTGGGCCGTACTTTTACCCCTGGCGACTTCCACAATGTTGCTACCTGTGCCTTTGCATAAGGATGGGGGTCTCGAAGCAATGGACCTTCTCCCTCACCCCCAAATGTGAGTTCTCACAAGATTTGTGGATTGAGATGTGCTGTCTGTTTGCCATATCTACGGAAGAGAAGTTGCTGCCCTGGGACGGTGCCGCTGGCCCAAGGCCACCCAGGCTGGCTCTCCTTGCAGGAGGACTAGCGGGGGAACCAAACTCCCAACCTCTGGCTCCGCAGCCGGAGACCGAAACCACTGAACGATCTGAAACGGAGCAAAGGCAAGGGAAACAACTTGTTTGGATGAGAGGTTTGACAGTCCCGCGGCCAGTATGTGGGCTCCAGGATTCTGGAAGTTCTCTTCCAAATAAGTAATGTTTTCCCTTTCTCTGGAAAGAAACCACTGCCCTTTGCAAAATAAGACATGAAAACCAGCACTGTTAGAATGAGGTCTCTCTCTCTCTCTCTCTCTCTCTGTGTGTGTGGTGGCGGCTTTGGAATTAAGAAACTCATTAGATTAAATGAATTAATTGTTCAGACGATTTCTAAGTCAATTTTCCAGATCAATCTGGTCGGGATAGAGACTGCCGCAGACCCAGAATGTCATCAAGGGAGGATTAATAATTGCACTAAGCCAGAAGCATCTCTTACAATAGCAGCTGCACCAGCTGGTCGCGGACAAACCGCCCTAGCTTATAATAAACTTTCTGGGGTGGGGGGCCAGGTGGGCTTTAAGATTCCTAGCAAGATTTGAATCCTTCCTCTTCATTGCATGGAAGATTAAATTAACAACAACATTGTCGTGTCAGAGCTACAAAAATGGTAATACATAGCATATATATATACTGTCAGTATTTAATGCTCAGGTTTTGGGTTAAAACGTGTGTGTTACGTAATACCAGTCAATGTTTTTATAATTTTGATTGGCTGTGTCTGGTATTTTTTAATGATGATGATGATGTTGATGAAGAAGAATTGGAAATAACAACAAAATACAGAGACCATGCAATTAAGATATCTTGCTTGTGGATGAAACACACTTCAGTGGTCCCCATAGTCATTGGGGCTTTGGGAACAATATCAAGAAATTTCACACAGTCCTCTAAGCGGTTCCAGGTCTTGGAGATCACACTACCAGAGCTACAAAAAAATGGCATTAGGAGCAGCATACAACTATGCCGATATTTAACAGATACGTAGGTTTTTGGTTAAAACTTGCATCTGCTATATAGTACCAGTAAGTGTTTTTATAATTTTGATTGACTGTACCTGGTGTTTTGATGATGATGATGCAATAACGACTTGTTAGCTAGAGCGGCCCCCCTTCCTTTTGCCAACCAGCCTAAACAGCCATTTTGCGTGATAATTAAGCCTAACTTTGGAAACTTCTGATGGCCCCATGAGGTCAAGTGGAATCTGGTTTCCATAATAGAAACCTCAGTTCAGTTCCCTCTGGAGGAAAACTTGGAACAGACCATCCATTCATGTCAGAAAGATGTCTGCTCAAGCCAGGAGGGGGAAAAAGGGGGTGGATCAAAAAGGGGGAGGGGTCCTTCCCCCTTGTATTTTCCCTACAGAGAAATGGCGGCACATGCGCTCCCCCCCCTTATGCGCGTTTATGCTCTTAATAATGTCATGCCTAACGTTTACATGGCTCCCTTCCCCCAGTGACTTGAATTTTCCAGGCTGTAAAAAATAATTGACTGGCATTGCCAAATCCCCCAAAGATGTAACTTTTGTTTTCAATAAGTGTTCTGAGTTCCCCAGGTATTTGTTTTCAGCATTTATATGGGAGGCCAGCAAATTTTATACACACATGTATGCGTCTACCTAAACAAGCACTGCATAAAGAAGGAAAATAGGCCTCCATTGTAAAGTGTGCAAGATGGTGGTGGGGGTGGCAGGAAAGATTTAAGAGAAAATTGCAACTCAAGGCAGGAATGCTAAAGTACCACTTGGCTGAGCATTTGAATAGCATTGGGAAGCTGGACTTTTGCTGTGGTAAAGGCCATGTTTTCATGAAGGCCTCTTTGCATTTTTGCAAGACAATACTGGGTAGAGGTGTGCAAGCATGTGGGTTTTGTTTTGTGTGGTGTTTTTTATTTTTTATTTTTGCACTACCACTCCCGAATTTCTGGGTGTTGTAGTTCAGAAATGCAGACCAACATACATCTGGTCCTCAGCTGGATGAACCAAAGGTCTGCCTCGGCACAGTACAGTTCTCCGTGTTGTTGTTGTTGTTTTAATTCTTGCACAATTTAAGATTAAAAGGATCACCTACTCTTATACACGGAATTTTCCCCCTTCCAGAACCACTCCCTATGGCCATTGTGCTTGCTGCTAACTTTTACCCGGCCTTTAATGAGCGGCTTATGTTTTTGTTTTTGTCTTCTTACCAGAGGGCTTGGTATGAATTTTTAAAGACTTCTTCCTTTATTCGTATCAGAGTGTTGCACAATTTAAAAATGTGGAGGTATTTGAAATACAAATAAAACTACAAACAAATTAAAATGCTAAGCTAATTACAATAGATTATTTTTGACCAGAAGCAGGCTGCTTCAATAACGTTATCTTGGCCATTTGCTAGAACTTATTTAGTGCATGTGGTGGGGCATAAATTGCATTCACATAAGCGATCCCTTTGAAATGTGGTGCTGGAGGAGGGATTTGTGGATACCCTAGATTGCCAGAAAAACAAACAAGTAGGTCTATCTCTAGAGATAAAAATCTCTAGAGATAAAAATGCTGAAACTGAGGCTGTCTTACTTTATGCCCATCATGAGAAAGCAGGATTCTCTGTAGAAGACAATAATGTTGGGAAAAGTGGAAGGCAGCAGGAAAAGAGGAAGACCCCAATACGAGATGGATTGACTTTCCACAAGCTTGAGTTTGCAAGACCTGAGCAGAGCTGTTGAGGACAGGACATTTTGGAGAGCGCCTAATTATGAGGTTGCCACAAGTCGGTGGCATATTGATGGCAAATCACAACAACCAAGCGATGCATTAATTGGATTTCTCCCCGTCACAGAAAATTTGTCCTGTATCCAAGTTGTCCCATTTTATTTACTTAAACAGAAGTTGGTTACAGGAGGCTGCCTCGACGAGAGGTTCGGGAAGAAGAGAAGCTGCTGCAGTGCTTTTCTTAGGACGTCTCCCAAGGCAAGGTTTTAAGATCAGAGATTTCCTGCCCGGTTCCTCCTCTTGGCGTATTGATTTCCTTCCGACTCACCGCCTTCCACAGAGCTTTCTCAGCCCATGACCGCCTGCTTAGCCATCCAACTGGAAAGCCACGGGGAGGGGAGAGACTTTCAGAAGTTTGAGAAATACCAGCTTAGCCTAATACACTCTCAACAGGGACAAGCTCTTGGCAGAACATTCCCAAGGAAGCAGGTTGAGGCCAAAGAAAGACAATGGGTATCAGTGTGTTGCTTCACAGAAACACCGCACTGTGATAAAAACATGCTTGCACAAGCCAGTTTCTGTGGGTTCAGTTTTACGTTGCCGCCTGGGTCACGCCAAGTGCCTCTTGGTCTCCTCTGGTGTGTGTGTGTGTGTGTGTGTGTGTGTGTGTGTGTGTGTTTGTGTGCGAGCACACCCCTGCTTTGTACAGTTCAGACAAGAACACGAACGACATTCCTAGGCCCCCGCAAAGTCAGCTCTTTCTGAGAATAGTCCATTTACCAATTTAAAGTGAAACAGTGCCTAAAATATTGTGGAAACGTCATAGTTTATCACCTCAGGAATGCAGACATTTTATTTTGGGTATGTTTGGGTGGATTGCAATCTACGTCTGTCTAATGCGCCTCCCGTGCCGCATGCACCTGTCCACGCGTGCACAATGCGTGCTCTGTGCAGGGATGCTCGGCTTCTCCATGCGCGGCCTGCCACTTGAAAGGGAGGTTGCATGTCCTGAAGGTGCTAGGCTTGCTGGCCCGTTTATGCCATTTTTGCCCTGTGTGGCTTGAGGGCAGGACGTGGCCTGCAGGTCACGGTTTGCCACCCTTTAACTCAGAGGGACACCACCTCTCACGCCCAGCACAAAAAGAAAAAAAATAGATTAAAAATCAAGGCCTTTGGTGGATCGTAGATGAAAGATCAGGTCGGGCTTCCTGAATAAATCTGAATCTGGAGTGTTACAGAAGGACCAGTCCAGTAGCTATAGTTGGTGTTTGTTTTAATTCAGGCGCCACTGCTCCTGGGCACATGCACACCCCACTGAAGGGGCGAGGATTTTGTCCTGAAATTAGCAGTCCGGTGGGGCTCATTAGAAACACCCAGACGAGTCGGCCAAGTGGAATGAGGGCCGCGTCAGTCAGTCTTAGAACCACAGATCTGGACGGGACCCTGTGGATCATCGGGTCCAGCTCCTCTGAAGGAGGCCCAGTGGGGAATCGAACTCCCCACCTCTGGCTCCATTGCTGGATACCTAAAGCACCGAAGTATCCAGCAGCCAATTATGGGATTTCCCTTTTCGCCCTTTTCCGACACGCTTAGCAGAATGAATGGGCGGAGTCACAATGGCAGGTTTTTGGCTAATTGGCACGGTGGTGGCCATTTGCCCATGGGGCCGTCTCAGCCGCCACTCCACAACTCTCACCCACGTCTTTGTAGGAGAATGGGTGGGCAGGGCCCCCTCCGCTCATGTGGGACTGGAGCATCTCTCCTTTCCCTGGAACTGGGAACTGGGACCCTTTGGAAGCGGCTCTTTCTCTTCCCGCAAACAGCCTGCAACGCCAGCCAGCCAGCCTTCCCTCTTTGCTCTTAAGTTTTATCCTATTAATAGAGCGGCAGCAGACAGCATCCATGTGGCTGCTCAGTCACGCTGCATAGAAATAGTGCTCACCCAGTCCCCCCCCCCCTTTTTAGGCTTTAATATCCATCACGTTACACAAGAGCTGGAAAGCCGTGGCACAATTTTTGCCATCCCGATCTCTGGCGGCAACCAACTCCAGCTCCTCAGTGTTTATTTTTATTTATTTATTTATTTATTTATTTATTTATTTATTTATTTATTTATTTATTTATTTATTTATTTATTTATTTATTTATTTATTTTAAAATGTATTTTAAAAAATTATTATTAAAAGAGTGCTTTCTCGCAGACGTAAGAGGCATAGTTTGGTAGATAGAGAGCCTACCGCTTTATTCTGGTTGCCTGTCTTTTTGAACCCATACCAAGCTGTCCCTGATTCAAAGTGTGGCAGTCAAGGTTTCATTTCTTGTCAATGATGATGATGATGATGATGATGATGATGATGATGGAGAAGCTGATGCAATGAACTGTGTCATTTAAAAAAATCACACATGTCTCTGGATGCCGTCTACCTGATGATTTTTCACCCTCTAGCTCATAGGAATGTACAAGATGTAGGACCAACTCTTCAGGAACGGTGTCCAGTAAAGAATTCACATATCCAACTAAACCAGGGGATGTTACAGTGTGTGTGTGTGTGTGTGGTGGCAAGGCGGAGGGGCGGTAACTTAGTGCTGTTTGCTGGCGCACGTGCGTTCCCGGTGGAAGGTGCTAGGCTGAGCGCTAAAAGGATCAAGTGCTGGGAAAGACCTCTCTTCGCCTCCTCCCTTAGGCGGTCAATTTGGTGAAGCGTACAAAGAATCTCACCTTGGATAACACAACTTGCTCTGCTCCTAGTTGATAAAAAGCAGAAAGGTTGTGCTTGTGAGGCCAGACGTGGTAAGAGCGATTGGGGGAAAACACACAAACCAGTGGTCAAGTCCAGTTTCTGTAATTTCACTGTGTGTAATGCACACATGTTTTTAATTCTGATCCTTATAGCCCCAAAGAGTTAAAACCTTATTGGGCATTTTAGCCCCCTTATCTATCATATACACAGTATATCAAGATTTTATCACTTGGGTGTGTGGGGTTGGGTGTAAAGGGTAACAGATCTCTCTCCCTTTTCAGGGTATAAATGGAAAGAACGTGTCCTAGAAAATCTGCTAATGGCTGTATTGTCTTTAAAATACTAATGGAAAATATTATTTAACGGCTGAAATCCTGTTGGGCAGATTTCCGCCGTCGCGTTGGGGATAATGTTGTAGCAGCAAATGAAAAATATTTACTTCCCTTTTGGGGGTGCATGTGACTTTGTCTCATTGTGTGTGAGTCGTGCACACCCCCAAATTGAGAAAAGCAAGTCTTTAATCAGACCCTAATGCCAATCCCAGTGCATAGGCAGCACAACAAGACTTGGGTCATTGAAACAGATAATATTATTGAATGCTGAATCTTTTAAATGATACTTAGTTTTTAATGCAGTGCTCATTAATAGTGTCTATAATTTTCCCTATAAATAGGTCAGCTCCTAAGCATGGAAAGACCTTAATAACAGAAGTTGCTATCTTGCATGTCCCTTCAGGGGTGTCCCTCTTTTTCATTGTTGTTGTTGTTGTTGTTCTGTCAAGTCAGTGTTGAAGAGGACCTTCTTTAGGAAAGGAGCTTCTCAAATGGAACGCCTTGGACACTTGCACCCGAAAAACAAGTACGGAGGCTGCTTTTCCCTCTGCGGCGTCCTGATCCTCCTCCCCAGCCGTGATGTCCAGTGCAAAGAGCACATGACACTTATTCCTCAAGGCAGCACAAGAAGCTTTAGACATCTAAGACAGTAATTGGCTGACTGGCTTTATCCCCGGAGCTTGGAGGAAGCTTCAGAAGCAATAACGATTCTCAAAGAATGCGGGAGGCTCTTGCAAATTCCTCCTTCCTTGACAGTTCCTTTCTGTTTTCCAAACCACCCCCTGCTCTAAAATATTAGAGCATATTATTTATTCTCCTGCTGCAAGCCTCACCACAAAGCAGATGTTTTATCTTGCAGTGATGCTAATGCACACGCCATCCCGTAAATTTGCATTAAACCCCCCCCTCTTCCTATCTGAGACTGTATTAAGCACTGCCGATTCCCTTCAGACGGGGCTCTCTGGTTTCCCAAGCATGAGAAACGCTGGTCGTTTTCGGGAAGAGGAATTCTGGAGAGATGCATTAAGGTCTCTCACACACAGGCCACCTTTGCACTATGCTGTGCGGGGAGGTTCTCTCGCTCTCACTCTCCCGCCCCCCCCCACCTCCATCAGACGTAAAGGAAATTGTGCCTTTTGATCTACCCTAACTGAGCTGGCGAAGCAAAAGCCTTTCCTCTTTGAAGGCTCTTTAAACAGTCCTGCATGTAAAAAGCTACACCCGGTGCTGCCCTGAGTCGAGTTTCAATTCTGTGCAGTGCTGACTGAGCAGGGATGATTGGCGCACCTCCTTTGGAATTTGGTTTGCATCCCCTGGCTTCAAAAACACCCTTTTTGCAGAGGTCTGTCCTGCAGCTCTGTCTAAAACAGAGAGTTAAGCGTACCTGGTACACCACCATGGCATCGTTCCAGGGATGCACAGTCCCGTTCCCCCCCCCCCCCGTGCACCTAAGCCAGGTCCGTCATGGATGGGCCTATTCATATGAGCACATACTTCAAAGGCAAACAGCCCTGGGTTTAATCCCAGCATTTCCAGGCAGGGCTGAAAAAAATCATCAGACCTACCTTGGCAATTCTGAGTGAAGTAAACCAAATACCAAGTGGTGCCTCGCTTGACGATGTTAATTCGTTCCAGCGAAATCGCTGTACAGCGAAAACATCGTCAAACGAAACGAAAAAACCCATTGAAACGCATTGAATACCGTTCAGTGCGTTCCAATGGGCTGAATACCTGCGCGTCCAGCAAAGATTCTCCATATGGTGGCCATTTTCGGTGCCTGTAAAGCAAGGAATCCGTCCTAGAAAACAGCGGGGGGCCATTTTCTTCAGCCGGCGGCCATTTTGAAACCCGACGATCAGCTGTTCGCTGATCGTTGTAAAGCGAAAATCGGTTCCTGAAGCAGGGAACCTATCATTAAGCAAAATTCCTCCATTTAAACCATCGTTTTGCGATCGCAAAAATGTCAACATAATGCGGATTCGTCGTAGAGCAGGGTAATCGTCCAGCGAGGCACGACTGTATAAGACTTCTGATGGCCATGCAGAACCTTTGTTTTTTTGGTCCAGCCTGAAACTGACCTGCGTTCTAAAGAAACATTTCCTGATTTCCACTCCCAGTTTTAAAAAGTGGTCTAGCGGAGTTGCCCACGGGTCGTACCCAGTTTCTTTTTTGTCCTATTGGGGTGTTTTCATAAAACATCGTATTGTTTGCCGCAAGACCTGTTGTTTACCAAACGTGGCATTGGATGTTGCCAAGAAGTAAAAAGAACCCAAGTCATTCCCTCCCAAATCATACCTTTCGTTCCTAGTTTCCAAGGAATTTGGTTCCGTGTCTTCAGTCTTCCTCTGCCCACCCAGTCCTTTCTGAAATTTAATGTTTATTTTTTTTGCTGAAGTTCAGGTACTCCAGTTTGGATCCTGCTTTTTTTTGTTGACGATGATTAGATAGAGCGTTACGTAATCCTCCTCTACATTGTTCATAAGGCAACTTGCCATCCGTCTAGGGGGGAAAACTTTTATTGGTTCAGATAGTGCTTCTCAGCACAGACGCGCCGTACTGTACCGTTGTCAAGGGAATCCGGGCACACTTGCATTTGCTTGATGAACAAATCCATTTTCAGTCGGGAGATATGAGGCCTAATGGGTAGAGCTGATTGGCAAGCGGGACAATCTGCCTGGCCACTGTCAGGCAACTCTTGGCTGGGCACTTTTTAGGCAGGACCTGTCTGCCCATCTCTTGGCGTGCGGTAGGTCATTTGCAGATCGGGCAGTGAGTCTTGGGAGGAGTGCGACTCCCCTTTCTGCTCTGTTCTTCTTTGCTGCTTAAACCCTCTGAAATGTGTTTCCTGGGTTTCTTTGTCCGAAGAGTAGTGGATAAACGATCCCCTTTCTCTTGAGCCTTAAAAGAATAACCTCATCATTTGAAGCAAGACTGTGCAAATAGGAGCAGGGAGAGAGAGAATACCCCACTATGGCCTTTCTTGTCAATTGACTGCGTTTAGGGTTATCGCTGGGATTTACCTACAGTGTCCTGATTTTCTCTGGCACGGACCTGGAGGAGAGCTTTGCATTTTATGGACTGGTCATTTTTGGGAAGTCAGAGTGTGGCCTCTCCATCCCAGAATTTGATGCACATTTTTAAGGCAGATGCTGCAAAAGTGAGGATTCGGCGCCTAGGGATTTATTGAACGTGGGAAGAGGCTGATGGTGTGCTGAGCCCAAACCATCCTCTTGGTGAGAGAAAATAAAACCAGACCTTTAGGGAAGTGATCTTTTGGGGGATGAAGGAGGGGGTGGGGTGGGGTGGGGGACTACTTCCTTTTTGGTGGAGGTTCTTTGCCAAGAAACACACTTTCCTCTTGCCATTGTGCCTCTCTCCCGTCAAGGTGCAGTAAAACCCTGTCAGGAATAAATGGCTCAGCACCATGACGCTGAACTTAGCAGGATGGAAAGTAGACCAGGCTGGGCGCTGACGGACGAATCCAGTCCCAGCGCCGCATTTGGCAGGCAATTTCTGTTGTGTCCTTTCACAGGTGATCTGAAAATAAGATTCAACAGATGGATGCGAGTTATTAATGCTTCTCGAAACTGTCAGCGAAGTCACCATCAATTAAAGGAGACCTGTTTTATTCTGCAAAGGTTCTTGTGCCTTTTTCTCCTTCTTCTTCCTCGTCCGCTTCAGACAATATAGTAGTACGTCGCACAGCACTGCCCTGTTTGGCATGTTACACCGTGCATGCTCAGGCATCTGTTTTGTGGTGCTTGAGGTGGGCCAGCTGTACCTAGGCAAGTTAGACCTAGTCCTTTGGGGGACCAGGGGCCTGCTCTGTCCTCTCCATGCAGAGGGAGACAGGGCCTCCGGAATTCCTGGCATAAACACCATGCTCATTTCACACTCATTCAGTTAGCACTCCATTTTCTTGGAACCCATCATGAGCATTAAGTGGGGTATGACTATACTCCAAAGGTCAGGTTTCATCTTCAGCTAGTATGTCCACCTTCCTTCTCTGTCACCCACAGAGAGACAGCCCCCTCCCCAAATAGGCCAGAATCATGTCATTTGCCTGAGAAAATAACCTGATGTTTTGGCAGGCTGCATTCAGACAGATTGTCCCCTTGCCTCCAGTGGCAAGGGGTTTTTACACTAGACCCCCAAGCTTAGTGGGAAGAGTGCCAGCCCCGCTAATGAGGGAGGGGAATTGTGGGACTTTTGAATTGATGGAAATAATGTTCCCAAGCTCTGGCCAGATCTTCCCAGTGTTTTTCCCTGCTTTTTACCACAACAGGGCAGTTTTAAAAGAAGCCACTCAAGGACCTCCCTGAAAAAGCTTGACTTGGGAGTTTTCAGGAAAGAATGTGCAGTTTTCCAGAACTGGACTTCTTGTTTCACAGAGAGCCTCCTGAAAAGGAAATGAGATTAGGGTGTCTGCAAGATATGACACAAGGGCGGGAGGCAGAAAGGGAAGAGGTTGAAAAAGCATCTCTATAAACTCTAGCAAAGACTCCCTTATCCAGACTTCTGTAATCCTGATCACCGCTTATATGAAAACCTCAGAGTTCATTATGTTCTGTCATAGCTTCTCAATGGTGTTAGGATGCTACTCGGAGTGCATTTGTGTTTCTTGTTAATGTAAGTGTAACACGGTTGGTGAAAAACGGAACCTCTACTCTAGACTGTGTACCCATGGGCTTCCTAAGGGAGAGACCAGGATGGGCGTTTTCAGTGTCTTGGGCAGAGATATTGTATAAGTCTTCACGGTCGTTTTCATTCAGGGTGGAATGGTTCACCTGAGGACACACCCTTCCTTGGGCAGATGCTTCCATCCCCACTACTCTCCCATTTCCCCCTAATTATAAATATGTTTTTAATTAAAACTCTTTTTAAAGGGCACCGTTGTGCCCTCTAGTGGCAAAATGTATTTTTTTAAATGAGGGGTTTTGTTCTCCCCAAACATGGTAGAATAGCCCACTGCACCCTCTCAAGGGCACAAAGGGACCTTTTGAGCCAAATTATTTTCTTTCTTTCTTTTTAAAAAATCTTTCTAGAAAGTGTTTTTTTGGGGGGAGTGCTGAAGGGCTGCGTGAAAGCCACCTGCAACCCTTGATTTCACCACTGGTGGTGCTGGTGATCCTAGAGGCATTACTTGGGGAAGTGAGGCACGACTGGATTTCTCATGTGAAAACCAGCCCGACCAGCCAAGGACTTGCTAAAAAAGAAAGTGCATCAGTTCTGACTGATTGAAAAAAAGAAATTTTTGGTCAATTTGTATCCTGTTTCCCTGCACCTAATGCTACCTTTTGCTTTTATGTTCATATTCCCAACATCTTGACCTTGTTATGAGAAGCTGGAAAAACAAGGATTCTCTCATTCACGTCCCCGTTGCAGGATCCCACGTATCAATTCTGCATTTTTATCTTTGCAGAGTATCGTAGTGAGATACTGTATTACTGTACTCCAAAACAGCCAGATTGTTCACGAAGCCATGGCTGGGCTCCTTGTGGAATTCTAGGGGTTGCAGAGGTCTGTGTGTGTAGTGTGATGTTCGGGGGCTTGCATCCCACCTTCCTCCCTTTTTTCTCCCCTTCCCCAAATTTGAGGTGAGGGTCAGCGAGACCACAGCTGCGTGCAGCATTCACGATGCCAGCAAACCACTGCCCCAGTTCAAGGATAATTTGGCCTCTCCCCCCCCACCCCACCCCTTTCCTGCAAAAAAAAAGCCCTGTTTAATTTTGAAGCTCTCCCAGATTTGCGGCTTGTTCAGATTTCCCCACTGTTCAGTTGTGGGGCGACACAGCGGCAGCCAGCAGACAACACAGGGTGGGGAGAGAGAAGAACCAGGAGCAGGGAAATGTAAATAGGCATCCCAAAATGACAGAGTGAAATGTTTCCACTGGAGAAGTGAAAGACAGAGTGGCCCTTGCTCAAACGGCCTGGATCCGTGCCACCTGAGCCACAAAAACCAATTCAAGAAAAATAATAATATTTTCTTGGGTTTTTTTTTTTTTAAAGCACCCATAGACGGCAGTTAAACATTTCCTAGAACCGATTGTTTAGATGGGATGGCTTTTTCTTTCTTGAAATATACACAGAGCACAGTAAATCTCCTTTCAGCTCTGCTTCTGGGCTTATACAAACTGTCCTGTTTATGCCTGTCTGTCTCCGCTAGACTAAACTTGGGGGGGGGGGGGGAGAGAGAGCAGCCACGCACAGATGACTGGACACAGACACACACTCATTGTGCGATTATGGAGATTGCCATCTCACGCATCTGCAGGCCTCCAGGATTGGAGGGGAGGTTGCTTGAGACTTTTCTTTCAAAAGCCGGAAAGACAACCTGGCTGCTGGTATTTTAGTTTGGTGATCGTCATTCTCTCACTCATATGCTGTCTAGTAACCGAGAACATGCATTTCAGACCAGATTTGTGCTAAGATATTGGATTTTCTCTGCTATCCCATCATGGGTTTTCTGGGGCTGGGAAATAGCAGGGAACGGGATCCAGTAGTGATGAAAAATAAATGGTGATCATGTACTGTCAAGTCAATTCTGACTTACAACAGCCCTTTTCCAGGGTTTTCCAGGTAGAGAGTACTCAAAAGTAGTTTCCCCTTTCCCTTCTTCCGGGGGTGCCCTGGGACTGTGCAGCTTGCCCAAGGCTACCCAGGCTGGCTCTTCCTTCTCCCAGAAGTCATAGCCGGGGAATTGAACTCCCCATCTTTGGCTCTGCAGCCAAGAGACCTAAGCCACAGAGTGATCCAGACGGCTAAAAATGAAGAAACAGCTTCGCCCCAAAAAAAGGACCGTATGTTGTGTTTGGCCACTCCATGTGGTTGGTGGATTCTCTTCCACTTTTGGATCTAAAGCTGCCCAGGGCTAAGGCAGAACTTTGCCTTTCTGCCCCACAGCCCTCAGAGGACGAGGGCTGTGGTTCGTGATGCAGATCAGGATCTTTTTGGTAGCAGCACCAGAGATGTGAAAAATACTTCTTCTCTGTGATGGTCCTGAGTCTCACCATGCCTTGTGTTGCCTAAATGTCCTCCTGCACGAATAAGACTGTTTTTTGGCCCATTGTCTCGCACAGGAAACCACCCTAACTCTGCACAAGAAGAGGGCCATTCTGCAGAAGAATTATAACCATCGGGCACAGCCTGGCATTTCTCCTGCCCTTTCTTGGCAAACCCGGCACAGGAAAGATGTCATTCTGTGCAGGAACCCTCATAATCCTGCACAGCTTGGCACTGCTTCCAAAACAATTGACCACAGAGCACCAGGTGGAAAAATCCCACAAGATTTCCAGTAAGATTTCTTGAGGGGGAGGAGGAGAGAGGGGGGGCGGCTTATTTCTCTCCTTCCCTCCTGGTTCTTCTCCAACAGGACAGGATTGGGAGCCTTGCGTCCCTGATCAGCCGTTGTGCCTGTAAAATATCATTCTCTCCCCCCCCCCCCAAGATTGCATTACAGACATCACAGTTCTTTGGCTTATTTCCTCACGCTTTTGGTTCTGAATGAGATTCCAGCTCCTTTGATCCCATCCTCTTGTTCAAGACTTCCTCCCTTGTGCTGTGCCAATGAATTGTTCTTACACAATAGCCTGCTGGATTCTGAATGTTTTGGGGTTGTTGTTTTTTTTTACACCCTATCCGCTTTGAAGAAAAAGGCACTTTTAGCCTAGAAAAGTGAACTAAAAATGTGAATGGTAAATAATATGTATTGAAATTCATCTTTGACTCTCCCCTCCCCCTTTGAATGCTTAACATAATATGGACTGCATCGATCTACAGATCACCTTGTATTTATAGCCCCCTTTAAACGATATTTTAAGTGCATTTATAGGAAAGATCTCTGCTGGTTGGTTTGTTTGGTTTTTTGTCAAGGGCTGCCCCCCAAACACCTCACAACTACAGCGCCTCTTGGCATTTTAGTCTCCTGTGTTACATGCAGCAATTAAAATTCATAGGGCAGAATGAATTTTTCTCCCATGTTACAGAACTCTTTGAGTTTTGGTGGAAGGCTAGAAGGCTCTTGCTGGAAGGTGGATGACTGCAGGGGTCATCCTGTCCAGTCCTCTGCCAAATCAAGAAATACATCCCTCAAACAATCCTGACAGGTGGTCCTCCGACCCCTGTTTAGAATCTCAACCCATCATCCTGCAAATCAGTCCCTTCCATAGCCAAATAGCTCTCCCTGTCATGACAGTCTTCCTAACGTTGAGTCACAATCTCCTTTCCTTTCCTTTCCTTTAAATCTATCACTTTGGGTCTTGCCCTCTGGTACTCGAGAAAACAAGCTTGCCCTTTCTTTTACATAATAGACCCGTATATGAATCATCAGCTCTCCCCCTTTCCCCACCAACATCTTCTCAGACAGACCGCTGGCCATCCTTGCCGTAAACTCACAGGACATGACTCCTTCTCCTAGTAGATTGGCTTGCTGTTCATCTCTGCCTTTGAGCATCATACATTTATGTTATTTATTTACTACATTTGTACGCCACTTTTCTGACAGTCAGAATAGCCCGTAAGCCAGCTTGCGGACTTGATGAAAGAATAAGAACAAGGTAAAGTATGGAAGAGTTCCAGAGTCCAGGCAACGTGTGTCTCTGTGTGTCTGAGAAACACAGTTTATCTATGAGCCATAGTGGAATAATATTTATGAATGTTTGAAGTAGGATGGGGGAAAACTGTGTGAAGTCTTGACCTTGCCATGGAGCTGGTCACGTACATATTTTCTGTGTGTCAACCTGGCCTGCCTCGCAGGGTTGTATGGATGGTATAGAAGGAACTATGCATACTGCCTGGAGTTTTTTGGGAGTAAATAAGTCGAGAGATATATATTGTCTTGCTCAATAGCCTGTTTGCTGAGAAAGAGATGAGCATCTCAGGAGCTCTTTTGAAACTGTCAAGAAATCTATCCGCTGAGGTTTCTGGAAACCAGTATCAATGGTTTTTGTGGGGTTCTGGTTTTTTAAAAACTTTCTCTTTTTCGTTTTTACTTGAGAATCAGCAAATAAGGAACTGCCAAATCAGAAAGTCCCACCCAGATCTTGTCTCGCAGGACAGAAAAACCCCCAGTGAGAACATAAAAAAAGAACAGTTGTGACCGAGGGGGGCACGGACATTACCACCTACGGCATTATAATTGCAGCTGTCTAATTGCATTCCAAGCTGTTTGTGCATGTTTAGGTAATCAGAAGTGATGATTTGGGTCTCCTCTGAGTATGTTTTGAAAATATTTGGGAATTATTTTAATTTATATTTGGAAGGCTTTGAATTGGCCTGCTGTGGTGCTTAGACAAAATGGTTTTCAGTTATGCAACGTTTTTAAAAAAAAATTATTCCTGCCACAGGTCCAGATATTGTAGGCGGTGCCCAGGACACTCAATTTACAAGAGCCAGGAGAATGGGTTTAAACCTCAATTTCTCTCTTAGAATGAGTGTTACATTTGGTAGCATTTAACCAGAGCATTGGTTATGGCTAGCTTTCTAACAGTCGGTCGACTGATGGACTAGGACTCAGAAGACCTGGGTTTGATTCCCCAATTCTGTCATGGAAAATCACTGGTGGGATGGTAGTGGAAATAGCAAAGTTAATTAGTATGTGCCGTCAAGGTGATTCCGACTTCTAGTGACCTTTTTCTGGGTTTTCCAGATAAATACTCAAAAGGGCTTTCCCATCTCCTTCCTCCAGAGGGCGCCCTGGGACTGTGCAGCTTGCCCAAGGCTACCCAGGCTGGCTCTTCTCCCAGGAGACCCAGTGGGGGAATCGAACTCCCAACCTCTGGCTCTGCAGCCACTGACCTAATCCACTGAGTTGAAACTTGATAAAACCCACGCCTCAGATACTTTACTTACCTTGAAAACCCTGTTACAGTTGCTGGAAGTCAGTTCTGACTTGACGGCACATCACCGCAAAGCTTCCTAAAGTGTCCTTCACAGTCAAGCTTATCCTTTTATAAATTTCTCATGCTCTGTCTGCCTGCTTGCCTGCCTGCCTGCCTCTCTCTCTCTCTCTCTCTCTCTCTCTCTCTCTCTCTGCATACTGTACATATAGACATATGTACACGGTGTTGCTGCCCAGCACAGGTAGAGGTGCCCAACGGAAGTGATTATGGTTGAGTTTTAGCGATGGCAAGCCTTCTGTTTTTCTGCCTTTGCACGTCCCTTTGCCACCTTCACAACAGCTCCGTGAAGTGAGGCCCCGATGTGCCTGGAGCGGCTGCGACATTGCTGCCTAGCTAAACTCTTGAGTCCCGTCCAAAGTCTCTTTCCAGAGACTGGGTGGGAAAGGTACGGTCCCGAAGGGAGCCTGTGTGTGTTTTGCTGCTTCCTTGAACAGCCCTGACCGGTTGCTACGGAAAAGTTGAGTGGCCGAAACGTCATCTCTTGAGGTCATGGCACCTGCTCCTGGCTCATCCGATGTTTTTGAAGCCTCAAGGGTAGCTTGCCTGTGTGTGTGCACACGCATGCACACATCTCTGCCTCTTTGGTGTGCTTTCTGCCGGCTTGCAGGGGGAATCACTTGCATACCGGGGATATCCGTAAACTGAGCCAGAAAGTGTGCTTCGTTAGAAGCGATTCCTTGATGCTCTCTTGGATTGTTAGAAAGGACTCTGGAGTCTTAAGAGGAAAGGTGCGGTCCATTATATATATTTTTTTGGGTCCTTTAGATCAGCCATTTTCAACGGGGGCCTGGTGTATATGAACGGGGGCACAGACTGGAAGCAGTTCTTTACATATCACCTTATAAGGTTTGTTATATGACTAATGCAATCCCGATTCAGCTTCTGTTCCTTTCAAATTGTCTTTATGGCCATGGCCAAAAGAAAAAAAAGGCTGTTTCAGAGCTCCGAATCCCCGGCCAGTTGGAATGACACTAGCTGGGGACGTACAGTAATCGTTTTCTCAGTTGACGCTGATTTTACATCACCTGGTCTTTCATGTGGTGTGTGTGTGTGTGTGTGTCTGCTTTCCTTTGGGCTCCCAGGCTTTTGTGGTGGCATTAGGCAACGGATCAGCCCCTTTCCTCTACCCACAGCTGTTTGCACAGTTACAACATCCTGAAGATTGGAATGAAGAGGGAGGGCAGGGGAGTCTCATGGCGCAGGGCAAGTGTGGCAACGAGGCACACGCCGTCATTAGAAAAGCAGTCAAGGAAAGAGTTTGTCAAGTGGTGCGGAAGTGTGATGGAGAAGATCAGGAGCAGGGTTGCCGCAGAAACGTATTTCCTTTAGTCACCTCTGTGGAGGAAAAAAATAAAATAAAATTCATATGTAGGAGTTAGAAGAAATGCTGGATTGCTGATGGTTGAGGTCTCTGGCTGTGGAACTAGAGGTTGGGAGTTCGATTCCCCCCCATGGGGCCTCTCAAACAGGGACTGGATGTGATGATCCATAGGGTCCCTTCCAGCTCTGCAGTTCAGTGATGGTGATAAAAAAATTTTTTTTAGTTCCTAGAGCAGTCAAAAGGGTTTGTAAGGTAAGACAGCCACTCATGCATGTGGGTTAGAGTTCACTACCAAGTGCAAGAAACGTGACTCATTGGTCTAACAAAAACGTTCACCTTTATTGCAGATAATGGAAGGATTCCGGTGGGAGTTTAGTCAGATTCGCCGGACACTTTTTTTGGTTTTTGTATGCCGCTTGAGCTTTTAAAGAAACCACAGGCAGAAACCACCTCTTTTTCCAACCCCTTCCTTGGTTTGCCTCGAACTTCTTTTTCTCTGCTTTTCTTGCTGAAACTGAAACAGGAAATACTTCTCATCCCGACGCATTTGCGGGCCCCAGTTCAAAACACTGTGATGGTTCACGGCAAGTTTGGAAGTGGGTTTCCACGGTTCAAGTACTGGCCGGAATGCTTTCGCACAAGGAAGCTGTCTTCCGGGTAGAAACCTTGGCCGAGTTGGGAGCGCATTCTTTTTGCCTACGAGCGTACAGTGTGTACCCACAAACTCCCAGCTCTGGAGAAGACAATTCACATGCGGGCGGAGGTCAGCTTTCTCCAGGTTCAGTGAGGCAAAGCCCAGTTCAGCCTATCGTGCTGGAAAGTGCGCCGGCGCAAACCCGTCAGTGTGGAAATGTGAGATAGAAATGATTTTGGTATACAGGGCAAAGAACAGTTTGCATTTGTGTGTTTATATACAGATTGATGGCTCAGTGGTTGAGGTCCCTGGCTGCTGAGCCAGAGACTGAGAGTTTGATTCCCCCACGGGGCCTCCTGGGAAAAGAGCCAGCCTGGGTGTCCTTGGGCAAGCTGCACAGTCCCAGGGATCCCTCCCCAGAAGAAGCGAGTGGGAAACCACTTCTAAGTATTCTCTACCTCGAAAGCCCTGAAAAGGGTGACCTTAAGTCAGAACTGACTTGGCGGCACATTGATGATTATACAGGATGCTCAAGTTACTTAAGTAAAACTGAAATCTGTCATTTATGTGAATCTGGTAGATCACTTTGGGCATTTGAGATCCTCAGAACACACAGTCTCACCGCAGAACCCTTTCAACTTGAAAGCTGCATTTTGGGGGCACAAGTTTTTCCTCCCCATCTAAAGCCTTCATCTGAAAAGAAACCAGCAGGGTCTCGTGCCAGCTCTATTATCACTTAGCCAGGTGGTTTCATCATTGTAGCTTGGCCCCGAGGAGGAAGGTGTTCTGAACAGCAGAAGGCGAGAAGCCTCTTCCCGCCAATCTCATTCAGTTCTTGCTCCTGCAGTGTTCAGCCCCCAGCAAACAAATTTGACCAGATGCGTCAAAGATGACCCTGTTCTGGCAATTTAATAGCAGTAGGCAAGGAGCTGACCTTCAGAGCAATGGGCTGGGAATTTCAGTGAGCACCTTCTGGAACCATAACCAAAATTGGCCCAGTTGCAACTTGAATCCTCATCCGTGGCCTCCGAAAACACATGATGTGGTTGGTGGTGTTAAAGCGCGGCTAGAAAGATAGAGCCAGGACCCAACGGGCACTCCATGGGATTTCGTGGATGCAAGACGCCTTTCCAGTCCTATAAACAGATGGCTTTTGATGGCTGTTTCAGGAATTGGTTTCTCTTCTAGAAAGCTGAGCTCAAAGCTACCCTCTTTGGTGCCTTTTGCACCAGGACCCAGATTTAATCCCACATCCCACCCATTTGGGATTAAAATGGGGTGGGCCGTTTCCCAGAGGTGAATGAGTGACCTTGCAGTTACCTCTCCCCATTGTCACGCACCGACCTGTCACGGCAGAATTTTAGGAGGGGCTGAACAAGTACACGACTGTATGGCTGTGACAAACTGCAGAATACGGTACACCGCTGCGGTTTGGTATTGGTGCTGCGGGATTAGCTCTCAGCCCTGCTCCCTCCAAAAAGCTGGGCGTCTCTACATGTGTCTCTTACCCATTTAGACCATGTGTGGTGGCCATTGTGGGGTGAAAATTGGGGTGTTCTCAGCTTTCCTCATTTTAATAGGAGTAACAATGAAACATGTACGATCTGGAGTGTGGGAGAAATTTTGAGTATACTCTGTATTCTTGAAGTACAAAAGGTTCTCTGTCTGAAGGAGAGACGCTTAAAGGGCACCTCCTTTCCTCTGTGAGGGGTGTGTGGTCTCCCAAGAGACCCAACAGTTGGGGGGAAGTCAGAGAGTTCAAGAGGTTTAGTTTCTGTTGACTCATTTTATAATAATTGTAGAACTGCAGAGCTGGAAGGGAACCTATGGATCATCGACTCTAGACCCTGCTTAATTTATTTACATAGTGATGTTTTGTTTTTAATTGAGTCAATTTTGACTTATGGCAACCCTTGCCAAGGCTTTTCTAAGTAGAGAATACACAGAACTGGTTTGCCACTCCCTTCTTCCGGGGGCATCTTGGGACAGTGCAGCTTGCCCAAGGCTACCCAGGCTGGATCTTCTGAAATGCAGAGTGGGGAACTCCCAACCTCATGCTCCTGCTAGTACGGATATCTGTTTGCAGTGCCAGGGGTTGGAAGTTCAGTTCCCCACTGTGCCTCCTACAAGCAGAATCAGCCTGGGTGGCCTTGGGCAAGCTGCACAGTCCCAAGGCGCCCCCTGGAGGAAGGGAAGGATAAAATGCTTCTGAGTCTTCTCTACCTGAAAAGTTCTGGAAAGGGTTGCCATACATCAGAATTGTTTTGAAGGCACACTATTATTATTATTATTATTATTATTATTATTATTATTATTATTATTATTATTATTATTATTATTATTATTATTATTATTATTATTATTATTATTATTATTATTATTATTATTATTATTATTATTATTATTATTATTATTAAAATCTAAGTACAGTAAAAGCAGCCTTTTTCCTCCCAGCATTGAATCAATATTGAAAGTAAGGAAATTTCAAAAGAAATAATAGAAAGTAAAGTTGGAAGGGGCCTACAAGGCCATCAAGTCCAACCCCTTGCTCAATGCAGGAATACAATCAAAGCATATCTGCCAGGTGATTATCTAAGTTTTTCTTGAATGCTTCCAGTGTTGGAGCACTCACCAACTCCCGAGGTAACTGGTTCCACTGTCATACTGCTCTAACAGTTAGGAAGTTTTTCCTGATATTCAACCGAAATCTGGCTTCCTCTAACTTGAGCCCATCATTGCATGTCCTGCACTCTAGGATGATCGAGAACAGATTTTGCCCCTCCTATGTATGACAGTGTTTCAAATATTTGAAAAGTGCTGTCATATCACCCCTCAAGTTTTCTTTTCTCAAGGCTAAGCATGCTCAATTCTTTTAGTCTTTCCTCCTAGGGCTTGGTTTCCAGCCCCCTGATCATCCTTGTTGCCCTCCTCTGAACTTGTTCCAATTTGTTAGCATCCTTCTTTAAGTGTAGTGTCCAGAACTGGACACAATACACAAGGTGAGGCCTAACCAGTGCTGAATAAAGAGGAACTAGTACAGGATTTTGAAATGGTACTTATGTTAAGGCAGCCTAAAATAGCATTAGTCTTTTTTGTAGTCACATCACACTGTTGGCTCAAATTTACATAACTTGTAAAAGAGAAACCACTTTGGTTTAAGGGAAGAAGTTACGGTGAAAGCTGTGCTGCAAAAAAAGGAGGAGGAAATTCAGAGTACTGAACATTCCCCCCTCCTTGCTCAAAATACTTGGATGCTAATGCTTCTTTCTTGTATCTTCCACCCCAACTAAACCCTGCAGGCTAATCCCACTGACCATCTCACTCACTTTATAGCGCTTCATCATTATGGGTGTGGATGAACTGAGGTGAAACCTTGGCTTTAATAGTGTCGGCCTCGACCGACAGCCGATTTGCAGGGCTATCTGTCATTACATAAGCACAATTTGTCCGTAGAGTTGATCTATATTTGGTGGGGTGGGGGAAGTCTTAGGTTTAATGGGCTTAAGTCAAAGGTGACCAGAGGCGTTGTCTCTTTAGATGATCACCTCTTGTATTTACTTGAACGGGAGGTTAAGACAGTCTCCTAAGACTGGAACTCTTGACAGTCTTTTTGAGTGGAGAAAATAAAATAGTGTTCTATCAAAGGGTGGAAGTGGAGTAAAACGGGTTAAGGTGTTTTTATAGCAAATACTAGACTGTCAACTGTCAGCAGTGTCAGGCACTTTATTTTTTTAAAAAAACGACTGTAAATCAGATTATAATCTTATAGAAGATTAGGCAAAGCAATGAGGGCATAGTGACACAGGTGGGGCAGAGAGAGCTAAATGCAGTGAGTGACATTGTCTCTGAAGATCACCAGCTCCCATTTGACCGCTGGTGGGCAAGTTCTGGGTGCTTTATACTGCACTTAGAAAACCCGGGACAGGACCACCATAAACTGGAATTGACTTGATGGCACGCCATAGTCCCTAATCCAAGAGGATGCTCTGTGTGCGCACCTGGGTTTTGTGTTCAAATTCAAAGAACAACTTGTTGTCCCCCTAAATCAATTCTGTTGTCCCCCTAAATCAAAGGGTCGGGAACCCACACTCCAGTCCTGCATAGGGCAGGCCCAAAAGGACAGTATATGTCCATTAAAGTTGTGGCTGCCAATAACTAAACCTCTACAGGCGGCCTTTGAGAATGGGGAGAACAGAGGCAGAGAAGCTGAGGAGATACCAAATAATGGTATTTTGAGGGAAGAGGGTGCAGTTTTCATGGGATAACCCGGAGGGCCAGACGGGAAATTTTGGAGTGCCAGATTCAGCCGTACCGCTCAAGATTCCTCACCCTGTACCTAAAAAGAAATGTGTTGTATGGGTTTCCGTGATGCTTTGTCTTCCTGGGCTGTGTAGTGTTCCCTCTTTTCAGCTCCCCATTTCATTGGCATAGTGCGAAAGGAATAAGAAGTGAGAACCAAAGAAACCTCTCCCCAGGTAAACATGGTCGGAATACAGCATAGACAGCCAGGCCAGGTTTTCGGTTGTCTGGTGCTACCAGAGAAAAAAAAATCAAGGAACCTAGGCTGTGTCTTCAAGAAGGGACCTTTTCTGTCTTACCTCCCCACTGCCATCAAAAGACGTGCAGATTTTGCAGTTGGTGACCAGTGGTTTTTCTTGTAGGTTTTGTCTGCTTTAACACGCCTTTCAGTGAGTTGCTTCAGAGCCTCCCCCCAGAAAGTCTTAACAACCCCCAAAATCTCGACTCCACACAATGTTCTTTCTGCAGATCGTCAGATCGGGTGGAGGTGAAGAAAGAAGGTTTTAAAGAGGCAAAAAACAGGAGGAAGAAAGAAAGGAGCTTGCTTGTCTCTCCCCTGCGCTGAAGCACCTGCTTGTGTGCCTCATTTTGGGTCTCCTCCCTGCCTAACTTGGCATCTCCTTCAGCGTGCAGGGCTGGGATCTGTTCACACTTGCCAAATATCATTCAGATGCTATCACTGTTGTGGGTTGTTTTTTTTTAAATTCTGTGTTGGCATTAACTTCCACAGCCAAAGGAACCTTTCCTTTGCTCTCCCCTTAACCATAATAATAATGACCTCCTCCTTTCCCCCCCCCTGCTTTTTTTAAGGCCACCCTCATTATGCTGAGATGATTCCAAGCACAGATCAGAAGTTGTGGCTGTTGTTCCCTTTGGCTTGAAAGTGGTTCTTTCCCCCTCCAGTCCTACCCTGCGTTTGTGGAGGGAAGGGGATATTTTTTTTACCCTCTCATTGGGCTTCTCCTGCTTTGTACAAAAAGATTCGGAGTGGACCCAGAGGAGAGTTGGTGTACCCTTGATAATCTTCGTTTCCCAACCTGGCGTCCCCAGTTGTTCTTGGACTACGATTCCCAAAACTCCTGGCCAGCACAGCTACTGGTGAAGACTTCTGGGAGTTGGAGTCCAAGAACATCTGGGGACTTAACCGGGGGGGGGGGGAGCCATTGGTTGAGAGAGCTGCCTCTGGGGCTTTGTGTGGCAAGCCGAGACCTCTGCCTCGCTGTTTCTGGATCTCTTTCGTCTCCATGTGGATGAGCCTGGAAAAGTTAGGGTTTTGAGCTCCCAAAGGCAGGCCCAGCTTCTATCGCCAGCTGCCATGTTGGCGGAGCGATTTTCCGAGGGTGCAAAAAAAAGTAACTTTTCCAGAGCGTCTATGGAAAAATCTGGAGAAGCCATCGCCCTGTCTTGCAGTGAACTTGACACCTTGGAGTGGGAGGGGAGGTGAGAAAAGAGAGGGAACTTTTTATGTACTCCGAATTATTACTATGAGGTCATTCAACCCATCTGCCCCCCCCCCACACACAGTTCTACCCAGTGGTCTTGTTTATCCTGGCTGGCTTTGCCGACCTCGGTTTCTTCAGGGCCCAGTTCGACCAGTTAGGTACCAGTCTCTTTGGCGAGCCACGCCAAGAGGCCTTTGGAATTTTATCTCCTCCAGTCCCTGGAGGGAGGGAAAAGCTTCCAGGCAGCCAAAAGGACTTGCTTATGCTTGCGGGTGATTTATAGGCAGAGCAGAACCAGCTTGTGGAAAAGGCGAAGCAGACTTTGGCAAGCGGCCACCCGAAGCCTCTGCAGCTGCGGCCGTAGTGAAGTCATCATCCTAACGACCGCTGCAAACAGAATAACAAAGTCTGCCCTGTTCTCGTCTAAAATAATCTTTCCAGTTCAGAACCGCAGTCTTAAAAACTTACCTTTCTGCACACAATTAGGGAAGGCAGCAGCTGATCACTTTGACAGGGGGCTGTGTGAATGGCTTGATTATAGAGGGATTTGCTGGGTTCTCTCCCCCCCCCCCCCGTAGCAGCATTTTTTAAAATGCTTTGTATTTTAACAGGCCTATTCTAAAACTCTGTGGGTTTATTATTGGTTTTTTTTTCACCTTTGTAAAGGGGCTTCTTAGATGATTCTTTGGAGGGATGCATTGATGGAATACTCCTTTTTTTGGGGGGGGGAAATATTACACATCTCTGTTTATTAGGATCGAAGCCCCACATTCCTGGGGTGGGTGAAAGTGATTTTGAATGGGTTCCTTGAAATGTGGGCGGATGTCAACATCTATCTCCTGGAGTGAAAACATGCAGGCTAGCCCAAATATCTAGAAAGTTTTAAAAATGGTGGATATCAGTTTCTTTCTTAGGATTAATGAACATTACGGAGTTTAGGATTCCCTTCCCCCCCCTCCCCCCGAATTGCTTAATTACAAAATGGTCTGCCGAGGTTGTTGTTTTAAAGGCACCGGTTCCTACACAGGATGCAGTAGAGCTGACATAACAGGATTCTTTGTAGCTCTTCCCAGTGTTTATTGTGGCAAGAAGCAGTAGTATAGGTTGAGTGTTTAACGAAAGGGACCAAACAAGATCTTACTGTGTAAGGCGCTTGTCTCTTTTTGACAAAAGATCTTAAAAGAAAGTTAGGGTTTCCTGTGTTTTCGTTCTTCTGCTGTTCGCTGTTCAGTGCCACTAAGCTGCTTCCGACTCGCCCTGTCCTCGCGTGGGGGCTTTGAAGCATGGGGCTTACTTACTGGGACTTGATTCCTGGTTTCCTAAGTCCTGATCTGACTCCTGTCTACTGCACCACGTTAGCCGCCCTCCCCCTTTGCAACACACTGAACCAAATCCAGTTTTAGTCCCAGCTGGGATAAACCCGTTGACATGAATGGGTATGTGTGTGTGTTAGGCAACAAAAAATGTAAGTCCCATTGATTTCAGTGGGACTCATCGGGCGAGGACTAAAATTGGATTTTGCCACTGCTGATGGCAACTGATGGCATTTCTGGCGTCTCCAGAGCGAGAGAGAGCCTTCCTTTCTGCCGTTCAGCCACAATAAGCTCTTAAGCATACCTGGTGTTCCAGCCTATCTTAAATATAGCCTTGTGTTGGCAATTTTTGGAAGTGGAAGAACACAAGAGCAATCTGTTGAGTAGATTAGCAGAGGCTAATCTAATTAAATCTGCACAGCTCCCCCTGTGCACGGCTCCAGGTCCGCTCTGTGCCACAGACTTGGGAGACAGTTGCTATCCTGCCCTATTTTTATTTTCCCTGCCCACCCTCCACCCCACCCCCTGTGATTTATCCTCCTGGAGAAGGGTACTCGTGGTCTCTCAACGGTTTGTTGACACTACGGTTGATCTTAATTATTATACCTCTGCACTGCAGGCAGTATTAAATCTGCAGTGTAAAAAAGACGATGTAATGCACCTTTTGGGTGGTTCTCCCCCCTCCCCAACAGACTCACATGACTATCTGCTATTTTTGTGCCCTGCCTTCAGAAGAAAGAGAACACAAGGAGAGGCCACGTTTCATTGAGTTGCTCAGATCATAGATCCGGGGTCCATGTACTGTATTATTGTAACAAAGAGTGGTCGGTTTTGGCTTACATTTGACATTTCGACCTGCAATGGAAATCACGTAAAAGAAAGCACACAACCAATACGTGCTCTTTTCTCTATTTTTAGGTCCCATCTGATCCACCTGTCCCTAAGAAACCCAAAACAGATGACTCCTTGCAGTCTCCTCTACTTGGCGACAAAGAGAAGCAGTCTAATTGGTTACGGTCTTTGTCGAATTCATCCGGCAAGGTGAGTTTCAGGGGACAGGCAGGAGCTCCGTGTTTCCTGCTCTTGCTTTGCAGGACAAAGCTCCAACCAAGTTCAGTCCCTGGTATGACCAACGAAAGGATCAGGTGATGACGACCTCTCTGTGGGTGAAATCTCAGGAGGCTGAGAGATATACTACTGGGCTGGACAAACAGTCTGACAGACAGACAGCTTCTTAAAGTCTCTTATGTCAACAGAGCAGGAAATAGAGTTTAAAAGCTTTCACAGGCAAAGTCTGGGGTGTTGTCAACACCAAATGAAGGGAAGAAACCTCCTTCCTTCCTTCCTTCCTTCCTTCCTTCCTTCCTTCCTTCCTTCCTTCCTTCCTTCCTTCCAGAAATCGACAAACGTAAGCAAAATGATTCCAAAACAAAAATGTGAATAAAGTGTATCAGGCCAAAACAAACAAACAAACAAAAGAAAGAAAGAAGACAGAAACATTGTGGCCCCATAAAGACTCACTGTTATATTTTAATGTGAGCTTTCATGGAACAGGTCCACTTCCTCAGACCACTTGTCCGCAAAAACTCACATTAAAATATAGCAGTGAGTCTTTACAAAGGGGTTTGTTCGTTTGTTTGTTTGTTTATGTATTTATTTATGTATTTATTTATTTATTTATTTATTTATTTATTTTCCCTTTGTTTTGGCCCCATATGCCTAACACAGACTAACATGGCAACCTCTTCTAAAACTACAACTATGTGAGTGAAGTGTTTGCAAGATGATTTTAAGGCAAGGTAACTACAGAAGGTTAAATGGTTGTTAGGTGTTTTGCCTATTTCCAAAAGAAAACTCCAAGATGGCCCCACTAAGCTTGGAGCAAGAGTAGAGAAGTTAAAAAAACAACTCATTCTTTCTCTCTCTCTCCCTTTTCTATCTCTACTTTGTTCTCTCTCTCTCTCTCTCTCTCTCTCTCTCTCTCTGTTTAACCGGGAATCTTCTGCATCCAAAAGCAGATGATTGACCACTATGATAATTAAATAATTTTAAAATGTGCCAGACGTGGAGCGCCTTCACCATCACTCTCATGGGGATGCTGGGAACAATTTGAAAGAATGAACATACAAACAACTTCGCTGCCTCCACCTGCTCTAGACTCCTCTCTTCTACCCACAAAATGTTCCTGGATCAATGGTCCATGACCAATTCAATCTTGTCATGTTTTTTTCCCCAAAAAGTTCATTATTCTTTCATCCTGTTTGCAGAAGGCAACACCTTCTTTCTGTACCCATGTAATATTTCTACTTTACCCGTCACACTATCGTTTGTATTTAATTGATTTCGAAAGTGTTTTTATAAAAACACCCAATGGTGCTCGTGAGCGTTCCTTCTTCCACTAGAGGCCTTGGCATCTTCTCCCTTCCCCAGAGGCAGAGGCCCGGCGGCTCTTGGGCGCTCTCAGTCATTTTGACCCCCTTCTCGTTTCTCTCCCACAGAATATTGGCTGCGTACACCCACGGCAGCGTCTCTCTGCCTTCCGGCCCTGGTCGCCTGCCATCTCGGCCAGCGAGAAGGACCTGTCGAATCACATCCCCGCTTTGATCAGAGACAGGTGAGACAAAGGTGGCACCAAGCTATCCTGAAGCATCATTAATTTGAATTTGGGGGGGGCAGGGGACATTTTTAATTTTATTTATTCATCCATTACATTCATGTCCTTTCTTTCCTCCAAGGAGGGCATGTTTAGCTTTGAGAAAAGAAGACTGAGGAGAGATAGGATAGTACTTTGGAAATACCTGAAAGGTATTGCTTCAGAGGAGGGACAGGATCTGTTCTTCATTACCCCAGAGTCTAGCCCATAGTAATGGCCTCAAGCGACAGGAAGCCAGAGTTTGGCTGAATATCAGAAAGAAAGAAAAAGTCTTAACTGTTAGAGCAGTATGACAAGGGAACCCTAATGAACTATCCTTTACATCAGTGGTTCTTAACCTTGGGTTACTCGGATGTTTTTGGACTGCAACTCCCAGAAGCCTTCACCACCAACTGTGCTGGCTGGGGTTTCTGGGAGTTGCAGTTCAAAAACACCTGAGTAAGCCAAGGTTAAGAACCACTGCTTTACATTGTTGAAAATCCATCAGAAGGAAGTCCAGTTAGCATCTTGTGGCAGTGATTTTTTTTTATCACCTTGGAGTACCAGCAGAGAAGTACCGTCAATCATTTTGGCTTTACCTGTTTGCTTGTTTTAATACCCTGCTTAGGTGATGTCTTTTGTTGAACTGCTTTGTTAATATCTGGGCTTGTTTTAGCAATCAGATGTTTTTCCTGTGATTCCTCCACAATCTTAAATGCAGTGAATGGAGCACATCTTTACACTTAAAAATGTAGTGTTGAGGTGGGGACTGAGATACATTCCTGATGGATGATTTGAAGCGGCTGGATTCTATCCCTACGGCCATAATACTGCCGCAGAAGAAGACTTCTGGGTGGAAAGGAGTCTGGATTTTTATCCCTGTGGGGGCTGCTTAAATGTTGTCAAGATATAATCTTTTATAGACAGCATGAGGAGTGTGAACTTTGAACTAGCCAGTGTTGTTAAACCATTATCTTGTTTTTCATTCTATTTCAACCCCTTTCTATGGTTTTTGTCTGTTATTTATAAGGATTGCTGTTTTAAAACCATTATACTTTTGTTTGAATAAATCTCTTTTTTGTGTTAACCCAGTGCATGCTCAATACTAAATTCTCTTTTTTGGGTTTTTTTTTTAGATCAGAGTTCCGAGTTCCCTTTTCTGTATATGAGAGGTGCCCAGATTTGTGATTCTGGACAACAGCTCCCAGAATCCCCCAGGATTCATGCCTTCCTGGGGAATTTTGCGAGTTTTAATTTGGAACCGCAAATCTGAATACGTCTCTCGTATAGCTATTAGTTACATTCCAGGAATCCACAGGGTGTCCACCATGCCCTGAGATCGTTCATTTTGATGCATGGAAATCATCCTCCCCCTCTTAGAATGGCAGACGATCCCTCTGGATCATCAGGTCCAGGCCCAGTCAAGGAGGCATTGCAGGATGGGAGCCAACAACGACCCCCTGAAAAACAGCCATGGGGTTCCACCAATGTTGCTTCAATGTGTTCCTTTCCTTTCCTCTCTTCCAACTCTACAGTTTCTATTCCTATAAAAGTTTTGAGAACGCCATCGCTCCCAATGTCGCCCTTGCTCCCCCGCCTCAGCCAAAGATTGTAAGCAACCCCCCTTGTGCCACGGCAGCATCACGGAGCAGCGAGGTGCTGAACAGCCCTCCCCAGCCCAGAAAAAGAAAACAGGTCTCTGAGACACCAGCCATTCCCGAACCCGCGCCCACCATCGCCCCCGCCGTTCCCGTTCCCGAAGAAGACAAAGAGTCCGAAGCAGAAATTGAAGTCGAAACCAGAGAAGAATGTAAGTGTGAGTTACCTCGTCTTATTTTGTCTCCTGTCGTTTGAAGTTCCTGGGGGAACATGTGTTCTGCTTTGGGAACATTGTTTAGTCTAATTTTATTACCTTCCTAAATTTATCTCCATGTTTATAGTTTTGAGTTACCTGTGTGGCCACTAAGCAGTTCTCCAGTGGCAGAAAAATGGGCACACACAAGTTTTGCAACCTGAATGAAACCTACTAGCTTCAAAGCCAAAAACCTGTCTGGGTTTTTTTAATATAAATCTTCACCTATAACTGGACCCACAATAAAGCCCCGAGCAGACAGGGCACCCCCAAAGAGTGGGGCTGCCATCGAAAAGCCCCTGTCTTGTTCTGCTACCAGTTTGATTCTGAAGGTGGCAGAACAGAGATTTTTCCCATCCTGAAGTTCTTAAAAATTTCATCTTGTGGTGACCCACGCTGTGGACCAAGTCGTCAGTTTCTTGACCCTTTCTTGTCCCAGTTGTTAAAAGATCTGTAAAGCCAAATGCGGGAGAATCTTAAAATCAGCTGGCCCAAAAGGTTCTTCCCAGCTGGCATTCCAGAAGTTAAGAATTTCCCATTCCCAGTTACAAAGTATGCATCCAGTATAGAAGATGGTGGAAGGATAATCTGAGCCTTGGGCTTATCACTGGAGTTTTTATACCACTTCGCAGGAGTCTTGCCCGATGCTATCGTGACAAAGAAACGGACACCAGGGTGAGCTGGCCAGACTCTTAATAACTTCAGAACTCATTCTCTGTGCTTGTCCAAATGCCTTCTCTGCCCCATTCAAGCTGTTGGGCCACTCCCCTTCCAAATAATGAGAACATTTTTGGTTTTAATCGTGCGTGAGCTGCCTTGAGTCCCTTCACTGTGAGGAAGTCAGCATAAAAATGTAATCAATCCACCCACCCACCAACTAATCAACCAAGACCACATCTTGAACCAACCAACCACACGTGGAGAGTTGGAGGGGTCCAAAACTTTAGCACCTTTGGCTCAGAACTTGAAATTAATTATTTCCAGACTCTTAATCTGCTCACCCAGGGGCTTTCAACCTTGGGTCACCCACATGTTCTTGGACTGCGACTCCCAGAAGCCTTCAGTGCCCATTGTGCTGCCCAGGGTTTCTGGGAGTTGCAGTCCAAGAACACCTAAGCAACCCAAGTTTGGGAACCCCTGCGCTAACCCAAATCGCCAGTGGCTACTCTTGCCAGAGAATTCTGGATATCGGAATTCCAAAAAGTCGCTTCACGAGGGTGTGCTTGTGTGTGCACAGTGTGTGTCTGTGTGTTTTTTTTAAAGTTCAACCTTCTAATATGATTTATGGTGGCCTCCCCGTGGGGGGAATGGCCGCCTTTTCTCCTCCTCTCTGCTTGCAGTCACCTCCTCTCTGTCCTCGCTCTCCTCTCCGTCCTTCACCTCCTCGAGCTCAGCCAAGGACATGAGCTCCCCCAGCATGCCGGCCCCGCCCCCGGTCAGCACTGTGTTCGAAGTCGCCGGCCACGCCGAGCCCCAGAGCAGCGCCAGCGGGTTGGAGGCCGAACTGGAGCACCTCCGGCAGGCCTTAGACAGCGGCCTGGACACGAAAGAGGCCAAAGAGAAGTTCCTTCACGAAGTTGTAAAGATGAGAGTCAAGCAGGAAGAGAAACTCAACGCTGCCTTGCAGGCAAAACGCAGCTTGCACCAGGTAAGAATGCGGCTGCCCTTAGGCCACCCCCCCCCCCCGGCACCTCCTTTTCTCAACTGGTGAAAAACCTTGCAGCCAAACAGTACCCTGATCTGAGAAATAAATCTTCTTATGAGGGCTGCAATCTGATCGAAGATGTCTTAATGGATTAATTACAGAAGTCGTCATCCCTTAATTTCCATCTGGATCAAAAGTATATCTTGAAAGCAAAAGAAATGTATTACAGTGGTGCCTCGCTTAGCGATCGCTCCGTTGAGTGATGAAATCGCTTTGCGATGGACTTTTGGCCATCGCTGGAGTGATCGCTTAGCGATGGCCCCTATGGCTAAAATTCGCTTTGCGATGATTGCGGGGAAGCGATCATGGCAAAGCGAACTTTTTTAAACAGCTGATCGGCGGTTCCAAAATGGCCGCCGCAAAAACAAAATGGCTGCTGCTGTTTTGCCTCACTTTAGAGGCACCCAAAATGGCTGCCGCTATGGAGGAATTTCGCTTTAATGCATTTAATGCATTTTAATACGTTCCTATGGGCTTTTTAATATCACTTAGCGATTAAATCACTTAGCGATGTTTTTTCCGGAACGGATTAACATCGCTAAGTGAGGCACCACTGTATTTCCTTTGAAATGAAACCTGTAGCTCAGAACAGGCAAGGTCTTACGGGAGGAACAATAAAACATTGCCTTCTCTTTACGTGCCAGGAATCAGGGAGAGGGGTTTAAAGTAAACTACAGTCAATTGTTGAACAAGGTGACTATAAACCCAGGATTGTTTTGGTCTCTTGTTTAGCAAACATGAGTTTATTTTTTCAATCACAGTTTCTAGTTCACGCACATCAGAGCCAATGATGAATTAGTTCAAGTGAAAACTGAATTCTTCCTGTTCATGTGTTGGGGACTCTTTTTCTTCCTTCCTTCCTTACGCACTAATAGTCCAGAGCAATGGTTCCACACCTTAGGTCCCCAAATGTTCTTGGACTCAAACTCCCAGAAGCCTTCACCACCAGCTGTGCTGGCCAGGATTTCTGGGAGTTGCAGTCCAGGGACCCCAGGTTTGGAACCACTGGTCTAGACTAAGACTGTTTCTGCCCTGAGCTCTTACAGCAGTTTGGCATCACTCCAGCTGTTATGGCTCCATCCCATATAAAACTGGGATTTGTGGTTTGGTGGAGCGCTTCGGCTCCTCTTCTAGAGAGCTCGTGTGTCTTCCTGGAATGACAGCAGAGAATCGTACTAGCCTCATCCCATTGCTCTGACCGTTAAAGTGGCTTTGAGTGGCTACAATAGTGTGAGGTAAAATAGACTCTCCTTTGTGAGTTACCCCTGAGTGCAAAGAGCTGCTGAGGGTGTGAAGATGAGTTACCAGGTTCTGTTGCTGTGGAAAGAGGATGAGACCTTTTCCATAAAGATGATGAATGGCTGCTGCTTGAGGCCACAGTTTTTAAGAGACAATACATCCCAACAAGGGTGGCCTGCTCAGGAGTAGCCCAAAGGGAGAAGGGTCCTCCAGCTCCAATGCTTAGTGATGTTCTGGCTGTGGTCTCTGAGGTGCAAAACTACGACAGCACTCAGGACCGTTTGAGGTGAGCTGAGCGGTCAGGGCGCCCCATTGATAAGAGCCTCTTTGGTACGAATAAATTGGAAGGACGAGAGCGACATCATCAAAGAACGTAGCTCTCCCACTGTCCCTTAGGACTTGGACTAAATGCTTCCTCCCCCGCCCCAAAACCCATGTCTGTTGTGGGCGTTTATTAATTTATTTTTGATCTTTGCTTAAAAGGGCAGCGTTATGGAGGTGCTGGACCTGCGGAAACATGAAGTCCGTGGTTGTCTCTTAGCCTCACTAAACCTCCTTCATGGGGTTGTCGTGAAGATAAAAAATTCAGGAGAGAGGAAGCTCCTTGGAGGGGAACGATAGATGGAGAAGAAAGGGGAGTGGCAACCTGGGAGCAATTAAACCAGCCTGGGTGGCTGCATTCATCTGAACACTTGGGCTGTAATGTAGTGTGAAATTGCAGGGTTTACATGACACAAGACTGTGTCCCTCGAGTGGGGGGGGGATCCCAGTTACCAAACAGAAGGGGGGGTCAGTAAACTCTTTGCGAGTTTACCGGTTCTCTCTGTGCAGCCTCAAGTCTGTTCCTGGACTTGGTCAAACCAGAAAGCGACTGGAAAATAGCCAAACTGGTGGTGGCTGGTCAGCTGAACCGGAGCCTACACGACACTAACGGATATGATCGACTCGGATGCCTATCTGGCTCCCACAAATGTTATTTGGAAGGGAAGGGGAAGAGAGGGAGAGTGCGTGTAATGGCCGGGAGACAAAACACAAGCAGAAATAACATGTCTTGGCTAGGAAACAAGATTGCCAAAGCAGAGAGAAAAGAGAAAGAGCATTTCCCATGACCCCTGGTGCAGCGTGCTGACTTAACAAAGACGGGACTGCGCCCGGAAATGGGAAGGGGTGGAGGGGAAATAATACCGTCTTGGTCTCACTTTTTAACACTTTCGAATCCACCCAGTCTGTGTGGGTGGTGGAAGTATTTCCCTCAAGTGAGGTTCATTTCTTTGAACACTTTTACTCCAGAAGGCAGGGAGAAAGCCGAGGCTCTCGCGATCGGGTCTGTCCAGCTCTTTGGGGATCTGGTGCGGAGCCGTGCCAACACATGATCCGTCCTGGGAAAGTCAGTCCATCTCTCCGCTAGCGACGGAGGCCCGTCCGTTTTTGTAAGAGTCGACTTGTTCAAGGAAGCCTTCCGCCATTTTGTTTTCAGGAGCTGGAGTTCCTCCGCGTGGCCAAGAAAGAGAAGCTGAGAGAGGCCACGGAGGCCAAGCGCAACTTGAGGAAGGAGATTGAGCGTCTCCGAGCGGAGAACGAGAAGAAGATGAAAGAGGCCAACGAGTCACGGATAAGACTCAAGCGGGAACTTGAGCAAGCCCGACAGGTCCGGGTGTGCGACAAGGGCTGTGAGGCCGGCCGGCTGCGCGCCAAGTACTCCGCCCAGGTAAGGGGCACAGCTCACAAGGGTCTCTTGCACAAGCGGTGTGTGCCTTCCAGTTGAGTTTCACAAAACATCTCCTCCAAGGAAGGTGTGTTGGAAAATGCTTCATATCTGAGTCGCTCTTGCTTTCGCTTCTGCTTCCCCATTTTATTTTATTTTTGCCTCTCTCACTGGCAGAGGAGGTGGGAATTGCAAAAGGGCAGGGCAATCATTTCCATGGTCACCTCTGCCAGTAAAAGACAGGGAACAAGAAGGCGAGGGATGCTTTGAAGCCAACCTGATGCCTGACTTCTCTTCTAAGATGTCTGTCCTAATAGGGCAGTGGTTTCCAACCTTGGGTCTCCAGGTGTTCTTGGACTGCAACTCCCAGGGGCCTTCACCACGAGTGGTGCTTGCCAGGATTTCTGGTAGCCCAAGAACATCTGGAGACCCAAGGTTGGCAACCACTGTAAGAGGGACTGATTAAGGTGATTCTCGAATCTCCCTGACCGCCAGTTGAACCCGTGACCTTCTTTGCATGCAAAGCTGGCTGACTGAGCTGTACCCTCGCAGCAGGTACAACCCACCTGTGTGGTTATCCCACACAAGGGGAAACACATGAGTTCTTCCTTTGACTTTAGCCTCAGAGCAATCCTGTGAGGAGAGGCTGGCTGGAGGTGTATTGTAGGCATCCTTCAGTCTCGAAAGACTATGGTAGCGTGCTCTGTATGGAGGACTTGGAACAGCGTCTGGTGTGGCTGAGGAGGCCAATTCGAGAGTTACAATCTCTTCCACACTGAAGACAAATCCAATCTGTCCCCTGTCCAGCTCCCTGGTTTTGCTTCCTTTGTGACTTCCTCTTTGCCTCGGCCTGCTGGACAAGGGTCTCTTCAAATTGGGAGAGGCCGTGATGCACTGCCTGCCTCCAGGCTGAACGATCAGATGTCAGAGTTTCCCATCTGTTGAGGTCTATTCCTAAGGCCTTCAGATCCCGCTTGCAGATATCCTTGTATCGCAGCTGTGGTCTCCCTCTGGGGCAATTTCCCTGCACTAATTCTCCATAGAGGAGATCCTTTGGAAAGTGGAATATTATAGGAGTTATTTTACCATTTGCACCCCTTGCAAATGAATTCCCGTGGTCCAGTGAAGATTTGAACCCAAGACTAGTCTGACACTATATCTACTTCATGGGGCACTTACCTACTTCCCTGATTACATGTATGTTCAATAGACTGTCCTAAAGCCAGTGAAAAATCTTCTTGAAGGAGTAAAGTCTCTCTCTAACTCGGTGGTTCCCAACCTTGGGTCACCCAGGTGTTCTTGGACTACAACTCCCAGAAACCCTGGCCAACACAGCTGGGAGTGAAGACTTCTGGGAATTACAGTCCAGGAACACTGGGGTGACCCCCGGTTGGGAACCACTGCTTTAACTCAGCATCTGCCACACTCATTAAGGGCAACCATTACACTAGGGGGATGTTTTCACAAAGCAGCTATCGCCAGCGTACTTGGTGGCGAAAAATTGCTGACCATCCAGGGCCCTTGCCTGCCCCTAATGGACAGTGGTTGGTTTCAGGCCACATCCTGACCCCGTAGGCTACAGCTGCTGGTGCTCTACCAGAGACTGGACTCAGAAAACCTGGTGCACTTCCCGGGAGCTGGAACCTTTCCTAGAGAAAGCTGGGGAACTACTGCCATAGACAGTAACAGTGTCTGGGTTGATGTTTTGTACCCTGGAACAAAATAATAATAATAAAAATAAAATAAGAACTGCTGGAAAGCTCCACGGTTTAGGGCTCTGTGGAGCTAGTGGTTGGGAGTTCAAATCCCCCACTGGGCCTCCATGACAGGGGATGGACTGGATGATCTAGAAAGGTGCCTTTCTAGCTCTGCCATTCTAGAATGATTAATATTAATCTTCCTCTTTTTTCTCTCTTTTTATTTCACAAATTAAAACAAAACAAAACAAAACAAAAGCCTTGTGTAATGTCCTTCTTCCTCATTAGCCTCGTTATTCAGAAGGCGAGGCCTGCCCAATGTAGGAGGGCGGAAGCAGGAAGTGAGGAAAATTTCCTCCTCCACGTATCGCAGGACCTCTCGCTGATAAGAGGCGCCCAGGCTTAATGGAACCCGCTTCCCTTCCCTGGGTGTCCCACTTCCACTTCGGCAGGAGGGCTGCTGGGTGGGAAAGGATGCCACTGGGTTTGCATTCTTGCTGGCTGAGCCACATCTGGCCTCCCTCCCTCCCTCCCTCCCTCCCTCCCTCCCTCCCTCCCGGCCTTCTTTTGTCGAAGCTGCAAGGAAATGAGGAAGGGGGCTGGATTAGGCATCTCTTTGCCTCCTGCCAGATAGCAGACCTCCCGCCCTACTTCCCAGCTGCTGGGTCGGCCCCGGAGGCCTTGTGTTGGGATGGGAGAGAGGATGCACCCATCTCTCCGGTTTCCTAATTTAGCAAAGCCCCACCACTGAGCCCCTGGTGTGAAGAAACCGCCTCTGAGGAGTGGGGGGGGGGAGATCCAAGCAGGAAGGGCAGCCACCCACCCGAGGCCTGCGCTTCTTAAAAGCAGCCCACGGACTGAGTGCACGAGGGGTGGCTCCAGAGCTGTCCTCCACTGGAGCCTCCTGGAGCTCCGTTTTCGATCCCCTTTGAAGGATCAGAGAAGTTCAAAAGAGATCCCCTCGAAAGTGGCCAGTGGGAGGGTTTTTGGGGGGAGAAAACAAGCGTGTGCTTTGGTGCAATGAACTGGAGATGCAGACCCTGGGGAGGTGGAGAAGGCGGCACGCTGTGACCTCCTTTTTCTCTAAATTATGTAGAATCGGGATTGGTTATGCTCTGGAAATCTTCCTTCATAGCATATGCAATATGGGAAAAGAGTTCTGTGTGATGTAGCGGATAGAGTGTCAGACTAGGACTTGAGGAGGCCTGGGTTCAAGTCTCCGCTTGGCCACTCCTGGAATCATCCTATGTGTTTTGAGCAGCCTGTCGAGTCTGAAATGGTTTGACGGCACACACGAATAGGAGAGGTTTTAGGGCTTTGTTTTTGTTTTTGTTTTTGACATGCTGTGAACTGTCCCATGCCATCCTAGTAGAAACTGTGTGGGGCCAACTGTGTGTGTGTGTGTGTGTGTGTGTGTGTGTGTGTGTGTGTGTGTGTGTGTGTGTGTGTGTGTGTGTGTGTGTGTGTGTGTGTGTGTGTGTGTGTGTGTGTGTGTGTGTGTGTGTGAGAGAGAGAGAGAGAGAGAGAGAGAGAGAGAGAGAGAGAGAGAGAGAGAGAGAGAGAGAGAGAGAGAAATGGTGGAGAACCATTGCCGGGAAGCGTTGGGAGGTCTCGGGGAAAGCCCTTGGTTCGAGCTGGGAGGAGCCCCCCCCATCACCTTTGTGGTTTGTTCCCATCCTAGATCGAAGACCTGCAGGTGAAGCTCCAGCACGCAGAGGCCGACAGGGAGCAGCTGCGGGCCGACCTGCTCCACGAGCGGGAAGCGCGGGAACACCTCGAAAAGGTGGTCAAGGAACTTCAGGAGCAGCTGTGGCCGAAGCAGAGCGACCTGCCCACCAGCGAACACGCGGCAAAAGACATGGGGAATTAAGCCAATGCTGAAGAGCGCCAGGGACGCCGGGTCTCCATCTGTAGGCCAGACTGACGAAATATGCACAGTAAGGGAGAGCGTGGGAGAGAGAGAGAGAGAGAGAGAGAGAGAGAAGGGGAGTGTGAGAGAGAGACAGAGACACGCTGAGGCCAGCGTGGACATCCCTGTGCATTAAGAAAAAGTTGAACTTTTTAAATTGGAGGACAAATGTTACTCTTTACAACAGAAGCACTGAAGTCGGCCTCTCTCTCCCCCCTGCCCCTTGATTCATATAGCACAACATCTTCCTGTGCCTGTAACAATGAAGAGTGTTTATAAACCCAAACTCCATTTTTTTTTTTTTGAGTCTGCAGGAAAACAAGCACCACCACCACAAAACTACACTGTTGTACACACCCTGTCTGGCGGACAACGTCCCAACAAAAATCAAAAGACCAGCAGCTGCGTCTGCTTTCTGAGAACACTTTTTTTTTTGGAGTTAAGATTAAAAAAAAAATACAGGAAAAAAAAGAGAAATAAACCCTTTTGTTATAAGCTACTAAAAAAAACGCAACACAGCTGAATCATGAAGATGTGGTGTTATAACCATTGACAAGGTTTTTTTTAAAAAAATAAATATATTATATATAAACCTGGTGGGGGGAGGGGGGAATACTTTCAATGCTTAATTTGTACAGACAAATTGTTACAGGTGTTGGGTTCGTACATTGCGAAACGTGTCGGAAAAAGCCATGACCATTTTAAACCAGGCAATTTCTATGAAAATTTCGAATTGTGTGTGTGTGTGTGTGTGTGTGTGTGTTTCCCTCCCTCCCTACTTCAAACTCTTTGCATTCCCTATGTTTTGAACCAAGAAAGAGGAGGAAAAGTCAGTGGAGAGAGAGAGAGAAAAAAGGGGGGAGCAGTGAGGTGTAGAGATAAGAAGAAGGTGATCCGAAAGGAACCCAGCCTTACAAAATTCAGTGTTTATACACCATCAGTTTTGACATCGGTCTGTTATTAAATGGATGTGTTTTCAAAGACTCACTTCAACTCCAGGGCACTTCAGTTTGGGGAAACCAATAGAAGAAAATAAAAGGGAGAGATTTAGTGAGGGGGGAGTAGAGAAAGCAAAAAAAAAAAAAGTTGCTGGACTCACACGGTGTTGCTTGTGAAAGATAAGTGAGAAAGACGTGAATGTTTGCAAACTTTTCCTTCCCTTTCCTCAGAGGACTTCCCTCCCCCCCCCATTTTTATCGTCACCTCAGAAATGTCAGTATTCCCGCGTGAGGATTTCAGTGTCCCACAAAGAATGCTTACCATTGTATTAAAAAACAAACACAAAATTACTTCTTGCTGCTGTGAATAAGCCGACATTTCTTATTGTTTAGGGTTTTTTGTTAGGGGATGTGGGTTTTGGGCTTTTTTTTTTCATCATGGGATTTTTTTTTTTTTTACTCAATGTGACAAATACTTTAATATTGGGATTTATGCCACCGTTCCTCCCTATGTTTATCCAGTGATGGACATGCAAATATGCAGTAAGTAACAAAACTCAGGGCAGAATCCTAACCCCAGTGGGAGTCTGTGCTTCTACGTTGTTGGGGCCAACACTTTTTTAAGATGTTGTTTGTACAGAACTACAAAATGTTGTTTGTAAGGGTTGTTACTTCCCCTGTTTTCTTCCTGAGCCCCCGTTAAGAGACATTGAATTGTCAGTTATGATTTAAACGGGGTTTTTAAGTAATCTTGTGCATGAGAGTAGGTTTAAACCAACACCCCTTCTGCAACCTGTTGCTGGCTTTTTAAGAACAAGCTGACGATAGAGAAGGGTCTGTAGAGTGAGTTCCCTATAGCAGTTGGGGGTTGCCGTCACAGCCATTCTAAGCTAAGAATCAGGGTTTAAGGTAAAGGTTCCCCTTGACATTTTGTCCAGTCGTGTCCGACTCTAGGGCGTGGTGCTCATCCCCGTCTCCAAGCCGTAGAGCCAGCGTTTGTCCATAGATTGTTTCCGTGGTCACGTGGCCAGTGCGACTAGACACAGAACGCCGTTACCTTCCCGCCGTGGTGGTCCCTATTTATCGACTCACATTTTTACATGCTTTCGAACAGCTAGGCCTGGCAGGAACTGGGACAAGTGACGGGAGCTCAGTCCGTCGCGTGGATTCGATCTTATGACTGCTGGTCTTCCGACCTTCCAGCACAGAGGCTTTGCGGTTTAACCCGCACCGCCACCACGTCCCCAAGAAGAATCAGGGTTTACCGAAGGGCTATCTTGCAGCCACTCCTGGCTAGCACACGCCATGCCATGTCAAATTAATTTCAGTCAAAAACTAGCACAGAAACAACTAAAACAATGCAACAGTATACTGCTCCAAATACAATATCTCACATTATTAATAGTGTGTGTGTGTGTGTGTGTATGAGTGTGTGTGTGGGAATTAAATTCACTGTTTTGGAAGAGAAACTAATGCACCCAGTCCAAACAGACATACTAATAAGATGAGCTATCTTGATGACAGAATGAGACAGCTCAACAAAGAATGTTCAGTTCCTGTGGGGTTTTGATCCTCCAGCTTGAGAGTGAGACAGTAAGCACCTCCACCACCACCCCCCTTTGAGACATTTGCAATTTGGGCAAAATGTCTCATTGCAAAACTAGTGTCTTTTCCCTGTGTGAAGCAAAGCCCTCACTCACACACAGAGCAAGCAGAGAAGGGCTGGTCGATCGAATGAAGCAACTTCTCGTGTTTAAATGTCTGTGCAACAAGGCAGCAGCTATTACTAGTGTTACATCCTTTGTGTTACAGACTCTTCCCTAAATTGTTTTCTACAACCCGTTTGCACCTTAGCCACTTGTTAAGAACCAGAGGTGGGCAGATTTGTGAGCAGAATAAGCTTAAGTTGCTTGTGGAGTTGTCTGGGAGTTGTAGTTCAAAAGCACAAATATTATACACAAGAGCCATTGGAAATTTTTGGACTACAAACTTCGTAACTCTCCATTCTGGGGGTTCCAGCGGAGTGACGGGTGTTTCTGATCAGCTGGCGTGGGCCAAGTGAGGCCCGGCTAGACCGCAGAGCCTTCAGGCCTAGGCCTTTCGCCCAGGTGAGCCAAATTTCAGGGTCTGTCACTCATTTGGAATTCCCAAAATGGAGAGGTATGGCGTTTTAATAATATTTAAAAAATCTGTATGGCACGTCCCTTCTTCACACTTCTAATAACCGTTCTAAATCCTTCTCCTCCTGGCTCCATATCCTCCTCTTGAACATTTCAGGAGAAACTGTTACCTGCAATTGAACTGTTTTTTTCTCTCTCCAGTAAGCAAAATACGGCTGCCTGTTCTAAAATTAAAGTATTCCTTTACACTACACTATAAAGAAAACCATTTGTATTAATGATCTTTTCGCAGTTTTATTATCCATTCTAATAGCCATTGTAAGCGTGATCGTTGAAAAGGAGGAAGGGAAGTTCCATTTGATGGGAGCAGGGCAGGGTCTGGTACGGGGGGGGACTGAATAAAAAGGAAGATATATTAGAAACATCAGGTTACTAGGCAGAGTTGAAATATGGGAAGCAAGAAACTGCTTTTATGAACTAAATCTGCATGCTTGTCTTGAGTCTAGTGTCTCCCTACCTGAAGTGCAATGCAAAAGGAATATTGATTGTGTTTATGCAGTTATTTTTTTAATGTGAGGATTTTTTTTAATTGCTTCTTTGTATGTTTTTTCTGCAGTTATTAAATGAAAACCATATGCATGGAATTAAAATCTTTGCCATACATATATTAATTAACGGGCATTATTACTGTCTTATGTAAAGGTGCATTAAGGTTGTTTTGTTTATTTGTCTGCCTTCCCCCCCCCTCCCTCAGCCGTATGAATTTCCAGGATTTGTACTGCCTTTTAAGTTTTCACCTTTTTTCCCCAAGAGGCACTAAAATAGTTGTACTGTAGTTTTAATCTGGAGTTGTCGTCATTGGGTCAAAGCTATTGAAGACAAAATATTCACTTAGGAAGAAACTACTGCCGGTTTTCAAAGTTTGCTTGTTCTCTCTCCTCCAGGTTCACTGGAGATGGAGGAAGGCTAGAAATAATTGGGGAAATTATGTGTCTTTTATTTCATTGATCTGAAATGATACATGGAACACTTTCAAACTCTCCTTTCAGGGAAATTATAGGCACATCTCATCTTGCGGTTGGCCATTGAAAAATCAGTTTTCTCCGTAATATGAGGGGTTGCACAACTGGTGGCTCTCCAGTTGCAATCAGTTTTTAGCGCCCGTCATCTCTTGCCAGCATAACCACCACTGAAGGTTGATTGAGCCCAACAAACATCTGGAAGGTCATCTCATCTCTAGTTTGGTCAAGCTGTTTTGGAGAAGGTGGCCCACTGTCACTAACCTACAGTAGCTGAGAAATGTTTGTGGTTCCCTGGAAAAAGAGTTTAAAAACCCTACTGTGTTTCATATATTCTGTGGCCAAGCCAGAGGATATGAAACGCATAAGACGCTCTGCATGCGTCTCAAGTAATCATGAGATCTAGTCCATGTGAAGTTTCTTGACCCACAAGGTCACAAGCCAAAGGTAACCGTTTGAAAAGCCATCGCTGGACCCGTTGGGTTCTCTCTTGACATCAGGGGTTCCCAACCTTGGGTTCAACAGATGTTCTTGGACTACAACTCCCAGAAATCCTGACCACCACAACTTGTGGTGATGACCTCTGGGAGTTTTAGTCCAAGAACATGTGGAGACCCAAGGTTGGGAACCACTGTCTCATATTGAGGCTCTTGCACCTTTCAAAGACCCCCCCCCCAGTTGCTACGGCACAGTCCGCGCACTCCGACCCTGCTAACCCTAGTTCTGATGCCAGCCAAAGTGTATAACAGTGAAGTCTAACTGCCATGCAGAGCACACACCCCTCCAGATGTTGTTCAGCTACAAAACCCACCCACCCCCAGCATTCTTCTCTACTTTTTGGCTCTCCAGATATTTCAGGCTTTAATTCCCCAGGATTCCAATTGGGTCACAACAGATTTACATGTAGCTTTTTTTAATAAAAGAAAATAACTTAAATATCATCCCCGTGGTACTATGTGCTTGTTTCTTATTCTGTGCCCTCCCGGGCAAGAAAGACGCACAGCAGATCAAACAAGTAGAAATGGTGAATGCCCTAGTTCTCACTCCCAACATCCTCACCCTGGTCTAATTGGCCTCCAGCGCCTTTTAGGAGCATGCTATGGCATACACATCCAGACATGGTAATTTTATATAGATGAGCGGCGCAAGAAAGGCAGTGATGCCATGTGCTACAATTACATCTCATTAGAATCACTAACACTCATGTTTCAGGCATGCATTCTTCTTCATTTTTCATTTTTTAAAAAAAATTGGCCACCTGGCAAGAATCCTGCTTAAGGGGTTCCTCCACCACCACCACCTCAGTCCAAAAAAATAAAAAATAAAAAAATTAAACAGGTACAGGATATGCAAACATTTCACAAATGTTTTCTCCACATAGTCTCTTGCCTTTCAATCGATGGATACAGTCAAGCAAGAATCAAGGTGGGGAGGATACTTAGTCCCTATTGAGAAAGAGCTGTAATGATCACTACAGAATGGTCACATCCTGGGACTTCCGGATTTCTTGGGCTACAAATCACCTAATTCTCCATATGGAGCGTTCTAAGGGACATTCAGATACCTTAAGAACACCTTGATGTGATGCATCTGGGAGAGAAGCAGGTTTGACGGCGTTGAGGTTCAGCTAGGCCTAGCTCCCTGTTCAGAAAGAAAACTCCCAGCTAGCACTGGGGTAGGCACCTTCCTTTTAAGGCCTTTCTCCCAGGTGAGCCACATTTAGGCCTCTTTAAGGTCTTGGGCAGGACACCCTAAATTGGGGGAACTTGTAATGACTTGTAACCCAAGAAATCCAAAACTCTCATTCTTAATCGCAACCATTCTAGAGCAGTGGCCAGGATCCGAGGGAGAGCTGTGGGTCGATTCATGATAGGAAACACTGCACTGTTGCTGTTTTAAAAAACTCGGATCCAAAGCTCCCTGCAGTATCTATGCCAATGGAGGGAAGTCCAGGGCTTTCCTCCGTCGGATCCAATGGACAGAAAAATTAAAACTTTGGGTCCTCAAAGCGGCTAGACAACTACTTGTTCAAACCTATTCGTTTGCAAGAAGTTGGCCGATAAAAGGGAAATCACATGACCGTGTCGATATCACCATGTTTTTGCTCTTCCAACTAGCTAAGATGTTCTGTTTGCTGTTCTGTGGTGCAGAAATCACCAGAAAACCAACCTCTCCACACAACATGCTTACAGTTCAATTTTTGTTACCTATTTTTTTTCCAAAGGGGAGAAAATAGGCTTTATTGCATCAATTGTTGACTCTCTTACACATCATATATATATATATTCTAGATAATTGTATATTCAGTTTAATTTTTAAAAACAAAACAAAACCCAACATCTATTCAAATAAGACTTCAGTGAAAGGGGGGGAAAGTACCAACAGCAATAAGACATTCATATGTATGGAGCAGCTAATAATTATACATAACAATAACCTGCTTTTTCAAACTAGCCAATGTAAAAACAAAAGTTAATTTGTAAATACTTTTTTTTTTCATTTTACAGTTGTATAATAAGTGTATATGGTGTTTACTTTTTCAAAATCTTTTTCTTACTTAGCCGTCTGTTTTATGAGTTGTGTTTTTAAATTCAGAAAAGTTACAATTTGTTAGGAAACAAAACACACAAAAAAAACCAATCACAAAGAAACAGCAACAAAAGTTCCATCAGAATCTGTGTGTCGGTTAAAACGTTCGTCTGATTATTTGCATTTTATTTTTGTCCTTTTATTGTAAAGTATTTTATTATTGAAAAATAAAATAAAATAAAATGGACACTTCCCCTCCCCTTCCCCAAGCCATCTGTACGTTTAAAAGAGAGGTCTAGAAAGGAAAACAAAACAAAACACGGTTCTCAGAAATAAATTTCTAACTGAGCGGGTAATACTGCCTATTTAAAATAGGTAAAATCATTTCAGCACATTTTTTGCTACTCTCCCCAGCTGCTGCTAACAGTTTTATTGACCTGCTCTCCTATTTTAGAGCTATTTTCATGTAATTAAATATGCTTTCTTGTTTATAAATGCTTGATTTGCAAGAAAAAGAAAAAGAAAAAAAATAGTGTGGGGTATTTATCTATTTCGCTGTGTACCTTGATAGTCCTCTTTTCCACACCCCTCTCCAACCTGGAAATGGATAATATTGTAAAATAAAGGACTTTATCAGATTATGTATGAAAATAGCTATGCTTATATATATACCACAGTGACTGAATGTACAGTGTATAGACGCATTATCTAAAATAAAATTGTTTGTCCAGAAAAAAAAAGCCCACACCCATTACAGGTATGTTCTTTGGCAAGTGTGGATAACGAGACTCAAATTAATATTGAAATTACCTGTGGGGTGCAGATAAGGCAGGACTCACAGGCGCGAATTGCCATGGTTGAAAAATGCTATTTGATTTTTGAGGTGTGGCTTTTCAGTTCTTGGATCAGACGGGCGGTGCGGGTGATTTAGCAGACAGATAGTGTGGTCCTTGAGTGGACAATCTGGACTTAATTTGAACTTGAATTGACAGACTGGGTTAGGGATCAATCACTCTGTGGTGGTAATTAAACTGGGAAAGGAGTGTTTTTTAGAAGATGATAGCTGTGATCCCTAATAAAAGTGATACATAGGTGGTTGTCTTCTGTAAGCCAGCTCAAGCCATTGCCAACCTAGTGGCCCCCGATGTTTCATCTTTGGTAGAGCGTAGCTCTCAACATTCAGGTTCTCCAGATGTTTGGGAGATGACTACAACCCTTAACCATTATCCTGTCTGGAAGCTGGAAATGTTAACCGCCTCTGGAATGACCCACTGATCTGGGTCAGTGATTCCCAACATTGGGTAACCCAAGTGTTCTTGGACTGCAACTCCCAGAAGCCTTGGCCACTCATTGGGCTCCCCAGGATTTCTGGGAGTTGCAGTCCAAGAATATCTAGCAACCCAAGGAGGTGATGCAGGAATCTCCGAAATGTCCTGTCCTCAGCTCTTGCAAACTCAACCCCAAGGGTTTATTTAGCGAGTCAATCTATCTCGTATTTCATCATCCTCTTTTCCTGCTGCCTTTCCACCTTCTAATTTGTGAACAGGGAACAAATTGGGGGCCTTCCCTTCCAAGCCCCCATATCTCGTTTCTGTGGGTTCTTCCATGTATGGTCTCCTTTTAGGAAACATTTAAGCCAATGTGCCATTTTAAAGAAAGTGGGTTGGTTTCGCTGTTTTACATCAGATCTATCCAGTGATTTTTTTTTTATGCTTTGAACTTTTTTTAAAAAAAAATTCAGCTGACCCAGTTTAACAAGTGCACAGTTCCTATTGGCCTGAGAAATGAAAGAGAAAATGACATTCAAAAGGGAATTGTATAGAAGCACGCATGTTACAATGATTTTATACTGAGAAGAAGCTTCCTGGGGTTGTTCCCAGAGGGAAACGCCATCCCCAACTGTGTCAGGTGTGCAGATGGAGGTGGAGGGGGTGGACTTAAACCAAGTCCTAAGCATTCTGGGAGTTGTAGTTTAGATATACAAACCTGAACACCTCAAGTTAGAACCATGTGAAAACAGCCCTATTGGTATTTAGAAGTTAATACCTAAGGGAAACCACACAGTCTCATTTCTGCTTTCCAGCTCCTGCAACTGGTGGAAAGATTTCCATCATGACTTACCCCACTCCTTGGGGTTTATCTACTGCCGTTGCAGGATTACAGCCACCATAGCCCATCATTACAATTCTCATTTCTAAAACAAACCTTGGCCTGGAGAAAGAAAGCTGTATCTCTCCATGTGGATTTTCTTGCATCCCCAGGTTCAACCCCAGTGTTTTCCTGTTAAAATACCTGCATGGGGATACTGATATCTGAATTATAACCAATCTGCTATTTATACATCTATTGCCTGTTCCTCTCTACTTTTTAATTCAGCTGCCCCAGTTTATCAAAAATGCTAGAGCACCATGCCAACGAAGCTTGTTCTCCTTGGCTTCTCCGCCTAGCTTCTTCTGGACTGAAATCATTTGGAAGCAAAGTGGAAACTTGACATTAAATGACAGATGCGTCTTGACTTCAGCCCTGCTTCTTTGCTTATTCCACCCCCGTCGCCATTTTCCCCCTCCACAGTGGAGACGAAGGTGCAATTCTAAACTTGGATGCGGTCCAGCTGCCGTCAAGATCTACATTTCTTGCCTGTAGGATTATGCTGATGCTGGAAAAGTCTTCCTCCTCTTTTCCTCCCTTGGAGGGGGAAAAAAATCCTTACCACCAACACAAGCCTTTCACAAGGATGGGAGTAAAATCAGGAGTAACGCTAGCTGCAACCTTATGCGTATTTGAGATGACACCCTTTTTTTTTTCACATTCTTGCGTGCAGGAATGAGTAACAGCTCTGTTTTTTTTTTCCTCTGGAATGGGGAGCTGCTTTTTGGAAGTCTTGATGAAGATTCTCACATTTGCGTGTAAAATGATGAAGCTGTAGCCGCTCTAAGCAAGACTGACAGGGACCCAAATCCCCAGGTGAGAAAAGAAGCCACAGGCTTTATGGAAAATCGTGGAGCCATCGGATTATAACTACCTTGCTGAAATACATCTTTTTTTCTCTCTCTTTTCCTCTCCTCGTTCTTCCCAAGTGGACAAGAATTAACATTACAGTCAGGTAGTCTTAAAAAGGATACATAATCCAAACTCATAAAAATTCCATCAGCATTTACCTCATCCAGAAGGGATTTATCATATTTGCATCCCCCTTCACAACTACAGTGCCTTTAGATTATTTATATTACATATATCACCGTCACCATCATCATCATCATCATCATCATCATCATCATCATCATCATCATCATCATATGCTGTCAAGTCAATTCTGATTTATGATCAGCCTTTCCAGGATTTCCAGGTAGAAAATACTCAGAAGTGTATTACCACTCCCTTCCTCTAGGGGCGCTGTGGGACTGTGGAGCTGGCCCATGGGTACCCAGGTTGGCTCTTCTCCAGGAAGGGAAATCGAACTCCCAACCTCAGGCTCCACAGCCAGAGACCTAAACCACTGAGCTATCCAGCAGGCCCTGTGGTACCTACAAGAACCCTTTGCTTTTAATTAAATTTTTTAAAAAAGTTGCAGTGCTCTTTTCTATCACCTTCATGAAGTTCTACCTTTTTGCTGTAGTTATTCTGAGATGAATTTTGGTTAACAGATATAGGCAGAACAGATGATGTGAAGGAGTAAGAAGCAAAATGAATGTGTCTTTATTTATATGGCTGTTCCGGCATTTTTCCTCAAGGGTGTGTACATAATTCCTAAGTATTTCCATGGATCCTTCCACCGTGCCTATTAATAGCATCCCATGCTCAAGATCAAAACTAGGCTGTTCCATAAGCACAAAGCACAATTCAAATCCACAAGTGGGTAATGCCCACTTTATTATGACAGACTATGATTCCGCAACAATGTGCAAACTTCCGAGTTATCCAGAACTCTTTGTCAAAGTGTGCATCTAAAAATGGCACATTAGCAGGAAGAAGAAGCGTCAAACCCCAAATTTTCAGCGAGACATTTTAAGTCATGAGATATACAGTTAAAACTCAGTCGTATGATGATCGTGTTCCTCTGGGGGTGGAGGAATAGGGTCAGCCAGCTATATTAACGATTCTGCAACTCAATTTCTCCATATAAGTGCTAGGTTTAAACAATAAAGCTGATGAACTAAACAAAGAGGTGCTGAGGAATGAAGCAAGGCCTTGATTATCTATTTGTAAAGGATCTAATGCAGTATTTCAGCTTGAAAGAACTCTTCAGGGGAGAAGAAAAGGCCCAGAAAGATCAGATAGATCATTTAAACATGGTGCCTGGATCCCTAAAACGATCTAAAGGAAGATATGAAGCCAACAAACCAACTGAGGGGCATTTACAAAAAAGTCCATGGTGCTTCAAGACAGACTGGACAGAAGCTTTAGATTCAACAAATAATAATAATAATAATAATAATAATAATAATAATAATAATAATAATAATAATAATAATAATAATAATAATAATAATAATAATAATAATAATAATAATAATAATAATAATAATAATAATAATAATAATAATAATAATAAAAAAGACTAGCTAACCAGTTAAATCGCCTGGAATCCAGTGGTCTCCCATGGAGACACTTAACCTCAGGTTGGCACAGAAACAAATAAATTAAAGAATGGCAACCACACCATGGTTCAGAGGCAAGAAAAAAATCAAGGAAATGGGGTGAAGGGACCCCACACCAAGCATCTGAACATTTGCTTATGTTCACAAATGTCAAATCTAGTGGTTCTCAAGCTTGGGTAACCCAGATGTTCTTGGACTACAACTCCCAGAAATCCTGGCCAGCACAGCTAGTGGTGAAGGCTTCTGGGAACTGCAATCCATAAATATCTGGGGACCCAAGGCTGGGAACCACTGGTTTAGCCCAACATGAAAGACAAATTACTCACTGCATCAACTCTACCATAGGGTGACATGCAATGCAAAGCTCTGGATACCTTGACGGATATCTTGATGGGAGTTTGATGGACCTAAAGAAGAGACAGACACATTATTTTGTTACAGGCGGCAACAAGCATCTTCAAAAAAAGCTATAAAGTTATTTCATGGTTTCTAGTGCGTCAAGCCAAAATGTTTCGCCATCTTGTTCTCCTTCCATGATCCCAGCAACTAGCTATTTGGGACACACAGCAAGGTTGCGTAGACAAGCGTAGGTATGTTCCAGATGTGCTTGCAGAGCAACCATACCATGAAGATAACCAGTCAGTGGAGAAGTGGTTCCACCCAAGTGATGGCTGGAAGGTTGCCTTCCCGTCCTAATTTTGGTGTCTTACCTTTTCATTGTGAGCTGGCTGGATAGCTCAGTGTTTCAGGTCTCTGGCTGGGAGTTCAATTCCCCACTGAGCCTCCCAGGACAACAGCCAGCCTGGGTGGCCTTGGGCCAGCTACACAGTCCCAGGGATCCCCTGACAAAAGAAGGGAAGGGGAAAACCACTTCTGAACGTTCTCTACCTGGAAAACCTTGATAAGGGTTGCCAGAAGTCAGAATTAACTTGATGACATACAATGACGATGACTAAATTTTTGTTTGTTTCTTGTTGGTTTGCAGTTCTACCAATGTGTTGTATTAATGTATTCTCTACTGTCTTCCAAAACACCAAAACACCGCATGGTCTATGGGTAACTTCCATACTGAAAAATAAATTGAACTATCTTAAAAATAAAAAAGCATTCATACCTGCATAGATTAACTGGAAACTTCAAGTGTGGAATAACACAAAGATTGCCACATTTAAGTGTAAACATTTTGGGGCATGTGGTTAACAAAAAATGTAGAATTCTTAAAAGATTGAAATCTTTGAAATGATATGATTTTGACATAGGACAAAACCCAGAGAAAAATGTAACAAAATTGTTTTCGCACCCAAATGTGTGTGAACACTGCTGTGTACACGGCCTTTCCAAAGTCAGAGGGGTCTCCATGAAAACTGGTCAAATCCTGTCCCTTTCTATCAGGTCTAGAGAAATCCAGCAGGGAGTTTTATCTGAATTAAAGGCAACACGATGGGCAAGCTATTCATGGTTGGGTTGTATTACACACAAAATCACACAGAATGTATGTGGGTTTTCCTGACCAAATCAAGCACCCATGCCAAGGGTGAGATCTTAGGAAATAAGGACTAATGCAAATTGTGACTGCAATGCTGACAGATCTTGACTTACGAGAAATGCCACTGCTATTTCAAAACTGTTCCTCGAACACAATCTGGTAGACATATGGCGACACAAACACCCTGAGGATAGGAACTATGTATATGAATGATTCAGACAGACACTACTCATATTCCCAAATAAAACACTTGTTTCTAGCAGCAGTTTATCACATGCCGGATTAAAGCCATAAGAATGGAACCCATCACCATCTCAAATCATGCACTCCTACACTTACCGGAGGCCGCACACTATTGCGTTGAAGCTCAACACACCCCTTTGATCTGAACAGGATAGTGCAAGCAAAATCAGAAAGACGATGAAACGTGTCTGTAAAGAGGACCCCACTCCAGGAATCATGCAGGCCCTGCTATAATAATAATAACAACCCTAGAACTTCAGAAGGGACCCTACGGATCATCAAGTCCAGCCCTTGTTGAAGAGGCCGCAGTGGGGAATTGAACTCCCAACCACTGGCTCTAAAGACCAGAGACCTAAAGTACTGAGCTCTTGAAGCTCTCTGAAGAGCGAGTATCTGAAAAGCGAAGGGATGGCTTCCCCAGCAAATTTTATAAATCATTGGCTTCACCTTCGTCTCACTATTTGGCAAGGTCAATGCATGGAGGGATGAACAGGAAGTATCTGGAAAATGGCAAGACTCAACTAGGCAGTGGAGTCCACTTGCTATTGTCCAACCCGTGGGGCTCTCATTAGGTTACTAAAAAAACCATAGAATCATGAAGCTGGAAGGGGCCTCTAAGGCCATCGAATCCAACCCCCTGCTGAAAGCAGGAATCCAGATCAAAGGAGACCTGATGGAGGGTGGTTCAAATTTCTCTTGAATGCCTCCAGTGATGGAGCGCTCACCCACTTCTCGAGGTCATGGGTTCCAGCGTCGTACTGCTCTAACAGTTAGGAAGTTTTTCCTGATATTCATCCAAAACCTGGCTTCCTTTAACTTGAGCCCATCGCTGAGCGTCCTGCACTCTGGGATGATCGAGAACGGATCCTGACCCTCCTCTGCATGACAGCCTTTCAAGTATTTGAAGCGGGCTCTCCTATCTCCCCTCAAGTTTTCTTTTCTCAAGGCTAAACATGCTCAATTCTTTTTCTCCCAAACATAAGATAGTTTTCAGCCTTGAATGTTTTTTCATCCAGGTGGGCAGCACAGAGCTAGGGAGGTGCAAAAGAAACATAAAAGTTCCAAAAATCATGTCCAGGCGCAAAGACCGGGCTTCCCCACTTAAAGCAAGTTTCAGAAGGGGGGGGGCTGAGGACTGAAGCAAAGAGGTGTCGCTATGATATTTCTCCTCGGGTGGCGTGGATTGCGAAATCTCTTGTGCCCTCTCAGATAAAAGTTGCCTTGCGCTTACATATTTCAGCTTTCTTTAAAAGAATCTCTCTCACTTTTAAATGTTTGACACCGTGCAATCTGTACACATGATTGACTAATTCATGCAAAGTCAGGCCATTGTTAACCAATTAAAGGTTTTCGACGGGTTGACAGGCCTAATATTTTCCACTTGCCGATGATGCCATGCGGCAGAGCATCGGGCTTTCTCTTATTTTCACAAGCATCGCAGGTGGGCGGGAAGGATGTTTACTCTGCTCTACAAAGGCACGGCCCCTGGAGAAATGTCTGCTGCAGGAAGCGTCAAAAACCTGTGCATTTTGCTCAAGGCAGAATGTCTAAGCAACCTGCCCGGGGTGTCCAAATGAATGAAAGCTGCTTTATGATATCATCCCACACACCAAGGCTATGCCCAGTCAAACTCAGTCGGACTTTGGTCTCCGTGTAAGAATTCATCCCTTAGAGGTGGGGGCGTTTTTGAGTGCGAGGGACGGTTCATAGTCTTCCCACTTATTTATTAATTTATTATTTTTGATAGGCTGCCTTTCTCCCCAGAAGGGGAGCCAAGACAACTCACCATGAATAAAATGAGAAAACAAACAGTTTTAAAGATCATGTTTTTTTTAAAAAAATTGCCTACATTAAGACTAAGATCAATTTTAAAATATTTCAAAATCTGTAACACATCAGCATTCCTGAGATAACAGTACTGAGTAACATCCTGTTTGAAGAGAAAGGTTCTGTCCTTGACGATGGAAGGACAAGAGGGAGGAGGCCAACCTGGCATGTCAGGGCACTTCAGTGCTAAGCCTGGGAACCACCACCGGGAAGCCCCCCCTCCCCCCCTCACTTACTCTTCTTCCTTCCCTCTGAATACCCTTAATTAGTCTTGCAACTGCTGGCCAGCTGAGTGATTTAAGGCATCTGGCTCTGGAGCCAGAGGTTGAGAGTTCGATTCCCCACCATGCATCCTAGGAATACAGCCAGCCTGGGTAGCCTTGGGCAAGCTGCACAGTCGCAGGGTGCCCCCTGGAGGTCAGGAAGGGGAAATCACTTCTGAATCTTCTCTACCTGGAAAACCCTGGAAACGGTGGCCATAAGTCAGACTTGACTTGACAGCGCATGATAATTATTATAATAAGGTATGACCCCAATATGGAGTTTAGACTCCGAGCAGGCTAGTAACCTTTGCGGATTTAATTTACGAGGCTACTTTGGATGACCACGAAAGCAGAACCAAGTCTGTTTTCTTGGCCTACAAAAGAAATCATCATGAAAAATTAATCTCTGGGTTAACTCTTATCTTCTTTTTGTTTTTCACTTCTCTCCCGCTTCTCATCCCATATGGCTGACTATCTATCACAGTTGATGGAGTATACCATGAGGAGGAGGAGGAGGAGGAGGAGCGGGGTGGGGGGAACCCATACCGAAAGCTGTCACTCTTAGGCTATTTTTAATCTACTGCTGGTAAAAGATCGGAAGCAGTTATTTGGGGAAGAGAAATTGTACAGTGTCCTCAATGCAGACCCGCACTAGACAAATGGGAATATGGCTTGAGGCAACCCAGAGATGTAGAGCCCTGACCTTTGACCCTCCCCTTCCAAGTTTTCCCCAGAAGTTACTGCCCCTGTATCAAGAACAACATGTACATTTCCAGGCTAAATTCTTTCCTCTAAAGGAACTGCTTCAATGTGAATGCCACTTAGGCAGGCTCTACATTTTCAACATGGCAGGCAGATCATGCATTCATCATCATTATCATCATCTTAGAACAGCAGAGCTAGAAGGGACCCTGTGGGTCATCAAGTCCAGCCCCTGGCAAGGAGGCACTGGGGAGGAATCGAACTCCCAACCTCTGGCTCCAGAGACAGAGACCTAAGCCCCTGAGCTATCCAGCAGCCCCACTTGATCTGAAGGAAGTAACACAAGCAAAAGACCTTTGCTTAATCTGGGAACATGAAATAAAAACAGGGCACAAGTTAACATGTAATTAATTCATCAACTGGGAATTACTCACAGTGAAACCCCTGGTTCTTAGCACCAATGAAGAGGGTCAATCATCTATCAGCTCAGGGAAACCCTTGACTATTGCTGCTTTAGCTTGGGAAAGTTCAGTTTTTGGACTGCAGCTGGCAGAACCCCACAACTAAGAGTTAGGGTAAAACAACAACACAACCCCTAACCTTTCCTAGTTTTGCATCGCTGCGTTCCTCCACTATGTTTCTTAAGAGTTTCTATCCAAATCTTTCCTGCTGGAGGCACCTTTTCCTCAATGTGCGTTCCTCTCCAGTACTCAACAAGCCAAGACTTTTAAGGCTCGAACTAGACATTAGAGGGAAAGCATGCTAAAATCTTGGTCCCTCTTTGAGGGTTTTCTAGCTCTCAGGTTGCTCAGAAAGGATCTTTCCCAATCTCCTCCGTTCGGTAGCCTGTTGGGACCCCCGTGAGCTTGCTCAAGGTTGCCCAGGGAGCATGTGCTCAATGGGTGGCCTCAGTGGGTGCCTCTCCTTGAAAGAGCAGAGAGGGATTCCAACTCCCAACCCTGCTGCCAGGCACACCGACCCATTGAGTGGCTTGGTCAGCTCTTTGGGAACTCTGCAGATCGGTGTAAAAGCATTCCAGGAAGATACGATGGCGGCTGATGTACAACATTGGATCGACCCCGTCAACGGCTTGGCTCCTCGGTTTGCAAATCTCTTTCTGTGCCAGCTGAAACTGGCAACACATCCCACTTGCCTCTCATAGCTATTTAGAATGAGATGCAGCTTCCGTGCCAGCTGCAGGGAATCTAACATCTGTTTCGCCGATACTCTCACCACACTCTGCCTCTTCCAGGAAAAGATGCCATGGTTGAGAGAGACATCATGTTTAAACCTTGGCTGGGCATGGGCCAAAATACACCGAGAAGCAGAATCTTGCAAAGAAAGCTACAGGTTTCCCAACTCTTGTGGAACATCTAGGAATGCACCAGAGGATCAACCGGGCAAATGAAAAGCAAAGCCTTCAAAAGCTTGCTTGCTTGCTTGCTTCCTTCCTTGCTTCCTTCCTTCCTTCTCTCTTTTCCTGCCTTTCTTACTCCTTCCTTCCTTCCTATTTTACCCCACCTTTTGTCCTAAAGAAAGGATCCAGTTTACATCATGAAAACACCACATTAATGCTAACAACAGTGAATTGTTCGAACATTAAATGAATGACTAACATCATATTAAAATGTTAGGCAAAGCATGACTAAAGCAGATTTAGAAGTCACCAAATGCAAACCACCTTGTTTTAAAACCTCTCCTAGATAGCCTGTCACTCAGGGAAAGCCTGCCTGAAGAGACAGGTCTTGGCCTGCTTGCGAAAGAACATCCAAGATGGGGCAAGGCAGGTCTCCAGTGAGAGGGATTTCCAAAGAAGGCCTTTTCTTGTGTCCTCCACAGAGGGTGAGCCTGGACCCTAGCTGTTTAGGGCTTTATAGCTCATCCACTCCATACGACAGATAAGACAACACTAAATACAGTATTATCAATGAGGGACCAGTTGAACCCAGGTGAGTGTACAAGCTAAGAGTGTGTAGTCTTTGACTTGGTTTATGCACATCATCCCACATGCCAAGGCTATTGCACAAACCAAGTCAAAGGTTGGTGCATAAAAGGAGACTTGAAGACCAGCCCTTGGAGAACTCTACTCTTACTACTTAATTTATTAGAAAGAACGCCCATGTTCTCTTTTCTCCTTCGATGCTGGCAGTGGGAGAAAACAAATCCGCCAGGGAAGCTTTCTGAGCTGTATCAAAAGGACTTGTCTTTTGTCCTATTTTCTTGGGAGGAAGAGTTGGTGGGGGAGACACAAGAACCCAGTTTCTCCGGATCTTCTGAACAAAGCTCGTCCGTCGTCTGCCAAGCCCCGCCGAGTGGGTACGGCCTTGCGGACGCTGAATTGGCAGGCGCTCAGAGATGGTCCTCTGTGCATCGAAATGAAATATTTCTTCCCACTGGGCTGGGATATGAGTCACCGCTTAGGCACACTCGTCTGCGGTCGGAGACAGGAAAAGTGTCTTGCTCGCAATGAACGGCATGTGGCTGCACATTCCGTCTCCTCGCTCTCTCGCTCTCTCTTCCAGACAGGCCCCGCGAGGCTTTCTGGCATGACTCAGAAGTGGGTGAAAACGGTGGCCGGGTTGCAGACAGGAGAAGAAAGGAAAAAAAAGGGGGGGGGGAAGACCCTGGTCTAGCCACTGTGGTCTTCTCAAACCCACCACTGCCACCAGAGCTTGGAAATGCTCGCGTCTGGAGGACATGTTATTCTCATGTGCCATCACGACATCTCCGAATTATGGCAACCCCATGAATGGACGATATCCAACATGTCTTCTCCTCAACAGCCCCGCTCTTCTTTTCCTGCTGCCTCCCACCTTTTCTTAGCACTATTTATTCTTTATTTATTTATTTAAAATAGGTTCCCCTCGCCTTTCTCCTTTAAAAAAAGGACCCAAGGCAGCTAACATCGTTTAAAAAAAGAAACAGGTGATATGGAAAAAGCTAAAAGCAGTAAGTACGGAAATATTTATAAAGAATTGAACAAGTATTATATTTAAAGTGGCAATTAAAATCAATACTTAAAATAGGACACATTTCAAAGCAACAGAGCACAATTGTCCCGACAAAACCCACTTCTCAGGCAGCCTAGTCATTAAGAGAAAAGCTTGCCTGAAGAGAAAGGCCTTTGCCTGCTTGTGGAAGGAGAGCCAAGACGGGGCCAAGTTGGCCTCCCGTGAGAGGGAGTTATTGTCCCTCCCAGAATCGGGCCTTCTCATGAAGTGTCCAAAGTAGGACAGCCTCAGTTTCCGCATTTTTGCCTCCAGAGAGAGAGAGAGAGTTCAGGCTTGATTTGCACTAGCACCCACTTGCTTGTCTTTCTGCTTGACCAGGCTATCTGCAAAGCTCTCCTCCAGCACTATTATTTCAGAACCCCACCAGCTGCAGAATTTTTTTTTTTCAAGCTCAGTCCCATCTTCAAAATGAAGAGTCAGGAAGTCATATCCAAGACTGCTCCCCGCCCCCAACCCGTGTCTTGACTGCCACCTGAACCACTGAGCCACGAGGACAAACGAATGGAGAAAAACGATTCTGCTTTCATCTCTTCTGCTGACAGCACTACCATTTTGTGCGTGTGTGTTTTTTTTGCTTTCAATTAACTCTTCAACCTTGTGTAGGAGGAGCAAAAGGACAAGTGAAGCTTACACGATGGGCATGCTGGAGAATGACCAGTTCCCTCTTCCCAAACAGGCTGGGAATTCCACACATCAACATTGTTCTTTCTTGGCGCCTAGAAAGATCAAAAACAGGCTTGTGGGCAGGTTCTGGGAGAATTCAGAGACCACATTTTACAAGCACTTTCCCAAGATCTGTGTGTTGTGTTGCTTTAAGAGATTGGTTCCCCATCTGGGGTCCCCCGAGGTTCTTGGACTGCAACTCCCAGGAAGCCTGGCCAAGGCCAGCTGGTGGCAAAGGTATCTTCTCACACCATTAACTTTGTGGGTGCTTGGCCAACTCACCCTGATGGGAATGTCTTTGTGGAATCTGAGAAATCCTGACTAGCAGGTTTTCGAAGACGGGCACGTTGTAGCTAAAGGCTGGACCTTTTCTTCCTATGAACCCAAGCAAAAAAGAAAAAAAGGAAAGGAAAAAAAAAAAAAGGAAGAAAGGCGGATACAAAACTTCCACCTCTGTCTTTTCTTGCTCAGCAAATTAACAATCTCCTTATTTTTTCCAGTACCTCCAACCTCACCCATTCTACTCATATGAATATGGGGAGAATGGGTACAAAAAGGGTGTGCGTTAAGAAAGATGCGTAGAGAAGGGCATACATTAGCAAACATGCATGCAAAAAATATGCATCCTTTTCCACATGAGAAAAACGAAACAAAAGTGAAGCACGGATGGGAGGAAAATTTAATGACATCTGGACAGAAGGAGTCCCTCACCTCCTCCCTTAAACCAAGGGGAATTCTGTTGCATGTTTTGCGTTAAGGAAGCCTGAACATAAGGGGGCTATAAATAACCTCGTAAAGTTACCACCACCTATGTAGGTCCTGAACTCAGCAGTGAAGGTTCAACAGTCAATACATAACGATACTCTAAACACAGCTACCTCTTCTAAATCTAAACATGGATTGATAGAGGGGAAAACATCAGCCTTGGGGTCTTCACTGATTTAAATGCCAGCAGTCCACATTTCCTTCAAAAAGGAGGGCCAGAACAGCTCAAAACATCAGAAAAATATGATCTCGTTTTAGAAGCAACATCCAAGCCACATGAAAATATAATTACAAATTCTACTCATATCAGAGCCACTCCTAACGGGATAAGCTACAAAATAGACACTGGGGATTGGACAGTAGGTGTGTCCAGTAGAAGAATGGGCCGGCGTCTTAAGTCCTTTTATAGACAATATCCTTAGGTGTTCAAACAGCAAGAAAGGTGTGCATCTGATCACACCAGAAAGAGTCACTTTGTTGGGAGCAAACTCCCATAAAGCACGCCTTCCAGACTCTGAGACACTAGTAAGAGAAAGAATAAAAATGTTTCATTTACTCACAGCTGAATAGATAAAAAAACAGCATAGTGTACAAAAATGGCTGACTACAGCAAAACCTTCAACAGACTCACAGCTAAGTGCTTCCAGCTGACTCCTGCAGACTCTGTTCATATAACTGCAGCATAGTATCCTTCCTGCTGGACCAAAAAGGTCCAGCTTTGGCACGGCTCAGGGCCAGGGTGGAGTGCTATTCCCTATACTGTATGTCATACGATCTCTGGGAAACACCTTGCACTGGATTGTGCCACAAGCAGGGGTGAAAATGCAAGCTTCTGTATATGGCCATGTGATTGATCCCTTAGAAGGTATTTTGGGCCCATCTTGAGAGGGCGAGACTCACTGGGAAAGGCAATCATGCTAGGAAAAGTTGAAAAGAGCAGGGAAAGAGGAAGATCAAATAAGACAGGGGTTGAATTTGTAAAGGAAGCCATGGCATGGCTTGCAAGACCTGAGCAGGGTCTCTTGGGCCTTTTTAAAGCCGGAATGTTGACAACCTCGCATGCTGCCTGTGCTTTGAGTGATTGGGAGGGTCTTCTATAGGCTGGCATGACTGTCAATCTATCCAGCACTAACCAATCACCTATTCCTGCCTCTGAATTCAAAGAGAACCTCACCCTCTCACCCTTTTTCCCTCTCTTTAATCTGTTGGAGGCTGTCCATTTGTTAGTTTGCTGTTGATGCTGTACACAACTTAAGTAAGGAAATGTTTTTATTCTTTCTCCTACAAATGACTCAGAGTGGGATCTTATTTATTTATTTATTTATTTATTTATTTATTTATTTATTTATTTATTTATTTATTCCCCACCCACCTAGACACAAGTCTACTCTTGAGACTGCCGGTGCCCATTAAGGGGAAAGGAGTGGACAATGTGTGAACTTCTAGCTTTTCTCTTCTGTGCATCTACTGTGTAGCATTAACGACTGTTACCAGAACTCTGTAACTATTAATTCACATATTAATTTATAATTTAATTAATACGAATCCAAAGCTGCTTGATCTCTCTCTCTCTCTCTCTCTCTCTCTCTCTCTCTCTCTCTCACACACACACACACACACACACACACACACACACACACACACACACACACACACACACACACACACACACACACACACACACACACTGCCAGAGAACAAAATCGGTCTCAAATCAATCACAAAAATGGCTTCCTTGATCACTTAACAACAACAACAACAACAACAACAACAACAACAACAACAACAACAACAACAACAACAACAACAACAACAACAGTGTCTTTAGGTTACCGTATCCCAAAGGCTTTGGCTGGGTTAAAAGTGTAAACAAACTCAACCCCGCTAAAGCTGCCACATAAAAGAGAATGGCTCAACAAATTAACAAGTAGATTAAAATCTCCTAGTGCTCTGACTTCAGTATGGTGCACCATGTCACTGTTTTATTTTTAATCTTTTAAAAGGCCTCCTGATGTCTCCCAGAAGATGTTCAGGTTTAGAGTTTAAAAGCCTAGAGGGAAGAATAAAACCTTAATTGCCAGAAGTCTACAGCCAGAGATCTGGATGGTTGTTCAGAGTCAATACAGGATTCCTCCCTTTAACAGGATTTGGCCACAGGCAACTCACTGAGGTGTTCCCCTGTTTCATACATCACTGGCTAGATAGCTCAGGGGTTCAAGGGGTTCAGGTCTCTGGCTGCCGAGCCAGAGGTTGGGAGTTCGATTCCCTCACTGTGCCTTCTGCAAGTAGAGCCAGCCTGTGTGGCCCTGGGCAAGCTGCACAATCTCAGGAGAACACCAGTAGGATCGAACTGTTTCCTGCTACACAGATATACCGTGTTAGTTTGATAGGTGTTCGGGGTGAGCTTTCTCTCTGTCATACTCTTTTGTTTTGCTTTGTTTCCTGCTAACATCCCAGAAGTGTTTTCTTTAAGGTGAGCGCAAAATGAGTTCCCTCCTGCCCCCAAATCAGCAGGGGCATAATGCTGGCTTTTTCTGGAAGAGCTTCCTTCCTTCCTTCCTTCCTTCCTTCCCCCACCATTCTCCATAAAGAACTCAAGGAGGCGTACAACAATCGAAAGATGGCATTTTAAAGCTTATCAGAGTCCATATAACACATAACATCTTCTAGACACTTATCGCTTAAAAGTCTGCTTGAAAAGGAAGGTCTTTGCCTGACGATGGAAGAAAAAGAGGGAGGGGCCCAACTTGGGGCTTCTCTGGGCAGTGCATTCCAAAACCTAGGAGCAGCCAAAAGCTAATAAGAATGTGATTTAAAAATAAAACTGCCTTGAACATACTATGGACTTCCTGAAATGATTCATCCTCTTCCATGTGGGCTTTATAGATCCACAAGTGGTAATTGGCAGACTAAACAATTAAGCTTCCCTTGACTGGTGGGGCTAATTTTAATGAGGAAGCAGAAATATTGCTGAACCAGAAGTTCATAGCATGCTTGCCTGTGGAAAGGTTTTTTTTTTTTCCTGGCACGTTAGTGTAATTGCAAATTAATAGAAAAATCTTAAAGGTGTCATTCTGTTCCCAGCAGTAGGTGGTAGTTTTTGTTTACAAAGTGGTAATTCCTCATTCGATATCTTTCGCAGTAGCGAAAGGCTTTGGTAATAGGCAGACTTTTAGACCTACGTAGTTGATTTTTCAGATGAAAAAGAGATGAATGAGCTACTAAAAATCAGATGAAAAAGAGATGAATGAGCTACTAAATTGTAACTTTTGTTAAGCCAAACAAAAATAACTGTGTAATCATTTCAATTAATTGCCAAATTTCTGCTAGTAATATGATGTCATCTTAAATGAAGGATGCTTCTTCAACCAGTTTTCATTCCTCCTTCATCTGAATCTAACCCAGTTTCTATATTATATTTTCTTCATACTGACTGAACAGGTAGGAGGAGAAAATATACCTGTATCTGATACCTTTGCCTCCTGGAAACTATCTTGTTTCCTCATAATCCAGTCCTAACAGTAGCCTAAATATCAGAAATATAAAATGATATGGCACACATCTTTCTTTTAGAACTGCAGCTTTTTATGATCTGTGCAATCAAAGGGGTTTCCATAATCTCAGAAGCACAAACTGGTTTTCTGCTGAAATTCTTTGGTAAACTCTAGTAGTCAACGTATAATTGCAATATGATCTCTAGTGCCTCCTCCTTTTCTGAATCCGGCTGGAGCATCTTACATTTCTCACATTACTTTGCTTCCCTGTGAACTTAAATGTGATTATCCTATAGTTACTATAACCTGCTGCACTGCTGGTTTGCTCAGTGGTTTAGGTATCTGGTTGGGTGTTTGATTCCCCTCTGTGTCCTTGTGACAGGGGCTGGGCTTGCTGATCTATAGGGTCTCTTCCAGCTCTGCAGTTCTAAAATTATCATTTCTCCTTTCCTTGGGAGTGGACTGTATACTGAACATTCCCAGCCTTTTTGGTAACTGTTGGTATATTCTTATTCAGATTTTGATAGGACGCTAAAGATTCGGCCCAAAATAAGGATAATGGTGTTGTCTTACTTTTTTTTAGTGGTCATGTGACTGCAAAATAGCCCATTCCCAAAGTGGACCACATCATCAGACAAAGGGACCTCTGATCACACCCTGAGTCAGATTCTGCAGGGGGAAAGCACCCTCTCACCTCTGCTCCCCCCCCCCCGGAAACTTAACACACATGTAATTCAAGTGTAAGGTCCTCAAATACCATTTCTTTCCCAAAACAAATCTGCAAATACATGTTTTCCAATACATTTTCCCATATTGCCTTATTGTTAGGTCTCTTTAGAGTTATGGTGGCAAACTCCAGATAGCTATTCACAGATGAAAAGCAAACAGAAGCACTAAAATTTTGGAGGAGAAGGGTTTTTTTGGGGGGGGAGGGGGAAGCAGGGATTATGTGTCTCTGTACAAATGGACTTAACAAGAGGGACCCAAAAGATTCCCCACGTTTGAAAGCTTGACCTAACTCAGAGTGTCACTGCCTTTTTCCATTAGCTTCTCTGGACTCCAAGGCAGACATCTATGCGGTCACCCTCTGATAACAGGTGACAACCTATTCTGGATAATATTGGCAACGAAGCAAGTCATCGGTTGGAAGTCCTGAGGACCCTATTCCAAATTGGTCTTTCGTTTCTCTTTCTTCACGACAAGTTACTTAGGATGATGGACACAGGGATCCCTTTTGTCATTTTGAAGGGTATGTTCTTTTCACAAGCTCAGAGTCTCAACTGGCCTCAACTGAGCGTAACCATTTGTTTATTTATTTATTTTTACCTCACCTTTCTCCTTTAAAAAAAAGGACTTAAGGAAGGTTTCATCATTTAAAAAGACAATATTTAATAACAAAAACCATCACGACCACCACCAGTTAAGTATATAAATATTTTAAAAATAATTAATCAAATATAATATTTAAAATGGCAAATAAAATCAATATTAAAAGCACATTTAAAAGCAACAAGGCAAAATGTCATTCATGTACAAACCCTAGAGCAGTGGTTCCCAAGCTTGGGGTTCGCCAGATGTTCATTGCGCTACAAAGAGTGGTCGACCAGACCAGATGGGCGGGATATAAATCAAATAAATAAATAATAAATAAATAAAATACAAAGTCCAGAAGTCTTCATCATGAAGCAGGCAAAAACCTTTCTCTTCAGGCAAGCTTTTCCTTCAGTGACTGCCTGCCTGAATGGGGTTTTTTAATGGATACTTGTGCCTTTTTGCTTTGATTGTGTTTTAGTATTTCTTTTGTTTACCATTTTTAGTGTGGTATGTTTTTGATCCTTTTTAGTATTTAAAGCAAAGCAAAAACAAAGCGTGCTGCTTATATACTGCCCCATAGCGCTTCAAGCACTCTCTGGGCAGTTTACAAGTTAGTTATGCAGGTTACACATTGTTCCCCCAGTGAGCTGGGTACTCATTTTACCGACCTCGGAAGGGATGGAAGGCTGAGTCAACCTTGAGCCGGCTACCTGGGATTGAACCCCAGGTCGTGAGCACAGTTTTGGCTGCAGCACAGCGGTTTAACCACTGGGCCACAAGGCTCAGTAAGTACATTATTTGTATACTTACTGCCTATAAGCTTTAGATATTGTCTTTTAATGAGGTAAGCCACCCTGGATCCTTTTTAAAGGAGAAAGGTGGGGTAAAATACTTTAAATAAAAATAAAACAAAATGTTTTGGACTTCCTAGAATTTCTGACAATGGCCAGCGCTGTGTACCCTGCATAATTAACTTGTAAACCGCCCAGAGAGTGCTTGAAGCACTTGGGGGGCGGTATATAAGCAGTTCGCTTTGCGTTTTGCTTTCTGGGAATGGAGGTCCAACTGAGAGCTTCACAGCCAAAGTTGAGAACCAGTGAAATAAGTCACAAACTTAATATACTTCCAAAACATGGATCCTCTTAACCCATCATGAGCTTCTACTGTTGTGTCACCAAATGTAGGGTTCAGAAATGTCCTGAAAAGATGGTGGCAATGATGATGATGATGATGCAGGATCCTTCCTGAAGTTTCAAATGAAAAACAGAAAACATAAAGTGCTCTGGAAATCTGAAACAAAGTCTTGAATTGTGCTACAAAGCTAGCTAAAGGCCTAAGTTCGTTTATTCGTTATTTCGTTATTTCGTTATTTCGTTAGTTCGTTCGTTCGTTCGTTCGTTCGTTCGTTCGTTCGTTCGTTCGTTCGTTCGTTCTTTCAAACTGCAAGCATATTGGACTTTCTTTTATTGGCTGCCAGAGGTTTAGCAGCCCTCTCATTTACAGGCCTTTTGTACATAGGAGCAGGCTAGATCTCATGAATAAAGAGGTGAGGGGGCAGCTTTTGCCATGACCTCCAGGCAGTTCAGCCCTGGCTTTTGCTTCAGCTATAAAAGATTAGCAGCCTTGAGGTTTACAAGCCTAGCCTTGGCTGTGGGGGCCTCGAGCGCTGGGCAGATGGCAGAGGGGACTGAGTTGAAACGGCAAACAGAGCAAACATCTTACTAGCTTCGTTGATAACACAAGAGAGGGAGAGAGTGTGAGTTTTTAGGGGGAGTCCAGAACTCCACGCTGGAGAACTGCCCCATCCCCCAAGACAAGCCTTTTAATAAGTCCACAAAAATTAATTGTTCTTTTGTTTAAAAAGAAGAAAAAAATTGTCCTGAACTGCACCAAATCCACCCGTTGAATTTCTAGTATCATGTCAAGTCACGCAACCAGCACGTGGACAGACGTTTGATCAAGGACTTGCTAACGAGCAGCTATGGGACACTCCAGTTTACACCACTGCACTTACGCGGGTGTAAATACTGTGTAAATACAGGTTCTAGTAACAATAGGACCATCCCATTAAGTTCATCCACAAGTGAAGTGATGCTGAATATTTACCACGAAGACTTTTACCCTCTGGGCACTGAAAAATGGCAGATGTTCATGCTGGATTCAGGAAAGAAAGGGGCACTAGAAATCTTATTACAACTATATATGCCATATCATGTGTAGTTTCTGGCCAAATAATTTTAATGTGATGCAGGTGCATCATGGGAACTACTTTTACAAAGTAACTCTACCAGCTGTGATATATAGGCAGACAGAGATTGGGGTGTGGGGTGATTATACTTGTGACTTTAAATATGGCAAATGTTCAACCTGTTATCTATTTCAATCAATATATTTAAAATGAGACACACACTCTGTTGCTGTCAAGTTCGGCATCCACATCTCTGGGCACAACATTATACATTACAATTTTGATGATGCCACCACTGTACAATTACTAAACATCTCACATCAGATAGTTTTCCAATGGGGACTCAATGATACGGTTTTTGACACCATAAACCTCTTAGTCTTTACTGTGGCAACAAGACTCTTGCGTAGACCACTCTGATAAATGCTTTCTTGGCTCCTTCTTTGACCAAATTCATTAACACGCAAGCAAGCAAATAAATAAGTAAAAAAATTAAAGTAAAATCAATTAACAATTTTAAAATAAAAAAAAATAATTGAAAATTTATTTAAAAGTAGGCCAAATTATTAGAAATGAAGACACACCTTTGTCCTCAAACCTTGTGCCAGTTATTTAGCTCCATAAATCAATTTTAAATGAATATTAAAATTTGTTTACAACTTTGAAAATAAATAAAATACTGATTAGTCACTGAAGAGGGGCTTTTAATGGAGGGTGTGGCCGAGAGGGTGCTTGTCTTTCTCTCCATGCCGCCAGGTACTGTATTTTGAAATTTATTTTTTAATCCAGTTGTTTTCAGGTATAAATCTGTTTATTAATTGTGTTTTCATGTTAAAGCTGACTGTGTTTTTGTTGTATCAGTGGTGTTTGTTTTTTTTTTAAACCCATGGTGGGACCCACTTGGTGTTTCACTACTGAAGAAAGAGATAGAATAAAATAAAATAGAGAAATCTCAAGATTTTTTTTGACCTTAAGCATTCTCCCTCTTTATGGGCATCAAAGTTATACTCAGTGTATTTTTTGCTAGCCTGCTTTTTGATCCTTCCTTTCCACCCTGTACTGAGTGAATGTGTGTATGTGTAGTCGAGTATTGTAGCATGTCTATCTGCACACAGACACACACACACACACATACACCCAGAGGTAGAGAGAGAGAGAGAGAGAGAGAGAGAAAGCAAGCAAGCGAGGGAGCAGACCGGTTTTAATCTCCCACCTGCATAAATCTCATCCGGACAACCACAAAAATTCCGGCTATGTTGATTTATGAAAGTCCCAGCACTATTTCGCCAGGAGAGATATCCTGTAGGTACCGTGATTGATGGCTCCCTGCAAATCTTTCCATTTTAAAACATTGCCCCCTTGCACAGTGCTGTCAGAGTGGCAGAAAGAAAGAAAGAAAGAAAGAAAGAAAGAAAGAAAGAAAGAAAGAAAGAAAGAAAGAAAGAAAGAAAGAAAGAAAGAAAGAAAGAAAGAAAGAAAGAAAGAAAGATGGTCTTGTGGAGTGGGGGAAGAGAGAGAAAAAAAGCTGGCATAAACAGAGTTTGTTTCTGCCGGTTTCTGCCTCTGGAAGAGGCCTCATGTCTGAGAAAGTCTGTTGAGGGTGTGGAAGAGAAGAACGGGCAGACTTCACCAGCTGCAAACATGGTTCTTAGCCAACCATTTTATCCCTCTCTCATGCCTCAACCCTTCCTTCTTTCCTTCCTCATTACTTGGGTTTTCCTTATGCAAATATAGCCAGGGTCTTCAGATGGTACCAGACTGCCTCTCATGAGCTGATTATCTTGGGGCCACCCACCCAAAAAAAAAAAAAGGACAGATCCAAAGTACTCAAGCTAGGTAGCTCAGTGGTTGAGGTCTCTGGCTGCAGAGCCAGAGGTTGGGAGTTCGATTCCCCTCCCTGGACCTCCTTAATAGGGGCTGGGCTCAATGATCCATAAGGTCCTTTCCAGCTCTGCAGTTCAAAGGTTATTGTTTATTAAGCCTGGCTGGCTGACGACCTCGGTGAGTTGGAGCACAGCAGGTGTTGGGAATGCGATTCCCCCACTATGCCTTCCAGGGGAAAAGCAAACCCGTGCAGCTGTGAGCAAGCTGCACAGTCCCAAAGATCAAACTAAATCAGTATCAATTCAATGGGTCATTATTATTTTTATCTGTGACTTATGATGGTTGAAGGTTTTTTTTTCCCAACCTTGCATGCTGCCTGCGGTTTGTTTGACTGGGAGGGCCCTTTCTGGCTGGGGTGACTGCCAATTGGTCTAGCCCTAACCCATTGTTCCCTCCCATTTCTCAATTGAAACTGCAGGCAGCATGCAAGACTGCAATAAAATTCCAACACTTGTTATTGTTGTTGCTGAGATTGGAAAGGTTCCTTAAGGAAACTTAACATCTCCCAGCCATGATATCCGCTATAGAAAACTTTTCTCAGCTCTCTCAGTTTTATCTGGGGTTAGCAGGAGTTGGTCTTTGAACCTTCTGGATGAACTTTCCTTAAGAAACTTGAATATGGGAAAGCATCTTTTCTGCAAAGAACAGGTAAAACAGATCGGTACGGAGGATGGATTTCGATATTAAAGTGGTAGCTGTCAGGACAGTCTTAAACCCTTTGGAGAGAACAAGCCTGCTATTTTGCATAATACGTAATTTATTCCCCGGTGGAAGAAAAAAATATATAAATCAGTCAGATGTCTGGTCCAATCTAATCCAATGCTATTGATTTTGAGTGGCAGCTGTTTTCTTGGCTTGAAGCAGGACTCAACAAACACTGAAACTGGATTTACTTATTTGTTTTGGCATGTAAAGCAGTTGCTTTATCATTTAGTGATGGCTCTGCCCTGGTCATTCCCCCCCCCCCCAAATCCCAAGCATTGCTCCAAGATACATTTGGGGGAAGATCGAAAGGGTGCAAATTCCCAGCAAAGAATAAATTTTAAAAAGCCATATAGTTGCAGTCCCAGTTCATTAGAATAACAATGATAAATCCTAAATAAACAATCGTTTAAGCTTCCATTTAATGTGATACTTGGTGGCTGTGGCAAGTTGCTCCCAAATTATGGTGACCGCCATGAAGGAGGGACCTCCAAAGTGTCCTGCCCTCAATAGAACTTCTCAGCTCTTGCAAAACTCAAGCCTGTGGCTTCCTTTAGGGAGTAAAACTATCTCATAACTGGGCTTCCTCTTTTCCTGCTGACTTCCACCCTTTCCCACCATGCTGGTCTTTTCCAGAGAATCCTGCCTTCTCATGAAGCGCACCAAAAAGTAGTACAGCCTCAGTTTCATCCCTTTTTTTGTGCCTCCAGAGAGAGTTCAGGCTTGATTTGCTCCAGGATGCTCTCCTGAAGCATCACATTTCAAACAAATCCATCCCCCCCCCCCCCGGTTAGCTTTCTTTACTGTCCACCTTTCGTACCCATATATGGTGACTGGAAATACAATTTTCTGCCCCCTTTCCAATTAACAAAAAAACCCACTTGAAAGAGCCCTGCTCCCCTCCAAAGTATGTTTCTGGGGTGCTTAGATGCGCATTAGGTAGGGTGTCCAGTGTTCCCCCCCCACCCCACCCCTTAAGACTGGATTCTGCTCTTGCATGAGCCAAAGAAGACCACCGTTGGATCCAGAGACCCTACGATCATGAGGAGGGGAAGAAAGAGGATAATTATAGTAATAATGAATTCACAGATAGAGCAGCAGGTTGGAACCAATCCCGGCATTATCTTCCTCTTGGTGCTCCAGTGGCAGGAAATTAGCAGCTTTGTGAAGGGGGGGGGGAGTTATCAGGCTGGAACGACACGATTTCCAGCAAAGCCGGCCCGAGTCAGACACTCCGACAGCTGGGCCGAGACCTGGAGTCGCAGAGCAAATTAAGGGAGTTTCTGCTCTCTTGGCTCTGATGGCATCATTTCCCCTTCACACTTGTTTCCCTACAGCCTGCCTCTCCCTTTCCTTGAGAGAGCCGTATCCTGTCTCTGAGACATGGCAAAGACCTTCTGTTGCCAGAGCAAAGCGCCCCCCCCACCAACGGGTCCACAAACAGGCAGGAACTGTAGGCGGGCTTCCCTTCGGCTGGTGCCCCCTTTGCCGCGGGCCCCCAAAGAAGCTGCAGTTTCAGGGATCAGCCGTAACGGTGGTGGCCCCTGCCTTCTACCCCCCCCCCCCAAAAGATCAGACCTCTGCCTTAAAGTTTTCTTGGGTGGTTTTGCATGGCTGGCTACCAAGGGCATCGGATGCGTCTTGCTGGTTGGGTATGTCATGGAGATTAGCTCATGCAAGGGTGGGAGACTTCATCCAGCTTATTTTTTTCCTCCCCTTTACAGTTTCTTTTTAAAGGAAATTTTATGAATAAACTCACCCCCGATTTTACTGTAAGGACTGAGAAGAGATGACATTCCCTGTTTCCACTATTTTACAGAATTTTGTTACATGTTGTCAGGTCATTTTCAATGTTTTTTTTTTTGAGATGTTCAAAGACTGGCGTTCCCATTGGAGCTGCCAAATCGGTTCCCATAGTTGAGCCGGGATTCAAAGCCAGGCCTCTTAAGTCTTACCCTGCTCATCCAGGGGTTGCCCACCTTGGTTTCCCAAATGGACTACAACTCCCAGAAATCATGGCCAGCACGGCTAGTGGTGAAGGCTTCTGGGAGTTGTAGCCCAATAACATCTGGGGAAGCCAGCGTTGGGGACGACGACACAGGCTCTAATAAGAGATCGATTCATGCTTCATAATTTATATTGGTGAACACCATGCTATCGTCGTCGTTGTCGTTATCATCATCATCATAATCCTGGAACTGCAGAACTGGAAGCGACCCTCTGGATCATTGAATCAAGCCCCTTTCAAGGAGGCCCAGTGGAAAATCGAAAATCCACAATTGAAATAACTCTTATAATAAAGGGAATGCATGCTGCGAAGCTTGGATTTAAAAAAGAATAATCTATATATATTTAGGAAAACACAAACATTCCTCAACTACGCCCTTCTCCAGATTTAAGATCAGGGCAATGAGATTTTTCTTCTACACCGCAGGTCAAACCCCACCAGGACAAGCTTACAATTTTGAGCAGCAAAACACACACATGAAAAGGGAAAAATTGCCTGCAGGCAAGTCCGAATTGTACTGAAGGGCTGTCTGGGCCAAACTGACCTTGCCAGGAAAGAATGATTAAGGAACTTTGGTGTAATGATTCCAGGCAAAAGGCGCAGCTTTCCAGAAGTGTCTTTGTGTATATAGCGTTGTATGGTAGTTAGTGGGAGAGTGGAATAAAGATATTTGATATTAGCCAGGCTGTTGGAGATCAAGGAAAACGGAAAGGGTGGAAGGGAAGGGGAGGGAGGCAGAAGGACCCAAGAAATAAATAAATGTTCTTTGGCATTTTGGGAGGAAGCTGATGATTTTCTTGGCTATGGTAGCCATTCCATCAGATGGTCTTATGTAATGTGGCTGCCGTGTTATGTAAAGAGGTGACTGGATGTCCTTCTGAATTCTTAGAACCCTACTGAAGTGGGAGGAAAGAAAAATATGTTTGGAAGGAAGGAAGGAAGGAAGGAAGGAAGGAAGGAAGGAAGGAAGGAAGGAAGGAAGGAAGGAAGGAAGGAAGGAAGGAAGGAAGGAAGGAAGGAAGGAAGGAAGGAAGGAAGGAAGGAAGGAAGGAAGGCTCTAGATTGTCCTTCGTGCAGGAGGGAAATCCTACAGCTGTCCTTGAAAGCGAGGCAGAGCTGTATCAGTGAAAATGCCACCTGCACCCAGCCTTTTGCAGGTGCAAACACTGAATTAAAAACTCACCCCCTGCATTCTGGTTAGCATCACATTCATTAGACACCGGCTTAAATCCCTCTTTATTTATACAGCCTTCGTTTGTTTTTACCGACTCCTGTTTTTATGATTTTGGCTAGGGAGACGGTTAGTGGCTGCCTCTCTGGAATGAATTTCTGCTGCCGCTTTCAGTTATGGTTTTACTGCTATAATCTACGTTCTTTTCTGTTGTCTTTTAATAGCTTCGCTTGTGTTTTGGTGCCATCAAGAACCCAGTTCAAGTGATTTGTTACTGGAAACAAATAAATACACATTTCTAAACTTGGCTGTACTGACCCTTAAAAGAATGTGTTGGTTTGCAGGAATGAGAACGTATAAATGGGGGAGAAACATTTCTGATAGTACAATACTCTTGGGTAGTGGGGTGGTCTCTCCTTCACAGCTGGTTTGATGGCACATGGTTATTCTTACTGTTATTCTTATTATGCAGAAACGCCAGGCACAGTCAAAATTGTAAAAATGTTGAGTAGTATTATATAACAGATACAAGTTTTAACCAAAAACCTAAGTATCTGTTACATATTGATGCAGTTTGTATGCTATCCTTCTTCTTCTTCTTCTTCTTCTTCTTCTTCTTCTTCTTCTTCTTCTTCTTCTTCTTCATCATCATCATCATCATCATCATCATCATTATTATTATTATTATTATTATTATTATTATTATTATTATTATTATTATTATTATTATTATTATTATTATTCAGAGTGGATGAGCATGTCACTAGTTTTAATTTTAATTATCTGCCCAGGTTGCTTTAGGAACTTCCTCTTTTTCTCTGTCTACTCTCGTCTTTCCTGCTCCACCAAAACTAACATATGTTCTCTTTTTCCCCCTTTGTCCTGTTGGGAGTTCTTACAACCTCGTATGCTGCCTCTAGTGGTTTTGGCTGGGTGACTGTCAATTTATTCAGCAGTAACCAATGGTTACTCCTGCCTCTGAATTCAAAGGGAGCCCCACTTCTCTACTCTGCGTTCCTTTCCCTCTTTCAAAGACTTCTGTTGAAATTCTGTTGCTGAAGGCGGTCATGTTTGCCGGTTTGCTGTTTCAATCTGTTCACAACTGTAAGCAAAAAAAACAAAAAACAAAAAACAAAAAAGAGTGCTTTCTGTTCTTTCTCCTACTATTGTGTTGGAGTGAGTTATTGAGACTCTAAAATGGCCAGTCAATGAGAAAATGGGCAGATTAATCTGGGAAACTTGAAGCTTATTCTGAGCTGTTAATTCCTGCTCTTCTGCTACACAGCTAAAGGAATTTAACAACAACAACAACAAAAATCAGAACTCAGCACCATGTCCCACTGTTTTCAATGGGTCTCTTATGGTCTAAACTGACTTTAGTTCTTGACTATCATGAGATGCCAAGACATGTACTATTATATTAATTGAGTTGAGTCTTTCCCTACCCCTGCCTTTTTCCGAATATGGGATTGCCTCCTGTTCTCTTCATCCCGTTAATTTTTAACCCCACTTCTTCCCATTTAGCAATAGGGTTCGTGACCCATTGACTCCAGTTCATAACCGCACCTTTTAGCAAGAATTAATAATGCCATGATTCTGGCTAAGCAACCTTAAAAAAAGGAAGGAAGGAAGGAAGGAAGGAAGGAAGGAAGGAAGGAAGGAAGGAAGGAAGGAAGGAAGGAAGGAAGGAAGGAAGGAAGGGAGGGAGGGAGGGAGGGAGGGAGGGAGGAATTGTTATTTCTAAAAATGTCCAGCCATGTAGGCAAAACCACTCATATAGTGTTGATCTTTACCCATTAGTTATTAGGGTGTTCCAACTCATTGGTTTTAAGAACATTCAGAGAGAAAATGAGCTCCCTTAATTAATTTTTGACCAGAAGGCAGTGTAATTTGCACCAGGAGGAGGGGAAAAAAATCAATAGATAATAAACTAGTTTATAACTTGATAGATATATATTGAAATGTTATTGACTCCAGTGTATGATAGCTTTAATTCACTCATCATTTGAAGAAGGTATACAAAGTGAGCACTCATTATACAGACAAAAACACAGCCACTGACATGAACGCACATCTCTCTATAAACATTTAGGCTTAAGAGATGATCAGACAGGATTAAGATTTGCCTTTAGAAGATATGTTGAAGACTGATTTGTTCATCTGAAAATGAAATCCACAGCCACGTGGTTCATTTGAAACATCCCAAATGAGAGATCATTAATGCCTGTGCTAAATCATTAAACTGTTATAATCATCATCACGGGCCATCAAGTCAATTCTGACTTAGGGTGACTCTTCTTCCTGGTTTTCCCAGGGGTGCTTTGGGACCGTGCAGCTTGCCCAAGGCTACCCAGGCTGGCTCCAGAAAAAACCTTCTAGCATTTACATGTTAGCTATACATAGCTATCATACAGCTTATCACTGTGACTAGGGTTGCAATTTGAAATAGCCAAGATCTCAGTGGTCCTAATTCTTGACCACCGAGAACAAAATTGTTGTTTTGTCTACTAATAGCATGTATCCTTGCATGGTTGTGATGACTCCTGACACCATGGGACTACATATTAATACAGAGGATGTAGTGACTGAAATCTAGTTGTCAGTGCTGGGAAAGGTGGAAGACAGCAGGAAAAGAGGAAGACCTAATACGAGATGAACTGACTCCCTAAAAGAAGCCACAGGGCTAGAGATTTCAAGAGCTGCTGAGGACAGGACATGTTGGAGACGGCTCATTCATAGGGTTATCATGAGTTGAAGGCGACTTGATGGCACACAACAATAATAGCAGCAGCAACAACAACAAATGTACATTTTTCTTTGGCTTAGGGATTCTTGGTGATGGACCTATGAAGAGTACCTGACTCCCTAAAGAAAGCCACAGAGTTGAGTTTGCAAGAGCTGAGCAAAAAAAGTTGAGGACGGGACATTTTGCAGATTATGCATTCATAGAGTCACCATAAGTTAGAAATGAATTAACAGCACATAACAACAGATTTACTTGCAGCTTATTATAGGCCGATGTTTTGTACTCCTTATGTCTAAAGAAGTCGACTTTGAGCCACAAAAGATCATATTGAGATAAATCAGATTTTAAAATGCCACAGTATTTTCCTTCCTTCCTTCCTTCCTTCCTTTACTCTCTTTTCCTTCCTTCCTTCCTTCCTTCCTTCCTTCCTTCCTTCCTTCCTTCCTTCCTTCCTTCCTTCCTTCCTTCCTTCCTTCCTTCCTTCCTTCCTTCCTTCCTTCCTTCCTTCCTTCCTTCCTTCCTTCCTTCCCCTGTCTCTCTTTTCCTGCCTTTCTTGTTTCCTCCTCTCTCTTTCCCTTCCTTCCTTCCTAAAGAAGGATTAGGGGAGAGACAGTCTGGATTGTAGCCTGACAAAGGAAGAGGGGGTTTCACCTCTTGTGGCTGCCATGATCTCAAAAGTACAGGCCCTGGATACTACTCGTCACACACACACACACACACACACACACACACACACACACACACACAGAGAGAGAGAGAGAGAGAGAGAGAGAGAGAGAGAGAGAGAGAGAGAGAGAGAGAGAGATTGTTCAGCCTGCTGATCTCTGCCACCCGTTTGACCGCTTTCTGAGTCAAGGCAAGCCTGCACGCCAGGGTGCCCTGTGCATCCCTAAAGCTCTGGCTGCATGGAAGGAGCCGGCAGGCTGCTTTCCTTTCTGCTTCGCAGGGGTGGCAGTGGCGATAAAAGCGCACAGTGAGCCCCTGAGCCTCTGTGGTTCAAAGCCCTGACCTAGTTTTCATCAAAAGAGCTACAGGAAATGCTCTCTCTCTCTCTCTGTCTGTGTGTGTGTGTGTGTGTGTTGGAGGGAGGGAGGGAGGAAAGGTCCTGGAAGACTTTGTGCAGAAAGGCAATGATTGCTTGCCCAGACTCCCACTTCTCAGTAAATGTGGATCATTTCGGGGAAGTCACCTGTATCCTACAGGCGACGCCGTTCAAAGGGGCAAGCCCTGACTTAGCTTGTGGTTGGTTTTGAAAGGATGCACAATTTGGATTTTTCTACTCAGCTGCCAAATATTGAGGGCGTCTCTCCCAGGAAAATCTGGGCAAGACTCACCCTGCTCTTCAGCATTTCTTGCCCGTCCTTCTCCCTCGGATCCTTCCCCCCCCCGCCACTGCTGGGTTCCCTTTGCTCTTCATGGGAAGTATTTCCTGCCTAAATGTCCAAAGCCACTCCAATCCGCTTGTACTGCTTAAGACCGCCTAGATTCTGTTTGCAGAAATCCTGAGACCTAAAGCACTGTGCTTTCCATGGAAGAAAGATGAAGGGATCCCTTCCCTCCAGGTGCAGACCACACCACAGTGGCCTTGAGCATACACAGAGTGCCTTTCTCACACAAGCATCTGCGTTCTTTGGTCCAATTTTGGAAAACCTCTATACTGGGTACCCCTATCTGCTCAGTGTTCAAAACTGAGGACTCATCCAGAGTTACCATTTGCTCCTGTAAAAGTATCCGATTCTGCACAGCTGCTTTCACTACTTTTCCTCCCGTTTATTTGATCAGTGTCTTGATCTCATATGTTCTGTGCTTTCCACCCATGCCTTGCTGCATTTTTGTTTTTGCCTTTCCTGAAGGGTGGTTTATTCTGTACCAGGGTTTGTTCTGGAGAACAGAGTTTAGTGCTACAACGCTTCCTCTGAAGTTTATTTCTGTGTCACAACCCGGATGGGTGAAGCCAGGCCTAAGGAGTTTTGTTTTTACTCTCATTTCTGTACCAACGTTTGAAAAGAAGGTAGACCAAAATGAGGAAAAGGAGGCCTTCATACCTTGGGCACGTAAAAAAAAAAACGACAAGACTCTCTGGAAAAGACAATAAGAAGAAGGCAACTGGCGGCAGCAGGAAAAGAAGAAGACCAAACGTTCGATGGACTGTATAAAAGAAGCCACAATTTTGACTTTGCAAAAGATTAGCAGGGGTATTCATGAGAGGACATGTGGCGTCAAGCCAGTTCTGACTTATGGTGATGCTTTTCACTTATTAACTTCCAAAACAACAACAAAAAGATAAAGTAAACTTCCTTCCTTCCTTCCTTGCCACCAGGCCTATTTCATTCCTTCCCCTCATCCTGCCTCCCGCCTGCTTCAGGGCCTGAAGGTTGCAGCGGACTTCTGTTCTTTTCTCTTTTTCCTTAAGAAAAGAAAAGAAAAGAAAGAAATCACTTAGAAGCTGCAGGTTTGATCGCAGAGTCTCGTCTGACAGCTGGCTGGGTAATTTGTCTCTCGGCTGGGGGAGGGCGTGATGGAAGTCAATTTGACAGCTGCGTGCCTCCCCGAGGATCCCAGACCTGGAGCGTGCGCCGCACAGAACGGTGACAGACGGGGCAGCGCTCTGCATACCAACGAAGCGTCTGCCAGCAAAAGAGAGAGAGAGAGAGAGAGAGAGGCTGGCTGGGCTTGGTGAAATGAATCACACATATATCCGGCTAGGGGATCATTAGGGTTATTGCAGGGAAGGGGAGCAGGGGATCTGGAGGAAGGGAAGGGAAGTGGGGAGGGGAAAAGAGCCAAGGGCTCCTCTTGGAACCATAAAAAAACATTCAGTCAAAGGTTCCGCTGGCGTTTCGACTCGCATCAGTTTCAATAAAGCCCCAAGATCCAGGTGTTGTCTCTCTCTCTCTCGCTCTCTCGCTCTCTCTCTCTCTGTTTTCCTACTTGGAGGGCATGCAATTCCAGGGAAACAGGCATTCCAGAATGTGCCTATGAAGGCCCTGACCTCAAAATAAAAAGTTTTTTTGGGGGGGAATTTCTGTTCCAAGTCAAAGCATCTCCTTGTGAAAGGAAATGCCAGATTTAGGTAGAAAGGGATGTATAAGGACAATACAGAATGGAGCAGCTGTGTGGCTTATGGGTAGAACATTTGCTTCGCATGCAAAGCCCCAGGTGTAGGTTCCTGGCCATCTCCAGGTAAAAGCTGATTAAATAACCCCAAGCTCACATAAATGTAGGAAATGGATTTATCCTGAAGCTTAACCCAATATTACCTGCTCTGACTGGCAGCATCTCTCCATGTGTTTCCACCCACCCAGCCACCCCAATCTGGACTCCTACCCTGTGGTTGTCTGCATACAAATTACAGGCTAGCCACTGACTCACAGCATCTCTCTAATCCGATCTGAAAGTGGAGAGGTGCTGCTGATCAGTGCGGACAATATAGAGCTAGAGTCAGGGGCGGGCAATTAATTTCTATGGGGGGGGGGCACATGAAAAATCTGAACTGTGTTTGGAGGGCCAAACCAACTAAAATGAAACAGTGATGTTATGACTGTTTTTTATTTTAAACTTGTTAATCTTCACAAATACTAAAGAGGTTTTTTTTTTGCGGTATGTTAAAGATAAGAAACGGATAAACTTTAGACCAAAAGCTATACATGGTTTTGATGTTCAAAACTGTCGGCGGGCAGGACAGGAGCGGCTCGCAGGCTGTCTGTGGCCCTCGGGCCGCACATTGCCCAGGTCTGAGCGAGACAGACCAAGAGCCTGATTCAAAAGAAGGCAGCTTAGAAGGGTGTTCCTAGGAGGATGTCCTTGGAAGTTGTTTGCTGGTGCAGCAAAGGTCGGGGTATTGAGAACTTGGTGCCTGCATGTATGGCAGTATCACCAAACATCCCTCTGATTACAGAATGAGGTGGAGGCCATAGAGGGCTTTGCTGGGTTGTTTTGAGATATATATATCTGAGACCTCTTGGACGATGTGGAGATGAGTCAAGTTCATGCTCTAGGACAAATAGACATCTTTCTCCTCTTAGAAGAGCACACCTTCTAAATACGGAGGTGAGCTTCTCATGTTGATGGACTTTGATGGCTGCTGCCTATGAGGTACTAGGTACATGCATCCTCTTTGCACAGAGATTAAGGGAAACTTTTGAGCAGCTGGAAGAAAGACAATCAAAGAGGCTGAGGGTGGCAGGAGGGAACAAGAAGCAGCAGCATCAAGAATGCAATGTTGCTTTTGGAGGGAACTTCTCCTGCTGTAAAGACCAGCATCTTCTTGTTTTGATATCTGCTGGTTTTGATCCTTTGTTAGAGGGCTCTCTATTATCATAGCATCCACATGCATGAAAAGCCATTTCTAGGGGCTTCGATAGCCATGTTTAAGTTACTCCTGCATTATTTCTGATTGGTGTTCTTGAATGATAATTTTTCTATTTTTATCTAAACATGTATCTAAACATCTTCCAGAGCAGATATAAAGCCTCTTAACAAGCTGCTCCCTACAGCTCTTTTAAGCAGCTCGACAGGTTGCTTGACCTGCCAAATCCAGGAGTCTCCAGGTCACTCCCAGGGTTGCCTAGAGACTCCTGATTGACAGGAGCAGCGACAGATAGTGGGCACAAAAACAGAGCAGAAACAAATCAACGAATCAACGAATTGCAAACAGTAACAAATTTGTAAATTTGTATTCATCAGGGATGAATGCGAATCAATGAATTAACATTTTTTTAAAATGAATTTTTAATTCATTTCTTAATTTGTGCCCATCTGTATTAGTTACTCCCATTTAACAGCCAATAGTTCAACATCAGCCTACGTTTCTGTTAGCATAAATTGCATGGGGTGATGCTGCTTAGGCCCACCTGTTTTCTTCTGTGTCTGAAGACTGCCTGAAGCCTAGGCTTAGCTAGCATCCTTTATACTGGTCTGTCCAAGTTCCATGCGATCTTTTGCAGCCGTCGGTGGCTGTGCAGTACACTCAGATCATGATTAGAAAGGACTAGCACTTTCATCCTGCACTGATGAGGGTTACTTACAGCTTCATGCCTGAGCTCTCAGACTTGCAAATGATGTCCTTGTTTATCTCTCAATGAGCAATCGTATTACAAAGCAAGCTAAACTGGAAGATGAGGAGATGAGTAAAGTTTGTGCTTTAGGGTAAACAGATTTCTTTCTCCACTTCAGAGAGCACCCCTTCTAAATATGGAGCTGACCCTCTCTTGTACTTTGACCTTCCTTTCCAAGGTCTCCTTAGAGATTATATAGGGGGAGGGCAGTTTGAATAGGAACCTTTTGCATTTGAGGTCTGCACTTATATGATTTTACAGAAAGATTGTGACAGTAAACTACACAAGTGGGAAATTTCGAGCGAGAACCTTTCCAGGTCCATCCAGAAGCTTTTGTTGTTTAGTCGTTAAGTTGTGCCTGACTCTTCGTGACCCCATGGACCAGAGCATGCCAGGCCCTCCTGTCTTCCACTGCCTCCCAGAGTTGGGTCAAATTCATGTTGGTTGCTTCGATGACACTGTCCAACCCTGTCGTCCTCTGTTGTCCCCCTTCTCCTCTTGCCTTCACACTTTCCCAACATCTGGGTCTTCTCCAGGGAGTCTTCTCTTCTCATGAGATGGCCAAAGTATTGGAGACTCAGCTTCAGGATCTGTCCTTCCAGTGAGCCCTCAGGGTTGATTTCCTTCAGAATGGATAGGTTTGTTCTCTTTGCAGTCCAGGCGACTCCAGAAGCTACTTGTGAGCAATTCTCCAGCAGAGGCTCACAGAGAGACAGAGACAGAAAGAGAACACTTTTCCACTAATGGCTACCTGATTCTTTAAACTTCAGATTATTTATTATTTATTCATTTGATTTTTTTGCCCTATTTCCAAACAACTGTTACGTGCTTAGCTCACAGCATTTCAAATTCCAAGCCGATTTCCAACAGCCAATAACAAAGTTTCCCTGGCTTGCAACCAGTCACGGAATCGCCCCAGCGGAAAGCAGGCAGAGATTTTTTTTAAAAAAGCAAACAAAATGAAATTGGTAGGTCATTTTAAAAGGAAAAAAATATGGCAAAGGCAGCTATCTGCCTTTCCCGTTTTCTATGATTCCATAGCAGTCGGTCGGGCAGTCTTTGTGTGTATGTTGAGGTAGACAGAGATGGTCCTTTTTCTCAATTTGATTAGAACTTACTTGAGCCGCAAAAAAAGAAGCATCCATGAGGGATAAGAAAAAAGGGGAACCTGATGGTAAAACCATCAGTCGGGTCATTAAACAGGAAAATAAAAAGCACCTTGTGGAAGAGGTTCATTTGTTTGAATGAATGCTATGGTAACAATACAGAACCGCACAGGCAGGCCAGTGCTGATTAATTCAGCACTGTCGTGAATCTGTTATCACCATAGTAACACCATAGTATTATTATGGGTGAAACACACTGGAGTACAATATGACGTTCACATCTGGTTAGCATCTGTACAGCTACTTACTCGAGTTATAGCTTCGGCGCGGAGCGAGGCCCGGGAAAGAGAAGCTGTGGGTTGCCCAGGCATGACTGGAGTCTCTGGAGGGCTGCCGTACATGTGGGGCTGTGGTCTGGGAGGGAGGGAGGCCCACGGATGCCCATCTCAGGTTGCCAACGGAAGCCCATGTAAGGGGGAAGAGCGGTACTTATTTGCTTTAGGAGTGTTTTATTCACTTAAAAGGTTTTGAGTTTCTGTTTCATTTCATTTTCCAATCCAGCCGAGTTCAAGGCCATGCATAAAGTTTCCTAAAGGTAGTCAGTCCAAAATGATCATCATCACCAACAAGATATATACACCAATCCATTACCTATGCTCACAAAAACTTTCCAAGTTAAGCAGGTCCCTAAGCAGACAATGGACTTCTAAGGACAAGTGTTTTAAAAGTGGCCACTGCACTTTTCTATTGTTAATTGCAATTTTGGGGGGCTGAAATCCTGTTGTGCAGTTAAGCAAACAGCGTAACTTTTAGACACAAAATCTCCACATACATTATTTTGCATGCCAATTCACACAGCACAGTATGAAACAGATAATGTCTACAGAGAGTTCGTGACTTCGAGCAATTAGCCTCCAAAAGCGTCTCCTTTCGCATAACCATGCTTCGGGATTTCAGCCAGTGTCTTTTAACTGAAATGTTTTTTTTTTAATTTTAACGACTCCTTTACAAATAAGGTACATTAATAATAATAATAATAATAATAATAATAATAATAATAATAATAATAATAATAATAATAATAATAATAATAATAATAATAATAATAATAATAATAATAATAATAATAATAATAATAACCATCATCATCATCACCATCATCATTATCATCATTATCATCATCATCATCATCATCACCACCACCACCACCACCACCACCACCACCACCATCATCATCATCATCATCATCCAGTGCCATTTCGAACATATGGTGATCCTTTCCAGGGTTTTCCAGGTAGAGATTATTCAGAAGTGGTTTCCCCTTTCCCCTCTTCTGGGGGTGCCCTGGGACTTACATAAGAAGCTGGCTGGATAGCTCAGTGAGTTCAGTTTCTGGCTGTGGAGCCAGAGGCTGGGAGTTCGATTCCCCCCACAATGCCTCCTGGGAGCAGCCTGGGTGGCCTTGGGAAAGCTGCACAGTCCCAGGGCGCCCCCTAGAGGAAGGGAAGAGGAAACCACTTCTGTGTATTCTCTACCTGGAAAAGCCTGAAAAGCATCACCATGAGTCAGAACTGACTTGATGGCATGTGTTAATTATTACCAAGTCATTTAATTATGTTCTAAATATTTGTACTATTTTTTAAAAATTTACTCTTAAAAAATAACATTGTACCTTATCTTATTTGGAGGGAGGTGAGAGACAAATGAAAGACTCAAATAAAGAAATAAAAGGCAAAAGCAGGTAAGCTAGTTCTGTACAACATCAATTAATAACTCAGAACTCATATAACGCATGCCAAAGGTGGCTAGCCGTTCATATGAAACGATAACTAACAAGTTTAAGAACCATCTTAAATCTAAATCACAGATCAAAATTCCAACTAAAAATACAAGATGGGGGGGGGAATACAATTGAGCTGTAGGACAGGGCAAACTGAATATTCATTTATTACCCCAAAGACTATCTAAGTAGAATCCCAGGTATTGTGAGCTTATGTTGACCCTGTTCCTTATTCATGGAATTTTATGGGTTTCGGACATCGCTGTCTTCCATTCCGTGTCTTCCATCTGTTTTCCCCTCCAGAAAAAAAAAATCAAAGGGGGGAATACAAAAATGTTCCCTCTTCTGAAACGTAATCTTCTCTCTGGAAGTAACCCAGATGGAAATATTTGGGGTTGATGTTCCACAGCACGCTTGCAAGTAGAATGATATTACCCTAAGACGCTTTTTTTCTGGGGTTTTGCAGACACATGCGGTTGGATAACTTGGGAATAAAATTCTACACCAGATCAAAGTTTGCATTTTCCCCCCTCTTTTTTTTCCAACTTTGAACCTCAGAGTCTCACAGACAACCTGACTGTGAAACTCTTACATGATTTGTTTGGTTTTACCAAGGACAGGTTTCTGAGTCACAGCACATGTCATGTGGAACTATCTTCCCATTAAGATTAAACAGGCCCCTCAATGGGAGACTCTACTAAGGTATAGAAGCTAAACATTTAGAACGGCAGAGCTGAAAGGGACCCTGTGGATCATCCAGTCCAGCCCCTGTCAAGGAGGCCCAGTGGGGAATCGAACTCCCAAACTCTGACTGTGCAGCCAAAGACTTCGACCACTGAGCTATCCAATAGTGGAGCATCTCAGTTTGGAAAATGCTGGGTATCTAGGGGTTTCTGGAAGTTGCAACAACAAACAGTAACTTCTCTAAATTTGTGCTAGATAGGCTCAAAGTGCACTTCAGTATAAACAGAACGGTTCACTACAGGCAAAGGTGTCAGACAAGGATGCATTTTACCCCCTTGAAACAAATGTTAGGGAAAGTGAAAGTGTCAAAGCAGGACTGCAGTTGAATGTTAAGAAGAAGAAAATTCATGCCTACAGAATAACTACAGAAGTTTAATATTGACAATGAAAAAATTGAAATAGAGATTTTTGTATACAGTGGTGCCTCACTTAAAGGGGCGCCCCGTTTAACGACGAAATCGCATACTGACGAACTTTTTGCGATCGCTTTTGCGATCGCATTGCGATGTTTTAAATGGGGAAAAATCACTTTGTGATGATCGGTACCCTGTTTTGCTTACTGATTAAAGCAAAGCGATGATTTTCCCCCAGCTGATCGGCGGTTCCAAAATGGCCACCGGGTTAAAAAAAATTGGCCACCCGCTGTGTTTAGGAACGGATTCCTCACTTACTGGGCAGCGAAAATGGCTGCCATATGGAGGATCTTCGCTTTAAGGTGAGTTTTAAGCCCATAGGAACACATTGAAGGGGTTTCAATGCATTCCTATGGGCTTTTTAAAATCGCATAGCGACGAAATCGCTTTGCAGCGATTTTTGCTGCACCGATTAACGTCGCTATGCGAGGCACCACTGTATCTTGGTTCTGTCATCCATCCAAAGGGAGACAGCAGCCAAGAAATCAGAAGAAGACGGAGACTCGGAAGGGCAGCCATGAAGGAATTAGAAAAGATCATCAAGAGTAAGGAAGTGACACTGGAGACCAAGACCACGATCTTCCACACTCATGCTTTGACAGTCCATATGTACAGATGTGAAAGCTGGACGGTAAAGAATGCTGACAGGCAAAAAAATAAATCAATTTGTCTGAAATGTGGTGCTGTAGGAGAGCTTAGCAGGAAGAGAAACAAGTGGGTCTCAGATCAAATCAAGCCTGAACTCTCTCTGGGAGGCAAAAATGATGAAACTGATACTGCCCCACTTTGAACATGTCATGAAAAGGCAGGATTCTCTGAAAAAGACCATCATGCTGGGAAAAGTAGAAGGCAGCAGGAAAAGAGGGAGACCCAATGCGAAATGGACCGACTCCCTAAAAGAAGCCACAGACTTGAGTTTGAAGAGCTGAGCCAGGCGGTTGAGGATTTTGGAGATTGCTCATTCATAGGGTCACCCTTATGTCTGAGGTGACTTGACGACAACAACAATCCAGTACAGTTCTTCTCATATAGTTGAATAAATCATGTAGATTTTCAGTCCCATCAAGCAAGAACTGATGGATTTTAAGGAATGGAACAGAGCAGGCTGAACACCTGCGATGGCCTGGAAATTGCTTCGTCTAACTATGTAGTGCAGGTCTTGTGCAGAGGTGTAGCTGGAGCAAAATAAGCACTTACATTGTGAAAAAAAACCCTCCTAAACCCACAGCTGTAAACATCTGTACTGTATATCTGAGTGCATGGGAATGAGGATAGCTGCTCCAAGTCTCCTGAAAAAGGCCAAAAAGAACTATGTATAAGGAAGGGATGCTTTTAACGCCCTGGTTGCCTACCTCTTTTAGACCTGTTGCCTAACGTCATTCTGTGCCATTTGAGAGCCCTCCCCGGCTAAGGAAATTTTCCGGGCTTTTGGAGAAATCAAGCATTTCCTAAGTTATGCAGCGCAGCTCCTGACGTTATGGGTCGCAGCTGCCAGCTTCTACGCCCCTGCTTTTCAGAGCCTGGAAACAATGTATACCGTTTCCGCCTTTCCTTTCCCACCATCTGTGTGATGATTTTGGGTTTTTTCCAGTGTCTGCCACCACCTGTGGTTTGTTAGATGACAACACGATAAGGGGAAACTCTGGAATCCATGAAATGTACAGCTGCGAAGCTCTCTGAACCTTCGAAAACTGTGTCAGCTTACATGTGGCGATTCACAGTATGTCTTCGCATACTTTGCATGCACAACAAGCGCGCCGGAGTGGCACTGCTAGAGGCATGCCAGCGCCTCATTTTCAGACAGGGAGAGCACCATTTCGATCCTTTTTCTCCTGCTCTGCAATGTAACTTCCCTTTCCTTCCTTCCTTCCTTCCTTCCTTCCTTCCTTCCTTCCTTCCTTCCTTCCTTCCTTCCTTCCTTCCTTCCTTCCTTCCTTCCTTCCTTCCTTCCTTCCTTCCTTCCTTCCTTCCTTCCTTCCTTCCTTCCTTCCTTCCTAAAATACTCACCTTCCTACTCTAAAATACTCAAAGAAATTCATTAAGATCAAGGGGTAGAAAAGCTTTGCAAGACAGCTCAAGCTTTTTTAACATCATAATTGCAGAACCTGACGTTCCAGGTTTAGAGCCAGCTTTGGAGAAGATGTCAGCTCCTTTCAGGGTCAAAATGGCACATGTCTTTTAACTCTCCAGCACAAGGGACAGGAGGTTTAGGTCTCCAGTGGCAGTGGTTCTCAATCTTTGGCAACCAGATGTTCTTGGACTGCAATTCCCAGAAACCTCAGCCAGCACAGCTGGTGGCGAAGGATTCTGGGAAATGCAGTCCAAGAACACCTGGGTTCCAAAGAATGACGATCTACAGAGGTGTTTCTTTTTTTCCAACAAATAAATAGACAAAGAACAAAGTCTGGAAAAATGACTATCCCTCAAAAAATCCTTTCCATTTTGCCATTGTGAGACTAATAAAATCTTTTGGGTGGGGGTGGGGGGACAAATGTCCTGTATTGGTTTTTGGTGAACTTGGACCCTTCTGCAAACCCAACCCTAATCTTAACCACAGCCCAAATCCCAACATTAACTCCAACCTCACTACTTGTCCCAGATCTAACCCTATTACAAAGGGAAGGTTCAACTACAACCCTAGCCTTAAATTTCACCCTAAATTTAACTTCAGCCCCTGCCCTGACCCTAACCCTATGGCCAGCCGCAACTACAGGCGTTGGATATTCAAGCTCTTGCTGTGGTCAGTCCAACGCTTTCAGTATTTAAGAAACAGGCCTTTCTAACCATAGGCTTTTGCTGATGTTATTTTGACCTTAAGTAGGAGAAAAGGCTTACAGACATTTTGGAAGCTCAGATGATGTAACCTTCAGTGTCTTATGTATTTGAGAAACACACCCCGTGGCTCGCAACCTTCGCTCCCCAGATGTTCTCGGGCTAAAATTCCCTGAAGCCTTCACCACTAGGACTTCTGGGAGTTGTAGTCCAAGAATATTGGCCGACCCAAATTTGGAAACCACTGGATTAGAGTTTAGAAGTAACTAGTCTCAATTCATAGGATTACCTGTAGTATATCAATCAAACTCCCAATTCTGGCTTCAAACCCAAACCCTTTAGTTCTCTCCACAATATTATGATAATTTTCAGCTGCAAATGAAGTTGTTTGCTGGTATTTTATCCCGAATAATGCAACGGTTGTTGACTAGGCACTGTGCATGAACACAACACACAAAGGTACATACAAAACATCCCTCTCAGTTGATGTGGGATTTTGGGTTTCCATCACCGTCTCTGATAAGGCCGTGGGGTTCGGCTGCGAGTCGCACTGCTCTGGGCTACAACAGGGCAACCTCATATATGACATGTACTTGCAAAGCTAAAGAAGGTTAAGGATAAATTTTGCTATGTTTTTCCAAAGAAAGGGAATAATAGAATCTGTAATAAGTACCGAGCACTCCAGGAAAGCCAGCTGAAACCATTAACTTTCTACCTCTGCTCTCCGACTCATTTAGGATGCAGTTTGGATTGTTTTGTTTTTTTTAAATGGCAGAAAACGCAAAACTCTCAGGGTGCAGCTAACAAGAGGTAATGAATGTCAAACACAGACGCAATGTGCCCTGAATCTGAAGGGTGCGAGATGATGCGGGAGAAAGGGGTTTAACGATTTCTCTCATGCTGCTTTCTTGATGAAAACAGCCTTTCTGTTCTACCCCCATCATGGGGCAAGGCAATTAGTATTATTCCCAGCTGTATGTATATATATATATTTATAAAGGCATTTTTAAAATTGTGCCTTATGGTCCCGACCAGCCCTCCTCCCTTGTTAAGCAGCACACAGTCACCGGTTTAAGTTAATTTAAAATATGCATAAAATTAAACCAAACAGCGTAAATGGGAGCCAGCTCGTGGTGGTAGAGAAGAAAAGGCTTTCCAAGTCCCGACCCCCTCCTCAAACTGGAATTAAATCCCCTTGAACGCACTGGACCTTTTTAGGTCAAGAGGAATAGAATTGCTCTGTACATCAGTTTGCTTCCAGATTGCATTTTTTTCGGTGGGGGGAATAGGGTTCAGTTTCTTGTTGGGAGTCTTTGCAACCTCGCATGCTGCCTTGAGTCAGTTTGGCTGGATGAGACCCTTCCGGGCTAGGGTGACGTGTCAATCAACCCGGTCTTAACCAATCATTCCCTCCCGCCAAATAGAGACTGCAGCCAAGAACGGGGACCTTATTTGTCCGAGGAAGCGAAGAAAGCTCAGCATGGCAGAGATGGAGAAATGTCGAGCACCCATCCTCTCCCTGTTCCTTTGTCTTATCAGGCTTGGCATCAGTTCTGTGGGGCCATCTCCTAGCAACCCGGCTTCCTGGCAGAGCTGAACATTATTTGTTTACCCACTGTATGTCTCTTTCCCAATTTGCCTCCAGTGAAATCAAGGTGGATCTGCTCCTCTCTGCAGCACTCCAGGCAATAAATCACTATGGGGGCCCCAAAAATGCTTCCACCAGAGGCAGGGCCTTCTTGGTGGTGATCCCAGACCTATGGAATAAGCTTCTGGGGGAGCTACGCTCGGCTCCTTACCTTTTGATATTCAGAAGAAAATCTAAGATGTTTCTTTTTATGAAGGCCTTTCGTACTGGCCCGGGTTTTGGATACATATTTTGCTCTTCTCCTGTCCTCCTGCTTCTGTGAATTCTAAACCACTGGATTAAAGTTTAGAAGTAACTAGTCACCATTAAGAACCACCACGTGGCCATTCACAAATGCTGAGTAATGTTGCTAGTCTCTCTACGTGTAGTGTTTGTTTATATTTAGGGAGACCTGTTGGGTTTTTTTTTATTGATGCATTTTTAATTTTATTTTGAACCTGTTCTCCTATTTTGATTGTGTTGCTTCAGTTTGAATGCTTCTGCTGTTCAATAAGTGCAATTACATTAAATTAAATTACATTAAATATCTCAGCTTCTGCTTGAGATCCCTCACCAAGCAGATCCTACTGGATTCCCTTTGGACAAAGTTGGGTTTTCCTCTGAACAGACAAGTATAGGACTGCAATGTTAGTTGATTCTTTGATTTAATTAATTAACTGGAGACATTTTCATTGACTAAAGAGATGACTCCATTCAGCCAGATTCTGTCTGAAAATAGGCGTCATTATTTTTCACAAGTGTTCCAACATAAATCCATTAAAAGGTACATATGCTGTGACATATGTGTATATTATTTTTTAAAGAAACCAAGGTATGCTTGCTTTCTTTTAAATAAGGATAGGGTTTTCCTGACATGCAAATTTAATCAACTGACACATTCACAGGCTTGACTAACAGTATGATTCTCAGCATGTACATACAGAAGTTAAGTTGCTCTAGGCTCAGCAAAACTTAGTTCAAAGCAAGTGAACAATTATAGCAAAATATTTCTTCAAGTGGTTGAATGTAGTATAACATAGATTCAAAATGCCAGATAGTGGTCCATCAGAGTGACCAGCAACTGGAGTTATAGGGGGATGGAGGTAATGGACAGCAGGCCCCTTCACGAGATTTCCATCCACCTAGTTCCAATATCTCTTGCTCACCACCGATGCTGGGTCATGAGGCAGTGAGCCTGTGGTGTCACAGGCACTTGCCAATCAGTGCTGTGTGCATCCAGCTTTTGCTGTAAAGTGGCAGAAGCAGCTTTCTCCAAGCCCAACATTACCTCCCAAAGAGGCCCATCAATCAGGAAGCAGTTAAGACTACACCTGGCCCCACCCCAAAGAACTATTTTGGCCTTTTTAAAATGCTTATATCTAACACAAAGCTCTAGAAGAATTGAGTGTCTAGAGGGAAACGGGACTAGTGTGAGAGCACATCCCTTGAATCTGGGGAAATTTGCTCAAACTTGTGAGGTGAGAAGATCTTTCCATACCTGGGGCCTGTCGGCAATTCAATAACTCATGTAGATCTGGGTACAGGGCACTAGAGATTGGAGAGGCAGTGTAGAATAGTGGTTAGACAGCTGGGGGCTTGAGAAATCCAGATTCCTACCCTCACTAAGCCATGGAACTCACTGGGAGACCTTTGCTTAGACACTTTGTCTCTCTGCCTGACTTTCCTCGCCTGGAGCAAATGAATTGAAAGGCAGGATAGAAATGAAATGTGTAAATTAATACCTACATAGATAAATAACTTTGAAGGACTGATCTCCACTTCTGTTGTAGAGAAACAGGCACCTTTGTACACAACTCTGTAATCGTTTCATAGCTTTCACTAGAGTCTAACCAGAATGGGAAGTATATCAGAAATATAAATGCTGCAGTTCAGCCTATGAACCTATAGATAAACGTGGCTGGGGAGGTGGCCGTCAAGTCAATTGCTGCTCGTAGTGACCCTTTCAGGGTTTTCCAGGTAGAGAAGACTCAGAAGTGGGTTTCCCCTTCCCTTCTTCTGGGGAGGGATCCCTGGGACTGCTGTGCAGCTGGCCCAAGGCCACCCAGGCTGGCTCTTCTCCCAGGAGGCATACAGTGGGGGAATGGAACTCCCGTCCTCTGGCTCTGTAGCCAGAAACCTCAACCACAGACCTATCCAGCCAGCTGAGAAACGAGAAAACAAGCAAAGGATTGCTGTTTAGAAATTCTAAATCCAGTGATCTTAAATGCAGAGATTTTGCTTCACTTCAAAGAGCAAACCTGTGTTTGAATTCAGTGCCATTCCTCACTTAGGGGGAAAAAAAACAGAAGGAAGGGGAGAAAGAGAATTATTACTCTTTGTGTGTTACTTTATACTCTTATAGTATTTTCTGGTATCTGTTGATAAATCTTGGGATAGCAGCCAGATTAAAACAACACAGGAAGCCTGATAGAATTGATCTCGGTGGGAGGTGCTGCTGGTTATCTTTCATCTTGCTGCTCTCCAGATGTTGCTAAAAATGCCCAGAAGTGAAGCATTTGTAATTAACGATGAATCTTTCTCTCTTTCTCCGCCACCATCCGGCTCCCACCCTTTCTTTCCAGCTGGTTGTCTAGCAGTGTGTGTGGCGGGCTTAATCATTTGTGCAAGGGCACAATCAAAGGGCTCGTGACGTTTTGGTGGACCCCAAGCTTTAGGCACGTTGGAACTGGACACCCTAAAGCCAGCCAGCCTGCCACAGGCTAAAAAAATAAACCTGAGTTATCTTCCTTTCTTTCCCTTCCAACTTTGGCTTGTAATTCTTTAAAAGGACTACGTAAAAATCAGGCAGAGTTTAGCATTGGCTAGCATGGCCACTACCTGAGAGAGAGAGAGAGAGTGATCTCGGCTTCACTTCACTATACTGTACCCTTTTTTTCTTTCCAGACTAGACTGCTGTAATTTACTATATGTGGAGTTGCCCCTTGAAGACAGAAACTACAGCTTTCTGTGGACGTCCCTGTCTTCTGGGACACGATGGGTGGCCACAACAGAGAAGAGGCCTCCACAGCACGCTCTGCAGGCTGGTTCAACTGGCGCATGTCTTGCTAGTGAGCAAAGATCTACAGTAATTCATTTCCCCAATGACATTTTGGATGGGTTTGATCTTTAGTAGGGACGTGGCGGCGCTGCGGGTTAAACCGCAGAAGCCTCTGGGCTGCAAGGTCGGAAGACCAGCCGTCGTAAGATGGAATCCATGCAATGGAGTGAGTGCCCGTCGCTCGTCCCGTCTCCTGCCAACCTAGCCGGTCGAAAGCATGTAAAAAATGCGAGTCGATAAATAGGGGCCACCTGGGTGGGAAGGTAATGGCGTTCTGTGGCTATTCGCGCTGGCCACGTGACCACGGAAGATTGTCTTCGAACAAAACGCTGGCTTTACGGCTTGGAGACGGGGATGAGCACCGCGCCCTCGAGTCGGACGCGACTGGACTCAATGTTTAGGGGTGTACGTACAGGATTGTCATGCTCAATGCCTATGTTTCAAAATTTACTGCAGCGCAACCTGCAGATTCTCCCTTCACCAACTTATCCGACAGTGGAGCTAATTTCAGGCCAATCCTTTCCAACAGGCTTTGGTTTCCTGAAAGAGAAATCCCTTTTTTTTTTCCCAGCCTACAGCATGTCCCTTAAAAGCTGTTCTATTTGAGCTGCAGAAGCTAAAATGAATTCCGCAGACAGACAGAGCACTGGAATGTCGGTGCGTCAGTCTACTGCCTCCAAGCATTAGGGTCCCTTTCTTTTTAAATATATATATATATTAATTTCTTGTATCGTTCTCCAGAGCTGCCCCTGGGCTCCATCCTCGAGATGCAGTATTCTTGTCCCTCTTGCTAACCTAATTTGGAAATAACTAAACTCTAAAATATTAAAGGAATTTAAATATATCTCTTCTTTGTCACACTACCCACCTCTTTTTCTGGTTTCTGTTGAAATGAGTGAATTTTCTCTCAGGGAGGGGTAAGATGGGATTAAAAAAAACCCTATTCAAAGCCTGTAGTCTACACATCTAGTTTTTTTTTTAAATAACCATCATTAGCATCCTCAGAGATTTGAAGGATATCTGGAGGAACAAAACAGTTAATTTTAAGTAAGAGGGGCCGGGAAATTTCATTAAATGTAGGCCAAGACTTTCAAGAGTAGCTTAATGCATGGTTGGTAGTAGGATGGCTGCTTTGCGTACATAAACTCATCATCATCTTAGAATGGCAGAGCTGGAAGGGATCCTAAGAGATCATCCAGTCCAGCTCCTGTCCAGGAGGCCCAGCGGGGGGAATCGAACTCCCAACCTCCAGCTCTTCAGCCAGAGGCCTCAACCACTGAGCTATTCAGCAGTTCTCGCAACTGTTCCCTGGCATCCTTCCTGGCACCTTGGATCCTTATAAAGAGAAAGACGGGGCATCAATAAGTTAAAGTAAATAAATAAGTAACTAAGTTCTGAAGATGAGAAAGGAATGCAAAAGTGACGGCTAAGACGGCAATATATTGCACTGAGCAGGGCAAACTTCTGCGCGACGTTTTGGGATAAGAATGAATTACTTTTTTTTAAAAGCTGTAGTTCTTCCCCCTCTGCCATATTTAGGAAACGAGGAGGAAGGTCCAGATGCAGCATCTTGTTTTTAATTGGCATTATTAATAACAACAAGCTTGGGACTGCTGAGCAAGGAAGGGGACGCAACATCATCACATCTAGCCCCATGGGGAATCGAACTGCCAACCTCTGGTTCGGCAGCCAGAGACCTCAACCACTGAGCTATTATGAAGCAGACCCAGACAGCCATCCGCTTCAGAAGATAAAGAGGAGTGGGGCAGAGTTTCCATGCATTTTTTGAACCCCAGCCAGCGCGTGAGGCTTTGGGGCTCTCCCCGGCTGCGCAGATGACAAAATGCAAGTGTCACCCGAGCAGGTGGCAAGATAAAATCAGCAAGAGAGGCATCCGGAGAGCAAAGGAAACCCCTGGCTGAAAACTGAGCTTGCTTGGTCAACACCCCTCCTCTAAACTTAGCTAGTGTGTCGCTTTGGGCTCCCTCCCTCTCCTGGATCTTCTTACCATTTCATAGCCTAGTCGAAAAAGGATGCCTCTAAGTGGAATGGAAAGAGATTATTGCTTTAAAGCCCTGGTTCTCCACCTTGAGCCCCCAGAGATTCTTGGTCTACAACCCCCAGAAGCTTTCACACCTACCTGGGCTGGTCAGGATTTCTGGGAGTTGTACTTCAAGAACATCTGGGGGGGGGCACTGATGTATCCTCTATCTAATTTCTGATGTCCCACTTTTCTGATTAGTGAGAACTCCATGGATATCCCTTACCAAAGCCTGTATTCTTCTTAATGACACATCTCACCTTAAATTAGGATTGGGCAGAAGAGAGATACGGATTTCCTGGAAGATCTCAGTTTATTTTGCAACCAATCACTGCGGATTTCCTACCCTTAATTGCTTAACTGTTAAAGAACAGTGGCAACAAAATGACGGTGCATTGATGAGGAGGGTGATGTGATGATAAATGTGAACTTTAGAGTACTGTTTGTGCCTGTCTATGGATGGCTGGTTTTCCTTTCTTCTGTGCTTTTGTGTTTGCTCACTTTGAGAGTGAATGATTGTCCGTTGTCTCGCCCCTGCTCTTTTCTTTTCTTTTCTTTTCTTTTCTTTTCTTTTCTTTTCTTTTCTTTTCTTTTCTTTTCTTTCTTTCTTTCTTTCTTTCTTTCTTTCTTTCTTTCTTTCTTTCTTTCTTTCTTTCTTTCTTTCTTTCACGCTCGTTCTGCAGTGGGTTCTAGTGCCACAAAACCCCAATGGGAAATCCAAAATGAAAGAACCGATGCAGGCACGAACAACACTCTGTAAAGTTCACACGCATCATCATCACATCACCATCTGCCCGAATGCAAAATCATGTGGTTGCTGCTATTAATATCAATAATAATAAATAGAAGACATTTCTTTTTGCTGTGTCATTTGAGATGGTGGGTGGCACCCAGTGATATTTTTTTTTTTGAGCAAACCTTTCTGATACTCCTTAGGAAAACTACAGGTTTGCCCTTAAGTTCCCTGTTCAGCATCCAGTCCTGGCTCACCTCCCTGCTCCAGCATGTGGGAAGGGAGGAAAGACTGACTCACCTCCATCTATTGCCTGTGTCATGTTGGGCCATCTGCTGCTGCTACTGAAACATGTCACTTGAATATTATTAGGATCTCGATAATGTTATATTGTGGAACTTCCATCATTACAACAATGTGGGATCCCAATAAGAAGAAAAAGTATTTATGTGATTGCTCAACTTTCTTTTGTCTGCTTTTTTTTTGGTGGCTCTCCATGAGTGCAGACTACTCAAAATTGTTCTACTCAAGAGCTTGGAAAAGTTATTTCTTTGCACTGTAGAGGATTCTGGGAGTTGTCCAGGAAGCAACTCTCTAGCTTACTCTGAGCACAGAAATTAAGGTTCTGGATGCATCTCAAGGGTGCTCAACTTTGAACAACCCTAATCTCCTAAACTTGTTGGAGTTTTGCAACCTTGCATGCTGCTTTGAGGAGGTGTGACTGAGAGATGCCATTCTGGGCTGGGCTGGCAGCGCTAACCAGTCATTCCTTCCCGATCTCTGACTTCAAAGAGAGCCACGCCTCTTTCTCTTTTTTGAGCTCTTTCCCTCCCTTGATGTCTGTTGGAAGGCAGTCACTCTGTCGAAACCTGTTTGCTGAAAGCAGCCATGTTGTTAGCTTGCGGTTGTTTGTTCACTGCTAAGTCAATGAAACGTTTTTAATCTTTCTACCACTCATGTCTCAGAGTGAGTTATTGAGACTGTAAGTGCCAGTTGAAAAAAAAGAAAAGGAAAGGGAAAAAAAAGGTGGATGTAGTCTATAGCTAATTCTGCTTTGGGAATCCTTGCATTTCTGCTATGCAGCTGGAGGAACGTATCCAAAATGCCGTAACAGCCTCTCTCTCTCGTTTTCTCTCTGTGAGAGAAAGAGAGAGAAAGAGGGAGGAGAGAGAGACAATTTTTTTCATCGTGCCGTTTTTTTTTATTTCTCCCCCATGGATGTTATGGTTTTGCCATTAAAAAAAAATCAGCCGTCGTCTTCTTGCCAAGCAGGAAGAGAAGACATCTGTCCCCTTTCTAAAGCCCAGTCCCCAAGCAAGAATTTGACTGAGCTGAAGTTTGCAACTCAACTTTTTCTCCCCCCCCCATTGTTCCAGGGGCTGGCCTTCTGCTTTCTTTTCTCTCTACTGCGCTCGCTTGTAAGGCTGGCGGCGGGCCAGCGAGAGAGTGTTGAGTGCGAGGAGCTGGAACCCAAGCTTCCCCTTACTCTGTCCCCCAGCCCAGCCCCACTCCACCCCTTCCCCCCCCCCCTTGCACTGTGATATTTCAGGCAGCCTAGGGAGAAGGGAGGAAGCCAGGGCAGCATATGTTCCAGAGAGGCACCCGAGTGCAAAGACATTTCTGACTGACGGCTGAGAGGCAGTGCCAGCGTTTTTTTTTTTTGCTCTCGCTCTCTCTGTTTCCGCCGGCTGGGCTTCTCCTTGGCTCCTGTCCACGGGTGAGGAAGGAGCCAAGAGAGATGTGCAGGGCATGAGACATGTCATCTTCCCACAGACCCTGTTGCTTTGGGAAGGTCAAAGATCCGTGCGGGGCCTTATCCTTTGGTGGCTGGTCAGCTCCTGTTTCCTTTCCTGGCTTGCCAATTCTTGTAAGCCCAGCCCTTTGAAGAGGGAAGAACCGGATGGGAAAAATTTTACTACAAGTCCCAGAGTACTTTCTCCAACACAAGCTGCTTTCTTCTTCTTCTTCTTCTTCTTCTTCTTCTTCTTCTTCTTCTTCTTCTTCTTCTTCTTCTTCTTCTTCTTCTTCTTCTTCTTCTTCTTCTTCTTCTTCTTCTTCTTCTTCTTCTTCTTCTTCTTCTTCTTCTTCTTCTTCTTCTTCTTCTTCTTCTTCTTCTTCTTCTTCTTCTTCTTCTTCTTCTTCTTCTTCTTCTTCTTCTTCTTCTTCTTCTTTAAAGACAGAAAAAACAACTTCCCTCCTCTCTGGGCGGCAAAGATTATGCTCAAGTGGGTCCTTGCTGCCAGAAAGGGCATCTCATAGAATCATAGACTCTTGACGTTGGAAGGGGCCAGTGAGGCCATCCAGTCCAACCCCCTCCTCAAGGCAGGAATCCAAATCAAAATATATTTAGACAACCAGGTGGTTGCCTAAATTTCTCTTGAAGGCCTCCAGGGATGGAGCCCTCACCGACCGTCATCGTACTGATCTAACAGGATGTTTTTCCTGATATCCAACTGAAATTTGGCTTCCTTTAACTTGAGCCCATCGTTGCATGTCCTGCACTCTGGAATGATCAAGAACAAGTCCTGGCCCTCCTCTGTAGGACAGCCTTTCAAGTATTTGAAGTGTGCTCTCCGAACTCCCCTCAGGCTTCTTTTCTCAAGGCTAAACATGCTCAATTCTTTCAGTTTTTCCTCATAAGGCTTGGTTTCCAGCTCCCTGATCATCCTCGTTGCCCTCCTCTGAACTTGTTCCAATTCGTTGTCATCCTTCTTGAAGTGCGGTGTCTCGTTGCCCCCCTTTAAAACTTAGGGAGAAGATCATGTCATTTCCACCCCCCCTCATGTCTTTAAACGCTGTTTTCCCAAAAGTTCAATAGGACAACTTCACATTCTCACTACATATGGAAAGAAGTGCCACTCAGTTGTCCATGTTTCCAATAGATTTTAGAGTAATTTAAGACCTATAATATTTAATTTCACAGGAGTCAAATACCATGTTCCATGTGACTTTATTCTTTAGTTCTACCAGGCATAGATTTTAAATTCCTCTTTCTCCATATACAGTACACTCTTCCCCACGTTGGCATCCCTCAGCCTTTGAAGGTAGAAAATATTAAAAATAAGCAAAGCAGAAGCAGGCAACAGTCTTTTTTCCTGTCTTTAAAGAAGCCACAAAAGGGAGGGGAGAATGGAAAAGGTGTGTTTTTTTGGGGGGGGAACTATGTCCCACAATCTCCAAAGTGGGAGGGGTGCAACATCTCCCTTATAATTCCACGCTATGACCTTGGGAATCTGAGTACAGGAAAGAGGTTTGTCTCTTGTCTCTCTCTCTCATGGCTGTTCCTTGCATGTCTGTGGAAAAGACAGCAGGATAGCTTGGTGGTCTAGATCTCTGGCTGCAGAGCCAGAGAGGTTGGGAGTTCGATTCCCCCTGACTGTGCCTCCTTGACAGGGGCTGGACGCAGTGACCCCGAGGGTCCCTTCCAGCTCTGTCGTTCTAAGATGATTTGAAAACGCTCCTGGGGGAAGAGCGTTATGAGGGTTTCCCGTCGGAAAGTCACATCCCTCTCCGCGGGGCAACCACAGAGCAGCTTTTGCCTGCCTCCCCTCCCAGAAGAAATTTTCTGCTCTACAGGCAGAGTGTTTTTTTTACCAATCAGGGCCTGGTCTCAGGAGACCAGGGTTGAGGAGGAAAGGGAGGACCGGCGGGCGAGAGAGAGAGAGAGAGAGAGAGAGAGAGAGAGAGAGAGAGAGAGAGAGAGCGCCAGCCAAGCAGAGAGTCTCCAAAAAGGAGGGTTTTGAAAGCCTTTGGCAGAAACTCAGCACTGCGGATGCTCTGGGCCCAGAAATTCCTGGCAAGGCAGCAGTTCACTGCACTTTGAGAGGTGGGAGGTGGAACAGGCTGCGGCAGCAGGGGGGTGGGTGGGTGGAGGGGGAATCCCAGGAAGAAAGAAAGCAAGGAAGAAAAACATGCAAAGAAAGAAATCAAGAAAGGGAAACAACAAGAAAAGTGAGCGTGCAAAGAAGCCAATTCTGTGGGTGCTGAATTAGCTCCGTGGTTTAGGTCTCTGGCTCTGGAGCCAGACGTTGGGGGTTCGATTCCCCCGCGGTGCCTCCCCAACAGGGGCTGGACTTAGTGACCCCTAAAGTAACTTCCAGTTCTGCAGTTCTGAGATTATTACTATTTTAAGTGCCAGAAAGACAAATCGGGTGGTAGGTCAAAGCAAGCCTGAACTTCCTCTAGAGGCACATATCTGAGAAGACACAAGAGGCTCTGGAAAAGACAGTAATGCTGGGAAAAGTCGAAGGCAGCTAGGAAAGAGGAAGACCGAGTATCAGAGGGCTTGATTCCATAAAGGGAATCCACCGCCTTCAGCAGGAGTGCTAAAGAAAGGACTGTTTGGAGGTTGCTAATCTATAGGATGGCTCTAAATCAGAAGTGACTTCATGGCGCATAAACACAACAATAATGAGTTATGAATTAGAACATAGGAAAGAGGCTGTCATTCTGCCTACCAATGAGCTTAGCCGTAGTGAAGGGAACCCTAATTAGCATCAAAGGCAGAACAGCCGCAAAGCCTTTCAATTAAAATCTTTTACGTGGTCAAGGAATATGGAAACTCTTAAATGGCATAAAACGAAAACACTTATTAAACCAATGAAAAAAACAGTTGGGGGAAAAAAAAACCCCACAACTCTTCACAGGTGAGATGAAAGTCAGGTTTGAAGGTAAAAATGATGGGAAAGGCTTATGGTGGTAGGGAAGAGGGAAAAAGTGGCTCAGGCTGGAATAATGTTGAGATGGTGTTAGAAGGGGTGAGAAGAAGCTGTAGGCTCATCTTTTCAGGCAGGCTTTTAACAATCACGATGGAGTTTCTGCATGCCTTCTAAAAGTTAAGGTTGTTTTTAATGTTTGCTTGCTTTTAATTATTCAATTGCATTTTTAATTAGCATATTGTTTGATTTTTAAAAAAAACCCTATATTTAACTTACTATGTTTCAAATTCTGTTCTTTTTAATATTGTGAACTCCCTTATTGGGAGAAAGGCAGTCTATAAAACAAACAAACATGTGTTAGGAAAAAACAGAGGGAGTAGGGAAAGAGGAAGACCGAAGAGGCGAAGGCCTGCAATGAATAGGCTCAGTAAAGGAAGCCATGGCTTTTCGTTTCCAAAACTTGAACAGAGCTGTGAAGGACTGGAGCCTTTAGGACAAGCGTTGTGGCCAGATATGATATGTATGCAGGTTTTTTCTAGGTAGAGGGAAGAGGGTTGACCATTCACTTCTTCTGGAGCTGCCTTGAGACCGGGCAGCTTGCCTGAGGCTACCCAGGCTAGCACTCCTGCCAGAGGGGGGCGGGGAATCGAACTCCCAGCTTATGGCTCCACAGCCAGAGACTTAAACCACTGAGCTATCCAGCCAGCCCAGTTTTCTCGGTTGCACAAAACGGGAACTGGTTCTATAAAAAAAGGTTTGATGCCTCCTGAGAAACGACCAGTGGAAGGAAGACAAGCCTGTGTCTCCTTGAGGTATTAAAAATAGTCTCAGATAATCTACCAGCAAGGACAGGAATTCTCTGTTTCTGAAACAGTGGATGGTCATTTTTAGAAAAAAAAGCTCCTCCCATCCTGCAAGGAATTTTCTTCGCAGCACAAATATTTATATTGCCAAAACACACATACAGAAAACACACACTCTTTTTTGTTTTTTACTTGGTGGTGTTGGTCTCCTGGAAAGTGATTTAACGTCCCGGGGAGAACCAGCTCGCTCTACACTTAGGCCTGGGAATGGACCTTTCCTTTTTTAAAAAAAGTCATGTGCTGCTAAGTTGCTTCTGACGTATGGCGACCCAATGAGTGAGTGATCTGGTTGGATAGCTCAGTGTTCCAGGTGCCTCCTGGGAGGAGAGTCAGTCTGGGTAGCCTTGGGCAAGCTGCAAAGTCCCAGGGCACCCAAGAAGAAGGGAATGGGGAACCACATCCGAGTACAGTAGGACCCTAGTAGATATTTCTAGGATTTTTCTTTTAATATTTTAAACATTTTCAGATGGTGGATTACTGAATCAGCGGATACTGATCCCGTGGATACAGGGGTCTTGCTGTATTCTCTGTTTAGAAAACCATGGAAAGGGTCACCATAAGTTGGAATTGAGGGCACGCAATTCTGAATCATGAATGAGTGACCTCCAAAATGTCCTGTCCTCAACAACTCTTGTAAAAAAAAAAAGATAATGTAAGGATGTGGTTCATTTGTTTAAAAAAATTGAGTCAACCCATCTCTTATTTGGTCCTCCTCTTCTCCTACTGCCTTCGATGTTTCCTAGCATCATCATCATCATCCTTGCCAGTGAATCTTACCTTCTTGTAGAGACTCGCCTGCCATGGTAAAATATGGGGGGACGCAAAGCGCGGGTAAAGAGGAAACACATGTTAGACCGAAACAGAGCAACTGCCCATGTTGGTGGAGGGAAGGTAAAAGGTTCCTTGGCCTCCCCTGTGCATTTATACCCACAAGCAGAGCTTGGAAGCATAGAACCTCTAGACAGCTCACTATGGTTGAAGTCTCTGGCTGCAGAGCCAGAGTTCGCGAGTTCAATTCCCCTCCTGGACAGAGCCTGGACTTGATGATCTATAGGATCCCTTTTAACTCTGCAGTTCTAAGAGTATTATTATATATTATTGGAGAGTGGGAGGTTATCTTTATTTTTTATTACAACACCCAACATCCCCCATGCAGCATGGCCACTGCCTTGGAGTACAGATGTGGCCATTTCCCTTTTCCTTCCATCTTCTCTGTCTTGTGTCTTTTCGATGGTCAGCCTGTTGGGTTGTTTGTTATTGATCATCTATAAATTGCTCTGGAAATCTTTCTGGCTGAAGACAGATTTTTAAGAAATGCTTTAAATAAATCAATAAATCAATTTTTTAAAAAAGGGAACATCTGCAAAGAGGAAATGCATCTCTTGGCCTTTATATCTGGCTCAAAGGAGTTCATTGGGGTTTTCAGTCCAAGCATGCATTTGGGGAACTACTTAATCTATTTATTTGACAGTCAGGTGGCTGTTGCAACCCATCCTCGGTCAAGATGCATTTCCACAGCAAGTCCAAATGGTGCAACGGTCAGTCTGGATGCACAGAAAAAGCAAATTGCTGTGGAAATTACATCTGTTGAAACGATCTCTCCCACACAATTGTAAAAGGGACAGGAGCCCTGCAATTTTTTTACATGTGGCGAGATGGGTGGAGTCTGTTTTCCATGTCATGATGAAGGGTAGAGCTGTCCCCTAACTTTTCTGTGTGGGTACCTTTAGAAAGATGTATGCATTGGGAAGGAAGGAAGGAAGGAAGGAAGGAAGGAAGGAAGGAAGGAAGGAAGGAAGGAAGGAAGGAAGGAAGGACAAATGGACTGCTGTTAATTTAAACAGAAATATGTATACCATGATAAATGCAAAATCCTGTGGTTGTTGGAGTGTTTTGCAACTTTGCATGCTGCCTTTAGTAGGTTTGGCCAGTAGAGATATTTCTGGGTTTGGGTGACTGTCAGCCTATCCAGCACTAACCAATCATTCCTTCCTTGCCTCTGAATTCAAAGAGAGTCCCCCCTCTGCTCATGCTCCCTGCCTCCCATTTTCTGCTTGCAGCCTGTTGAAGTCCATTGTCGAAAACAGTCATGTTTGTCAGTTTGCTGTTTGATCTCTTCAATTGTAAGTAATGAAACCTTTTATTCTTTCTCTTACCCTGTTTCCCTGAAAATAAGACCTAACCTGAAAATAAGCCCTAGTATGATTTTTTCAGGATGCTTGTAATATAAGCCGTACCCCCAAATAAGCCCCAGTTAAGTGAAACCCCACCCTCCACCATTGTGCAGCAACCAGAAGATGACATGACTGTATTTGAATAAATGCACCAATATTTTTCTGTGTATAGGACGCCCCCATGTATAAGAACCCCTATTTTGTAATCCAAAATTAAGAAATCTAAGTGGGGCTTAGCAAGGGTGGGGGGGAAGGGATCAAAGCACTGCAGGATCGCTTTGATCCCTGCTTTTCCCTCCACTTGTTTTTGTTCTCTCCTCAGCTTACTTCCCCGTATAAGATGGCCCTCAATTTTTAGTCTAAAGATTTTAGACAAAAGTATAGTCTTATACACTGAAAAATAGGGTAGATTGTTGTACATGAAAAAATCTCCTGAAAATAAGCTCTAATGCATTTTTGGAGCAAACATGAATATAAAATCCTGTCTTATTTTCAGGAAAACATGGTACTAATGTTCTCAGAGTGAATTACTGAGACTGTAAGTGTCAGTTAATGATAAAAAGGAGTGGGCTACTCTTGGGAACTTGACGCCACTTCTGCTCTGTAAATTCCTGCACTTTTGATGCAGAGATAGAGGAATTTAACCAAATATTCAAAACAGCTGAATATTGCAAGTAATGGCTATCGATGCTGAACCGTTGGCCGTGGAGGCTTAAAATCTGCAAAAAGAAGGTGCTTGCACCAAAAAAAGAGAGTCCCGCCCCCCCAGCAAGAAATGATGAGCTCTAAAAATGGAACAGTTTCCAGTACCCTGGCAAATTGGAGCATTTTGGGGGAGCCTAATGAATAAATCGTACATTGCTAAGTGAATTTTGAGGGCTAAAGGTGTGTCATGCTTTCTATTTAGCTGCACTCGAAAGAGAAGAGGAGGGGGGGGGGGAAATGATAGCAGCTCAGGTGGCATTACTTTCTCTTTTCTTTTAAATTCCCCATAGTAAATGTGTAATTAATTAGCCTTCCCACCCCCCCTTCCTCACCCTAGCTGAGCTAAGATTCACATAATCAGACCCTGGGGACCTGCCTCCCCCTCCTTATCAAAGTCAGGCTGCAATTCAAAGCTGAATTAATCATTCAGCGGGTAGATGTAATGCTGCTGCTCCTCCCGCCCTGCCTTCCCTCTTTTGAAAAGAGGATCATCCCCCCCCCCCCAGCTTATGCAAGAGAAGGCATGGAAAGGTCATAGCAAGGCTGAGAAAGCAGAGGTTAGCAGAATGATGATGATGATGATGAAAAGGTCTCTTCTTCAGAAAGTGTGTTCTTGGTTTCTTGTTCATGCACCTTAGGTAGGAGTGGGGAAAGTTACTTTTAGAACTGCGGGGCTGGAAGGGACCCTTAGGGATCATCCAGTCCAGCCCCTGTCAGGGAGGCCCAATGGAGGAATTCGAACTCTCAACCCAGAGACCGCAACCATGGAGCTATCCAGCAGTTCTAGATTTCTAGTTTTCTGGATGTCATTTTCTAGAATATGTTTAGCCAGCCTTTGGCTATCATTGGATGGATTCATCCCAGGAAAGAAAAATAATGCTCTCGTCTCTGGTATCTATAAAAGGTATCTATAAAACATCAGAGGTATCTATAAAATTGGGTCTGTATCTGATAGCAGAGGCTGGTAAAGATGAGTGGTACGCTGTGTACAGAGGTAAACGAGCAAGTACAGAGTGTTATTTCCACCACTACCCACATAGTAGGGTTTACAGAGTATGATGTTTTGCTCACTTATTTACTTTATTTTTAAAAAATCCATTGGTCCATATCTCAGCCTGTCCATCCATCCATCCATCCATCCATCCATCCACCCACCCACCCACCCACCCACCCACCTAGCCAGCCAGCCAGCCAGCCAGCCAGCCAGCCAGCCAGCAGGAGACTGCTCAGGTAGGCTAACACATTAATTGATTTATATATTACTTATACCTCCAGAATCCTTCAGACAACTTGTAGACAAAAAAAAAAAGGCACTTTGCCAAGTTTTGAGCACATGTCCATTTTCTGCAGACATATAGTGGGGGGGTTTTACAACCTCGCATGCAGCCTGGAGACGGTGTGGCTAGGGAGGGACCTTTCTGGGCTGGGCTGACTGTCAATCTAGCCACCCGTAACCAATTGTTCCCTCCTGCCTCTGCCTTTAGCAAGAGCTCTGCCTCTCTGCTCAATGCTTTCTCCTTCTCTTGAGTCTGTCGAACTCTGCTGCTGAAATCAGTCATGTTTGTCCGTTTGCTGTTTAATCTGTTCCACCGTAAGTAATGAAACCTTCTATTCTTTTTCCTATTAGTGCCTTTAGGAGGAGTTATTGGAACTGTTAACTGCCACTTAATGAGGAAAAAAAGGGGTGGACTCGTCTGGGGAACAGTAAATCTCTCCACACCGCTACGAGAGGAACATAACCAGAAAATTCCTAACTCTGCAGCAGATCTCCCTGGTTCCTTCTTTTGCCCCACTAAAGGCACCCAACCAGCTTTAATCGTGAAACGCAAAACAGCTCTTAAATCCCCTCCGAACTCTCCTCCGCTCCTGTCTCAACCGTGCACCACCTGTGCCACCGAGGGACGAGCTGCTTCGTTCCCATCCGACAAGCTAAGATGCCTCTGATTTTCCTTTTTATCTTTATGAAGCGATCTATCAAGGGGCTGTCATAACAAATTGTTTGCCAATTCGAAAACCCAACAGTTTGCCTGGTGTAAGTGTTAAAAAATTGTCATCTTGGCAGTTTCCGTGCACACAGCAGTGAGATTTCTCCCCACCTCCGCAGGCTCTCCCCCCTCTTATTCCCCCCCCCCCCAATTTGCTTTGAGAGAGCATCGAGTCAAGTCAACTAGAAGCATTGCAGAATTTTTAACCTGCCGGGTTCTCCTCTCCCGATAACACCTTGCTGGCTTAGAAGCCTGGCCTTCTTCCTGGCCAGCTCTAGAGTAAATATGTATTCAATAAATCAATAATAAAGTGTCTTGGAACAGGAGAACAGAGATAGCACCAGTTTCTCAGTTTCTCCTTGCCTGGCGTACAGTTAATATGCATTATCTCCTTGGGCTGTGACCGCCTTCAGAAATAAATTCCTGACTCTTCTTCGACGTTTCTTCTCTGCCTGGCCAGGGTCCTGTCCCTACTCACAGGATGCTCACTTTTAGCATCCTGTTTCCTTCTCTTTCAAAGTTAAAGGACAGTTCTTTCCAGTCGTCAGGGTTTTCCATCCTGTCTCTCATGCTGTCTTGGCACATGAGAACTGACTTTGGGGGTGTATTGATTGCATTCCTAGGCTGCAGTGGAGGCCACCGACTCTGGTGTCGTAGAAGGCATGAATCCTGCTCAGGATTTAGCTGGAAGGAGATATTAAAAACATTGAACCTGCCTGAGAGCATTGTGGCTCCAGTAAAGTTCGGACCACCCTTGCCATTGACATCAGTATCAACCACCACCCCTCCTTTCCTCTAGTTTGGTCCAGGAGGTGGGAATGGCTCCCTTCCTCCCTTTCTGCACTGATCCTGTGGAGTAGTCAAGGCTGACGAAGAATGAATGACTGGGCCAAGATCATCCAGTTAGGTTTCATTGCTACGCATGAATAAAAATACAGTAGTCTTACCCATGTCCTGGGCCCAACTGTCTAACCAAAACAACAACATCTGATGATCTTTTTTTTTTTTTTTTTTGGTTTGGCCTCATAATGCTATGTGTGTTTGTTGTTGCAGAGTTTTGGTTTTTTGTGAATTTCCCTCTGGCTGCACAGCAGAAGTGGCAGCAATTCACAGAGCAGAATTAGCTTCAGGTTCCACAGAGTAGTCCACCCCCTTTTTTTCTCACCCACTGGCACTTAACAGTCTCCTGAACTCATTTTGAGACATTGGTAAGAGAAGGAATAAAAACCATTTTCTTTACTCACAGCGGTGAACGGATGAAACCGCAAACTGACAAATACGGCCGACTCTTTAAAGCAATAGATTTCAACCGATTCACTGTTTTCAACAGACAAAAGGAGATGGGGAGGCTCCAAAGCAGAGACATGGAATTGAGAATTTGGAATTCAGAGACAGGAAAGGAATGATTGGTTACTGCTGGATTCATCGACAGTCACCCCAGCCCAGAAAAATTGCTCCCAACTGCACCTACTAGAAGTAGCATGCAAGGGTGTAATTACTCCCACATTTGCTATATGCCTAAAGTAAATAATATTAATACAAATAGCATTTATTTAGTTATTTGTCTTCATAATAAAACAGAACAAGCTCTCTCTTTCTCTACACCTATCCAGTTTCTAGGTCACCCGGTTGGCCTATGCGAGGCATGTATAGATCAGCTGACTGCTCACTGAATCAACCTTGTAAGCTGTATGTATGGAGCAGTAGCTCTGTTAGGCTGGTGCGGCAGAAACCACAAGAATAAGAAGTTTTAAACTGGTATAAACTTTCATAGATTACTGTAGTAAATGTCATCAGATGGATTGTAGATAGGTGTTTTTTTCTTCTGAAATGCCCTGGCCACCTCCCAAGGGTGGCTTTTTTATTTTTATTTTTAGCAACCAGTGTTAACAAAGCTAAAAAACCCTTGGTCAACAATGAGCACATCAACAGCACTGTCTCTCTCTCTCTCTCTCTCTCTAACACACGCACGCACGCACGCACACACACACACACACACGTCAGAGCACAAGAATCCACTTAAAACTTAATCAGCTAATGAGAAGCAACTCATTATGATGGAAACACAGGCTCTGTTGCTTTGGCTGGATCGTGCCCAGTGGGTTTAGACATACATTCTATGCAAGGTTTGTATGTTTGATATGCTAATTTTAAAAAATCACATACAGAGAAAATAATAAAACTTTTGTTCTGGGCCCTTCGGAAAGGTTAAAATGTTCACTTTCTCATTTCAGAGTGGAATTGATCTAACCTGCTTGTTTTCTTATCTGCACACCTGTATACACACTTTTCTTAATTGATAAACGTAAGATGTCATAGTGTCACCAAAGCGACCAAAATGAATTTGACCCAACTCCGGGAGTGCAGAGGAAGACAGGAGGGCCTGGCGTGCTCTGGTCCATGGGGGTCACGAAGAGTCAGAGATGACTTAACGACTAAACAACAAGATGTCATAGTGGCCTTACCTATTTGTTGGGGTGAGGTACCAAAAGCAGCCTTCTGTCTGCCTCAGTTTTGGAAATAACTTAGCATCACAGTGGGAGAAAGGTAGAGGATCTTCTACATTAGTGGCTCGCAACCTTGGGTCCACAGATGTTCTTGGACTGCAACTCCCAGAAGCCTCCACTGCCAGCTGTGCTACCCCGGGGTTTCTGGGAGTTACAGCCAAGAACATTTGGGCAGCCAAGGTTGAGAACCACTGCTCTATGGGATCACATCCCTCCTGGATCCAGTTTTAGCCCAACCAGTTCCATACCCTTCTAAAAACATGGCTACTTCTTTGTCCCATCTCTGATTAACAGTTCCTCCTTTCTTTCTTTCTTTTAATTAGCCCTCTTCCAAAAGAACCCAGGGTTTAAAAGCAAGTGGTTTGCTTCCATAGTTGTATCTGGCAAGGGTCGGGGGAGAGAAATAAGCTTGAAGTCCTTTTTATTAATCCTTCTGGGAAGAGCCTTGGATGATTCCGTGTTTTGAATGTTTTGAGCCTGGGAGGTCAGACCTTCTGGTGGAAATCATCATCATCACCATCATCTAAAAACACTAAAAATGGATTCCCAAAAGAGAAGTGGGTGGAAGGGTCCTTCTAAGGAGAAAGGCAGGGGAAAATACATGGGAAGGAAGGAAGGAAGGGTTTGGGTTTATAGTCAAGAGTTATAGGGGAAACTTTTTCCAAACAGGTAGCTGTGTTAATCTGTTTCAGCATGTTGACTAAATTAAAGGGAAGAGAGAGAGAGAAAGAGAGAGGGAGGGAGGGAGGGAAAATCAAAGGACAAGATATGGCATTTTAAAGACTGACAGATTGGTTTCCCTGGGAACTCTTCTGGATCAAAACCCACTTCCTTGTGTTTAATGACATCCATTTTGGTACTTTAATGATCCCACTGAAATACGTAAAATTGTCCTTTCCCTCCACCTCAATTTTTTAACCTCCCTTTGTTTTTAATGTGGTTTGTGTGATTTAAGTCCTAACCCTTAAAATGAGGAAATTCAGACAACTGATCAAAACATTTCTTCAGTCCAAACCTAGGTGCCTTGATAGCTGGGAAGCCTCATGAAGATCTATGCTGTCTTAACCCTAATCCTATAGCTAACCCTCAATATGCTAACCATTAGAAGTGTAGACAAGTATGTAGACCTCTAGCAGAAATCTCTTAGGGATCCAGTAAAAAAACCCCCACAACTCACTCAGTTAGGGTATCAATAGAAATAACTCATAACTCAGTTTGGGTAGCAGTGGTCCAGCAGCAAGCAGCCCGGCATGTGCATAACAATAAATCGGATTCCTGCGTTGAGCAGAGGATTGGACTCAATGGCTTCCCTTCATGGTTTTATGGTTCCATGAAATCGTAAATGATTAATCTGCTTTGCATGTATCGGGTCCGAGTTCAACCCTGGCATCTGTAGCCAAAAGGGTCTCAGGTGATGTGAAATGAGCCTACCTGAGAGACAGGTAGATGAGGGCTTTTCTCAGAAACAGTGCCTGGTTCATGGGGAAGCCTTGGCAACCCAACCAGTGCCAACGTTGGCCGTGACCGCTTCATGTCAAGTTAAGACCAGGCGTCTGATCCAACCCTTTTGGTTGTATTGAGACCGTGGCTTGGTTTGGTTTTGTTTTTCTATCAGATTGCCTGTTTCCACGGAGAGCTCATGCCAATCTCGATCAAAACATCTAGAGGGCAATCCCACCGGGAAGGGATGGAATGGAACTACAGAGACCATGAACTGCTGGATAGCTCGGCGGGTTCGGTCTCTTTGGCTGCAGAGCCAGAGGCTGGGAGTTCGATTCCTCCGTGCGATTCCTTGACATGGACTAGACTGGATGGTCCCTTCCAGCTTGGCAGTTCTAAGATGATGATGATGATGAAATAATTTAAGCCGGCTCGAGAGTAGTCTGAGATGTTGGAAAAAGATCCCCTTTCTCAACAATCATGCAGGCTGGATGCTTCTGGGATTAACAATCAAAAAAAAAAAAGTGGACTTTCAGAAGCAACTTTCCCAAGTGGCTTGGGAACATGAGTGGCTGCTCCTAGCTGTGTTGTTGTCTGCCTGCTAAAGAGAGAATAATCTGGAACTGCAGAAGTAACTGCTGGATAGCTCAGTGGTTTAGGTCTCTGGCTGTGGAGCGAGAGGTTGGGAGTTCGATTCCCACACTGGCCCTCCTTGTCAGGGGCTGGACTTGATGATCTATAGAGTCCCTTCTAGCTCTGTAGTTCTAAGATGATGATGATGGCGATGGCGATGATGATGATGATGATTATTATTATTATTTAACAACCATTTAAAACAAGTACAGGAAAATAAGGGTTTGGGTTTTTTTCCTTTCAGAGTTTACCCCTGCCTGACATTTGTGTATCTGGTGCCCGCACGTTACCACTGGGTCATCCTTCCACGCCCAACCCAGATATCCTGTTTATAGCTTGGTAAGCCCATAAATGCTTTTGATTTGTGGTGATGGGGGAGGCTCTTGAGAGTCCCCTGGACTGCAAAGAGAACAAACCTATCCATTCTGAAGGAAATCAACCCTGAGTGCTCACTGGAAGGACGGATCCTGAAGCAGAGGCTCCAGGACTTTGGCCATCTCATGAGAAGAGAAGACTCCCTGGAAAAGACCTTAATGTTAGGAAAATGTGAAGGAAAGAGGAGAAGGGGACGGCAGAGGATGAGATGGTTGGACAGGGTCATCGAAGCGATCAACATGAATTTGACCCAACTCCGGGAGGCAGTGGAAGACAGGAGGGCCTGGCGTGCTCTGGTCCCTGGGGTCACGAAGAGTCAGACACGACTTAACGACTAATCAACAACAAAACAACAAGCTCATACTCTCTCCCGTCACACTGGTTCATGGTATTTTGAAACTTCTGCCTCAGAGTCTCTGGGTTTTGGGTTGCCGGAGACCCTAACCCCCTACACACCCTCTCCTGCACTTTACACCAGCCGGGAGGGTTGAGTGAAAATAACCCATATTCCCAGAAACCCTTTCTGACACCTTCATAGCCAGTCCTTATTTTCTGCCTCTCCTTCACACTTGATGCCAGTCGAAGAGGTGTGCGGAAATATGGCACGGACGTTATATTTTCCAAGTCACAAATCCAGTCATGAGGAAAAATAATTCCTTTCCATTCTTTTCTGGGTGTTTTTTTTTTTTAAGCTTGCCTTTCACATTCAAGAAAATGGAAAAACAAAACCCCAAACCCCTGTACAGGGTGCCATGCCACGGCGCTCCACCATCATGCCTTCGGCTCGTCTCCCACCCCGATAATCTTCTCCTTTGAAAGGCTGCCGGGTGGCAAGACAATCCTCTGAATGGCAGCTGCTCTCCTCTCTTCCAGAACACCCCACACGCACACAGACACACTTTTAAATGACTCATTTACTCCCACACTCCTCACTTCAGCTGCTTTTGTTTTCCTCCGCAGCGCGATGTGTCTAATACATGGTGAAATGCGCGGTGCCAAGCGTCAGCTCTGGGAGCTGTTGGGAACACACACACACACAAACGTACAGAACACGCACACACACACACACACAGAGGCACATAGATACATCTACGAATGTCAAGGTAATGACGTTGGCGGCGAGGCAAAAGCGCTCCGTGTGCAGCTCGGCTGGCCTTGCACGATTCAAGAAAAGGACCCCCCAGACATGAAAAAAAAAGACATAGGGGAGGTAGGAGAGTACTTTTCAAATATTTGAAAGGCTGTCCTACAGAGGAGGGGCAGGATCTGTTCTCGATCATCCCAGAGCGCAGGACGCTCAGCGATGGGCTTAAGTTAAAGGAAGCCAGATTTCTGTTGAGTATCAGGAAAAACTTCCTAACTGTTAGAGCAGTACGACAATGGAACCCCATAACCTCGAGAGGTGGGTGAGCCCTCCAACGCTGGAGGCCTTCAAGGGAAATGTATACAACCACTTAGCAGATATGCTTTGACTTGGGATTCCTGCCTTGAGCATGGGGTTGGATTGGATGGCCTTTGAGACCCCTTCAAATGCCATTACTCTTATGATTCTCCATGCTTGGTCTTGACCTTCATTACCAGCTTTTGTAATTTTTTTTAATCCTTCCTGCCACCATGGTCCAAAAGCCTTTGGTCATATATAGGTGTGCATCCCTCGAGCTCCAGAACGTTGTCACGACTTCTAGCCCTCTTTCCAAACCATGTGGCAGCTCTGGCACGCTCTCTGCTTCCCTCCTCCTTCCTATTACCTTTTTAAAAAATGTTTAAAACAAGCAGTATCTGCTCTACCTGGTCATAAACACAATCAGAGGGGGGGGGGAGAGAGAACACTGTTTTCAACAGAGTCCCTGCCTTAGCAACAGATTATAAAGCCTTTTGCGATTATACAGCCTTTTGCGGGAAGAATGGAGAGCTTCAGGGTGAGAGGGAGTGCCCTTTACCGCCTCCGAAATCTCCAGGCACAACGTGCTGCCTGTAATTACATTTCTTGGAAGCCTTCAAGGCTACAGGAGTAGGTTGGCCGTGCAAAGCAGAACTTGTACTCACACAGACCACCAAAACAAAAAGAAAAGAAGAAAACAACAAAAGGGGCCCTCTGTGTGTGTGTGTGTGTGTGTGTGTGTGTGTGTGTGTGTGTGTGTGTGTGTGTGTGTGTGTGTGTGTGTGTGTGTGTGTGTGTGTGTGTGTGTGTGTGTGTGTGTGTGTGTGTGTGTGTGTGTGTGTGTGTGTGTGTGTGTGTAAAAACGAGGTGAAACCTGGGTTGTTAGTTGTTAAGTGAGGAGCAAGCCTGAACTCTCTCCCTGGAAGCAAAACTGATGAAACAGAAGCTGTTTAGGCACACCCCAAGAAGGTAGGCTTCTCTGGAAAAACAACAACAGTGCTGGGAAAGGCGGAAGGCGGTAGGAAGAGAGGAAGATGAAATATGAAATGGACTGACTCCCAAAAAAGAAACCACTAGCTTGAGTTTCTAAGAGCAGAGCAGAGCTGTTGAGGACAGGAGATTCTGGAGATCGCTCATTCCCAGACTTGCCCTGAGTCGGAGATGACTTGATGGCGCATGACAACAACCACAGTAACACTTGGACCCAGGGCGTGCTCTGAAGTGGAGCAGTAGGAAGCTGAAGACAATAAAAGGAATATGTTTCTTTACACAGCACAGAGTCAACACATGGAGCTCACAAAAAAGCCTTTCAAAGGCTTTAATAATAATAATAATAATAATAATAATAATAATAATAATAATAATAATAATAATAATAATAATAATAATAATAATAATAATAATAATAATAATAATAATAATAATAATAATAAAAAAAAATTGCATGCTGTCAAGTCAATTCTGGATTACGGTGGCCCTTTTCAGGGTCTGGTTTGCCATTCCTTTCTTCCAAGAAGAAGTGGGGACAGTGCAGCTTGCCCACGGCTACCCAGGCTGGCTCTTCTTCCTCAAATTGAACCGCGAGAGATCGAATACCCAACTTCTGGCTCTGTAGCCAGAGACCTAAACCACTGAGCTTTTCAGCTGCCTGTCAAACAATTTAACCTTCATCAATTCATAGGGGTTGGGGCGATCCCTGGCTATGGGTCAGGAAATGGATAGACCACCTCCAGTTTCAAGTACATGCCCCTGTTGATGGGTTTTTGGGGAATATAAGTGAAGAGGTGACTTTCCCACTCATGTCAGACTGGTGGGCTTCCCAGTGGATCTACATCTTCCAGTAAACTTAACATCCTGCAACTTTCCGGGGGGGCTGGTTTCTCTTTGCCTGCCTGTATTTTTTTCTCTTGAGAATGGAGCCCCCTTCTCAGTCAGCACTTCTTAAAGCAATGTGTTCAGTCTCCCTTCAGACGTTGTCTACTTATATATTCATTATACTGAGTCAATCTCAATCCTTTTCATGTTACTTTGCAAGAACACAGCTCTTTAAAAGAAGTGGGTTTTTTTAAAAAAAAATATACTTGAAAACAAGTTTAAGAGTCACATTAACGTCACAACAGAAGAACATTTGAACTTGAGGGACTGCATGTTTCCAGACAGAAAGCTCCTGCTGTTCATAATTAAAAGGCATTGTGCAACGATGCTTTCTTTCTTTTTTTTATTTTGCTTAATGGCTTTTCTCTGATAAGAAATGAAATAAAAAATATATATGAAAGAAATGCGGGATTCAGTGTATGGAAGTTGAAGGAATGAGGGGCAGCCGTTGCATGCTTAGAACCTAAACTGGAACCACATAGAATCTCTAGTTTGGAACTTATGGTAGTGTTGGAGTTATTTCAACCTTGCATGCAGCCTTTAGTTGGTTTGGATGGGAGGGACCTTTCTGGGCTGGGGTGACTGTCAATCTATCTAACACTAGCCAATCATTCCTCCCCTGCCTCTGTATTCAAAGAGAACCCCGCCTCTCTGCTCAGTGCTTCCCCCCCCCCTCTCCGGAGTCTGTTGGAAGGAGTCAGTTGCTGATAACAGTCATGTACGTTTGCTATTTGATATGTTCAGATGTAAGTAAATGAAACATAATTTTGTTCTTTCTCTTACTAAAATCTCAGAGTGAGAGACTGAGACTGTAACTGCTAGTTCATGAGAGAGAAAAAGGGTGGGACTACTTTGGAGAACATGAAGCTATTCTGATCTGTAAATCCCTACCCTTTTGCTGCACAGCTAGAGGAACTTAACCAGAAATTCAAAACTCTGCAGCACTTTTAGTATTTCTCCTCCCCTCTGTTCCAGAAATGATTAGCACTCTGTGATAATTTGTTTGGACTTCAAAAAGTGGCCATCCAAGGTCAGGCGGGGAAGTAGGGAAATCAAAAACAAGAGCCTTTTCCAAGCTACTGGTGATACACCCCAAGTCCAGGAACACAAGATGCCATCATCTGGACAAGCTTCCCGTGATCTCCAAACTTTTCCCGTGGCAGAATCACTGACAGAAAAGAAAACAAAATAGTTGGGATGATGAGGGAGGCAAAGCCTAAAAAAGGATCCGGATTGGCTGGCTTGGAGCAGGATTTAGAGTTCCAAGCAAAGAAATACATATATATATATATATATATATGTAATGTTCTCCTTCTGCAAGGATCCACCTGTTGAGGTGCAGAGTGGTGGAAGGACAGGGGGTCACCTCTTCAAGGAGGTGAAGAGACGTGTCACGAGGCAAGAAGCAGCCCACATGGCTGTGAGGAGCTCCATGTTTCTGGAGGAAGTCCCTTTTCTGACGCACCGGCACCACCTGCCTCTTCGTACCCAGTGGCATCTGTTGGCATTTTTGGATTTGCCAAATGGAGAATATCACGGTGGTTGGAGGGGCAGAGGGTGGTGGTGGTGGAGGGGGAGGAGGAGGAGAAGGAGATGCTGAGGATTCCGGAGTTGGGAGGGGACAGCCTTCTCATCAGAGCAGGGGCCAGGATCTCAATGGAAAGGGGAGAGTGGGGATGGAACCAACGTTTACGGAAACAACTGAAACATATGCTCCGCTTGAAGTCATCCCAGGGTTGCCCCTGTTTGCCAAGGATGATCACTACCCTCTGGTTCTTTCTGGAGCTTGCAGACGTTTCTTTTATAATTTTACATGCTCCAGAATGGCCGGGGCAGCATAGCCACTAGCTGTTCCTGACCGTGGGATTTGGGGAAAATACAGGCTTTGGGGAGTGTTTACAACCTCGCATATCAGTTGTAGTTTGTTTGTCTGGAAGGGACCATTTTGGGTTGGTGTGAGTGCCATCTATCCGGCATTAAAGCCGTCGTTTCTTCCCTGCCTCTGAACTCAGAGAGAGCCTTGCCTCTCTGCTCTGTGTCTCTTTCCATCTTTTGAGTCTGCTGAGGTCTGTTGCTGAAAGCAGTTACGTTTGTCAGTTGGCAGTTGATCTGTAAGTTAATGAAACATGTTTCATTCTTTCTCTTACTAATGTCTCAGAGTGTGTTACTGAGACTGTAAGAGCCAGTTAATGAGAAAAAGACCCTAGTCTATCATTGTATCCACTACACCATAATGGGCATTCTCAGGCTGTACTCGGCTGCCAAGATTTTGAGTTTTCATGCTGCCCTTTTATTTTTCCCTGCAAGGAAATCAGCTGGGATAGGCTGTCCCTCTCCAATCTCTTACAAGTGGTGCCCATAAATTGCTAGTTCATGCACCCTCTGGGTAATTCCCCTTCTTCTCCACTATACAGACCACGAAACATGTTCAGTTTAGCACAGGATGCCTGAATGTCTGAGGAAAGGGAGGAATTAGAGAAGGGGAATCTCTGTGGATACAACATGAAGCTGAGGGCGAGAGGCAGCTGTGCTAGGCAGGTGATGTCACAGGCAATGTCAAGGGGAGTTCTACTTTTGCCAACTTACACAGGACCCACATTTGTTTGGGATGTGGGGATAATGGAGCTGGGGAAACTGGGCTGCCAAATCTCTCTCTCTCTCTCTCTCTCTCACACACACACACACACACACTTTCTCTCTCACACACACACAAAACAGCTCCGTGATGGAATATAATCTTGAAATGGAAGGGAAGGAGGGGTGATTGAATTGTGAGTTTAGTAAAGTGATGTGGATTTGGGCAGCTCCGATCTGGATAACTGCTCAGTGGCTTAGGCAGAGGTTGGGGGTTCAATTCCCCACTCTGCCCCACTTGATGGGGGCTGACTCAACAATCCATAGGGTAATTTCCAGCTCTGCATTTCTAAGATTATTATTAATCTGAATCAATGGGCAACTGAACCCTGTTCCTCAACAGGAGCACATGGGTTGTATGAATATGCTCGGAGACAGCATCACACAATGTCTTTTTTGTAAGATCTGGCACTCAGGGTTCAATACATGGAAGCCAGATCTTGGATGCCTTTTTTTTTTCACACCTAACCAAAGTGTTCCTCATGCTGTACTGTTCAATAGACAGAAGTGCCACACTAGACAGTTACACCCTGAAAGCTCAGAGACCAAATACTCCCACCATCTCCAGGGGCTGAAATGTTCAAGAATCTGTCCTGCTCTGTAAGAAGGTGGCCAGAAAATGGCAGCCAACCCTCCTGACTGGCAAACGGGGGGCCTCTGAATCATTTTTTGGCATGAGTCTCCCAGGGACATGTGTTGGAGTCGTGTGGAATTTCTCTTCTCTTTAAAAACAAACAAACAAGCAGCAGGTGAAGGGCATCCTGATTTGGCCCGGGGCCATATCATAGGGGGAAAGAAATATAACCCTTCTGCTCGCATACGGCTTCCCTGCTGGAAGATCACCCCCTCAAAGCCTGGAGATTATACATCCCCATCATGGTTTGTCACCTGCGACGGACTTTTCCTCCAGAAATCTATCCATGCCGAAAACGTAATTCCCTTTATAATTGGTTAATCATAAAGCTGTCTTGGATTTTATTTTAAATATTAAAGACACACACACACAACATCTCTCCTCTTTTCCTTCTGTGTTGTACTTAATAGAGGGAGGCTGCTTTTAAAAATATTTCAGGAACTTCAACCGGTGCTGTTGGTACGGCCAAGTTGGTTATTGCCTGGTGCGAGAAAATGGGCACCAGGTAGCACCATCTGCTTTTAGTCGCTGATTTGTCACTGGGTCTTCAGGCAATGTTCTGGTGCTTTAAACTTTGAACTTGTTAATTCTCGAAGGTCTCTCTCTCCCCCCCCCAAAAAATAAATAGCCATGTCTTGCTAGTTTGATGTGGATGTGTTCAAATATAAGTAAATTAAACCTTTTGTTATTTTTCTTACTGATGCCTCAGAGTGAGTTATTAAGACTATAAAAAGAAAAGGGGTGAACTGTTGTGGGGGCTTGTAATATTGGTTTGTTTATTTATCTACAAGATTTCTTAAACTTATATAAAGCACCCCATAGTGCATCACACAGCCATATCCACAGGGAACTGGTTCCAAGCGCCACCATGGATACTGAAAACCACAGCTAATAGCAAATACTATACATAACATAATAAAAGAAAAAAAAATCCAGAAAAAAAGTATTTTTTTTCACCATGTATTGGTATGTTTTCTTCAACATAACATGATCTCTGGCTCTCTCTAGTGGTCAGTTCTGGTAAGTACATTGTGAAAAATACATTTTTTTTTCTTTAATTTTTTCAAAAAGACTGCAGATAAGTGAAACTTCAGATACTGATTGTATAGATAAGGGGATCCTACTGTACAACACAACATATAATTTATGTCAACAAATAATTAGTCTCCTGATCCCTACTTTTCAGAAGGGGGGCAATCCAGCTCTTTACTATCTATCATTGTACACCACGCAGAAAGTGCTTGCTCATTATGGATGTTATATAAATATAAAACATACATACATACACAGACACATATTCACCCACCCCACACACAGCCCAAAGTCCATGCACCTTTTGTCTGTAAGACAGTACAATAATTGCTCTGAAATCCTTTATGTAGCAGAGGTTGGAATAGTGACTTCCTCTTTTTTGCCACTGGTGTGCTGATTGGGGGTTTCTTAGAGTTATCATCTTCCCCGCCTCCATCAAAAAAACTGCTGGATAGCTCTGTGGTTTAGGTCTCTGGCTGCAGAGCCAGAGGTTGGGAGTTCGATTCCCCCACTGGGCTCCTTGACAGGGGCTGGACTCAACAATCTGTAGGGTCCCTTCCAGCTCTGCCCTTCTAAGATGATTATTATTGAAAGGAAAGTTCTCAAACGTTGATGGGTCAACAATAAGGGTCTTGGATGACCTTTCAGCTCATTGAAATTTGTGGGATGGAGGCAATGTATTTGTTAAAAAGCCACATCTCTTTCTTGGTCATTTTGTGAATTGGTGTTGTGTCGAGTTTCACACTCAGTCTTTGAGCCTGATACTATGAGTCCACTTTTGCTAGTGGCGATGGTTTCCAAATCGATCAACGACAAGCCCAGTTTCCTGGGGTACAGGTAGAAAAAGTCACTTGGGCAAGGTGCTCTAAATGCTCTCTCCAAGCACCACCATCATCCTTATACTTACACTTTCATTTAAGGCCTGATCGTCACAGCTATCCAGCTTCAAAGGAAGATGGCACAATCATAACAAATAAATTTCCTCCTTTTCCTGCTTGTTAGATGCTGGAATCCATGCCAGCTTTTAATTTACACTCCACTGGAGTTCCCTGAGATGCGGCACCTGTTTTAGGGATGGGACTCAGTCCCTTTGACATCTGATGTAAAGTGTGGCTTAAAACCCAAAGGTGATTCACAGCACCCCAGCAACTGGAGTCACCAAAAGTCATCACAGCTTATAGGGGTCAGGTTATATCAGTGAACACCCATATCAAGGGATTAAATACCAGCCAAGGTTTCTTAAGTCATTACCAAATTGCTAGAAGTGGCAGGTCTGGGGGCTCTAAAGCCACGGAGGCCACACCAGTTGAACATGATAGCAGATTCACAATGCTGCAGCTGATTGTCAAGGAAGGTAATTTTCAGTACAGTGCTTTAAAAAATTCCATTTCATTTGGTGGTGGTCATCTGTTTCATTATATTTCATTGCGATAATTGTTTGTTTGTTTAAATCAAGTTGCAAATGGTCTTGGTTTCTAGAGAAGTAAACAAGGTACTAAATAAATAAACAAGGAGTTTCTACCAACAGTTCTGAGACAAATTATGGCATAATATTGGTTGTATCGTCTCTAGACTCAATGCAAGAAGGTGCAAAAGTAAGTTTTTTGATTGCTAAGGGAGCATCTGTTTCACCCAACTTTTCACCAGCCAAGCAATAAGAGAAGAAGGAGGGAAGGCAAAGAAAACAAGGGAGAAATGGGGAAAAAGAAGAAGTGTGGATCATTTATAGCGTGCCGCAAAATAAAATATGGATTGGGTGCTTTCTATTTATTGGTGTTTGTTTGTTTTTTTAAAATTAGCAACGCCTTCTGCAGAACTGCTTCCCCAAATAAGAATGGAAAGAGAAGACCCACTCCTGCAAAAACCCTTTTTGCCGATTTGAGAATAAATGGAGCAGCTGGTGAATTTTTAAAAAGCGGTTGGAAAGGAGGGAGGATTCCACAAAAGCCTTCAAGGGCTGCCACTGCTTTAAAGACCGACACGTGTTTCCTTAAAGACGGGTGGCAGCTTTCATTCTTTAATATAATTTGCACCTCATTATTTATGACTCACTGTGAGCAATCTTTTTCTCTCTGCCGTCTTTCGAAAAGCCCCCACCCCAAGCTCTAGCGTGGGGGTGTACATTCCCCCACATGCCTCTGCCTAGAGGAAAGGCTTCATAGATTAGCCATTTCCTTCCCCATCCACACTTTGCTAATTCTTGCCGCTTGCTAGTAGGGCACTGGTGAGACATGGCCTGAGGGGGGAAAGGGAAACTGCACCTTACTCCATTTGTGTGTATTCTTGGCTCAGGTTTCTCTGCCTTGAGGCGCCCCCAGTAAAGCTGGTCAGAAAGAGGTACTGCAGCCCTTAATCATTACTAAGTGCTCTAAGGAGGATTCACCTGACCAAGATTGAAGAGACATATACTGTATTTTTCAGTGTATAAGACGCCCCATCACTTTTCTAACCCAAAATTAAGAAATCTAAGTGGGGCTTAGGAAGTGGAGGGGAAAGCAGGAATCAAAGCCCTGCAGGATCACGTTGATCCCTGCTTTCCCCTCCATTTGTTTTTGTTCTCTCCTCAGCTTACTTCCGTGTATAAGACGACCCTCAATTTTTAGTCTAACAATTTTAGACAAAAGTATAGTCTTATACATGTAAAATTTGGTCTCTCTCTCTCTCTCTCTCTCTCTCTCTCTCTCTCTCTGTCCTATGATTAACCCCAAATACATGCCTCAGTCATTAATTAAGCCTGTGATTACTTTTTAATCACCAAATATCACAACAAACGCTAAATGCAAGGTATGTAAGTGAAAAGGTTTGTTTTCCAGTTTCGGCACTTGGGACCAAAATGTTTCGCCGTCGCTGCCCTAGGCCAATGGCTCCCAACCTTGGGCCCCCCGGACGTTCTTGGACTAAGACTCCCAGAAGCCTTCACTGCCCGCTGTGCTGGCAAGGATTTCTGAGACAACACCTGGGGACCCATGTTTTTGAACCCCAGCCTAGGTGGTGTGGGCATGTGTGGATGCAATACAGAGAAGGAAATTCGCTGGCTAAACTTGAAGGGAGAAGGTGCCTTTTGGAAAGGGGGAGAAACGTACGTAGCATTCTTACCAAATTCCTCCGGCAGGGTGTTTTGTTACGCGAAACACTGCGAAAATATCAGTGCCAGGGGGGGGGGAGAGATGTTTTAGTTACACTCAGAGGAAATGAACCTTAGCAGCAGATAGTTCAAGGGAGGGGGGGGGAATGTTGAAAATAAAAGCAGCCAACAAGCTGGAATTAACAATGGCAGAGAGTAACAATAGGAGCTAATGGAAGCCGTTTGTGGAAGGAATAGCAAATAACCCTACCACAAAGAACACATGGCAAGATCCCAAGGCAGAGTTCCAAGGAATACCAGCTGGGGCATGAACAGCAAGCTCTCAAAGGTGGGGGGGGGGAAGGATGGTTTTAATAGCATCAATGGGATGGCTGGCAACCATTTCCTTCAAGCCCTTTGCAAAAAAAAAAAAAAAAAAAAAAGAGCCGAGCCTGAGTTGCAGGGAGGAAAAATAATAATAATAATAAAAAATAAAACTCAAGGTGTCTGCCTTGCTACCCAGTTCTAGCTGATGGCACCAGGCCAAGGTGATTCCTTAAGGAGAAACACAACAGATCTGTATTGGCAGGAGAGCTACCGTGCTTTGTTCTTATAAAATACTGTGCCTGAGGGCGAGCAGTTTAATGACTGGTTTGGTGGTTAAACCAGGAAGAGTTTTTCTTTAGGGGACTGATCTTCCACTGGTGTGGCCTGGAAGTCGGGAAGGTCTTGGCCAAAAGGAAGTTTCATCATTGGCAACCTATTCATATGCTGGACACCCATACCAATGGACTAAATATCAGCCACAGTTTTAAAGTCATTACCAAATGTAACAAGCATGTTATTATGCACTGTTATTTTCCTTCACAACTACCCAACCCGTCTTTTCAGGACAAGGCTCCAAGGGAAAGCCTGCCATTCTCTACATTAACACATGTTGTTTCTCTGTATCCTCATTTAATTAAGCTGTTATTTACAAGAAAGAACTGAATACCAAACAGAGGTCTTAAATCATTAGGTAAAGGTAAAGGTTCCCCTTGACAATTTTTGTTCAGTCGTGTCCGACTCTAGGGGGCGGCGCTCATCCCGCTCTTCAAGCCATAGAGCCAGTGTTTGTCCGAAGACAATCTTTCCGTGGTCACATGGCCAGTGTGATTTAGACACGGAACGCTGTTTACCTTCCCACCGAGATGGTACCTATTTATCTACTCGCATTTGCATGCTTTCGAACCGCTAGGTTGGCGGGAGCTGGGACAGGCGACGGGCGCTCATTCCGTCTTGTGGATTCGAACTTACGACTGCTGGTCTTCTGGCCCTGCAGCGCAGGCTTCTATGCAACTGAACACCACTGTCTCTTAGAGTTTTACCATCTAGTTGTCCCTAACTACATATTCTAACTATATGTCTGAAGAAGTGGACCACATTCCACTAATGCTTATGTTACATTATAGCAGTCTTTAAAGTGCTGCAATGTCTCCCTCCTCCCCTTTTCGGCTTTTTTTTTTTGTTTCCTGTTGAAATATTTGGGAAGAGGAATTGAAAGGGGGAAAAAAAACAAATCAAATTTTTTAAAAAAGTAGGAAGAATCAGACAGGCAAACGTCATGGACTGAAGAACCAGACATAAGGATCAGAGCTTCTAGGTCAGAAGAAGGTTGAAGACAACCCTCAGAGAGACAAGATGCAGGGGTCTAATATTTTAAAAAGATGACAAGAGTTTATTTATTTATTTTGAATCTGGAGTGGAACAGAGGAAACAACAATAACAATAACAGGAGGGGGAAAGTTGGATATTTGAGGTTTGCTACGGCTCTGACTCTTCTTCGCTGTTTTTAGAGATTCTGTTACAGAAAACACAAACACACTCTTACTTCCCGTTTTTTTGCTTCTTGGTATCCACATTTCTGCCAGCTGAGCTGGGCTCATTGTTTTTCTGTAATTCAGCGTTTGCATCTTAGCAACCCACAAAAAAAACCACGCTTTTTCCTAAATAAGAAGGCCTCCAAAATGCCATAGTAACACATGCCGTTTTGACCCCAGTGCCTTGCAGAAAATGTTATTTGCGTGTTTGGATCTGTCTCGGCTCTCCCCCGCTCCTTTTTTCCCCCTTTTTCTCGAGACTTTGGGCTTTGCAGATATTAAAGCAAATAAACACTCTGGGTGTTTTTTTTTTTCCCCACGCCCCTTGCTCAAGGCAGATTTCCAAAGAATAAATAAATAGAATTTTTTTTAAAAAAAAAAAGAGAGAGAGAAAGAGAAGAAAAGAATCAAGGAAAATGAGCGCATGCTGAAACAAGATTAATTTGGGCAATTCTTGACTGACCTCGTTTCCCCCCCCCTTCCCGTTTTTTTTCCGTTACAAGGAGGTGATCTAAAGATAGCCTACGTGCTTACATCATCATCCGGAACAGAAGGTAGAAACAACTGGGTTCATCGCTTAGCAGTCAAAACAAACCCTGAGATGAGCCCACTGCCATGTACAGTTTTAAAGCTTCTGGCTGGATGGCTGGACTTGCCCAGGAGGAGACGGGAGACCTGGCCACCATCTAAACTGCAGAGTGTGGTCCTGCCGTGTGGAGGGTCTGCCCCACAGAATCCCTCCCCTTTTGCTGAATAGACATAACAAGGAAGATCTGAGTTGGGATTCCGTTTCTCGAGCTGCACAGGAGTGCAGGGACTCACAAGGCAGAACAGCTTCAAGTTCCTCAGATTAGTCCCCACCCCTTTTTTCTTTCTCTCTCATCAACTGGCACTTAAGAGTCTCAGCAACTCACGCTTGAGACATGAATAGTAGAAAGGGTGAAAAGTTTCAATACTTACAACTGAACAGATCAAACAACAAACTGGCAAACATGACTTCTTTCAGCAAACAGCGCTCAGCAGACTCATTGCTTCCAACAGAGGGGGGAAAAGCTGAGAGGCGTGGCTTGAGAGAGGAGGGAACCATTGGTTAGTGCTGGGGAGATTGACAGTCATCGCAGCTGAGAGAAGTCCCGCCCAGCCATACCTTCTTCAGGCAGCATACAAGGTTGCAAAAACTCTAGAGCAAAGAGCTGATCCAAGAGGCAAATGCAGTTTTTTTTCTCACCCTTCATTTGAAAAATGCCATTTCATGGGTCACTGTACTTACAAAGAGGATGCAATTTGCATTCCCCCCCCCCCAAAAATAGAGGACAAAATGGGGCAGAGATTTCTATGCTATGCATACATGTACAAAACAACAACCCATGATTTACAGACCCTCTTTCTATCATTTGAATTAGTATGGTTCTCTTCGAAGATACACTGGCCAGTTTGAGCAGCTGCTTCTACATCCATGAGAGTGAGCTGCTAAGGTAACAGTGAGAAGGAAGAGGAGGAGATGATAGGATTGTTGTTTAGTCGTTTAGTCATGTCTGACTCTTCGTGATCCCATGGACCAGAGCCCTCCTGTCTTCCACTGCCTCCCGGAGTTGGGTCAAATTCATGTTGGTGGCTTCAATGACGCTGTCCAACCATCTCGTCCTCCGTCATCCCCTTCTCCTCTTGCCTTCACACTTTCCCAACATCAGGGTCTTTTCCAGAGAGCCTTCTTGATAGGATAGTACTTCTCAAAGACTTGAAAGGCGGTCATATAGAGGAGGGGCAGGATCTATTCTTGATCATCCCAGAGTGCAGGTCATGTAATAATGGACTCAAGCTACAGGCAGCCAGACTGAGGCTAAATATCTGGAAAAACTTCCTAACTGTTGGAGCAGTACACCAATAGAACCCATTATCTGGAGAGGGGGCGAGTGCTCCAACCCTGGAGGCCTTCAAGAGAAAACTAGACCATCCCTTTGTCAGATCTGCTTGGATTTAGATCCCTGCCTTGAGCAGGGGGTTGGACTCGATGGCCTTATTTGGCCCCTTCCAACTCTATCATTCTATGACTCTAGGATTCTATATTGTTGTGTGAACAGAATGTGGAAAATGAAGTAAAGGTGGGCCATGCTAGGGAGGGAATAAGAGACATCTGTATCAGGTCTCTCCCACTGGGAGCAGCACAATCTACCGCTCTTAAGTCTTCTGTGGACCAAGGAGGCCACCTCATACTGTCTAATGGTAGGGCCGCCCTTGACCACCGTCTTTAAGGCCAGGTGCTTACACAAGATTACATCCAGTGAACTCGGGGGCCCGTGTCTCACTCACTGGTTGCATAAAAGGATTTCTAGATTGTCGCTATAGGAATAATAGTGATTTGTGAGTTTAAAACCCGGCTTAAGGCGCCCAGCGTGCCAAGGTGTCCCGAGACTTAGCACAGATCATCTCACCACCTCGTTTTATCCCCAGTAAGAAATATTTACTACCCGTTCTAAAAAGGGGCCTTTAACATTATCCCTTTTAAAATAAAGTTTCATCGTGGGCTAAAAACCATTTCTACACGCCATTTATTCAGCGTTTACGACAAAAAGAAGGACAGGCTGTAGGGAAAGACAGCAGGATCTATACCCAGCAATTATAAGTGCCGTACAGTCTAATGTGCTAATTAGTCTCCTGAAATTAATTCTGCAAGTTCATAGTGTGATAAAAGGGAGAAATAAACCCTAACGCTGCTGCTTAAGAGGTAGTGGTGGTTCGACCGGCCCATTAATCTGTTTAAGGACTCGCTGGCTTCTGTAACGGGAGAAGCTTGAATGGGGAGTGAACAGAGGGAGCGAAGGGGAGAAACATTGGCGATATTTGTGGAACTGCAGCACCAATGCGGAACGTCGGCTCAAGTGACTGACAGGGCTGCCAGCTGGGGCTTTACGCTCGGCTCAATTATTTTATATTGTACCTTCAGGCTTCCTTCCAAAGTGACTCTTAAAGGATAATCAGACACTCTCAATAGGCAATCAAACTGAAATTAGAACAAGGGAAGAGGCTTGGTTTCAGCCGGGGGAAGAGCGGAAGGCCAGGCTGCTTTTTTTGATCCGTCCTTGGAAGAGCGCACCTAAGCGGCCGGGAGAAAGTGGGCTTCCCCTTCCACAACCCCTTGGGGTTCCCTTACATGAAGGCTGTGTGATCTTAGGCTAGTCCCAAAAACGGTGTGGGATGGAGGGGAGGGGGGTGTTCAGTTTATGTTGCTCTAGCCAAAGGGATAACCTTAGAAGGTCACCCATGCCGTTCCAAGCTCAGTGGCATCACAGAGCAGAATGCTTAGCCTTCAAAATAGGGTGGGCTTGGTTGGTCCCCTGTTGTATATGGGAAATGGTGATCCCTCTGGAATAAGATATCCTGAAATATTTGATAATCACTTATTCCTGTGCAGAAACAGGCAGGAAGGGCAGCTGCACATTGAGAAAGAGCTGAGTCACAAAACTTTTCAACCTAAGAAGTCCAGTTACCATGATTCAGCTTCTCGATAACCTCACCTAGAGGACGGGGAATCGTCCCAGATCTATTGGGAAGGCGACAGGACAAAGCGGCTTCAAAGATGCTGTGTTGGCACCACTGTTCCTTTCTTAGGACCATCTACCCTGCTGAGAGGGATCCCTGGGGACTGTGCGGCTTGCCCAAGGCCACCCCAGGGTGGCTCTTCAACCAGGAGGCCTCCATGGGGGAATCGAACCCCCAACCTCTGGCTCCATAGTCTACTCCGCTATCCAGCCAGCTCACCTCACAAGAAAGCCATGAGAAGGAGAGAAGGCTTTCTGGAAACTAATAATACTGAGAGAAATGGAAGGCAGCAGGAGAAGAGGAAGACTGAACGTCAGATGGATTGACTCACTAAAGGAAGCCACAGTCTGGAAGGGGTGAGATGTGAGCAAGGCTGTTACGGGCAGGACCTTTTGAAGCTCACTGCTGGAAGACAGAAGGGGCTTGATGGCGCATAATGTTTCTCTCTGGATGGATTAGTTAAGGGAATTTGGGGGGGGTGATGGTGGGCTTGAGAGCATTCAGGATGAATACTTAAAAAAAGAAAGAGGTGGACCCCCCAACTCCCAAAATATGGTCATGATCACACACCCTCTCTCTCTCACACACACACGCCCCTTGTGAACCTGGAGTGTCTCGTTCATCGGAGCGTTTCGCTCTGGCAGTTTGCGCTGCAGCTTTTTCGGCAGGAATGTAAACAGCCCTATTTGCAATGTCTATGTTATGTCTCCAGCTTTGTATAATTTCCTAAACACCGTGGCTGCCAAGAGCACTAAGTGTGAAGCTATTGAAGAGAGAGGCGCGCTCGGAGCAGAGCATCTGAGGCGGCTCTTCCAGAGGGTGTCAGCTCCGAAATCTGCTGGGGAGGGAGGGAGGGAGGGAGGGCGGGTGCCAACAACTCAAGGTGGAGATGGCAGAACTGGCTTCCTTCTAGGTTGAATTTGGTACCCTGTTTTAAGCCAGGCTGCAGAATTTATTTTGAGAAAAGTGTCCGTTTCATTCTGGCCAGTTCAAAAATAAAAAATAAAAAATATATATATAAAAAGTGTGTTACTGCTTTCTATAACTTACAGGGTGGGTCAATTTAGGTGTTAAGAGCTACCTGCACTTCCTCCAATCAGTGTGTTTTCTCTCCTGTGATGGGATTTTCCCAGAGATGCATGCTTTCTGCATCAGGTTTTGAGTAAATTAACCCCCGTATTTTCCTTCCAGTGAACACTGTCAAAACCATGCACGTTAAATCCAAGATCTGTAGCTGGCGGAAATCGTGACAACAATACCCCTTCTACCATTTGAAGGAGCATCGCTTCCAAAAACATGGTGTGTGTGTTGTCTAGTCTGATCTTGTGTGACAGGTTACTAAAACAGGGTTTTCCTGTACTTCTGCTTAGACACAGAATCATACCAATCTAGGAAAAAATGGCCTTCCAAGCAATTTACTATCTCTCTATGTGGAACAGAAGGTAGGGAGATGAATCCTTCATGCTGGCCTCTATGCCAGTCTCTCCATTAGCTCTACCCCAGTCATCTTGTAGAGGTCCCTCCTGTCTGAAGGAGCCTAGACGTAGTCAGTTGTTCCTAGAAAAAAAATCAACATTTCTCTGGACTGTTATTGTTGTCATGTGTCGTCAAGTTGCCCTTCACTTACAGCGACCCCATGAATGAGCGCTCTCCAACATGTCCTGTCCTCAACAGCTCTTGTAAACTCAAGCCTGTGGCTTCCTTTAGGGAGCCAAGCCATCTCGTGTTGGGTTTTCCTCTTTTCCTGCTGCCTTCCACTTTTCCCAACCTTATTGTCTTTTCCAGAGAATCCTGCCTTCTCATGAGTTCCCAAAACTAGGACCACCTCAGTTTCAATATTTTTTGCCTCCAGAGATACTTCAGGCTTGACTGGTTCGTCTTTCTAACATTCCGGGGAATCTGCAAAGCTGCCCCCCCAGCCCCAGATTTCAAACGATGACTATGATTCCCGAAATCACGTAGCCATCATGGCTAGCGGCTGGGAGATTTTTGAGGACTGTAGCCCTGGAAGGAGTAACATTTCTGATTTCTGCAGCTGATTTATATGTGTATTCGCTTCTGACAACATCTGCTTGATGTATGAAATATGGGGATGAAGCCAGACCAAAGTGGGGCCCAATATGTGGGACTCCATTCATTATTTAATACAGAAGAATAACTTCTGACTTTGATTTCACTGAGCCATCTTAAGGAAGCGGCAGTGTGTTCTCTATCTGTGGAAGCTCAGTTTATTGAATTAAGGCTTGTCTGAGGTATGGGTAATCTACTTACAGAGTTACATAAACAACTTGTCTGATTTATTTACAAGGGTAAGTAAATCAGATCACTACAGGGGATATATATATCTCCTCTGTAGGGATCCTAACTCCAGCCTGTAGTGGTTGGTGTTCTCCTAATACAAGGGAGAGAAACAATGGAAGATATCTCATGTCTTCTCTCAAGGCCTAAAAGCAGACTGTACATTTCATTCCCTACATCTGGCTACAACACAGGGCCTCTACAAAGAGAAAAAGCAAGCGTCTAGCCGGATGGGAATCTCACCGCTTCTCGCTTCCAGGGACAGGGGGGGGGGGGAAAGCCACTCTTTCCCCCTCTGTGAGATTTCTCTTTTTCAGTGTCTCTCCCCCCCCCCCCCGAAATCTCACCAGAAATCTTTGTGGGTTTGCTCAGAAATGTGGTGGTCAATGTTTTTTTTTTAAAAAAAGCTGGAAGAAATGCCAACACAGAATAGCATCTTTCCTGTAAACTTACATAGGATTGTTACAATTCCTGCACAGAACAGCATCTTTCCTGTACAGGATTCACTAAAATGCACATTAAAGTTTAGCTGAATTTGGTAGCTTCCTATGGAGAACAATGGGAGAATAATAGATTGGGGGGGGGGGGAGTTGAATAAGTCAGGATCTTCCAAATTCCTATAAAAATCTCTGGGAAATCTGTGTGGGCAACTCTACTTATGGAGATTGCAGAAAACTGGGATATTTCTGTGAGCACTCTTTTCCTTCCTAGTTGACCATGGTCCTATTCCATCTTTACAAAGTATGTTTAGTACGGTATATTTAGCATATTCAGCCTTTACAAGTATATTTAGGTAGATGGGGCCATTCCAGTCCCTCTGTCTGCTGTTTCCCATTTTATCAGTCTCTCAGATGTGAACAGCAAAAAGGTCTGAAGAGGAGGTAACTGTTGCTAGCCCTGGGTGATCTCCACCTGATTCAAGACCCTGGAAAATTAGTGCCTTGCCTCACATGGAGAACCCCCATGGATCAAGCCCTAAGCAGCTTGGGCCCAAACTATCTCACGGAGTAGGTCTCCCATTATGAGCCTGTCTGAAAGTTAAGATCATCAGAAGAGGCCTTTCTCACAGTCCCTCCACCTTCCCAGGTGTACTTGGTAAGGGATACAGGAAAGGACCTTCTTGGTGGCCTGCTCCTTTAGACTCTGGAGCTCCCTCCCACTGGAGGCCAGCCTGGCCCCATCTTTGCTATCCTTCCGCAAGCAGGCCAAGAACTTTGTCTTCAGTCAGGCTTAGTAACAGACTGTCTAGGAGAAGTTTTAAAATGTGGTGGATTACATTTTGTTTCTTCTAAACCTGTTTCAGCAATGCTTTACCTAACATTATTAATTCATTTAATATTTGAATAATTCATTTTTAGCTTTAATATTGTGTTTTAATGAGGTAAGCCGCCTTGGGTCCTTTCTTAGGAGAAAGGCAGGGTAAAAATATTTTAAATAAGTATAGAGACTTCCCTTTTCAGATCTGTTGCTCTCCATGTGGAGAGAAATAAAACCAGAAACTGGAGAGGAGGAGACTGGAGGTCTCTCCCCTCTATCTGTGGTAAGTATCCCTGATTTAGCAACAATGGAATAGAGTAGATGGTTGTGTGTAACCTGGAATAAGGTGTGACAGATTTTACTTTCTTGGGCTCCATGATCACTGCTGATGGTGACAGTAGCTACAAAATTGTTGGGAAAGTGTGAAGGCAAGAGGAGAAGGGGACGACGGAAGACGAGATGGCTGGACAGTGTCATCGAAGCGACCAACATGAATTTGACCAAACTCCAGGAGGCAGTGGAAGACAGGAGGGACTGGCGTGCTCTGGTCTGTGGGGTCATGAAGAGTCGGACACATATCATTGTATTCCTGATTACTGTACTCTGTATGGATGTGAAAGCTAGACCATGAAAAAAAAAAGATGAGATGGGGGGAATGAATAATTTGAAATGTGGTGTCGTGAAAGACCTTTATGGACATGATGGACTGGCATAAAGATAAGTAGGTCGGTCCTAATCAAGTCAAGCCTGAACTCTCACTAGAAGTTAAAATGTCTGAGCAGAGTCTATTGTAACTTGGGCACATCACAAGAACACAAGACTCCCAGGGAAAGACAGTAACATAGGGAAAAGTTGAAGGCATCAGGAAAACAAGGCAGAGGAAACACAAGATGGGTGGACTGAATAAAGGAAGCCCTGATCTTGATGATAGGACATTTTGGAGGCCATCCTTTCACAGGCTGGAAGCAACTGGGCAGCGCTCAACACAAACACACAGACATAGAGAGTTCAACCCAGGGCTTTTGTGGGAGGCCAGGTCAGCACATGCTTACCATCAGGTGTTTTGATCATACAAGAGACCTGCTTTAAGCCAGGTGGGTGGAGATCTAGTTGTGTAACACTAGAATCTAATTACAAAATGCTTTGAGATGGAGCGCACTAGGAATTGTCCATCTGGAAAGCCGCTTGAGTCGCCGTCGTCCCTTCCGTGTGTGGGTCTGAGGGTGTCTGAACTTTCTCTGTGTTGTGTATGACCTTGAGTTGCTGTGCCGTCTCACTCATTACTTAAATAGGGTGCTTGTCAACCCTCCACCCCCAAACACTCGCCCCCTTTTTTTTCTCAGGATTAGCCAACTTTTCAGACTTTTAGCACTGTCACTTTGAAAAGCCTGTTTCAAAGGCTTTCCCCCCTGGGTTTGCGCTTCTGTCCAAATAATACTTTTGGCTGAGATGCTGTTCCTTCTCCCTGCTTTTTGTGTGCCTGCCACAAGCATCTGGCTGGCCAGGGTTGGAAACAGGATGCTTAAGCTGGATAGATTCCCAGCATGGTTGAGCAAAGGTGTTCTTAGGTATTTATGAAAACAGGTTGAACATCTTCATGGAGGGTATGTAAGATCTGGAGAAGTTACTTTCTGGAGACAGCAGGTTGTCTGATCCTTCAGCGTGCATGGCCGCTGGGTATCACACAGGTCTGTATACATTTGATCGCTAAGTGTAAGAGGGTGGGAGAGATTTGCCTTTTTTTTTTGTGCCCAGCTTGTAAATTTCTGGCTGGCCCTGGCGGGAAACAGGAAACTAGATGAAATGCACCTTCAGAATTAATCCAGCAGAATTCTTCCAACATCTGGCATGAGTGTGTGTTTGCGTGTGTGTGTGTGTGTGTGTGTGTGTAAGGCACTCTGCACAGAATAATAAAAAAAGGAAGTCAAGGAAAAACACAGGTAGACAATCAAAGCAGAAAGCTGAGCTTAAAAAAAATAAAATAAAGGAAAATTCAGGAATTAAGCCTGAAAGCTAATTAGAAGAAAGATTTAAATTTGTGTAATCCCAGGTTTCATGAAGATTTATTTCACTTGCAGTATTTTTCTCCATCCCAGGGTGACTGATATAGTTTGCCCACAATACTCTGTCTTACACGCAGCTGAAGTTACAGAGTCCTGCAGCATATTCTGCCCTCCCCTCCCCTTTGTGCCTCCCAGAAGTATCTCCAGACTTTCAAAAAGAAAAAAAAATCTGTTGTTGCTGGAAATTTGGAGGGTTCTTCACATGGTCTGATCCGCTGAAGCACAGAATCAGTTACCTAGAAGGCGGTCGACAATGTCTCACCTGATGTTTTTAAGCAAAGATCAGCCAGATCGCCACCTGTGGGTTTCCTAAACTGACTTGTGGGCTAGACTAAGTGCCTGGTAAGCTATCTTCTGTAGCAAAGGGTTGAGAGGTTGCCAGAATATTTAACAGTGTACCCTTTTATTGTGTGCCAGAGGAGGTGAGTGACTTGCAAATTTAGGTACTTTAAAAAAGCTACGTGAATTTGCTGTTTCGCTGTAGCAGATTAAGGCAGCTGTTGCACTTCATCAAGTTGGAACAGAATTACAGACACCCTAAAATGGCTTTTAAGGTAAGTGAGATACTGGAGGAATGGTTTAATAGTTCCACTCCCTCGGCCCTTGATTTGAACTCAGATTTGAGTCCTAGCCTGTCACTCTATCCACTACGCCCTACTGAATATTACTGTTGAAGTTCCCCATCTGTGATTCTGTATCGATACTAGGAGTACTCCCACTTTGTGTGCACTACATTATTTATATTTAATATATTTTTAAAAACATTTTAGTAAATGGGTAGGCATAAACAATTAGATATTTGGGATTTGGGTTTGCATGTTTGTGAAAGAAGGGGTTATAAGAGGTGGGGTGCTTCTTTTCCGTTGATGTTTATTTATTTAAAATATTTCTACTCCACCTTTCTCCTTAAAAGGACCCAGTGTTTTATTTTGTGTATGTTTCTGATTTAAGCCATCCAAAATAGTGCTTGCCATTAGATAGACAGGGTAGAAATTCAACGAACGAATGAACAAACAAATAAACAAACAAAGGGCCAGAGGAAAACTTGGTTTACTGGAAGAGGCTGGCATAGCCTTTTGCTTCCTGATAATTTCAATTTTGCTTTTGTGCAAAATAAGTTTCTAGTCCCACAGAAACACATTTAAAAGCATTTGTCTTCTGAAATTTTGACCATATGATTTCTAACTGAGGAAGGTGGGACTTCAATATCATATCTGTGCAAAACGGGCGTTCTCGTGCCAGCTTGCCTGATTTGCTTTTCCGACTGTGAAATATTATCCTTTTCTCGCTAGAGCACAGATAGTTCTCTATATACAGCCATGCCTACTATGCCAGGTTATGCGCGCCACCCTAAGGGAGTCCTGACTGTGGCTTTCAGACCCCTGGTTATAAATGCTGTGGAAGCAGGATCATGAAAACCTAAAAAAGGACATATCTCACTGTCTCCTCGGCTCATTGCGATAACTATTAGCCTAATACACAAGACCCCTGCAAAGCCACACACTCCACAAATCCCTTTTTAATGAGCAGAAGGCATGTGGCTGCTCTCAACCCACTGAGGAAGCAGGTGTTTAAAGTCTGGTTTTCACTCTGATAACTTAACAAAAAAGAGAGAGAGGGAGGGAGGGAGAAAGAACTACTGGAGCAGCAGACTAATAAGCTCTCTGTTCCCCCCTTCTTCATTTCTACTCCTGTTGACCACTCTTGCTCTGTGTACCTTTAACCTACGTAGGTACTGGCCTTCAAGGACATTAAAATATAGGCTACATGGAAAATGGGGAAATGATGGTCTAAACTGAATTGGGACACTCAACTAAAGCATCCTTACCCTTACCCCTAAAAATCGTGATCTTTCAGCTTATAGTTCCCAGAACACCTTATCCTTGGGCACACTGGCTAGGACTGTAAACAGTCTCAACTTAAAGCAGTTGAGACTGTCGTGACTCCAGTTTTGTAGAAGTGGTGAATTCACTCCAGTTTTTAGTTGAGTTTAAAGGAACTGTCCAAGGTGCTTAATGGGTAGGTCCAGTCAAAATTAAACTAAAACCTGGGATGGATTTGCTGCCTCCATGACATTGAACTGAGTCGCCTCCACTCATCTGAAAAATCAAATGTTCCTCACTCCAGGGCTCAGCCAGCATTGAGAAAAAGAAGCAAATCATTAGTCAGTGGACATCTCTGTTCAGAATTAGTTCCTTCATTGGAAGAAATGCAGGATATAAATAAAGTTAACACAGAAACAAATTTGATCACAGTGATGCTTTTTTATGCAAGGCTCTGGCTGGCTGGCTCAATGGTTTAGGTCAACGGCTGCAGAGCCAGAGGTTGGGAGTTCAATTCCCCCACTGTGCCTCCCAGGAGAAAAAAAAAAGCCAGCCTTTGTGGCCTTGGGCAAGCTGCACAGTCCCAGGGTGCCCCCAGAAGAAAGAAACGGGAAACCACTTCTGTATATTCTCTATCTAGCTGGCTTCATAGTTCAGTGGTTTAGATATCTGGCTATGAAGCCAGACATTGGGAGTTTGGTTCCTGATTGTGTCTCCAGGGAGAAGAGCCAGCCTGTGTAGCCTTGGGCAAGCTACACCGTCCCAGAGAGCACCCCACAAAAGAAGAATATGATAAACTACTTCTGCAGATTCTCTAGCTGGAAAACCCTGAAAATGGGTCAGAACAGACTTGATGGCATATGATGATGATGATGCCTTTGAAGAATGTTGAGAACCTTCCTGTTGGAGAGACATGAGAAAGGGCTTTTATGGTGGCTTCTTACATGCTGCAGAAACTCCCTATTGGGGAGGGCTAGCTCGGCTTAATTCCTGGATGTCTTTCAAGATAAATAAAACTTTCCCATTCAGGACCAACCTTCAGAGCGATGGACATGCTGCGCATCTCTATTGTTTTACGACAATTAATCTTTCCGACGGGGGTGTTTTCAGCAGTTGACTGTTGCGTTCTGTTTCAACATGACAAGAGATGTGTGTTTTAATATTTAATTTTACATATATTAGCCCTATTGGGTTTGTGCAGCTTAAACTCCACGTTTAGGGAAATGCTGGTGAGCACTAAGACCTGAGCAGAAGGAAGGTTCTTTTCACCCTCCTCTTCCTGTCCAAGTTTTAAAACTTTCTCAAGTTTCGGAATTGGGAATCAGATGCTCTTCCCCTGCTGAAAAATGAGCCTGTGCATAAGTCTACCACCTGGATCATGACCCAGGCTTCAGAGAGTTATTTTGTTCTAGATCTTGTGTGGTCCCTCCTGGAACCGAAGGCCGCTGATTTGGTTATTCAATCAAGCTCCTCTTGTGTAAACAGGTCTGTGCAAGGACAAGCCAGTCAGGAATGTTATGACGCCGTTCCTTATTGTCTGTGGGATCCTGGCCTGCCTCCCACCCAGGGGTTTCCGGGAAGTCAGCTTAGCCACTACGATTCAAAGCATCTTTTCCCGGCCTTTATTGGGCCAGAAGGTCTATATTTGTATACATAGAAGGAGAACGTGAAAGTTGGTAGAGTAACCAGTGGAACGAACAGAGTTTGGAAAGATATATATGTTTAAAAAGTAATTAGTTTTAGTTCCAACCTGGGTAGCTCATGGATTGAGTGAGGGAGTGTGGCCTCACTCTAAAAGAGTGGTTCCCCCAAATGTTCTTGGACTAAACCTCTCACAAGCCTTCACCCATGAACTTTGTTGACCAGGATTTCTGGGAGTTGCAGTCCAAGAACATCTGGGTGACCCAAGGTTGGGAACCGCTGGCCTATCTGCATTAATTATTCTTCTAACATGACTGCAAGAAAAAGGTGGTCACTGAAACAGATGCTCTTCATGTAGGTAGGAACCATTACCTGTATTTTAACAGCTCAAAGGGCAATTGATTTGCATATTGATTTCAACTTCAGCACAACATTTATGTTAACGAGTCGTTTGGAAGTTATGACTGGCATTTAATCATGCAGGTGTCATTTGCTTCCTCTCCAGTTCACTCTGTCTCACCCCCTTCCACCTCCCCACCCAACCAGAACCAATATATCGATACATAAGCCTGGAACTTGAATATTCTGCTCTATGCATCTGAAGAAAACTTGCTGGCCTCAAAAGGCATTGCAAGAGTCTTCATTGTTTTTGACGCAGTAGAATAACACTGCTACCAACTGGGAAAAAGAAATGCTAGATTTAATGTTGCAGCATTGCTCTAGGGTTGATTTTTTTTTTTTTTTGGTGAATTCAAGGTCAAGAAAGATACTGTCCATGCATGGCTGCAGCCTCCTACATTTTTTGTATTTATAGAAAGGTACACCATGTTAGCCTGTGCAAATTTTATCACATCCTTTTATACTGTAGGTTTTCTGAAGAAATAAGGAATGATTTGGCTGGCTGGATAGCTCAGTGATTTAGGTCTCTGACTGTGGAGCCAGGGGTTGGGAGTTCGATTCCTCCCGGAGAGGAGCCAGCCTGGGTAGCCTTGGGCCAGCTGCACAGTCCCAGGGCATCCCCCAGAAGAAGGGAATGGAAAACCACATCTGAGCATCCTCTACCTAGAAAACCTTGAAAAAGTCAGAATTGAATTAACAATAACAACAACAGCAGCAGCAGTAGCAACAACAACTACAACTACAACAACAACAACAACAGCACAACAACAACAACAACAACAACAACAACAACAACAACAACAACAACAACAACAACAACAACAACAACAACGGAATGATTTTATTTGTTTCTTCCTGCAAAAATCTTAAAGGGATCCTGGTATGTAGCTGGTTATATGTTGTCTGTCAGACTGGAATTCTTTTATTAATGCTTAAGTCGCTAACTTTTTCCTTGCTATAATATAAAGAGGTTGCTTATTGGAAGTTGCTTGATCACATTTTTTACTTTTTTTAAAAAAAAAAATCTTTATATGCATTTGTATTTTGTGTAAATTGGTTCATGTGCATCTGAACATATGACCGTAATTAACTTATAATAGGAGTAGAACAAGAAATTTTCCAGATGATGGATGAGAATGGTAGTAATGGCAGATTATAAGTGGACTGGAGAGAAGGAAATCAGCTTCCTAAAGCAATTCCCGCCCCCTTCCTGGAATGCCAGAAAGGCAAACAAATGGGTCTTAGATCAAATCAAGCCAGCACTATCTCTAGAGGCAAAAATGCTGAAACTGAGGCTGTCTTTCTTTGGGTGCATCATGAGAAGGCAAGGTTCTCTGGAAAAGACAATCAAGGCAGCAGGAAAAGAAGAAGACCCAATACAAGATGGATTGATGCCCCAAAGAAAGCCACAGGCTTGACTTTGCAAGAGCTGAGCAGGACTGTCGAAGAGATAACATTTTTGAGAGCTCTCATTCATAGTGTGGCCGTAAGTCTGAAGCGAATACTTTTTTGTCTACATTCAAAATATAGGTTGAAAGTGTCTTTCTTGCCTTCCATACAGATGTTTCAGGGAGATGGAAAGGAAGATCATGATGTCAGAGTTTCTTATTCTCCAAGATCCCATCCTTTTTTTTGTGCAAAATGTTCAGGTTCTAGGCTGGAAGCATCGGGATTGTATTCACATGACATTGGACCCAAAATGTACAGATGGGGAAAAATTGTGTAGGTGAGAATCGATAAGAAAAAGTAGAGTACAACACAGGCTATGCACATCTGGTTCCCACCCCCCCCCCAGAACTTATATAGCAGGGGGTATAAGATAACACCATTCATAGAAGAGAAAACAGCCTGTGTAGCCCTGGGCAAGCTGCACAGTCCCAGAGTGGCCCCAGAAGAAGGGAATGATGAGTTGCTTATGTGTACTAGTTTGATGTTCATTGCAGTTGATTGCAATAAATTAGACTGAGTGGACAGCATGGGGTATTGTATGGAAATTAGTGAATGTTTATATGTTTTAGCTAACTCGGACATTTTTTATCATTGATTAAAGCATGTTCCTTGTTGCCAGTTCTGTCCATCTTAGCCTTTGCTTATTCCCTCCTCCCTCAATTCCGTCTATTTCGGACACTGGCATTTTAAAATGTGCACATTGTTCTGCACGCATTTCATTTCGCCAAAATATCCAGGTAGCTTCACAAGTGTTGCAAATTTGCAAGGCAACGGAGCTTTCTTCCAGGGACTAGTTTTCAAGATACACAGGAGGGTCTCCATTTGTCAAGGCTGTTGACTCCAAGAAAACAGCTTTCATTCCTGCTACAGGAGAAGAAAGACGCCTGATGCAGGGGTGCATAGCTTGCATTTTCCAATACTTTAAGTGCACTCTCCACTAGGTGCAGATGCAGCCATGTGTAAAAGCACAGACGACCCTTCAAATTACAGTTCGAGCAAAGGTGTACAGATTCGTGGGCTGGTTTCTTCTCTCTTTTTTAAGAGGACAAGTCCCAGAAGTCTGGAAGGAATTCGGGGAGCGGGAGGGTTATAGTCCAAAAACACATAAATCAGCATAGACACAGGAGTGGTCCCCAGATGTTCTTGGAGTACAACTCCCCAAAATTCTGGCCAGCACATCCAGCAGTGAAGGCTTTTGGGCTCATAAAGGGAGAGGTGGTCCTTGAAATAGCATGGACCCAAGCCATTTAAGGCTTTATAGATTAGAACCAGCACGTTGAATTGTGCAAGGAAACAGATCAACAGTCAGGCTGGTCATTGCTCTTTCTTTCCCTCTCTTCTCTTTTACTGCTTCTTTTCACCGTTGGATTCCTTTCTCTACGTCCAAACTCACAGTGTGGTTCTAAGTGGCGAGAACCACCTTTGGCTAGCGGAATCAACACTAAATCAACTAAAGCTGTGCCAGGATCCAAGCTTTACAACAATTCTTTGTCCCGATCTAATTTTTTTTAACTTTGATTTTTTTTCTAAGGGAGGTGGCATGAGCGCCTCTTCACCCACCTTCTGCAAGATAGGACATGGATCATCATCAGCCTTGTGATCCATGAGCTTTCTTGTTGCTTAAGAGCTGACAGCAGTAGTACAAAGCCGGGGGGGGGGGGGATCCTGGCTTCCAAACCTTAGAATCATAAAATCATGGCGTTGGAAGGGGGCTTAGAAAGTCATGGAGTCCAACTCGGTGCTTAGTGCAGAAATCCAGATCAAAGTACTCTATATCTGACAGATTTTTCTCTTGTCCTCTGCCCAATTTTCTCTTGAAGGCCTCCAGCATTGGAGGGCTCACCCACCTCCCGTGGGTCATGGGTTTCATTGTCGTACTTCTCTAACAGTTAAGATGTTTTTCGTGGTATTCAGCCTAAATCTGGCTTCCTGTCGCTTGAGCCCATTGTTGTGTGTCCTGCACTCTGGCATGATCAAGAACAGATCCTGCCCCTCCTCTGGATGACGGTCTTTCAAATCTTTGAAACGTGCTAACATACCTCCCCAAAGTCTTCTTTGCTCAATATTAAACATCCCATGTTCTTTCAGTCTTGCTTCGTAAGGCTTGGTTTCCAGTGCCGTGATCATCCTCCTTGCCCTCTTCTGAACCTATTCCAGTTGGTTGGCATCTTTCTTATGGTATGGTATCCAGAATTGGACCCAGGATGACTCTAGATGAGGCCTAAACAGCGCGGAATAGTATGCCTCAGTGACATCATAAGGATCCACCCTAGATTTTTGGCCCTAAAATTAGAATAGGAGGCTGACAACCTGGTGATCTGATTTCTGACATCATACAAGTTTTATATGGCTGTAATTTCTTTGCTGCAACATCTCACACACCCACTGAAAGCTTTCGCTGGACTGATTCTACCCATGAGGCTGTTCCCACGGAAAGCCTGGAGAAACTGCCCTTAAAGAAAGCCGTCTTTCTTCAGTAATGGCGGTGAGGAAAGGGGGGGGGGAGAGAAAGAGCACGCCTTTGTTCTAATGGGACCCAATAACTCTGAAAGTACCCCATAAAATAACAGTACACTTGAGTCTCTGCTTAGCCATAACTTTAGCATGGGTGGGGGCATGAGGAAACTTCTCTCTCTTTTTTTTTAAAGAACAAAATGGGAACTGCTGAAGGCGATCCAGTTTTGGCCAGCACTCCCAAGCTGAAACAATACAAAGAATTCAGATAATGAAAAGCATATGGTTCCCCCCCCCTCTAGCCCTGCTCGACTATTTCCAACCTTGCAAAAAGATGGGGGGGGGGGAGAGAGGAAAGAGGGGGGGAGTACCCATTCTCTGCTGCTCGCCACATTTAGGGTGGAGTGTGGTTTGAAAATGTTGATGGGAACAGCTGGAGAATTAGTTTTTAACACTTCCTGCCCTTGCTTAGAGCGCGTTCCCCTCGGGAGGGATCCCATGTCCCTCCGGTTGCCCCCGGAGAAGGCCTGCCTCTCCCGGAGGTGGCAGATCTGCGGCTAAGCCATCCGGCTTTGGGCATGTAGGTGGAGGAAACAGAGTATTTGGGCTTCTCCCTCCCCCCCCCCCAAATCCTGAAGGGAGCTGCTTTTTCTGCACATGGAATGCCTGGTTTGCTTATGTGTTGTCAACATCCCTACATGCCCTGGCCAGCTCCATGAGGAGTTAGCAAGGTCCAAGAGGAAAAGAGGAGGGCTATTCTCTCCAGGCCTAGGTGATGGTCCTGGTGTCTCAGAGCCGAAAGATGTCACAGTGGAAAAATGCAAGATGAGTTCTTACTAGAGGGCTGGAAAAATACACAGAAACCAGGAGAGAGGATCCTGCTCTTTTCCTTTCTCTCTGCCCCCTCTCTGGACGTCCCGTTATCGTGGACTGTGCTGGAAGGCTTTTAGCTAGTCCTGTGTTCCACTCGCCCTGTTGGGTGTCGGATCGAGGGAAGCTGATGTAAGGACTGGAAAGGCTGTAGGTTTGACTTGAAACAGGAAGAAGGCCTGGCTACAGAACCACAGAATAAGGGCGTTGGAAGGGGCCTCTAAGGCCATCAAGTACCCCCCCCCATTCAATGCAAGAATCCAAATCACAGCAGATCGGGCACATGGTTGTCCAGCTGCCTCTTGGATGCCTCCAGCCTTCCTGAGGTCATGGGTTCCATTGTCATACATCTCTAACAGTCAAGAAGTTTTCCCTGATATTCAGCCTAAATCTGGCTTCCTGCCACTTGAGGACATTATTATGTGTCCTGCATTCTGGAATGATTGAGAACAGATCCTGCCCTTCCTTTGTATGACTACCTTTCAAGTCTTTGAAAAGTGCTACCCTATCTCCCCTCAGTCTTCTTTTCTCAAGGCTAAATGTGTTTATGTCCACCCTTGCATGTACATATATACGCAGAGACTTCTCACCCCTTTCTCTTTTATGCCATAACTACAGTGTTAACGCACGGAGGATAATTTATCAATGCGCCCTAAAATTATTGAGGCCATGGATCAATACATGAGAGAAAAGTCTTGCATTTTCATGATATTAGAGTTAGTACTTAAGTTTTAGAGAAGTTTTCTGGGCATTAGTTCCTGGCTTTTCTGTGGAATATAGTTTAACGGTTTTGAGATTCTTGTTTGGTGGCTCCTGAGACTGACTGCAAGATAAAATACACTCAGCCACACAGTCATCACTCAATGATAGGGTGTTTGTAGAAGAGGTGTTCTCTCAAGAAGCAAAATATATCTATATGTTATGGCAGATGATTTTCCTCACCTGCATAACTGAGGTTTTCTATTTTCTTTGGCCCCCATCATTCGGAATGTCTTATTCAGCAGAAAAGTCCAAATAATATATTATCTTTACCTCCAATTCACTGCTCTTCTCTAAAGAGAGTCGTTATCCAGACTTATATGACTTAACGTTGAAGCTGAGGCTCTCTTACTTTACCATGAGAAGGCAGGATTCTTTGGAGAAGACAATAATGCTAGGAAAAGGTGGAAGGCAGCAGGAAAAGAGGAAGATCAAAAATTGAGGTGGACTTCCTCAAGGACGCCTTGAGTTTGCAAAAGCTGTTAGCAGGGCTGGTGAGGACAAGACATTGCGGAAAGCACTCGACCAAGTGGGTCACCCTAAGTTGGAGACTGTGGTTGAGCAATCAGCTCTGTCAACCACTTTGCAAAGAAAGACCAATGTAGGCTCCTCTTCCAGAGTCAAACTTGACCCACATTTAAAAAACACACACACAAACAAATAAAAACCAAACCCAATCCTTTGATTCAGCCATCCTTTGCAAGAAACGGCAAGCAAACCTCCCCTTTTGGAAGCCGGGAATTTTGGCATTCCTAAAATCCCCCCCTCCAGCCTCCTCTGCCTATGCATGTGTACATGCATTTGTGATTCCCTATGAGATCGCCCCTCCCTGCTTTCCACTCACCCAGCTGCCAGCTTGCTGCGTGTCACTCAACAAGAAGGGTATTTCACAGAGTATACTGGAGACAATGGCGCTTTTCATAGGGGGAGTAACCAGACCCTCCACCCTGATACCCCAGCAGCTGTTGGACATAGGGAGAGCTCCCCCTCCTCATCTCACGGGCTTTTTCTTGTCCCACAAGGCTCAGATTTAAAGGGTCACAGAAAGATGGCCTGGCTGGGCTTGCTGGTTCTCACTCCCCTCGGAGAACAGAGTGGCCGTGTGCAAAGTGGGTTAGGGGGAAATGTGGACACAAGCAGAGGAAGCGAATCGGCTGGAGAAATGGTCAAGGAGAGGCAGATATAGGATTTGCTCCAAGGACAGCCTTGAGTTTCCAATACACTTTTAAAATAAATAAACAGACACTGAGATATTTTAGAGCCACACAAGCATTGACATGCAATAGCTGAAGTCCTGTTCCTTAGTGTAAACCAGTCAATGTTTTCATAATTTTGATTGACTGTGCCTGGCCTTTCTCAATACTAATAACCTGAGAATGTCAGAGTAGAACTTACAGTGGTTTACCCTTGGCTTCTTTTGGTGGGATCCTAAGACTGTGCGGCTTGCCCAAGGCTACCTAGAATGGCTCTTCTCTCTGGAGACCCAAGGGCCGGAAACTCCCAGCCTCTGGTTTTGCAGCCAGAGACCTGAACCACTGAACTATCCAGCCACTTAACAGAGCATACAAATGGTTGTTGTGGGTTTTTCGGGCTTCTTGGCCGTGTTCTGAAGGTGGTTCTTCCTGGAAGAACCACCTTCAGAACACGGCCAAGAAGCCCGAAAAACCCACAACAACCATTAGATCCCGCCGTGAAAGCCTTCGCGAATACAGAGCATACAAATCTTTATGGTTCAGAACTTCACGAAACAAAAAGAGAGAAGTCCTTTAAAAGCCTTATCAGTGTAACTAAATGAGTGAGACTGCCCAAATTAAGAAATAAATCTACACAGTTCCTTAAGAACAGGCACAACACTTTTTTTTTCTTTAAAGGGAAAGTCTTCAGTCTTGGGAGGGGGTGACACATCCCCTTACTTATTCTGTTGCTGCTGCTGCTGCTTTCATTTTACATGAAAACATTGCAAAACTATCACTAGGCATGATATCTGAAAAATTAAGGAAACTGAAAAATTCATTTTTTGTGTGTTGTTTTCTGCTTAACTAGGACTCAAATAACAGTCCCACAATGCAAATCCATAGAGGAGAAGTGGGGCTTTTTATCCTTTCGATAGGTGATGGATAGCTCAATGATTGAGTGATCTGGCTGTGGAGCCAGATGTTGGGAGTTTGATCCCCCCCCACTCTGCCTCCTGGGAGAAGGGCCAGCCTGGGTGGCCTTGGGCAAGCTGCACAATTCCCAGGGAAAGCCCTAGAGAAAGGGGAAGGGGAAACCACTTCTAAGTTCTCTCTACCTGGAAGACCCTGGAAAGGGACACCATGTCAGAATTGACTCAATACCCCATGAATATTATTACAGTATATGTGATAGGGAATGACGTTCATTCTGCCATGTTGTTCACATACAAACCCAGTCACTCCTACCATTGTGTTTGTTACTACGAATGAGTTACATGTGTTAACTCAGACAATTTTGCCTCTGCTTTGTGCTTCCCTTCCAGCCCTCTACCTCAACAATACTTGGAACAGATACACATGTGTGTTGTGCATAAAACTCATGTGGTTTGATTGCTGCAGGAAGGAAGGAAGGAAGGAAGGAAGGAAGGAAGGAAGGAAGGAAGGAAGGAAGGAAGGAAGGAAGGAAGGAAGGAAGGAAGGAAGGAAGGAAGGAAGGAAGGAAGGAAGGAAGGAAGGATGGATGGATGGATGGATGGATGGATGGATCGATAAGGAAGGAAGGAAGGAAGGAAGGAAGGAAGGAAGGAAGGAAGGAAGGAAGGAAGGAAGGAAGGAAGGAAGGGAACTACATCATCTAAAACAGGGCTTCTGAGATAGGAATGGAAGAACAGAAGAGGATCTGTCCCACTCTGGTTTGAATTCAAAAAAGACTCCCCATGGCTTCCTTCTTTCCTAGCAAAAATGTTAATAGACCTAATGGACCAGAAACCATTGTCACAGAATAATAGAGCTGAAGAGATAGAAGAAGGAAATCCACAGTTAAAGAGTCTCTGTTCAGAAAAGCTTCAATGAAGGTTGTTATTTCCATTAGGAAAGCTACCGTTACTACACTGCTCTCATTCGGCCCGAAAGCGAGGGTGATAACAGTGGATACCGTGCAGGACCAGGACTCAAGAAACCTGAGTTCAAATCCTCACAAAACCTCCACTTTTTACAGGCCAATCCTGGTTCGAGTCTCTTGTATGTCATGTAAGTATGACTGATCATGCCACACCCCCACACCCACATGAGTGGAATTCTAACTTTTCTCTGCCACCAGCTAAAAATCCTTCTTTTTCTTTTCCTTAAAACAATAATAACAATGTGCTATTACGTCAATGTTGACCCTTTTCAGAGTTTTCCAGGTGGAGAAGTGGTTTCCTATTATCTTCTTCTAGGCATTACAGCTTGCCCAAGGCCTCACAGGCTGGCTGTATTCTCAGGCGAAACAGTAGAGAAACTAAAGTCCCAAACTCTGGCTCTACGGCTAGATACCCTAAACAAATGAGATGGATTTAAAGTCCTAAAATCCCATCGGCCAGCACACCCATTTTATAGGCTTACTGGGGAACATGGGAGTGGTTATCCAAAAAGGTAATTCCAGAATAAACCACATCCCTCCTGCTGGTTCTTTCTCTTTTAAGAAGTTTGCTGCTTGTTCGTAACTATCAGTAGAAGAGCTGGCAATCCATACATATTTGATCATCATCCTCTTAGAACTGCAGAGCTGGAAGGGACCCTGTGGATCACCAAGACCAGCCCCAGTCAAGAAGGCCCAGAGGGGGGAATCGAACTCCCAACTTTTCCACTGCACACCTTCCTCTGCTCCATTCATGATGTTCCCCATCTACTCTCGCTCTACATCCTCTCCCGACGACCGGATGAGCTTCTTAGAAGGGATAACTTGCCCTGCGCCCCCTCCAGGCCCAGAGCATTCATAATGTTAATGACTCAAACGCCGGAATTCGGAAACCAGGCTAGCTGCCAGCGGCTTGATCTGTCTTTATGGCTGCTGCTTATGAGATAATCGCCCTGTGAGGCCCTGGTAGAAGCAATGGCGTATGTGGACAATTAGCATCCTCAGAAAGGAAGAATAGGTCTTGATTCTGGGAGAGGCTGAGCCTGCAGGGGTGGCTCGTCCGAAATTGGCCATGAGAGGAGGTAGCTGAGTTGTCTATGGAAACACGCAACGGACACCAAAACAGATGTGGAACAGCTGGGAAGGTTATGAATGCCATCAGTGTTATTATTATTATTATTGCTGTTATTAATAGAGTGCCCCATCACCGAGCCTTGTGTCCTTCCATGCACAGCGCAAGAGATCCTCTAGGTTTAAATGTTTGAAACACCAAGATGGAGTACATCAGAGGTTTTGTACTCCTGCCCAGTGTTAACAATTGACATATAGCTGCTGCTTCTTCTTCTTCTTCTTCTTCTTCTTCTTCTTCTTCTTCTTTTGTTGTTGTTTAGTCCTTAAGTCGTGTCTGACTCTTCGTGACCCCATGGACCAGAGCACACCAGGCCCTCCTGTCTTCCACTGCCTCCCGGAGTTTGGTCAAATTCATGTTGGTGGCATCGATGACCCTGTCCAGCCATCTCGTCCTCTGTCATCCCCTTCTCCTCTTGCCTTCACATTTTCCCAACATTAGGGTCTTTCCCAGGGAGTCTTCTCTTCTCATGAGATGGCCAAAGTATTGGAGCCTCAACTTCAGGATCCATCCTTCCAGTGAGCACTCAGGATTGATTTCCTTCAGAATGGATAGGTTTGTTCTCCTTGCAGTCCAGGGGACTCTCAAGAGTCTCCTTCAGCACCACAATTCAAGTGCATCAATTCTTCGGTGGTCTGCTTTCTTTATAGTCCAGCTCTCACTTCCATACATCACTACTGGAAAAGCCATAGCTTTGACTATGCAGACCTTTGTCGGCAGGGAGATGTCTCTGCTTTTTAAGATGCTGTCTAGGTTTGTCATCGCTTTCCACCCAAGAAGCAGGCGTCTTTTAATTCCGTGGCTGCTGTCCCCATCTGCAGTGATCATGGAGCCCAAGAAAGTAAAATATGTCGCTACCTCCATATCTTCCCCTTCTGTATGCCAGGATCTTCATAGGAATCACAAAATTTTTGTTTTGACTACAAATCCTAGAAAGCTTCAGCCAGTGGGAGATGGGAGTTGCCGTCCAAGAAGCGACATTTCCCAATTCTGAAAATTCTTTTTAGTGAGAAGCGTGAAACAAATATGAAATACCCAATGAAAGACTTAAGTTTAACAAAAGAGGAAAAGCAAGGAAGAATGGTTTCCTATGATAAAATCCCTCTGTCTTTTGGGAAATGGGTCGTAATGATCAGTCGGCCAAGATTTCTTTAATCGGATAATAGCCCTAATAAAAATGAAATTAATGAAATAAGAACAAGTAATGGCACAATCGTAGGCAGCGTATTTCCCCAGAAATATGTCTTTTCTATTCAGCCTGGCTTACTCTTAAGTAAGTGAGTGGGGTTTATAGCTTGATTTCGATGTATTTTTTGAGGAGTATGTCCCACTGTATCTGTAGAGGCTGACTCCTGTGCAAACAAACCTGCATGCAATGGCAGACTTCCACAGTTGCACCTGTTTACTCAGAAGTAAGTCTCCTTGCATTCAGAATGGCTTATTCCCATGCTTCCGCTGCAGCAGGGTTGGGAACTAGGCGGCCCTCCAGATGCTGATGGATTGCAGTGCTCATCAATCAATCCTAATTAGCGATGGTGGGAGTTATACTCTAGAAACATGTACTGTGTTGTTGTCATTACTGTGATGTTGAAAGGTCTGCCTTGGATTCGTATTGAAATCATTCTATCATTTTTGAGATTGTGTCCCAGTACAGCTTTTCCCACTCTTTTGTTGACTATGAGGGCTACTCCCATTTCTTCTATGGGATTCTTGCCCACAATAGATGATGTGATAATTGTCTGAATTGAATTCGCCCATTCCCATCCATTTTAGTTCACTGATGCCCAGGATACCAATGTTTATTCTTGCCATCTCCTGTTTGGCCACTTCCAGCTTCCCAAGGTTCATAGATCTTACATTCCAGGTTCCTATGCAGTATTTTTCTTTGCAGCATCGGACTTTCCTTTCACTTCCAGGCACATCTGCACCTAAGCGTCCTTTCGGCTTAGGCCCAACCACTTCATTAGCCCTGGAACCACTTGTCCTTGTCCTCCGCTCTTCCTCAGTAGCATGTTGGACACCTTCGGACTTGAGAGGCTCATCTTCCAGCGTCATATCATGTAGCCTTTTGTTTCTGTCCATGCGGTTTTCTTGGCAATGATACTGGAGTGGCTTGCCACTGCCTGCTCCAGGTGGATCGCGTTTAGTCAAAACTCTCTTGGGTGTCCCTGCACGGCATAGCCCATAGCTTCTCTGAATTACTCAAGCCCCTTCACCACAACAAGGCAGCAATCCTTAAAGGCGATTTCTCTCGTGAACACTAATAATAGCATGGTTTCTGGCTCTTTCTAGTGGCTGGTGCTGGTAATGACATTGTTGAAATAGATTTTTATAGAAAATTGTATACTGTACTACTTCAACGCCCCCACCCATGTTCTCTGGCTGTCTCTAGTGGCCAGTCCTGGTAACTTCACCTTGTACAGTATTTCTAAGATTTTTCTTTTAATATTTTCAGACTGTGGATAAGTAAATTAGTGGATACTGATCTTGTAGAGGTAAGGAGATCCTACTGCACTATACAGAACTATATTTGCATTCCCATGGGGTTGCCTTATTTAATCCTTACAATAACTCCTCAAGGCAGATTGGCTGAAGGATAATTAACTTGACCAGCATTTTTTTCCCTAAGGTTTATTTCCCGCCTGGCTATATGAGCCCCCCCCCCCAGACCAGGTTAGGTAAGCCGACTTCCGTGAGTCTATGAGAGGCTTCCTCCTCCTTTTCTTGTGGATTGAACTGAGAAGAGTTAGTTGCGGCTTTATTGGGGGCTTTTTCAAAGAAAAGAGAATATTTTCTCTCTTCCCCCCCCCCCCCAAAGGGGATGAGCATTCAGAGATTCTGCACAGCCGAGAGTGGCTGCTTTTTGTCAGAGGGGCTGCCTCGTCAGTAATTAAGTTGTTTTTCTGCCTCAGCATAATTGGTGCTGTCTGCTGACACAGTGTTTCTGCCAGCCAGATGTTGGTTGATTTCTTAAATATATATGTATCTATAGCTTGGGAAGCCTAAGTGGTGGGACTATTTTTAAATGGTAAACAGGAGGAAGAAAGGAAAAAGAGACATCTCCCCTCGCTACTGCGTCTTTCTCTCATTTCCTAGCTATAATAATCATGCGCTGTCAGGACAATTCTGACCTATGGAGACGCTTTTCAGGATTTTCTAGGTAGAGGGAGGTGGGTTGGCTAAGCTGACTAGAGAGCCCAGTCGGCTTTAGATATTGTTGGGAGTATGATTCCCCACTCTGCCTCCTGATAGAAAAGCCAGCCTGCACGGCCTTGGGCAAGCTGCAGAGTCGTGGAAGAAGCCCATGTGTTTCTGAGTGGGATCTGAATCCAGGTCTTCTGAGCCCATTCCAGCACACAATTCATTACATCACAGGAGAGTCTACAGAGGGCATGGCAACAGTTCATTTGCAAAATAGCATAATGCCAGCGTTTTTTTTTTTTTTTTTTTTTTTACAACCCCGCATGCTGACTGTGGTGTGAGTAACTAGGAGGGAATTTCCTAGGTTGGGGTGATTGTCAATATACAAGTGGACCCTTGACTTACAGACGGCTCGACTTACAGACTTTTTGAGTTACAGACTTCTCTGGCCGCAAAATTTAGGTTCGACTTGCAGCCGGAGAATCGACCTACAGACCAGAAAAAAAAAAACCCAAAATGGAACAAAAACGGAACAAAAACGGCCAGTTAGGGGATTAATCGGTTTTCGATGCATTGTAGGTCAATGGAGACTCAACCTACAGACTTTTCGACCTGCAGCCACCGTTCCAATACGGATTATTTCCGTAAGTAGAGGGTCCACTGTATTCAGCTCTAAGCATTCATTCTTTCCCACTTCGGAATTCAAAGAGAGTCCCGCCTCTCTATTGAGAATGCTCCTCTCTCTCTCTCTCTCTCTCTCTCTCTGTGTAGTCTATTGGAAGGCTATTTGTTTGCAGCTGATCTGTTCACAACTGTAAGTAGTGAAACATTTTTATTCTTTCTCCTACAAATGTCACAGAGTTATCGAGAATGTAGGTGCCAGTTAATGAAAAAGGGGTGGCCTATCAGGGGAACTTATAGCTATTCTTCTCTGTGAGTTTCTGTGTTTTAACTCTGTAGCAAAAGAAATTTTAACCAGAAATTCAGAACCCTGCGACACATAATAACTGGTAATGTTGCTTCTCGATGTTCTTTAGCAACTCCTAGTTTCTTTTCCTGCCAAGTTTTATGCCTCCCCCCCCAAATGAATTTTAAAAAGAAAGGAACATAAGGAACCACCACCACCACAAGAGCAATGATAATGAGGAATCCAAAGTGAGGGTAACCAGGAAAAAAAATCTACTAAACAGTAAAGGCATCCCGGTCATTTTAAAAAGGCAACATTCCCCTTCTTTGTCTTCTTACAAATTGCTGATCATTCCATGTTTTCCTTTTTTTAAAAAAACCCCACACATTGCTTGCCAGGACATGTTCTGAACGACTGCCAGGCATTCCTGTCTGTTCTTTCGTTTAGTGACTTCATGGGCTTTTTTGGAAACCTTTAAAATAAGTCAAAAATGTACGAGGAAAAGATCCCCCCCCTTCCCCGGATCCTTTCTTTTTGTTCTTGACTCTTCCCTCGGCTGGAATGTAGGCCCTCGGGGGCCCTCTGAAATGAAATTAGGTCTTGAGGGTGGAAAAGGATTTCCACTCCTGAACTTCAATCATGCAGACGATGGGCTGATGGGAGCCATCCTTGGACCTATTTGGTGGGCACTAGGCTGAGCCTAAAGCGTTTCTTTAGCTTAAAAGGGGTGGGTGGGTGGGATTGAAGTTCTTTAAACTCCTTGGCCCTTCTTCGGGGTCCCGAGTCCCATGTTTGCAGAGTGCCGTGGACTTGGAAAAGAACCATATTTCATCACTCTGTTCCGAAATATTGTATCTTTGTTCATGCAATTGTAGATATATATATTTTTTTCATAATTTCGGCATTAAGCACAAGCCGCGGTAATGAGTGACCTGTCTGTGTGTTCCGAGGGAGAGACAAAGGGCAGATTGATAGCTGTGTAGGCTTTAGGCTCCTTGGAGAAAAGCAAGGTTATAAAAGTGGTGAATAAAATAATATGGGGATAAATCGAGACTGAATTTCTCACCAGCGCCTGTATGGAGAACAGCCTCTAAACTGAAACATTCAGCAGACACAATGCAGTTCGTGGAACTTCTACAGGGAGCATTCTCCCTTGTATGAGAGGTTATAAAGTGCTGGACACCCCACGGATAACAATAATAAGCACTTAAGAGCTAGGATGGTGTTTTATAGCTCTGCAGCTCTCCATGAGAACATTATTTCACTAATCAGGATCAATGGAGGGTGAAATGCTAGGCGCAACGCAGAGGCGGCTGGAGAAAGCAAACCAGTGCCCCTTTCAAGGTACGTGAGGGGTAGGGTTGCCAGAATCAAAATCCCAAAATTAAATTACATCATGAAAAAAAAGAGTGATGTCTGAAATAAAGGAGAGATCATGAGCAACAGTCAATCAAAATGTCTGAGGTAAGGCCACCTGTTAGTTTATGAATGGCAAAGGTTACAATTGTTCAGAACAACATTTATAACAAAAGTCTAAGGGTGTGATCAGGAGCCTTGTGGCATGGTGGTTACACTGCAGCACTGCAGTCAAAACTCTGCTCAGGACCTGGGTTCAATCCCAGATAGCTGGCTCGAGACTCTCTCAGCTTTCCATCCTTCTGAGGTTGATAAATTGAGTACCCAGCTTGCTGGAGGGGGCAGCAGCAATGTGTAGCCTGCCTAATTAAATTGCACACCACCTGGTGAGTGCTTTAAGTGCTATGGGGCAGTATATATGCAACATCCTTTGCTTTTGCTTTGATCACACACAGAAACAGATCACAATTTGGAGAGATCTGGTGTGATGTATTTCCTAACGATTGCATGATGTATTGGGAATGGTGGTCCGCCTGACCCCAATCTGTGTCCCTTTTTTTGGTCCCGCTGTGGGGCTACTCCTTTTGGAGGCTGGGCTGAAATGATTTCCTGGCAGACAGAAGGGTTGCTTTAAAGGAGATTGCTTTTTATTAAAGCACCCCTTTCTGCAGTGATCAAGCGTACAGTCATGCCCCGCTGGACGATTACCCTGCTCTATGATGAATCCGTTTTACGTTGACGTTTTTGTGATGGCTTTTGCGATAGCAAAACAATTTTTAAATGGGGTTTTTTCGCTGTGCGATGATCGGTTCCCTGCTTCGGGAACTGAATTTTGCTTTACGACGATCAGCAAACAGCTGATTGTCGGGTTTCAAAATGGCCACCAGCTGAAGAAAATGCCCCCCCCCGCTGTTTTCTAGGATGGACTCCTCGCTTTACAGGCACAGAAAATGGCTGCCGTATGGTGGATCTTCACTGGATGAGCAGGTATTCAGCCCATTGGAATGCATTGAACAGTTTTCAATGTGTTTCAATGGGTTTTTTATTTTGTTTGACAACGTTTTCACTCTACAGTGATTTCTCTGGAACGAATTAACGTCGTCAAGCGAGGCACCACTGCATATATTTCCAGCTGACTGATTTGCACCCTAAATCCTGGAGAAAGAGCTATACCTCTTCAGGAACACTTGGCACAACCTTACGATCTTTTGGCTGGAGAATTCAAAGCACCCCCCCCCCCAAAGCTCTGTTTGCTGGGCAAATCTTGATACTTTTATGGCAGCTGTAGAATGACAGAAGGAATCAAAACATCCCCCTTCCATGGTTGCCTAGAGGAAAGCTGTTCTAGAGAACATTTAGCAGGAAATGAAAAGCCAGGGTAGCTGCTATTTTGAGACCAAGAACAGCACAGTGTTAAAACAGATTTTGTTTGTTCCACACTTCGGTCTCCTGTGTGGATTTTTTTTTTTTACCATTTCATGACGTTGGTAGCACAAAATATTTCAATGGTTAGACAGACAATTGTGTCCCAGTCTAAACAGCTGCTGCTCACACGAGAACAACTGATGTAGCCATGTGCTCACTGTGATTCACTCTTTCGGCATCACACAGAAATCATTAGCGGCCAAGTGTCTATAGAAACATACATGAAATAGCAACCCATAACATGCTGGATGTGAAGGTCTCGGAGCTGGCACCAGTGTTGCACCTTGGGGTGCTGGGGTACGAAAGCCATGGGACCAGCCCTTGAAGGCTACCCTGGCTCAAACAATGGCCAATTTACACATCTGGATGACGAGCAGATGAACTGCTCCAAAGTCCAAAAAAACACAACAACAACAACAACCCCCAAGCCATAATTTCAGCAATGGGAAGAACAATGGCAGCCAGCCTCCACCTCTTGTCTCTCTTTCTACCATGTTTGTTGGAACAGAAACAGGAAAAAAAAACTAATCTGCAGCCAGAATTATTTATTGCTTCCAAAACAGGTGGTGGTGGTGATTTCTATTTATTTCAACAGAAAAGCATCTTTCCCCTTACCTGCTTTTTCCTTCTTAATGCATTCACGTTTTTTTTTTTAACAAGAGAATGCTTTACATTTTTAAAAGCGAGAGGATGTGTTCGAGCAAGATAGGAGCCACTATCTTTTGTAGATTTCGTGGAAATTCAACTACCTAATGAGCCATCGCCTGCTGATGAAGATAAAGGTGAGTCATCTCTCGTCACTCCTCTACCCGCAACGTTGCCACTGCAAAGGGAAGATGAAGGCCGAGGAGTGGCTTTAAGGAGCTCGAATGGCAACCTGGAGGATTCTAAAACACCCGTACCAAGCCATGATTCGCAAGCAAATCGGTTGCTAATGAAAACCAGGGTGAACTTCGTCAGCCGTGGTCCCTGGGAACCATCCAAGGATATCTGAAACTTGGTGGAACACGTCTCCTGTCCTCTCTGAGAAGGGGAGCTTAAAAGATGTGAGCTAGCTAGCCATGGCAGGAGAATTGCTTTTTTCCATGTCTGGGTTTACATAACATGGGGATGAACCGGCCAAAGTGAGGCCGGATGTGGAGTGATATAATTTCTCTGCCTCTCCACCACCCAGAACCTTTTACACACACACACACACACACACACACACACACACACACACACACACACACACACACACACACACACACACACACACACACACACACACACACACACACACACACACACACACACACACACACACACACACACACACACACACACACACACACACAGAGAAAGAGAGAGAGAGGGAGGGAGAGAGTGCCAAGCCAAGGTTGCATGAGGCGAAATAGTGCGTTTGTTTCTCTGTTTATCCTCCTCCTCCTCCTGCTTCTATTGAGTTTCCTTTCAAAAGATGTTCCCACATACAAAAAAAAGAGAGGAAAAAAAGAGAGGAAAAAGCCATTAATATCCATGGCAACTCCAGGAATGTGGTGTGCCTGTGCATGTTAGCCTCGAAGAGTAAGGAGAGTCACTTGAAGAAGAGAACCTTTTGCCCTGTGTCTGGAAGGCAAGAGCAGAATCTTGGGCTGGTAGTGCAAAAACTCCAGGGCGTTCACGTACATGCCGAGTGTCCTGATTTATCGTGTTCTCTGGTTTTAGTGGCTGGGAAATCTCAATCTGTAAATGTTGGGGACTTGAAGGGGGGAAGCTTTTCACCACAAACAAAATATGAACATACTGTAAACCAGAGACATTCCTTTTGGAGGTTTGGAGATTCTGCAGCATTAATCAGAACTGGGGACTCAAGGAGCAGGACTTGCTGTCAAGTCGGACTTAAGATGCACCGGTGGCTTATGTCCGGCTCAAGTCGGGTTTTCTTTTTTCCATGACTTGGACTTGACACTTGACTTGGAATCCATCCATCCACTCCCTTTTTTCCAGGGGGAAAAGCTGGTTTTTAATAAGGACTTGGGACTTGGGACTTGGGACCAAAGACTCGGACTTGGGACTTGGGACCAAAGACTCAGACTTGGGACTTGGTAGCAAAGACTCTGACTTGGACTTTGGAGGCGGGCCCAAAGACTCACCAATTTGTGTCTTTGGTGTTCCTTTTAAAATTAAAGTGTAGAAATAACGACTCGTTAGCTTAGTGGTTTGGGTATCTGGCTGTGGAACCAGAGGTTGGGAATTCGATTCCCCCACTAGGCCTTCTTGACAGGGGCTGGACTAGATGATCCATAGGGTCCCTTCCAGCTCTGCAGTTCAATGATTTATTATTATATTATCAATATTATTTCTTGTGTGCAGCAAAACAAGGAAAGAATGTATACTGGGGGGGGGGAGAGAAAAGCACATATTACTGAGAACTGCTGGATAGCTCAGTGGTTTAGGTCTCTGGCTATGGAGCTGGAGGTTGGGAGTTCAGTTCCACACTGGGCCTCCTTGACGGGGGCTGGATTATCCATAGGGCCCCTTCCAGTCCTGCAGTTCTAAGAGGATGAAGATGATATGATCAGAAAAACCAGCTTTTGTTGGGCACCCATGGATACTGCAACACCTTCTCCACCTCGCTTTGTCTGTCTTTTCTTTGAAAAAAAAAACTTGGGAAGCTTTTCATTTCGACAGGAATCCTGCCTCTGCGTCCTTCAACACTACAATCCATTATACCTCCTAATTTATTTATTTTTAATTCCTTGGTGTGGGTGTAGACATGCCTGGTGGTGTTGGTGTTGGGGAGACTTTGAAAAAATGCTAGACTCTTCCATCCCCCTTTGAAAGAAGGAGAAGGAGCCGTGCCAAACCTAAAGCTTCTTTGACTGTTTGCCTGGCTGATGTCAAGCACTAGGAATTCCCCAGTCATTAAAAAAAAAAAGATTGAGAGAAAGAGAGTTATGTTTTTTGCTAAGGAAACAATGTGGATTGCTCTTGGTTCCAGATGTTAGCAATGTGGTGCTATGAGCAGCTTGGAGGGGGGGGAAGGGGGAAGAAGCAGAGAGGGTTTTAGAGCCGACCACTTCTATCTCAGGGCAGGGGAGAGACTGCCAGAGAATCCTGCAGCGTCTCAGAGCTGGAAGCCAACCATCTTTTCTGACCCCTGGATCTCTTTCCCAGGGACTGATCAGGACAGGCTTCCAACATTAACTTCCTCTAAGCCTTCATGCGGTTGAATAGGTGGGCTGTTTCATTCTTCTTCTTGCAAAAGTACCCTTTCTTGGTCCAATTGTGGGGTGGGGGGAGAAAAACACAAAGATACTGGATGTTCTTCAAGGAGTGTGCAGAAAATTGCAGGCAGGGGGTGGGTGGGAGGGGGTTGCCTTCATTCCTAGGCCTGAAAGAGGGAAAGGAACAGAAAAAAACCTTCCCATTAAGCTTCCGGTGTCTGGGTAGACATGTTAAAAGTTCCTGATCTCAAAGTGGGAGCAGCGACGGAGAAGGCCCTCTCCCGTGGCCTCATCAAATGCACCTGGGAAGATGGCAGGATTGAGAGGTCTCCTCTGATAATCTTAACACCCAGTCAGGCTCATAAAGAGAGATGTGGTCCTTTACTTTGCGTTGCTTGTTCTGTTTTGCTTTGAGAAATACACTAAAGGTTGAGGTCTCTGTAAAAAAAAACATTGTCTCTGTTCTGCCCAAAGCCTTCTGCTTTTGTTGTTCGGACAACCCTGGGAAGAAAGCCCTTCCTCCAACCATGCTATCCACTATCAGAACCACCATCTCAACAAGTCTATTGGCGTGCTGATTTTGGCAGGCTTGCGTTTCCAAGCCTAAAAGAACGCAACAGCCTTATGCTTGCTTTGCAGGTTTAGCACAAGATGGTTCGGAACCGTGTAAAGCAGGGAAAGAACGGCTTGTGAGATCAGATTTACGGGTCTTAGGAAGCCATAACGATGGTTTCCTCTCCAGCTTTCTCACTCGCACTTGAAATGTTGAGGGCAGGAAAGAATGGATACTTCAGTTCCCAAGGAGGAATGGCTTCCAGAGCTTTTCTGAAGCTGCTTGGACAAGCATTTTGTGTGCCTGTGTATGAAAGGCGGGGAATGGAAGATAGACAGAAATGGAGAGAAAAGAAACGAGGAAGAGAATTTAAAAGAGGAATGACTGCATTTGTGGATACTCTGGACTGACAGAAAGATGAACGAGTGGGTCCTAGATCAAATCAAGCCTGAACTATCTCTGAAGGCAAACATGATGAAACTGTCCTATTTGGGGTGCATCTTAAGGCAGGATTCACTGGAAAAAACAACAATGCTGGGAAAGGTTGAAGGCAGTAGGAAAAGAGGAAGACCCAATATGAGATGGATTGATTCCCTAAAGGAAGCCACAGGCTTAAGTTTTCAAATGCTGAGCAGGGCTGTTGAGGACAGGATATTCTGGAGGTCACTGATTCATGGGGTTGCCATGAGTCGGAGGTTACTTGATGGCACATTAATCATCTTAGAACTGTTGAGCTGGAAGGAACCCTCTGGATTACGGGGTCCAGCCCCTGTCAAGCAGGCCCAGCGGGGAATCGAACTCCCAACCTCTGGCTCCGCAGCCAGAGAACTGAATCCCTGAGCTATCCAGCAGTTCTCTAATGATAACTATGGCTCTTGGCACGGGTGACTGTAGAACCAACACAATCCAAGACCATGAATTAAAGAATGAACATTATGGTAAGTAACCTCTCCTTCTGCTGGAGGGCTCAGTGGTTTAGATCTCTGGCTGCAGATCCAAAGGTTGAGAGTTCGATTCCGAAGTGTGCCTCCTTGACATGGGACTTGATGATCTCTAGAGTCCCTTCTAGCTCTGCAGGTCTAAGATGATGATGATGATGATGGCAGGTAGTTATGTCTGGTTGCCACTTGTGTTGGGCTAGGCATGTTTTGAGTGTGAATCACTCTCAGATTGAGCACAGAAAAGACTAGACAACTTCGTACCCATCTCAATGCATTCCGTGCCCCTTAACTGGTACCAAGAATGCTGTCAAGTCTTTGAGTCTGAGACTCAAGTCCAAGTCCCAAGTCCTACACCTGATGCCAAGTCCCAAGTCCTACACCCCAAGTCTAAGTACCTATTGAAACTAAGCCTTTTCCCCAGGAAAAAAAAGGGAGGGACGGGTGGGTTCCGAGTTGTTACTTGAGTCCAAGTCATTGGGAAAAAAACAAACAAAACCCAGAGTCGAGTCGGAGTTGAGTGGCCAGTGTCACTTAAGTGTCACTTCTCTGACTCGACAGAGAATCTCACGACTCAAGTCCCCATCAATGACACACACCACGGACAATTTGATGTTCGCTGTCCCAGATGCTCTTGAAGACCCGGATCACCAGATCAGAAAGTTGAATGTTAATGGCACTGTGGTGCTTCTGGCATAAACAAAGGAGATCAGGAATGCTCGTCAACCACGTGAATGGTGACTTTTCCCCATGAAACCTTTCTTTCTCTACGAAGGTTGACAGGGCTCATAACAGAAGAGATCCCTTCCCTTGCGGACATGCAGACAACTACATATACAAAGGGTCTCCCCCCAAAGGGACGGTTCGCTGGTGTTCATTCATAAGCAGACACAGCTCTAGAACAACCTCCTTCGCCGTAAGAGCATCCTCTAGAAAACGCATGATCCCATGCCGCTGGCTTTGGTAAACGACCAAGTAACCTTTCGTGGCTTTAACTGGAGCACCTGTTCAACTAGAGCATCTCTCACTTAACATGCTTGGCCAGCAAACAAGAGGACTATTTATAGTGCTTGTAAAAATTTTTTTTAAAGTATCTTACCATAGCAACTGCCGTGTCCATGAACTACCTAAGAGACAAAAAACAGGGGGGGGGGAACACCCTACACTCATAAAGTGATATCAACTCTTGATTTGGAACAACTTTTCCCCCCTACTTTCCAAGCAACCTCTTTCTGGTGGATGATGATGGCATCTTCTTAACTGCTCCCTCTGCTCAACATATTTCCTTCCCTTTTTTTTCAATTTTCATTTAGGCCTACAGTATCTTAAAAGAGGCAGAGGGGAAACAAGCTTCTGTTGAGGAAGGAAGCTGACCCAGTTTTGAGGCAGCCTGTCCAATTTTGGTGGGTTTATTTTTGTCATAAAATGCACAAGACTTTTAAACATCCTTGCGGGAGGGTAGGTGGGGGTCTCTCTTGAATGTGCGATCGTAGCATTTTATATCCACTTAACTGTGATCAAAGGCAAAAGGCTTGGCATCAGCAAATCAGGATTAAGAGGGAAATTTCTCCAATCGGTGTGCCAGATTAGTGCGTGACGATTTTTGCTTTCGCAGCTGCCCCACCGTGAAACCTTGGTCACCTAACCAAGGCTAACTGTGGGATCTTCTGGAAGACCTACTGGGTTCTAGATGTTCAGAGATGAGGTTGCTATTTAATGAGATATGCATTTTCTCAGTTATGGGTTGCTTTCCATGAGCAGGGATGGGTCACTGACCTTCATGGATAGATATCAAGCACGTGACACTGGCTTTTCTGTTTGGTAGAACCCCAGCGGGCACCAAATGGAGTCAGAGGTGCAATCATAGTCAACTCCCTTTCATGCAATATACACCGGCATCACCCCCATATTCAAATGCAATTTATATCTGAGCTACTTGTTGCTGACTATGGGTGTGCGATCTTGTTGTTGTTATAACTAAATGGCGATCCTATGAGTGAGCACTCTCCAAAATATCCCATCTCCAGAAGCCCTGCTTGGCTCTTGCAATCTCAAGCTTTGCGGCTTCTTTTAGGGAGTAAGTTCATCTTGTATTTGATCTTCCTCTTTCCCTGCGGCCTTCCAACTTTCTCAGCATTATTATCTTTTCCCGAGAATCCTGTCTTTTCATGATGTACCCAAAGTAGGACAGCCTCAGCTTTTCAACATTTTTGCCTCCAGAGATAGTCCAGGCTTGATTTGATCTAGGGATCCACCTGTATGTCTTTCTGGCCATCCGGGATATCGGCGAAGATGTTCTCTAGCACCACATTGCAGAGGAATCCATTTTTTCCCCACCTGTTAGCTTTCTTAACCGTCACATCCGAAATGCAAGAGCATAGATGGTCTCGGTCTCCGGTGACACCTCCATACACTTGGTGATCTAATGCCTTCATTGATGCCCTTCCTAGTCTCGGATGCAGCCTCTATTTGGATTGATGATTGAATCAAGGTATACAACATCTCTTTCTTCTTCCCACCTTTTATTTACAGGAGTACGAGCTGTCCCAGAGGAGCATTTAAAAGGGATTCATATTTCCTATCTTTTGTGTCTTCAAATTATTTTAAAGGGTTTTTATTTAATGCAATTCAATGATTAATATGTTTATTCCCTCCCCCCCAAAACACACACGCACATGCACACACACACAGAGAGTAATTGATCTCCACAGAGCAGTGGTTAAACTGCAGTACTGCAGTCAAGGCTCTGCTCACAACCTGAGTTCAAGGCTGAAGGGACTGAACTCAGCCTCCTGAAGGTTCATTCAGCCTTCCATCCTTCTGTGGTTGGTAAACTGAGTATCCAGCCTACTGTTGGGCAATGTGTTGCTTGATTAATTATGTTGTAAACCACACAGAGAGTGGTCTAGCACTATGGGGTGGTAAAACTGCTGGATAGCTCAGGGATTTAGGTCTCTGGCTATGGCTGGGAGTTCAATTCCCCCCCCCCAGGGCCTCCTTGACAGTAGCTGGATTTGATGATCCACAGGGACCCTTCCTGCTCTGCAGTTCTAAGATGATGATGCTAAGTCAAAACAACAACAATTTATTGTATTTTTAGTTGTTTTAATGTTTGGTTTTTTTAAAAAAGTATTTGTAAGACACCTTGGATTCCTCTGCTGGAAAAAAAAGTAGGGTATAAACTGAATGAGTGAATGAGTAAATGAATGGATGGACGGATAAATGAATGAATGGATGCTTGCTAACCCTTCTCTCCAGCAACCTGACTGTCTGGACACAGTCACAAGAATAAGGAGTGTGAGGAGGCTTAAAGGAGGCTTAAATGGACTCGCCCTGCATGGTTTTGGGAGCTATGCAAGAAAGTAAGCCCCAATCCCAAACAGGAAGAGGGCTGCACAGAGAGTGGAAATGCACCTTAATCAAGGTGGCCCTGCTTTAGAATATCAGATGGATCCCAGCTGTGTGGCAATGGCTAAACGCTGGCATAGGGCCCCCGTTCTAACCCTGACAAGAACAGGATTTTTGTTATCTCTCACAACAGAGTTCGGCAATCGCCATGGGTCTAACTAGCAGCCTGCCAGGATCTGGGATGGATTAGCCTGGATCGCGTCCAAGGCGATGCCAGCTCTCTCCATGGCCTGCGACAGAGCCCTCATTGTGCTGAGAAGGCATATTTAAGCCAAGATTTGCAAAATTATTATGACTGGGAGAAGGGGAGGGAAATGGAGATTTCAAGGGGCGGGATCTATGGAGAAAAGAATGTTAAAAGACAAGGCATCAAGAATAACATTCAGAAACATGAAAGTATTTTTTTGGGGGGGGAACATCTGTTTTTCTGGGGTCATTTTTATATGCATTCTTTTCTCTCTCCCCCCCCCCCCAAAAGTATTTCTCCATGCCTGCATTAATTTCCCCCAGCAAAGATTTCAGGACAAATAAGGGTAAAACATTTAAGCGGAGTCTATGGGCAATGCAAGATAAATTTCTTCAACATTTCTCTGGAGGGCTTCTACAACAGTGTAGGGGGCAGGCAGAATCAGAACAAGGTTTGTTTTCCCCGATCAGATCAAACAATCTCCCTGTATGTCAGATGACACACACACACCCAGTGATTTCACTTCATCTGCTCCCAGCAAGGGGGATAAATTCTGTCAAGAGTATTTTTAGCAAACTGCTCTTGGATTTCCATTTCGGCCACCCAGGATCCGCTCGGCCTAATGTGCTAATAATTGAGTTTGAGGGACAAATTGTCAATGAAACCGCCATTGGGTGGATGGATCGGCTGGCGAAACCAAACCTGGAGTAACGTCCACATGTGTATCACAGAGTTGTGTATGGTCTAATCATCATGTGCTGTCAAGTCAATTCTGACTTATGGCGACCGTTTTCAGGATTTAGAGAAGACTCAGAAGTACTTTACCCTTCTCTTCCTCTAGGGGTGCCCTGGGACTGTGCAGCTTGCCCAAGGCTACCCAGGCTGGCTCTTTTCCCGGGAAACATAGTGGGGAAATTGAACTCTCTCAACCTTTGGATCTACAGCCAGATACCAAAACCACCGAACTATCGAGCCTGTGTATCCTAGGTGGGCATATAACTGTTGGACTGCTGAATGCCGCCATCATCGGAAACAGCTGCTCAGCAGGAAGAAGTAACAAAGCAAGTCAGGAAGCTGCTGATTAAAAGCTTCCCCCCCCCCCAAAAAAAAAACAGAAAAGAGAAAAGATAAGAGCCATTGCTTCAGGCCCTAAAGGAATGGAAATGGCCTCTTGCATTATTTACATTTTAAAAATTATTAATGGTGAGCTTTTAACTTAACTGGCTTTCTCTTAAAGAAGATATTATAATATCCTTGGGAAAATGACAACAGATCTGAACTGGGCTCCTTTCCGCCCTGCTAGAAATGCCATTAACATATGGTCAGGTTTCCATCACACTTCTCAGACCATCGGAGGGGAAGAGGTGGCAGATAGCAACCAACAGCTGTTCTCTGGCCAATTCACAGCATATTCTAGGAAGCAGAGAGGGAATGACAACGAGTTCTTGCTGCTGTTGCTGTTGTTATTGTATTCTTGTCTGTCCAGTACACAACCCAATTTAATATCCTCTTTGGATAAAATGACTACCAATCTCTTCTCTCCTTTGGTAAGGCTGGGAAGGACGTATCGTTCCGTTTAAATGTGAACTGGACAAATCTGCACCTTCCAAACTTGGATGTGAGCCAAAAGGGCAACATCCTCACCAGGATGAGTGAGTTGTGCAATAACACAATTCTCCAAATTAAAAAAAAAGATGTACGTAAAAATACATATGCTGCTGGAAGTAGAGTGTACAAGGCTTTCTGTTGGGAAAGCTGCTTGGAATACATACATACGTACAGGAAAATGTGTGTTCATGGTATACACAGGGGATCGTTTCTAAGTGTCTCCCCCCCCCCCCGAAAAACAGAGGAGTATTGAATGCTATACATTGCATGGTCTCTGTCTCCCACTAGTGGCCAATTCTGTTAACTACATCCTGGAAATGCATATAAATAGGTATTTCTGGGGCACTTTATTTAGTATTTTCAGACAGTGGATAAGTGAATCGGCGTATAATGAGCCCATGGATAGCGGGTCTTACTGTATTGTTTTTGTAGATGTCTTCTCATGGATTGATTCATAAGAACATAAACTAAAAACTGACGGGGGAGGAGGGGGAAGAAAAGCAGACACCTCGGCAGGTCTAAGTGGCAAAGATTTGGCCTCCAACAGCTTTTGTGGGCTGCATCAAGTGCAGGGGGTCTGTCCGAATCAGTGGTTAACAGGTAAATGACATATGGGTAGAAAAACAATGAAACAATTCATGCACTCTGTTTGCACATTATGCAACCACTTGGATTTGGAGAGATGGAATATGGTAACCCTAGTTTTGAATCTGCTGGCTGGTTAGCTGAATGAGTTGGCTGAGGAGACAAGAGTTGAGAGTTCGATTCCCCAACAATGCTTCCTGGGAGAAAAGGCAGCCTGTGTAGCCCCGGACACAGAAAAGCACAGCCCTAGGGTTCCTCTAGAAGAAAGGAATGGGAAACCACTCTTGAGTCTTCTCTACATGGAAAACCCTGAAAAGGGTCACCGTAAGTCAGAATTGACTTGAGGCACATGCTTATTATTATTGTCAGAATCCATGAGTTTTAACATCTGCCTCTCCTTGGCATCTTTTGCCAACTCCACATTCCTTCATAATGTTGCTTTGGCATCCTGCCTCCATTTTGTAGTTGTACATTTGATTTTATTCCATAAAAAAATGCCCATTTATGCCTGTGTGTAAAACGAATACATATTCATAAGGCAACAGCAGATGTTAACAATTTAAAGACGCATAATATTGACTGCCAGGATTAGTTAAATGCAGTTGTACCTTGCATTTGAGATCTTCAATAGAAGAGACCCGTTGCATATTTACACTTTGAGAGGAGGGTTTGTTGGTTACACAAGACACTCCCCCCCTCCCCAGGTAGCAACACCTCCCTCAGCACGTCCTTTCAGTCGCTCTCTTTGACCTACAAAGACTTAAACAGCCCCACCATTTCACAAAATTAGAAAAGTAAGTTTTTGAGGCACAGTCAGTTCTAGGGCTGGGATTGTTTTGAAACTACACACTTCATAATTCTCCATTCCAGGAATTCCACCGGACAAATAGATACCTTACTGACACCTAACTGTGGCTCACCTGGGAGACTAGGCCTAAATCAGAAGCCTGTGAGGCTGAACTAGGCCTAGCTCTGTCCAAGCTTCCTGCCCCAGTGCTAGCTGGGAGCTTTCTTTCTAAACCAGGAAGCTAGGCAGTGGAAGGCCTAGCTCGGCCTCCTAGCCGTCCAACTGAGGACTATCTCCCAGATGAGAGTGTGTAGATCAGGCAGAACCCCCAGAACAGAGAATTGTGAGGCTTGTAGTCCAAGACATTGGAAAATCCCATCCCTCATCAGTTCATGTAGGATGCTGGCCAGCCTCAGCAGCTTCACCGCCACCTCAGAAGAATACAAAGCAGGCCCTAAAATAAACGAACAAAAAGTACTTCCTACCCACCCACCCTGAAAAACCAACAACCCTTTCTGGCCGGGCATTGTGAAGGAAGCTACATAAATCACAGCACCAAGCTGTGTTTTTTGGGGGAAAGCTTGGCTGTCATTTTGGATGTGCTCACTAAAAAAAATTCCCTGAAAGCTTCCAAGGAGCTCCAGACTATTAGTCACCATGTTACATAAGAATAGGCAGAATCCTGTTCACTTATTTTGCTCTTCCAGACCTTCTCTTGCTGGGAGGTTGGACAGTTTCTGGGTAAGTATTATTTTACCAAGACAGAAAGAGCCCAACACCTTGTGGAAGGAATTTTGTTGTACAAGTGGATGGAATGAACATAATTCTGCTCTGTACTGTATGTTACGTAGAAGCCTGGATTATACCTAGACTATTTATAACTAGTCCATTTATATAAAGAAATGTGGATAATGGTTATTAATGATATATTAACCTGTGAAACCAAGATTCGAAAAGGAATACTGAATACAAATGATTTTACAGAAATATGGCATTTATTTTTGGTACCTGTGTTTGAGAAAGGGAAAGGTTATACCTCTGGAGACGAATCATCATATTTCCAGAGAGAAATGGGCCATTTATAAAACTTAAAGTAAGTATGTAAATTAATCCTGAGGGTGGTGGGAAGCACAGAGCTGAAAATGTATGTTGTAACTGTGTTTCTTTTTAAAATTTCTTTTTAAAATGATATGTTAGTGGAATTTTATTTATCTGTTGTTATATTATGGAAAAGTAATAAAAACTTACAGATGTGTGTATGTATACGTATACATGTGTGTGTGTATATGTATATAAACACTACTCCATTTAGCCTAGATTTATCTGGCTTTGATCAGCTTAATCTCAGGAAACATCCCTTCCTCTCTCTTGGGCGTTCCTCGCTGGATGTGAATAGGATTGAACCAGACCAAGAATAAACTTGAACAAGTTTGAAACCGTTCGTTCGTTCGTTCATTCATTCATTCATTCATTCATTCATTCATTCATTCATTCATTCATTCATTCATTCATTCATTCATTCAACCACCCCATTAGTGCAATGCACTATATAACATTGTCATACATCTCTGAATACTGGTTAGAATCCCAGAATGCTAGTGTTGGAAGGGGCCTCTAAGGCCATTGAGTCCAATATCCTGCTTAAAACAGGAATTGAATCAAAGCAGATCTGACAAATGGTGGTCCAATTTTCTCTTGAATGCCTCCAGTGTTGGGAGGGCTCACCACCTCCCATGGTTATTGTTTCCATCGTTGTACTACACTAAAAGTTAAGGAGTTTTTTTTTCCTGATATTCAGCCTAAAGAGAGAACACAAGTAAGAGGGAGTTTCATTCTCTCTCTGCTGTGGGCTTTCCAGGTGAGAAAAGAACCCTGGATTTGATCTTCTTGTTCCTTTCCATGTTCCTAACACAATGGCTTGCAGGTCGGCTTGGACCACCTACTAGTATTGAGTCTAAGCTACCTCAGCACAGCTGTTGTGAGGATACAACAGCAGAAGAGTACCAAGTATATCCAAGCAGAGCATCTCCTTGGGGAAAAAAATGGGAGAGAAATGGAATGATTGACCATCAGTATGAGGCTGTCCTAGTCATTCGGCTAGTTCACGTAGCTTAGTAGAGTCAACTCCAACTGGCAGCGACTGAACACGGTTTCCAAATAATAGTCATCCCCCTGCAGTATACAATTTTCATAAAAGGTGCCAGGGACCATCTACAAATAAAGCATGTGGTCTGCCATGGTAGGTACGTGTCTTCCTCAACAATTAATAGAGAGCCTCGTGGCGCAGTAGTTAAAACGCTGTACTGCAGCTAAAACTGTGCTCACGACCTGGGGTTCAAATCCCAGGTAGCCGGCTCAAGGTTGACTCAGCCTTCCATCCTTCCGAGGTCGGTAAAATGAGTACCCAGCTTGCTGGGGGGGCAATGTGTAGCCTGTATAATTAAAAATTGTAAACCGCCCGGAGAGTGCTTGTAGCGCTATGGGGCGGTATATAAGTCCAATAAATAAATAAATAAATAAACAAACCACAATAACAATGTGCTGTTGATTCAATTCTGACTTAGGGTGAACCCTTTCCAGGATTTTCTAGGTAGAGGCTACTCAGAAGTGGTTTTCCCTTCCCTTCTTCCGGGGGGCACCATGAGACTGTGCAGCTTTGCCCAGGGCTACCTAGGCTGACTTCTGGAACGTGCGGTGAGGAAGTGAACTCCCGACTTCCATCTGCGGAGCCGGAAACCTAATACAGTACATGGATCTATCCAGCCAGCTAATTGTGTCCCATTAAGACCAACATGAATTTGACCCAATTCCGGGAGGCAGTGGAAGACAGGAGGGTGTGCACTGGCCCATGGGGTCACGAAGCGTCCGACACGACTAAACAACAACAACAAAAATGTCTATTCTGACTTATGGCAACTGAGTCAGGCTGAAACCTAGGAGCTGAAGTCCTCCACTGTTTGGGAGAAACTTTAGATAAGAGCGAGCTATGAATACATTCGTTTTCCCCACTCTGCCTCTTGAAGTCATCCGGTCCCCAAGAACTCTACCATGTGTTTGCTCTGAGCCTGCAGCCTGGCTTATGCCCGGTTTTCTCTGCCATGACGCACTATTTGAGTCTTGAACTGCTCATCCAACACAGCCGAGCACGTTGCGTCTTCAACACCGGCTGCTACCAGACACAAATATGTTCCAAACAGATCCACTCACCAAGCCTCCTCTGCCATTACTGCTCAGATACATTTCTGGTCTGTTCCACTCGGGCTTTATTTTCTGAATAATTAACCCAGCGTCAGATCCTCTTTTTCGCTGATGACAGGAGACACTTTTTCAAGAGTGCTGGCAGTTTTTCCGCTTGCCATCTTGCGGTGGGCGATTATTATTTTTGAAATGTACTGGATGATCAAGAATTCTTTTTTTTTTTAAATGAGCAAAGTGAGAGAGGCGCAACAGTCATAAATGTAATTCGCAACGTACGTTCCCCCCCCCCATTAGATGACCGTCTGGTTTGTTGAGTTTGATAATCCGTGTTTCTCAGAGCGGAGAAGGGCTCAAACTAATCATTTCATTGAAATAGGTTTGGATAACAAACAGCTTACATACTGTTTTCTTTTCTGAATAGCTCAGTGAGTTAGAGATCTTGGAGTTTGATTCCCCACTTGGCCTTCCAGAGACAAAAGGCAGTCTGGGTAGCCTTGGGCAAGCTGCAAAATCCCAGGGCACCCCCAGAAGAAGGGAAGGGAAAGCCAATTGTGAGCATTCTCTACCTAGAAAAACCACCATAACTCAGAGCTGATTTGACAGAATCATGATACAGTATTAGGAATTAACAGTTTTTCACCTATATCGATGCACCTGGCCTACATGTTCATTTGAAACAGTGTCCAGTAAATCAGTCATAATCAGTGTGGTGTTGTGGACAGAGTGACCGACTAGGACTCAAGAAGCATGGGTGTGAATCCCTGCTCAGCCATAGAAGCTCACTCCTTATATATCACACTTACTTTGAAAGCTCTAGTAATAATAATCATGTGCCTGCAAGTCGATGCTGTCTTATTTCCCAAGTAGACAATACTCAGAAGTGTGTTGCCTTTTCCTTCCTCTAGAGGCACTGTGGGACTGTGCAGCTGGCCCAAGGCTACCCAGGCTGGCGCTTCTCCCAGTGGGGGAATCGAACTCCCTACCTCTGGCTCCACAGCCAGAAACTTAAGCCACTGAGCTATCCAGCCAGCTGAAAGCCCTATTTGGGTTGCTATGAGTTGGTTCAGAGTTGACGGTACATTACTACGTTAACTAGAGCGAAGCAGTTTATGGTGTGCTGCTTCTTTGCTTTGAATTTCCCATGCTGTAACTACTTTATAATTTAGTTTTGTAAGTATCGCACTGAATTTATTGTGGGGGTGAGATAAACAATCAGTTCTCACCATACTCATATTGTAGGCTCAACTAGGAGCTGGGTTGTACTCCAGCTTTCCAATTCTTCCTAATATTTTTTGTGTTAAGTCCCCTTTCAAACCCCCTCCCCCCCCTTTTTTTTGGCCTCTCTCTGTCATAATCCTCAAGAGCTTAGAAGCAGGTGCATGATGCGGGATGAAAAATTCTTGTGATGTCACTTGGTGGACCCTAATTATATAATCCACTGAAAAAAAATTAAATGAAAACTGACAATTAATGTATGGAGGGGGGCAGGATGAACAGCAGAGATGGGCATTAACCAGTTCATCCCAGTGCATCCCAGTTCATAAAGGCTGCAACACAGGGGATGCTGGTTCCCCAACTGAGGAAACAGGGAAAGGGAGTGCTGCTGCCTTCATGAACCAGCACGAACTTGGACGAACTGGTTCGTGCCCATCTCTTGACAAGCCACATAGACAAGACAGGTTTTTTTTAAATGGATTTCTCGGCATGCATAAGCAGCATCTGCCATCTGCTGTTCTGTGACCAATGACTGTAACAGGTTTCTTCCTCAGTTCCAACCAGTTAGTGTTCAAAAGGCAATGCCCTCCAACAGATTATTTAAAAGCGATGCCTTTCAAGAAATGTTCTCAAACGACAAGTTCCTCAAGGCTTATGCTGTTGTTTTTTTTGTAAAAATGTGTAGTGTGAGTGTGTGTTCTTTGCTGTCAAATCAGAACCAACTTACAACAACCCTTAAAAGAGCTTTGAAGATCAGTGAGGTATTTAAGGAGTGGTTTTACCAGTTCCCCTCCCCCAGTGAATTTCCATGGCTGAGCAGAGATCCGAACCCTGATCTCCAGAGTCCTAGTCTGCCAATCTTTCAACTACACCACACTGGGAACCTCTTTTCATGTATTCACTCTCTGGAAAAGACAATAATGCAGGCAAAGGTGGAAGGCGGCAGGAAAAGAGGAAGACCCAATAGGAAATATTGGGTTGAATATATATATATATTCAACCCAATATTTCCAAACCAATATTCCAACCCAATATTCAACCCAATATTTCCTATTGGGCCTTCCTCTTTTCCTGCCGCCTTCCACCTTTGCCTGCATTATTGTCTTTTCCAGAGAGTCCTGCCTTCTCCTGAGGTGCCCAAAGCAGGACAGCCTCAGCTTCAACATTTTTGGCTCCAGAGAGAGTTCAGGCTTGATTTGATCCAGGTTATTCTCCTTTTCTGTCTTCAGCACTATACAGTGGTGCCTCGCTAGACAGTTACCCAGCATGACAGTTTTTTCGCTAGACATTGGCTTTTTACAATCGCTACAGGGATTCACAAAACAGTGATTCCTATGGGGGAATTTCGCTGGATAATGTTTGGTCCCTGCTTCACAAACCGATTTTCACTAGACAATGATTTTGATAGCTCCCTCCACGCTCGCAAACAGGTGTTTTTGGGACCTAAGCTTCGCAAGACAGTGATTTAAACAGCTGATTGGTAGTTCGCAAAGCAGCTTTCCTATGGCCGATCTTCGCTAGACAATGACGATTCTTCCCCATTGGAATGCAATATACAGGTTTCAATGCATTCTGATGGGGAAATGCTTTTCGCTAGACGATGATTTCGCTAAACAGCGATTTCAGTGGAACGGATTATCATCATCTAGCGTGGCACCACTGTATGTTATTTGCATGACATAGGAGGTTCTTCCCCATCTCTGCACACAGAAAACTAGCAGGTCAGGATGAAAAGGCAGGCTACAGCTTTGCCTCCAGAGCCACAGGTAATTTATTTGATTGAACTGAGGGCCATTCAGCCCGATTAGCTTCACCAGTGTGTAAGTGGCATTACCCAGACTTTGGTTTATCATCTCAGTTAGAACTAGGTCACAAGTTTCTCCTTTCTTTCCTGGCAGTGGGTTTGGCTGTTCACTGATTCTCTTTCTCAAGCATTAAGAAAACATGCGGGCACAAAAATATGAATGGAAAAATGCTGTACCAAAAAAATTAAATTTTTTTGGAAACCATATTATATAATCCTGATTAATAAAAGTGTGTCTTTTTTTTTTAAAATAAGGATTGTGACTTTTAAAACTATGGCCGAGATGATAGATCAACATAAGCTACTGCAGGAATGGTGAACTTTTCGTTAAGATAAGAGGCAACCCTATAACAGACTTTCAGGAAAGAAATTTATTTGCCCCATTTATTAGCTGCAAAAATGGCTGGAGTATTTCAAAGTGACAGGAATCATTAGAATATAAAAGTGCACCAGGATTTTTATTTTAATCTTTTTTTTTTAAAAGCAATGAATGAGGGGAAATGTTTTGTTGCCTTAGAAACAGTTTGGGTCCTGTTACTGTCCCTTTGCAGCCATTAACCTTGTGCATACTTTGGTACTCGTGCATATAAGAAAGCTCCCACAAACCTGGAATTTGACATCATGTGGAAAATCCTACAGAGACAGAAGGCTTTCTTCTGAGCTGGCAACCAACGGAGGGCGTAAAGTCACCCATCTTTTCAATGACAGCTATGGTTACCCTCATTCTAATTGTGTTTTTTGGGACTACATATAACTGCTAATTAGCTCAGTGGTTTAGAAATTCTAATTTTTGAGTCTGTTGTTGAAAACAGTCATGTTTGTCAGTTTGCTGTTGGATCTGTTCAGTTGCAAGTAATGAAGCATTTTATTCTTTTTACTGCTCACGTCTTGGAATGAGTTGGGTTGGGACTCGATGGTCTATAGCAGTGGTCCCCCAACCTTGGGTCTCCAGATGTTCTTGGACTTCAACTCCCAGAAATCCTGGCCGGCAAAGGTAGTGGTGAAGACTTCTGGAAGTTGTAGTCCAAGAATATCTGGAGGACCAAGGTTGGGGAGCATGGGTCTATAGGGTTCCTTCCGGCTTTGCAGTTCCAAGATCTGCTGGAAGTGGAACCTGAAGAAATAATTTTGCACTGGTACTAAAAGGTTGAGATGTAAGTGCTGAAAGACAGAATTTGGGAGGATTCCCCATGCGGTGGTATCTGTTGTTAAAAAGACTGCAGTTCTCCTGCACATCTCTGGCAACCTTTTCTCTGCCTTTGTTCTACAATACTACCCTAGGGGGGTGCTGTTGTTGAGAGAAACTATTTAAGGTTGTCTTGGGGGGGATTAACAACCACCAACCCCAACAACCATTGCCACCAAGAATGCTTTCCCCAGCTCTGAATTCAAAACCCAGCATGTGAGTTTCAAGTCAAGAGAACTTGTTTTTCTCGAGACAAATCTACCAGGCTGAGATTGTGCTGCCCCCCCCCCCACACACACATCTAGTCCCATACCTCAGCTCTCTAACAGCATAGGGTTATGTTGTCTGGTTCCTGCCCCTTCTAATCTTCCACTGTCCTTTTGGGACTTCTACTTGTCTATTAGCCCACTAGCCCCGCTTAATGAGACATCAGGTCCCTCTTCAACTCAAGAGACCTCATATCCTGTGCTAAGCCTGGTGCTGTGGCAAGCTGGGCGGCCATTCAGAGGACCAAGCTGAAGGTGGGCTCTGAGGTGAGTCAAAAAACGGTATTAAAGCAGTGGAGGCCGGGGGGTTTCAATGTCACAAAAGCAGCCAATCTGTTCCAGGTTTTCTATCTGCAATCAAGAGGATGTGAACCCTAGCTCTCCAAGAGGTTCAGCACCTTGGACAACTCCAAGTTCAGACTAAAACTCAAAGCGGATTAAACGCCTCTGTGGCCCCTGGAGCCATCCGTCCTAGAGAGGAAGGTGGGGCAACTGCTTCATCCTTCCCCAGACCCATGAGGAGGAAAAGGTCCTGTGCCTCAGTTCCTTGAGGATCCTATCCTGACCCACCTGCTGTCTTTACCAAAATCCTTGTATTTCCTTTGGAGTTTAGCCTTGGTCAGGATCCAATCACCGGAGCACAATTTTGATTTCTTTCAACTTTGAAGCAGAACCGTTTTAATAGGAGACGAGCCACTTCTCCAAGTTCTCAGAAGGGCTTTTCTTTTTCATGTTAAAGTGTAAAATGGCATGAATATACCACCCCAGGAATGTACGTAGCAAGGACAGCAGCAAGCCTTACTTGCTTGACCCTTGCTAGTATTGTGTTAAGGCATCAGAGGAGGATGTGTGGTTTTGTATTTTTTTTTTTTTTAGTTTTTGGGGAGCAAACAGGTACACAACTCCACAAAAAAATGCTTCCGGTCACTGTGGACAGAAAGGACAATTCCGGCCGATTCAGTGGCTTGTCCGAATGGCTCGCAGGGCAGAGCGGAAGGGAACTTGCCCTTCTCTGGTGGAATGTGTAACCTTGAGAGTGGTTCTCAGCCCCCGGCCCGTAAAGAATCCTGCAGGTCATCGATATTCCAAGGGGATTAAAGTGAGGACTATGTTATTACCAGAGATGGCTTGGGGCCAGGACATCTGGGCTAGAAGTCCCCTTACAGGGAGGGAAACTATGAAGTAAGTGTTGTTCTTATTTAGTCAGGAGTCAGTTTGCAAACTTCCATAACCCACAGTGGTTGTCAGAATGACGTCTTTCTTCTGCCACCTAGATTCCACATTCAATAATCATGTGCTGTCGAGCCAATTCTGACCTATGGTGACCCCTTTTTTTCCAAGGTTTTCTAGGTAGAGAATACTCAAGAGGTGGTTTATTACCCTCCTGTTCTGGAGGTGCTTTGGAATTGTGCAGCTTGCCCAAGGTTACACAGGTAGGATTTTCTCCCTGGAGGCCCAGTGGGGGAATTGAACTCCCAACCTCTGGCTCTGCAGCCAGAGACCTCGACCACTGCTCTGTCCAGCAATCCACATCCCATACGGTGGAACTTCTGACCAAAGGCATAGAATCAAGAACCAACAAAGTGGCATGGTTTTGCTTAGTGATGCTTTGTCTAATATTGGCCGAGATTCTTAAGCGACAACCTTTGGAGGCAAGACTTCCAGTTTTCAGAGGTACTTGGATGTAAACATGCATAATACCCCATTTTTGTTGCTGTTGTTTTGCAAGAGAAGAGATGAAGAAGATAAATCCTTTTGTAAACAGCAAACCTGTCTTCCATACAAAGTATGACCTTTTACAGACCCATTATTTACTTTTGCCTGATGGCTTTTCCCCATCTGCTCCACACTATATTCATACATATTGTTTTTTTTTTAATGGGATTCATTGTTATGGTTCCTAGTTATGGGAATGCCAATCCATTGTCTTCTAGGAGGGAGAGGTTCCTGTTCCAGACCCCAAGTAGAAACAGGGGAGAATATCTGACTTCACCTCCCTCCAGTTTCTCGTGGTATATTTATGCTGCTGCCAGCTGTCAACTTTTTATCAGATTCTTCTCTTTTCTTCCTTGCTACAAATTAGAAATGCAAAACAGTTTGGCCCGGGAACTCATTCCTCTTTTCTGGGCTCCATTCAGCTTCCAGCTCCACTCAGCTTCCATTCAGGAAGTTCTGAGCTCCGCGCTTCAGTTTTATCAGCAATCGCTTGCACGCAACACTCGCGTTCCCCTTTAACTGCATGGACCTTCCCCAACTCAGTGGTTTAGGTCTTCGGCTGCAGACCGAGAGGTTGGGAGTTCGATTCCCTGCTGTGCATTGCAGGAGAGCTAGTCTGCGTAGCTTTGGGCAAGCTGCAAAGTCCCAGGGCAGGACAGAAGGGAATGGTAAACCAGTTCAGAATATTCTCTAACTAGAAATCCCTGAAAAGAGGGTTGCTGTAAGTCAGAACTGACTTGAGAGCGCATGATTATTATTTACCAATAGCTTGAAAAATGCTGCCACCACTTTAGATGCAAATACGAATCCCTTCCTCTGATCTCTTCTTAGGTCTTATCCCTCTGGAGTCCCTTTTAGGGCCAAGATATATATATATATATGATCTCTTTTCTATGCTGGAGCACATAATGCACAACAAAGTGCTTCCAAACCAAGGAACGGTACTTGTAGACCGACACTGTGAATGGAAACAGGGGAAATTGTAATGTGTGGACATGGGCTGAGCAGGATTCCTTTCCTTCTCTTATTGATTTTGCAAAAAAGCAAAGACACCCACCTCCAAACCTCCGAAATAAAAAGCCTGCTGGTCCCCAAGACTCAGAGAACTCCAAGAAGCTCTTGCTTCTGCCAAAGGATGCTTACTGTGATGCAGAATGAGTCTGAGCATTTGCGGGGTGGCGGGGAGAGGAGAGAACCAAGAAATGTAAGGGGTCACCAGACTGGCTAAGGTTCGCGTAGAAATAGCCTCCGGAAAGAATGTCCTGAGTTCTTAGAACTGCAGAACTGGAAGGGATCCGATGGTTCATCGAGTCCAGCCCTTGTCAAAGAGGCCCAGCGGGGAATTGAACTCCCAACCTCTGGCTCCGCAGCCTGATGCCTCAACCACAGAGCTATCCAGCAGTTATGGGGACTGTGAATGAATCCGGATGTCTGCCAGCAGCGACAGAACCCTATTGGCTGATCCTTCCACTTCAGAAGAACCACTCGATTGGTTCTGATACAAACTATGATGGAGAGGACAACAAGACTAGGTCCTGTTTTTCTCTATCTGTGGTCAGCTACACAGAGCTTTCACACGGTTATGTGCGCAATGGAAACATTTCCCCTCCACTGGTACACATCAAGATAGCCAGTGTGGTTTAGATTGGAGCTTTATTTACAACCTCGCATGCTGCCTGTAGTTTGTTTGGGCTGGGAGGGACCTTCCTCCTCTGGAGTGACCGAGAATCTATCCAGCACTAACCAATCATTCCTTCCCTGCCTCTGATTCAAAGAGAGCCCTGCCTCTCTGCTCCGTGTCATTTCTCACTCTTTAGTGTTGGAGCCAGCACTGCAAGTTCGCCTGTTTGCTGTTGATCTGTTCACAATTGTAAGTAATGGAACATTTTTGTTCTCTCTCCTACAAATGTCTCAGGATTACTGAGATTGTAAGTGCCCGTTCATGAGACTGGAGAGGTGGATTATCTCTGAGTTCAAGTCCTTGCTCAATTATGGAAACTCGCGGGCAGTCGTGAGCCACACTCCTGCCTGAAAGACCCTATTGTATCAGAAGCAACTTAACCAGATAATGTATTTCAGCACAAGTCTGTGGCCCAGTCTGAAGTCTGGGTTGGAACGAATGTCACACACCATTGTCCATCACCCAATTCAAATCCCAAAGATGCCACTTACTCATAGCAACCAATAGAAGGAGAGAAAAAAACAACAACAAGGGAGCCATATGTAAGCCACTCTGAGCTCTTTGGTGAAAATGCCAAGTGCAAGTGAATACATATATAAATACATAATCATTCCATAGAAGAGCTTAAGAAATCAGGCCCTGGCATCCAGGCAAACATTCCCTTCATTATCATAAGAGGCTGCACATGCTCTTCGTAAAAGGAGGTGGGAGGGGGCATGGGGGGGCGTGCGGCGTGCCTTTTTGTGCCAAGAAGCAAAAACTACAAAAAAAGAGCTGGGTTTTGTGACCTGAAAAATTATGCCGAGCAGCATTTGTGTGTGTTTGTGTGTGCATGCAATTTGCATGGTTTATTTTCCTTCTGTACACCCCAGTGAAGGACAAAAAGAGCTGTGGAAGAATGGAGTCTCCATTTTCTAAATTCTGGAAGGCCAGCTCAAACTCTACCGTCCTTTCACCAGGTACAGAAAGATAGTCTTCCCTCCCTCCCTCCCTCCCTTCCTTCCCCCAGCTAAGATATTTGTGATAAAGGTTCCCCTTGACCTTGAGTCCAGTTGTGTCCGACTCCAGGACACGGGGCTTATCCCCGTTTCCATGCAGTAGAGCCAGCGTCTGTCTGAAGACAATTCTCCGTGGTCACGTGGCCAGCGTGACTAGATACAGAATGCAGTGATCTTCCCACTGAGGTGGTACCTCACCCTGTCACGTGGATTCGATCTAACAACTGCTGGTCTTCTGACCTTGCAGCACAGAGGCTTCTGCTGTTTAACCAGAGTTCAGTTTAGTCAAGCATGGAAATAAAGCCCCCCCCCAACTGTCCCAAAGGCTTGTTTTGGAACAATGGGTCAATATAAGCCGAATCCGTGCATTCATAATCTGTTCTGCTAAATCGGGCCCAAAGGATTTTTAAAAAAAATCCAGACTCTTCTTCCTGGCAACGGAACAGCAAAGCTATTTCTAAGAAGATGAAAACCAAGGTACACAGGTACTGGCTGTTTCCTGCCTGTCCTTGGCAGCTCTTGGGGAGTGGTATCGACAAAGGTACACTGCTCCTGGATGTGGAGGTTCCACACCTACCACTATCGGCTGTCTGTCCTGTCTTCCCATGCAGAGGCTTTTTTCTCCTCCATATCCCAGGGGAAATGATTCGGAGAGAAAAAGATATTAATAGAACATTGTGACGCCCGATCCCACCACGGCTCCCTTCTCCTTCCCTTCTTTTTCACCCCATAGTTTGAGAAGGTTGTTGTTAGGATTTTGTGTACATGAATCTTCCTCTCCCTCGCCTTCCCCTCCCATCTGTTCCGAAAACAGGCTGACATTTAAAAAACAGGGAGAGGAAAGAACGTCATGTTGCAGTTACCCATACGGAGAGAGCTCGGGCTTGGAGTCTATAGGAACTGGCGCTTGCAAAAAAGCAGGACAGTGTGACTTTTTAAACACTTGCCAAGATCTAGCACGAGGGACAAAAAACCGCAAGCGGCATATGTTGCCGTTAAATTGCGAGATCCGAGCGGATGGAGACAACGGGCTCCAGAAAAGAGAGACGAACAGTCCTGGGCAGGATCCATGCAGGAATTTTTCTTTCTTTCTGATCTCCCCCCCCCCCACTTCTCTCTGAAAGCCCCCAATCCGACCCTCTTCTTTCGTAGCCCGTGGGGACCCAGAGTGTTCCGCAAGTAATGCCACAGGTTCAGAGTGGAACGGCTACCCAAGGCAGGTCTGGGAAAGCTTGGTGGGCGAAAGTGGAGAGGTAGCCCTGATTATGGCCTGTTTTGAAATCCTAGCATTTCAGTGCTTGGACGAGCTGCTCCTAGCGCACTGTGGAAAAATCAAGGCTAAACTTTTCAACAGGCAAAGGACCTGATCTCCATATGCCTCCCTGTGTATATGTGACCTAACTCCCTTCTTTCCACCTCAGTTCATTTCACTTCACCGAAGTGGGTTGGCTTTGGGTGCTTCCAACAAAAACAGAGGAAGCCATAATGATTCAAAGATTTCCTGAACTTTTGGATGAGGGCAGTAGACAAAGATACACCTTAACAAAGCTTGGGAAAGTGGCTTCTTCAGATGAATGCTCCAACGCTAGGTAGTTCTGGAAAGCTGTAATATCTGGCATAAACTCTCCCAAACCTTGTTGCCCTGGTCATGAAGCCTTATGATCAAAATGAGAAGCCACATCCAGAAGAACCCAATACTATTCCTCTTGAATCATGTGAACTGAGCTTCAGCTTACAAGCTCTGAGCATGAAAGTTTGAGAACATGCCGTAGATATTCCCAGACAGCGTTCTGCTTTGGTATGACTTTCAGTTCCTTCCCAGAGGTAGCTCGGTTTGCTGCTTCTCGTCACGAGGACTGAGATGTGAAAAGGCCCTTGAAACACCCCTCATCATTCAAACGTTGTTATGGATCATGCCAAACCAACAGAAAACCAAGGAGGAGCAGAGTCTCAGCAGAGGAACCTCAAATTAACACGGAAGGACTAATGAATCAGCCAAACTGAGACAAAGATGCTTTGAAACCAAGCCCTCTCCGGATAATTTTGTACAGAAATCTGTGAAACCTAATGAAAACATTATCCATCCTCACGGCGTTGTGACCTGCGCCGACCTGGCTCCCAAAATCAGTGACCTGATTGAAAAATGAGCCAAAAAATATGGAACAAGAGGCAGAGAATCCAAGGAAGAATACCTGGTGATGCTCTGGTGACTTTTCCCGTCATTCTGATCTCCGCTTTCCTTCCATCTCTCGGCTGGCACTTTGGAACTGCAGGAAATGAGATGATTAAACACAAGCTGTATGGGCAATGATGTTGTGATTATACTCTGAAGACTGCTAATAACACACACACACACATATATTGCATTTTTAATGGTGCAAAGCACTTCATATATAGCAGTGGTCCCCAACCTTTTTAGCCCCGTGGACCGGCTGGGGGAGGCAGGGCACCCCCCTGCGCTTGTGCGCATGTTTGAAGAAGCACATCTCTCTCTCTCTTGCACATGCTAGTGTGCATGCGCAAAGGGTAGAGCAGCGCTCATGCAGGCACTCGCTCATGCTCATGCACAAATGGCTGCGCAGCACTCGTATGGGTGCACTCATGCGCAGGTGCAAACAGGCTGTGCAGGGGTGAGTGTGTGTAGGGGTGGGAGGAAGGTCTCTCTCTACGGCCTGGTGCGGCTCAGGCCACGGACCGGCACTGGGCCACGGACCAGGGGTTGGGGACCTCTGATATATAGGGTCTAGTTGTCATAATCACAACAGCCATGCTACACACACACACAGAGAGAGGGGGGGCACACAAACCATGTTGATTACTAACAATTTATAACTCTTTGCTCCTTTTTAAAACATGTATATAATTATTTAATGATTTCTGTGGTTGCTCCCAAGATTTGGAATGCATGACCCTTAGAAGCCAAATTGGACACATCCCTTTTGCATTTCTGTCGTCAGACAAAGACCTTCCTCTTCAGGCTGGCTTTTAAGTGATAAGTATTCTATTTGCCAGGAGCTGATGGGACCAGTGGCCATGATCTTAGGTTTTTTTCGTTGTTGTTTTTTTTTTATGTTGAGCTTCAGACCATTTTTGGTGCTCTCCTCTTTCACCCTCATTAAGAGGTTCTTTAAGTCATCCTCTCTTTCTGCCATCAGAGTGGTATCATCTGCATACTGGAGGTTATTAATATTTCTTCTGGCAATCTTAATTCCAGTTTGGGATTCCTCCAGTCCGGCCTTTCGCATCATGTATTCTGCATATAAATTAAATAAACAGGGGGGCAATATACAGCCTTTCGTACTCCTTTCCCAATTTTGAACCAGTCAGTTGTTCCATATCCAGTTCTAACTGTTGCTTCCTGTCCCACATATAGGTTTCTCAGGAGATAGATAAGGTGGTCAGGCACTCCCATTTCTTTAAGGACTTGCCATAGTTTTCTGTGGTCCACACAGTCAAAGGCTTTTGTCAATGAAGCAGAAGTAGATATTTTTCTGGAACTCTCTGGCTTTCTCTATAATCCAGCTCATGTTAGCAATTTGGTCTCTTGTTCTCTGCTCCTTCAAAATCCAGCTTGTACTTCTGGGAGTTCTCAGTCCACATACTGCTGAAGCCTACCTTGTAGGATTTACACCGACCCTAATAGAATCAAGATATTGTATTTAAGGAATGGTTCTACCAGTTCCACACACATATATACATGAGCTTCTATGAGCAAGCAAGGATTCAACTTCAGATCTCCTGAGTCTTAGTCTGTCACTCTATCCACAGTGGGTATTTCAGTAAGACTTACATCTGAGTAATCATGGTTAGGATTGAAGGCTTCTTCATTGCCTTTGGCTCACTTGCGATAGAGTAAGTCTCACTGAACTCAATGGGGCTTCCTTTTGAGTAGACATACAGGGTTGGATTATAATGTTGTTAGCCTACTTTTTAGAAATAATGTATTCTGCATTATTCACTCACATACCCTGCCTGCTTCTTAAAAAGGAGGTGAAATTAAGGGGTGGAGGGGGGGTGGAATAGGCTCCCAGTGGACAAGTAAAAAATTCAGGAATCGCAACCAGGAGGGGGGAAAAGATAAATAATTTAGCACTAAGAATAACTGAAGCCTGATAGTTTGCCAGCACTAGGAGAAAAAAAAGTGTTACAAGAATCTAACTCCCCCCCCCTCTTTCTAACAGAGCCTCTGGAGAGCTAAAAAAGCAAATACAGAACAAAAAGAGTTCAGAAGTAATGTGCAGAAATAAATTTTGAAGGGAAGGATTAAAATGTGAAAACAATGGCCTGCATGGGTTCCATTAACTAAAAATCAAGTTGGTCTGCACTCTTCAAGATGTCCAGATCTCTCTTTTTTCCTAAAGGAAAAAAAAGCATGCTAGAACTCTGAGATTCCTCAAACAGAGCCTAGTGCAAAATATATAGGCCCATTAGGAAGAAGGGTTTATGGAAAGGACACAATATAGTTTCAGGTACAGAACAGTCCCTTTGTTGCTGCTATTGTTAAATGACTGGGTGACTCGGGAATCTTAGCTGCGCTACTGTGAACTAATCAGAAGTCTTCAAGTAGATCCGTGTCTATCTTCTGCTGACGTTGGATCTCTCTATTAATGTCTTTGCACTTCTTTAAGGAATGGGGAACCGTTTCTGAGTGTCCTCTACCTAAAAAACCCTGGAAAGGGTTGCCATAAATCAGGGTCAACTTGACGGCATGCATCATGATGGCAAAGCCCAAAGTAAGTCACCCTCTAGAGTAATTATGCACGTGGTTGCAATCATGCCTTGTGAACTTAACTCAGAAATTTTATTAGCAGCTGGGATGTTTTGGTTTGGTGGTTTCTGTTACATTGTGGAGTTTTAAACCACCACTGTCTCTTTTAAGTACAAAGAAGCACAAAGGTCTCCCTGTGTGTCTCCTGGAGGCATAACAAGGGAGTCTTCTTGGAAGATGAGAAAGTCAGGGTGAAGTCTTAACACTTCAAAACTGCCACCAGATATATATTTTTTCAAATCAGCTCTTCCTTTATCTTAAAGTGCTCACCCGGTTCGAATAGATGGTCCCAAGTCTTAATTTTTTTTTTGAGCAGGGGAAATGAACGGTTGTATTTATGTCTGACTTCTTGAACTCTTCACTCGATTCAAAGATACATCGTTCTTAGCCACCGCATGAGCACAGCTCAGATCAAACAATTATTTTTAAGCCTGGTTTGTAGGCCTCTAAGCTTTATTTAGATTCTTTCCTGCACTATGTAACCTTTAACATGGACTTAATTGCCAGCTACAAACAAATGCATCATTTAGTAATAAAAACAGTTTAATTGGGTCTCTATTAGATATTTAATTGCTTTCAGAATGTTTGTCCAGGAACTCCTTATAAACCTCTGAAAAATACGGCCCCCTAACCCATCTGTGTAAATTCTCAATTCCCTTACGAAAACATACAAAAATTTGCATTCCGCATTTAACTTTTCCATGTGGGCACATCAGATCTTCCAGGGGGTTAGGGTCTGTTTATTTTTTGCCCCTCGTTCTTTAATTTTTTTTTTTTTTTTTTTTGTGATGGCCTCCCTTTTAAACCATGTATTTTGTTACAGCTGATAGGTACTGTGGTTTTGAGGTCCGTTTCTGGGTCAGGAGATTTGCAAAGTTTCTCTTTGATTTAGAAACAAAATTAATCTGAAGGCCGTTTTCAGGACCTGCTTTACAAAAGCAGGTTTTAAGCTAAGGAGTTCATATCGTGCATCAACACTGAGGTGCTAGTTCTCCTCTGTTCAGCACTGGCTAGGCCTTATGTTAGAGCACTGTGTCCAATTCTGGACACCGCACTTTACAAAGAATGCCAACAAACTGGAACAAGTTCAGAGGAGGGCAACAAGGATGATCAGGGGACTGGAGAGCCAAGCCCTAGGGGGAAAGGCAGAAAGAACAGGACATGTTTATCCAAGAAAGAAGAAGACCGAGAGAAGACAGGATAGCACTCTTCAAAGACTTGAAAGACGGCCCTACAGAGGAGAGGCAGGATCTGTTCTCAATCATTCCAGAGTGCAAGAAATGTAATAATGGGCTCAAACTGCAGGAAGCCAGATTTCAGCTATCAGGAAAAAACTTCCTAACTGTTAGAGCAGCACGACAACGGACCCCATGACCTCGGGAGGTGGTGAGCGCTCCAACGCTGCAGGCATTCAGGAGAAAACTGGAGAACCCTCTGTCAGATCTGCTTTGGTTTAGATTCCTGCCTCGAGCTGGGGGTTGGACTTAATGGCCTTAGAGGCCCCTTACAGCTCACTTATTCTATTACATGATAAACTTTGTTAGTGTTGACGTTCTCGAGGCGGAAACAAACACCTTTCTCAGAACCTGGGTAATGGACAAATTAACTTCCTCCTAATCTTCTATGTATATATCCCTACAACAATTCCACAGATGGCGAGAGTGACGCCGTCCATATTGCCATCTTGCTCTACTTCCCAAATTTTTGCAAAAACGTGTTTCAAAATTAATTACGCTTCATACACACAGGATGTCCTTCACTATGTCATAGCTAGAGATAAGGGGCTATCAGGTATCAGGAATACACCTGGTGCCATTTGATTTGGCTGCGTAGTCTTGCCTGAGTTTGGAAGAAGGAGAAATTGCCCTGAACCGTATAAAATTCTGTGTCTATTCCTCATTCATAAACCACTCAACCTCAGTTTCTCTGGCAAACAAGTGAGTCTAGAGAACTTTTATTAATTCTGTGCCATTACATGATGATCATAACCATTCCTACAGTACACTAACATCTGAGGAGAACTTGATCTAAAATTTTGGAAATGGATTGTATAGCCAATATCTGTAGTTTTGGTTTTTTTGTTTTGTTTTTTTGTTTTTTTGCAAAGACAACAACTTGTGTTTACCTCAGGATTTATTTGCGTTTACTGAGCAGTACCGTGCTTTAGAGCACGGATTGCCCAAAGCACAAATTTTCCACTAATATAGAAGCTCAGTGCCTTAAAACCTTGCTTACCTCTTTGCGACCATGATAAATGTCCCAGGTGTTTATCTGAACCTGGCCCTTAGATTACAAAGAGGTTCTGGAGGTCAGCTAATGATCCTGTGTCTTTCTGGTATCATAACTTAAAAATGTGGATGGGTAAATAGAACAAACTGAGACAAAGCAGGGCTTTGCCCAGAAAAGGTGTTGAATGGATAGCCCTTGGAGATATTCCAGGTCCAGCTAAGTCCTCTTATCTTGACCCAACGAGATTCTTTCAGGCACAATAGAAGTTTCTTCCAGCCTTATCATTCAAGAACTATTGCATCTTATTGCAGCCAAGCATGGAAATCCAAGAATCATTGCTGAGCCATGGTGGGGTGAGGTAGTGGCCAGTGGAAAACCTTCTCACCAAAAAAGGTCATCCTACAGCAGTGGTTCCCAAACTTAGGTCCTCAGATGTTCTTGGACTACATCTCCCAGAAGCCTTCACTACAAGCTGGCCTGAACAGGATTTCTGGGAGTTTTTTGTCCAGGAACAACTAGGATTCTAGGAACTCCAGGTTTGGAACCACTGCTTTACGAGATACATCCACAAAGACACCAGAACTGTATGGCTGCATGCAGTAATAGAGTCTACTTGAGCGGATTGCGCAACAGTTGAAATCTCAGCCATGAGTAGCAAACAGTATGCTTGGTGGTAGGGTAAAATAAGTCTTGAAAAGTAAAACAATTTTGTCCCATGGTGACCGTACTGAAACTGGTTTCTATCTTGAGTCATGTGGACACTGAGGAAAGTGCTAGCTAGCATAATGGGTACAAAAAAAAAAGTTCAACGAATGTTTGGTGTGGACAAGCTCATGGTTACATGGCTCAATGGATGGATCCTACACAGAAGTGGCTTACCCTTTGATTCCTCTAGTGGTGCCCTGGGATTATGCAGTTTGCCCAAGGCCACCCAGGCTAGCTCTTATGGGTTGCACAGTGGGGATTAGAACTCCCAACCTCTGGCTCCTGCAGCCAGACTCCTACACCACTGAACTATCCAGCTAACTCCATGGCTGCGGGGGGGGGCTTCAAAGTGGTTCCTGCCTGTCCTAGTAGACTCATTCTAACTGGTACACCCCAGCAAAGAACCTTCATCTGTATTTTGTCTGTACCTGCAGCAAAGAAACCAAAACAGGAACACCTCCTGGAACCCCTTTGCCTGTTCAGTTGCTCTGGTTTCCTGCAAAGTTTTGCTTCTCTTCCCTTGCCTCTTCTGGTACACTGGGCTGCTATCCTATGAATATGGCTGGAGAGATGGTATGACTGAGTCAAGGAAGGAAGCTGATCAGGGTCCAGTGGATCGTCCCAGCCCCCCTCCCCAAACACTGCCCCCTTATGCAGCCATTAAGAGATACCCTCCCCTCCGTTAACGCCGTGCTTCATTTATTTTTTTCTGCATTGCATCAGAGGCGAAATATTCACACTAAGCCACAGGGATTAAAGACCGAAGCCGTAGGGAAGTCAGATCACATCCGTCATATCCATCTGTTTTCGATTCCAACCCTTCACACCTGCTTTTATTTATTATTCCTCGCTTCAACAAGACAGAGCTCATTTTTCAAGCCTGGAAACCCTTTCTCTTAAGAAATGGATAGAAAAGGCTGTGAAGCCAGAGACTGGCTCTCTTTTCTTTAAAAAAGAAAGAAAGAAAGAACAAAAATCTACTCTTACCCCATCTTCCTCCTCCTTTTAAAGATGACACCTGGAGGAAGGGACCTGAAAAATGATGACATTACTGGGGCCTTGGATCTGATGGAGAGCCACAGAAATGTTAGGACCTGGACAGCTCCTCCAGATATCTCTTGAGAGTGGAGAAACCATGGACACTTGAGCATCTTTCATGAACCTTCACTTTACATTGCTACAGGCACTTTAAAAAGTGACGATCCTTTGCTGGTGATAAACCAAAGAGGCGAGACGTTCTTTTTTCTTTTTTAAAAAAGTCAGTTACTGAGCATTCACCCACTGGCTCCTTCCTATCCCAAAGAAAAGGCGGCACTCAAGATGACCCAAGACTTGGGAATCGCCAGTGCGAATAAATATCCCGAATGGCTTCTGGATGGGAAACAGCACAGAAAGAGGCCAAAGATGCAGCAAGATCCTGAACGGACCAAGAAAGGTGATGACGACTGAACACCAAATAGATCTTGAGATTATGGTTGGATGTCGATGGGAATGCGAGCCTGGCATGAAGCTGCTAAGGAAAAGGCATTATTTGTGTTGGGCATAATTGGAGCAGCAAATGAAAATAATATTGTCAGTATCTTTCTATAGAAAATCTAGCTGGCTGGATAGCTTAGGAGTTTAGGTCTCTGGCTGCAGAGGTTGAGAGTTTGATTCCACCACTGTGTTTCCTGCAACTACAGCCAGCCTGGGTGGCCTTAGGCAAGCTGCACAGTCCCAGGGCTCCACCTCCCTCCAGAGGAAGGGAATGGAAAACCACTTCAGCATATTCTCTACCTGGAAAGTCCTGCAAAAGACTACCAGGTCAGAACTGACTTCACGGCACATGATTATTATTGCACCAAGTTCAGGAATGAAGCTCGCATGCAGGCAACACACCGGTGTAAAACGCTATGGTTATCCATTGCATCAAAAACAGGAAAGGAATCAACGTAGAAAACAAACCAAAATAAAATTAAAACAAAATCGAAAAAATGAATATATCCTTTCGCCGTAGCATCAAGGATCTATTCAAGTGTAAAAAAAAAAAAATTAATTGACTCCATCTGTATTGGCTTAATGACTGATTAAATGACTAATCAAGGAAGTCTTAATTAAAACTTTTTTTTTTCCCTGTGCAAGAAGAGCGTGGGGAGGGGAGGGTGAAAAAGGGAAAGTGGAGGAAAGCTACTCATTAATGCCTTACAATGCATGTCGGATTCTGCTTGTGTCATTCGCCAATAGTCATCAAATGAGTAATTATGTGCAAGGTCATTTTCTGGTGTTTTTCCCCCCCAAAAAACAAGAATTGCATACATCATCAACTTGATGGGATTAGGCCTTGGTGCTGCCGAACTGGGTTCAGCTAGTAGCGGTGTTCTCCCCGGGATGAAACAGGTAATTAAAAGCTGCTGAGAAGAAGCGGCTGGAGAAGACGATATTTTCTCTGTCGCAAGCCAGAATGAGGCCTGGCCCGGACTCTGCACAGCTGTCCCTCAATCCTGGATGGGAATGTGGATGAGTAACTTGATGAAGGCTGAAGCTAGCGAAAGACTTCAGCTTAAATTCTGGGCATCTGAAGGAGATACTTCTAATATTTACATCAGTCTTGGTCAGTATTTATTCATTATTGCTTCCTCTTTTTTTCTCCACCCCATATTCGCTCAAGGTAGTGCATGCAATTCTGATTTCCCCTATTTTATTCTCATAGCAACCCAACAAGGTAAGGTCAGGCTGAGACTGTGCAACTGCCAAGCCCAGCCCGGGAATAGGATTATAGGGACTAGAAACTGGTTTTCCCCCACCTTCCTGTCCTGTGCTCTAACCACTATTCCCACAGAGGTTTCATATTGCCTGTTAATCACACAAACTGGTGTCATCTTAAAAATTTGGGAGTGTCATCAAGATTGGTATTTAATCTCTGCCAGGGTAGATCTGGTGTGTATACCTACGGACATGTGTACACTGAGTTTCCATGGCTGAGCAGGGATTTGAATCCGAGTCTCAGTCTGTTGTTCTATACCGGATATTTCGTAAACTTAGGTGCGCAGATTTACCCCAATCCTGGACACTCTGCAATGGCAAATTCTACATGCCCTGTGCTCAACTGAGGAGGAAATCAGACTGATTTGCACCCGTCACTTGATGTCTCCTTTGTTGTCTAAGGGGTAAGAGGAACAAGGAACAGAGACTCTGCACGCCTTCACCTATTCCTATTCCCAAAGACAAGAGGAGAGATCCCCAGAGATTACGAGAACAGGTTTTGCTGGTCCCTGTCAAAGACCTAGGTCTAGTGTTTGTCAACCTGGGAGCCATGACACCCAAAGGGGTCAACAAAAATGTTTTCTGTGGGGTTCGTGGGTCACCTTGCATGTTTGGCAACCCTTAACCTTCCTTGACTTTTCAGAGCGGGACATTAAACTTAGCACGTGTATGCGTAGGGGTGAGAAACAGACCCTTTCAGGGGAGAAAGAAGCATCTGCTTTCCGAGAAGGGATGACCTTACCCTCTCCAAAGTGCCTCAGAATCTCACAGAATGTGTGTCTATGTCAAGTTACTTGGCTCTTATAAAAGGGGTCAGCCATTCAAAAAAAGGTTCAGCACCACCAACCTAGATCAGTGGTTCCCAGGCTTCGGTACCGAGATGTTCCTGGGCTAAAACTCCCAGAAGCCTTTGCCACTAGGAGCGCTGGCCATGATTTCTGGGAGTTGTAGTCCAAGAACACCTGGGCTACCCAAGTTTGGGGAACCACAGCACGACACCATTTGAGACTTTGATGGCTATCCCCGGCTAAAATGGCCTCCCCCCTCCTGTCCTCAATCCTCCGCTTCCTAAATCATCTTTTAACAGCGGTAGCAGCTGCTCCAGGAACTTTATTTGGGAATTTCCTTGGTGTTGAGTTACCGAAAATTCCACAGGGCACCAAAGTAGTTCTTTGCCTAAATCAAGTGTGTGTGTGTGTGTGTGTTTTATTGGCTCCACATTTCACTGTTCTGATGCTTAGCAATCTTTGCTATGGAAAAAAAAACAAATGCCCTCAACTTGCCACAGCTGAGGCCAATTTACTTAAAACAATATATGAAAATAAGGATGGGAATCTTCTCCCCCCCCCCTCCTGTGCGCACCACTGAAATATCATTTCGGAGCAGAGGGTGGGAAGGTCTGCCTTGGGGATTCTCTGTGCCAACTTTCCGTTCGTCTAAAACATGCGTGCTTTCTGAGTGGTGCACGGGGGCTAGGAAAATGCTAGAGCCGGGCCAAAAGAAACTTAAGTCATGGCTACAGGGATTGGCTTTTGCCTGCTTCGGGGCCTCCTTCCTCCCTTCTCCTGCTGAGACATCTTGGACTTTCTCTAGATCATCAGCCAAGACACATCCCAAAGCCATTTTACACAGAAAAAGTTACATTCCACCACCCCCCCGCCACCCACCCCAACTATAATAATAATCAGATTCCCAGTGTGGTGGACAGAGTGACAGGTTAGGACTCTGGAGAACAGGGTTCGAGTGCTCACTTGGTGGAGAAAACTCACTGGGGGAGTGGAAATAGTAAAAAAAAAAAGTTCTTACATATCTCACGTACCTTTGAAAACCCTCTAGGGCAGTGGTGTCGAACTGTGGCCCTCCAGATGTTCTTGGACTTCAACTCCCAGAAGCCTTCACCACCACCTCTGCTGGCCAGGATTTCTGGGAGTTGAAGGCCAAGAACATCTGGAGGGCCACAGTTCGACACCACTGCTCTAGGGTCTCTATAAGTCAGTTATGACTTGACGGCACGGAACACAAACACACACAAACACAATAATAATTATCATGTGATGTCAAGTGAACTCTGACTCATGGCAAGTTTTCTAGGTACAGAATACTCTAAAGTGGTTTACCATTTTCTTCTTCTAGGTATGTTTTGGGATGGTGCAGCTTGCCCAGGGCTACACAGGCTGGCTTTACTTGCAGGAGGCCTAGTGCGGAATCAAACTCCCAACCTCTGGCTCTGCAGAGATCATACAATGGCTCAGTCGTTCTGAACCTTGGGTCCCCAGATGTTCTTCGCCTACAACTCCCAGAAATCCTGGCCAGCACAACTAGTGGTGAAGGCTTCTGGGAGTTTTAGTTCAAGAACATCTGGGGACTCAAGGTTGGGGACCATTGCAATGGCTGAAGTCCTGTTGTATAGTATTGTTAAGTAGCACTAGAATAGACCCACTCATCCAGTGGGGGATTTGGTAAATAAATGCCTCTGTAAATTCCATTGATTGCAATGGGCCTAGTCTAGTTTGATGTACGATGCTAAGCAACAAGATTTGACGCAATCTTTCCCAGCTTTTGAAACAACCGGCAGTCAAGAAGGCAACGTAACTCCAACCCCTTGCACGTAACGCCCGTAAGTTAGCAGGCAACTCAACCTTGCACCCATAAGTTGTGAGAAAGATGTAACAACTATGAGTCAAAGCTGATCTTTCAAAAGTTAAAATGGAGATTTATTCCCCCTCTTCATTCATTCCCTCACACACCTTGGAACAATGCAGCACAATCCACGCCTCCCCTTCTAATGCAAATGAACAATCATCCTACAACTCCCCAAATTACAGGGTGATGTGTCACTCTTAATCTTCCTGAGAATGTGGGAGTTCCTGTTTCAATGGCTCCCATTGTTCCCAACCTACAATATCAGGGAAGAGCTGCCAGCACCGGCAAAGACGGATAAGCAGGCGAAGCTATTGAACCAACCCAGCGCTATGGCACACTGCAAGTTAGCAGGAGGAAAAAAAAGGAAAGGAAAGAAAACCAAGAGACAGGCAGAAGTGTGTGAAGCAACCTCAGGGCCTGTGAATTTCGTTGTATGATATACTGTGTATATACTTACAATGACAATAAATTATATTATTATTATTATTATTATTACCCGCTGGCACAGGTGCCTTTGCATAGACACTGATTAGCTAGGTTATGCCTTCATTTTTTGACAGCGCAAAAATGAATTAAGTGATCAGACTGAGATGCCGGCTCTGTTCTTCCATTACCGCTTAGGTGGCTGAACTGCAGGCGTGACAAAAAAAAATAAAATAAATGGAAGGACTGTGAGAACAAGAATGTATTAGAAGAACCCATTAGAAATCAAGAACTAATTAGAAACGTTGTGTCATTTGGAATATCCAAATTTGGAGATGAAGGGGCATCTCGAAGAAAACTATCAAGAGGACCCATAGACTTTTAAAAAGTTCAGTTCAGTCCTGCTGTCGGGGTCTCCCTTTGAAACAAATAATCAAAAAATAAACATATTTAATTTTTTTTTAAAAAAATCTAAGTTTCTAAAAAACAAAAATAAAATTGGGGGGGGGGGCTTTTAAAACCAGTATTTTCTCAGGCTTCAGACCCATCTCCAGAAAATGGAAGGAAAGTGGAAAATGATGACTTACTGTGAAGGTCTGGTGTTTTTTCCCCCCCTAGCTTTAGGGATTGGGGTGTTTTAATTTCCTGGAAAACCCTCTTCTTGGTTAACAGGCTTATTCCCCCCAAGGGAAAAACTCAGTCCCCCCCCCCCCAAAAAATGTGGTGGCCTTCTGCCCTTCCATTTGAATAGTTGCATCTCCATCCAGTGTTTTACCTCAGGGAAAAAATCCTTGTTTTCTGACTGAGAGGCAGCATTTGGTCAAGGATATGAGCCACACGCTCTGGTTTTGCCTGGAAATTTAGACGGGGGGGGGGGCTTGAAAACCTGAAGCCAATGTTGCTGAATTTAGAGAGAGGTCAGCCATCGGTGTGATTTATTTGAACTTTTCAGCTGTCCCCCCCTTTTTTTTTAAACAGTTAGTTCATTCTTCTTAATCATTTCTTATTCTGAGGAGCTTTATGTGGATGTACAAATATATACTGTATAAATATAACCCCCCCACACACATATACACACACAAATACACATGAATAATATTAAGATGTACACATGCACACACACAATATTGTGTGTGTGTGTATATACATACATACACATATACATACACATATACATAGTACATACACACAATATTAAGGTTGCTGTTAAACATTGTGATTGTATATCACTGATTTCATTGGAATGCACTCTGGTGAAGATACATCAATAATAATTATAATTTATGAGAGGAAAGAGGAACCCTACCCCCCCCCAAGACCTTAGTCTCTGAGTACTAACAACAAAAAGAGCTACAATAACACTTAGGTTTTTGGTTGAAACTTGTATCTGTTCTATAATACCAGTCAATGTTTGTATCACTTTGACTGTGCCTGGTGTTTTTGAATAACAACAGCAACAAGCACCCCGACACCCAGGTCTTCAGGGAGGGCTCCTTTCTCCCTCCCACGACACAACTCCCTCTTCTTGGCTTCACCTCCATGCGCCAAGGATATTTTATTGGTTTGTTGGCTTCACGTCCATCTCATCCCATCTCCTCCGGCCCAAGGCCAGCCGGGCACGTTTACCTCAGGGATGACATTGTAGCCAACTTTAAAGGCCGACTCAAGAGGGGAGAGAGAGGAGGGAACAGGAAAGACAGGCAAACCCACAAGACGACGCCTCACCTGCCCGTCTTCAGGCTTGGGGGGCTGCAGCGCACGGGGGTCTTCGCCTTGCCGGGCCTCATCCTGCGTGTGTCTCCTTTGGTCTGAGGCGGAAGAGGCAGGTTGTGGGGGCCAAGGCTTGAAGGAAGGCCAGGCCGGGGCAGGCAGGGGGTGGAGCCCTTAGCCTTGTCCCCTCAGTATGGCTTCTTCAGCAAGCCCCCCCCAAAGGGGCCTAGGACCCCCCCTCACAAAGCCCCTCCGGAGGTGCCAGGGCGTGGGAGGCCCTGTTTAGGCTTCCTGGGGGGTTTCCCGGCTTTTTTCTCCCCTCAGTGGGCTTGTCGCAGGGGCCCTGTCGAACCTGTGGGAATGCGCTGCTGGGGGGGGGTCTTCCCTGGAGGAAAAGCCACCTGGCGCGCCTCAGAAACCCTGCCAGGTCCTTGCAATGGCCCTTAAGCGGGCATTGGAAGGGAAACATCCAGCCTAGCCTTCTTGGGGGGGGGGTTCCAAAGCTGAGCCTTCTGGCCTTTCTAAGCCTCCTGAGGGAAAAGGACTTTCAACAGGTGCAGGGCATCAGGCTGGCCACACCTGCGTTCATCTCCTCAGGGGCTCAAGGGTTAAAGGGACAGGAGCATGGCTTTGGGTTTTTTCCTCCCCCCCCCAGGTATGGAAGGCTCAGTGGGTCGAGGTCTCTGGCTGTGATTTCTCCCCACGGAGCCTCCAGGGAGAAAAGCCAGCCCGGATGGCCTTGGGCCAGCGGCACAGTCGTCCCAGGGATCCCTCCCCAGAAAAAGGGGATGGCGAACCACTTCTGAGTTCTCTCTACCTGGAAATCCCTGAAAAGGGTCACCATAAACCAGAATCGATTGGATGGCATGTCATCATCATCATCATCATCATCATCATCATCATCATCATCATCATCATTATTATTATTATTATTATTATTATTATTATTATTATTATTATTATTATTATTATTATTGCCTCCCTGAGGTGCCATGCATGGCTCCTCCAAGCATCTTCCCCTGAAACTGAAAACTGGCCTGGTGTCTGGAGGTGTTTTGGGCTTGCCTTCCCCTCCTTCCTCCACCTCGTTCCTTCCCCTCCTAAGCAAGTAGCTCACATTGTTCCTTGCAAAATGCAGGGTTGGTGTTTAAAGGGGGGGAACCAAGCACCTCCCTAACTCTTACCCCTTCTAAACCATTGACTCTTCTTTTATCTTATTAGGTGTAATTAAGGGATAGGTACAGAACTTAGGGGGAAAAACCCTACTCCTCTTTTCATGCCCATCCCGGATATTTGGCACTTGGAAAAGTCACGACTACAATGCCCAGCATCCCCCATCTAGCATAATTGCAATGGATGCTGGGTTCTGAGAGTTATCCCTCCCAGCTCTGGACAGGTGTGTGTACAACGCCAGCGGCTGGTGTGGCCATGGTGGATAATGGGAACTGTAGTCACATAGGTCTGAAAGCTTTCCTACGCTCCGAATGCTGGAGATGTGCAGTGTCTCCTGAACACAGGGATTGGGTGTGCGCGCGTGTGCTGAGCCACCTGCTGCTCTTTTGGCGACTGCGAGACCTGATGGTTGTCCAAGCCTTCAATGTTATTTGTGTATTGTGAGATCCACCCCTCTACACAGGTGCTTCCCAATACATTGGGATCCCCAGATGTTCCTTGGAGTACAACTTCCAGAAATCTTGTGACCAGCCCAACTAGTGGTCAAAGCTTCAGGGAGTTGTAGTCCAAGAACATCTGGAGGACCCAAAGTTGGGAACCACCGATCTATTGACCAGAGCATTTTTTCAGGCTTTGAGACACACTTCCAGGATTAACAGCAAACTTCAAGGAACACCCACCAAATCCGGATCACGTTGAGGCCAGTTATGGCTCTGATGCCAGGTCAGCCGTGGTGGTAAAGTCAAGTCGGCACGCCGACGGCTGATCAAGCTGCACAGAATCACTTTTAAAAAACAAAAAAACCTCATGGCACTCTGTGGGTGGACTCTTGTGGTTCTTCATATGTATCCATTGTCTCCCCTCATTCATCTTTCCAAGCCTGGGATGTGCTTGGTCTCCTGATCATGCCACCTTGTGCCCCTCGGTATTTCTACTCATTTTGCCAGACCTCGTTCCACTGCAACCAGATCCTTTCTCTTCAGTTATTGTCCGGGGCTGATGGATTCCCCACAACGGTCCTCGGCTGCTGAACATGATCTCGGTTAAGCATATTTGCAGCCCAACGTTTTTGCCGAATCCCCCCGGGGTTCATTTATAACCCTGAGAAGCAGGGCAAGTGTGTATGTGTGCAAAACTCTGTGTGTGTATGTACGCAAAACTGAGCTATTTGGCAGGCATGCTGTTTAGGATGATGATGCATCCCCCCAACCCCCACTGCTCCATCTCCAAACACATCTCTGGAAGATCTTCTGCAGACATTCCTTAAAGAGCTCAAGAGAGCCCTATATTTCAAATCTTGATGCTGCCTTTGTGTGGGTGTAGAAGGATGGGTTTCAGACAGACCGATTCTTGGGCTTGTTCAGCGGCACAATGTCCCTTGCATGCACAGTGATGCTTGTGCGGCTGAGGTAGGCCGGTCGGACTGTGTTGTCCCATTAGGCATGGGAGAATGATGTTTTATCTTCCTCTTTCTGACTCGACAGGGGGATCCAGAGTTAGAGCCAAAATTTGGTTGCTGTGAAAGAGAGGGAGGGAGAAATCAGCAGGCTCAGGAAAGCCTCAAGGCTTACAGGAAAACAAGTACAAAACTATTTAGGGCAGAAAGCAATAAAAAAAATCCATTAAAAACTAAGTACGTTTGCTCTTCAGAAAAAAAAGGCTGAGAATCCACTTGCAAAGTTTGCAGCATTACTGAGAGAATGGATAGAATTCTACGGGCCAATTACACCAGTGTAAGTTCAATGGAATAAACAGCCCTGGCAATACTGATCACACAATTATATTTTCCAAAAACGGTGTGCTTGGTGGGGATATGGGAGAGGGGCCTTCTCTGTGGCTGCTCCCAGGCTCTGGAACTCCCTCCCACTGGAGGCTAGCCCGGCCACATCTTTGCTGTCCTTTTGCAAGCAGGCAAGCTTTCCCTCATTAGCTAGCTACTTGTGTGTGATTTTGAGATGGATTGTTGCACCCGGTTGCTTTGTATGTATTTTTGATGTTGGTTTTGTTTACCTTTTTTATTGTGGTATTTGTTTGATACTTTCAAAATATTTGTATATGGGCTAAAATATTTTAAACAAAAAACAAACACATACATACACACAGAAACACATATACAGCTACCGTGTTTCCCTGAAAAGGAGACATGGTCTTGTATATTAATTTTTGCTCTAAAAAACACAGGGGATGTTTTATTTTACAGTCATGTCATCTTCTGGTTGCTGCACAAGGGTGGAGGGTAGGGTTTCATTTAACTGGGGCTTATTTTTGGGGAAAGGCTTGTATTACGAGCATCCTGAAAAATCTGTCTTCCTAGCAGATCTGATAGATGGGGGTCCAATCTCCTCTTGAATTCCTCCAGCATTGGAGCGCTCACCACCTCCTGGGTTCGTGGGTTCCATTGTTGTGCCACTCCAACAGTTAAGAAGTTTTTTCCTAATATTCAGCACGCCTCTGGCTTCCTGTAGCTTGAGCCCCTTTATGATGATGATGTCCTGCACTCTGGGAGGATCCAGAACAGATCCTGGCCCTCCTCTGTGGGATGATCTTTCGAGTCTTTGAAAAGTGCTATGGTATCACCACCACCCCTTTTCTCAAGGCTAAACATGCCCAGTTCTTTCAGTCGAGATGATGAATGCTATCAGAGGTAACAGCCACTGCAAAACCTGGAAGGTAATATCTTGTTTCTGTAGCTGTGCAAAAGCAAAGGAGTCCCTCGCACCCGGAGGGCAAAGCACTTGAAGTCACGTTGTTTGTGCTGTGAAGGATCAGATCTCGCTTAAGGGCAGAAGCCTTACTTAACCCCCTATGGCGCAAATGCAACTATGGCATTCTTGATGGGAAAACAACAGATTCCTTAGGGGTCCTTGAGTCAGCTGTGGAGGGTCTTTCCACCCCGCCCCACCCCGGGATTCATCCAGTTTCGGGTCTGGGCAGAGCCTCTCCATCAGCACCTTGGGTCACCCTGACCTGAAACACCTAGGACGGGAGTTTAATAACTTCTTTAAAAAGCCGGCCGCGCAACAATTAGGCGAGGCAAGTCTGAACTTAGCAGCTGTGAAGTCTTTATTGGAAACTATTAGTGCATTAAGGAATTGGAAATTATGCAGTAAGCAATATGGTTTCCATTCATTGCTTAGGACATAAATACTGACACTCCAGCAAAAGCTAATGAAGAGAGAGGTGTTAAAAAGAACGTCCTTGCAAAAGTGGGAAGGCTAACTTTTTAAAAAAATATAAAGCTGCTTTAACGATCAGAGGGAGACCGTGTAGGAAGAACTGCAGGAGTTAAATGTGACAGCCCTGCATCTAGGAAAGGATATCGACCTTCTCAAGAGAGGATCGGCCCTGGCTTCTACCCAAATGCATTCGTTGCACCCAACCATTTTCCATGTTTGAAAGTCCATTTTCTCTCCTACAAAATAACAGATCGTCTTAGAGCTCTGTAGCTGCCATCACCGTTCCCGTGAGCTTGAGACTAGAAGCTCATGCTGGAAAGCTCAGTGGCTGAGGTATCTGGCTGCAGAGCCAGAGGCTGGGAGTTCAATTCCCCCACCGGGTCTCCCTGATAGGGGCTGGACTAGATGATCCACAGGGTTCCTTCCAGCTCTGCCGTTCTAAGACGATGATGATTCTAAACTCGCTTAATGAGTGTAGTTGCGGTTGATGGGAGAGATGAAAAGAAGACAAGGTTGTTGCCTTTATTGGCTTGCGGCTGGTGGTTCGTCCAAGGTGCCTGGAGATTTGCTCGTGTGTTTTTGGCTCTTTGGTTGAGCCAGCTGCTCTGCTCCAAGCATGGAGGTTGGCAACGTGTGGCCCCCTGACTGCCTGCACCCCCCCCCAGGAAACCAAGCATTGCACCCGTTGTTTTTTCCCCCCTGACTTCCCTAGCCTTTCCGATTCTTTTAATTTAAAACAAAATGGTTCTGAATTTTTTCTTGCGCCACCTAAGGGGAAAATTTGCCATGTCTTTGAGGCTGCCTCTTTTACTGATTTTCCAGATTTTCCATTTATTTCTTTTAAATAAAGTTCGTCAGCTAGTTTGGCCATGCCATTTGTCGGTGCAGTTCTTGAACGGTTGGCCAGTCTTAAAAAAAAAATAATAATAAAAATTTAAAAAAAGCTCCCACTCCCCATAACTCCTTGAGATAAAAAGAGCCATAGTTAGTTTGCTGACAAAAAAAATCAAAAGAGCTACTGGTTGGTCTCTCCTTATGGGGATATGTTTTGGGTCGTGGTTCCTAGTCTTGGGTCCCAGATGTTCTTGGACTGCAACTCCCAGAAGCCTTGACCGCTAGGCTCTGCTGGCCAGGATCTGCTGCCCCTCTTGGCAGGCAACTCTCTGTTTTACAGCTTAAAAAAGAATAAAGCTTCTCTCTGTCCAAGAACTGCTGGAGGCTCAAGAAACATTGGGAAACACTGGGCTAGGAGATGTTGTGACAATCGCTCCAAACTTTTATCACAGTGGCATCGATGCTGGCAAGGACAGCAGGCTGCATCGATCCCTGCTGGCATAAAGCTGGTGTTTGGAGCGTCTCTGGGCAATGATCGTAGTAGGCTCACAGAATGCTACGGTGGAGGGAACCTCAAAGAACATCTAGCCCAATCCACAGAAGCTGGCCCATTGGGCTCTATGTGGCCGGGAGGGCTACAGAGTTGAACTTTACTGGAATAAGAATAACAATGGCTTTCCTTGCTGAGGTTGGTTCTTTGGTCCCAACTCACTAGCACTTCTACTTAAAGCTTTGAAAAGTCTTCCTTCCTTTACTATGCCTCCTACAACCCACAACCAGTATTGCTGTTGTTTTGTGTCATCCCCGATTTATGGTGACCCTATGAACAGGTGATCTCCAAAAAACGCTCTGTCCTCAACTGCCCTGCTCAGCTCTTGCAAACGCAAAACTGTGGTTCCTTTAGAGAGTCAGTTCATCTCGCATTTGGTTTTCCTCTTTTCCTGCTGCCTTCAACCTTTCCTAGCCCTATTATTTTCTCCAGAGAACCTTACCTTCCTGTGGCGTTCTCAAAGTAGGACAGCCTCAGTTTCCACATCTTTGCCTCCATAGAGAGTTCAATCTCGATTTGATCTTGGACCCACTTCTTTGTCTTTCTCGCAGTCCCGGGTATCTGAAAGGCTCTCCTCCAGCGCCACATTTGAAACCCTTTCCCCCTCTCATCTTTCTTAACTGTCCACCCATATATGGTGATGGGAAATACAAGAGTGTGGATGATGTCCCCAGTGGCACCTCCTTGCACTTAACGACCTTCTCTAGTAGGGCCAGTGGCACCTTCTCTAGTACGGCCAGTGGCTATACAAAAAAAGTAACTTTTCCTAGCTCTGCTTCAGTTTCCCGCCTCCTCACTCTGTCCAGAGTTTTGCACAGACAAGATACGAAGAGCCAAGCCGAATCAGAGAATCCGGTGTCACACATGTCACTTTCCCGATCCTCCCTCTGTGTCTATTTTAATTACGCCAATTATGTCTTGATCAGCACAATAAAGGTCATCCCATCACCTTGGGTGGAGTGGGCAGGCGGGCGGGCGGGAGCAGGCAAGCGCAGAATGACTGGTCTCGTAATCAGAGCCGACGACTGGGGCAGCTTGACCTCTCTGGGAGTGAAATGTCAATTAATTATCTTTTTACAACCAGCTCAATTACAACATGCTAATCACCTGTGTCGGGCATAAAACGAGGAGGAGGAGGAGGTGGAGGAGAGGGGAAAAAAGATGGGGAGAAAGGAGAAACATGGCTAGTGATAAGCACCAATGACTGAGGGCGACGGGAGTCATAATCATTAAACGGTAAGCGCACCTTCTAAAAGCTGGGCGTAAAGAGTTATTGGCTGTTGATCCTAAATGTTGTAACATTTTCTTCCTTAAAAAAGGAAAGGAGAAAAGCAAAGATTGGGGTTGTGGGTCTTTAGGAGGGGCAGATCCATTCCAGTTAAAGGTGACCAGACACAGGGCATTAGCCTTTTAATGCCTGACTCAATTACCAATAAATGTCAGTAATTAACCAGGTGGGAGAGGGGGGAGATATAGGGCAGAATAGGTGGCATGGATGGAACAGAATCCTAAAGCTAAAGAGAAGCGACAGACCTAGGCATGGGGAGCGATTCCCTGGCCCTTGGAGGGGATATGGAAGTAGGAAGAGCATAACTGAAAACAAAACAAACAAACAAGCAAAAAACCCCCAGAAAACAAACAAACAAATCACACAGAACCTAACCCCCCCCAACAAATTACTGGACGGAGCGGTGCAGTCTCTTAGGGGGAAACCATATTGATGAAAAATGCAAGAAAGGCTGTGGGATTGGAAATGGAAAAGAAAATGCAAATTAGGCTGGAGTCAACCTCCGCCCCCCCAATAATTTTTTGCTTCCGCTCCTGGGGCTACTACTTTTTAAAAGGGGGGATCCATTTGCATCGGTTCAGACATGTGATTGCTTGGACTGAAGCAGAAAATGCCTCCTGCCAGCACACACAGCTTTCCATCTCTTTGCAGGCAAGAGTCTTAATTTATTTTTTACAGTTAAAAAAAAGGAGAATAAAGATTCTCTCCATTGGCAAGAGTCTTCTTCTTCTTCTTTTTTTAAAAAAGATGAGATTAGGAAACGAGGAAGCACAGCCTTGTTTACAACTTGTTAGCTTGGTCGTCTGTAACAGTGCCACCTGCAGGGCTATAACTAGAACTGTAAGACCAGCTGAAAACAAGACACTGCCTTTGTGGCCAGTCAATATGAAGACACCCAGGAAAACCCAAATTCCCTGGTGCAACTTCACAGTGGGTGGATGTGAGAGAATTTGCATTTCCCTTGTTGTCTGCTGCACCCTCAGTTGAGTAATGCCTGTATTTAGGTCAGTGGTTCCCAACCTTGGGCCCCCAAATGTTCTTGGACTCCATCTCCCAGAAATTCTGCCACCCTCCCCCAATTCCAGATACGGTAAAGTGTTGGGGGCTCAAAGGAGTCCACCTGATCATCTCCTACCTATGCAGAAGGCGTGATCGTGTCCATTTCGCTGCCCACCTGATAGATATGGGACAACCAAATTCTGTATTGGGAAAGTAAAAGTAAAGGTTCCCATTGACATTAAGTCCAGTCGTGTCCAACTCTAGGGGGCGTGCTCATCCCCATCTCCAAGCTGTAGAGCTAGCGTAGAGTGGTAGCATATACCAGATGGGTGGGATATAAATTGAATGAATGAATGAATGAATGAATGAATGAATGAATGAATGAATGAATGAATGAATAAATAAATAAATAAATAAATAAATAAATAAATAAATCTTCCATAGTCACGTGGCCAGTGGGACTAGACACGGAACGCCGTGACCCTCCCACCGAGGTGGTTCCTATTTATCTACTCGCATTTTTACATGCTTTCAAACTGCTAGGTTTTGGGAAGAGGTGTTTCCAAATATTCTTATATAATAATATAGTACAATAAACTTAAAACGACACAGCTGGAAGGGACCCTATGTCAAGGAAGCACATACTGCAGAATCATCCATGGAGTCCCTTCCAGATTTGTGGTTCTAAGACAATCTTATATATCTTATCTTATTTGACCCCCACCTGAGCGATTTACCCATTGCTTGATTTTCTGTTTCTTTAAATCATTTTTTTAAAAGCAATGTTTCATTTCCATTCCATCCGATGCAAACCACGAAGAACAGCCTTAGGGAGGCCTCTTGTTTCGTTCGCCAACACCATGTTGCATTAGTTCAATATTTTCTGGACAGCTGTGAAGAATGCAAAGCACACCTAGAACAAAGAAGAACATCCCCATTAGAATGTGACTAGAGTAGAGGGTTGATAGCTGTGATTTTAAAGTTTATTTTAAGTTCTTTTATTGGTCATGTTTTATAATACGAGGATAATGTGCAACGTTTTCCTTGCAGGTCCCATTCATAACAGCTTGAAACACCAGCCCATTGATGATAAACTGCTAGCTTTTCCTAAGGAAAGCACATTTCGTCTTTCGAACAGGAAAGTCCAACCTTCCTTTTAATGGAAAACACAAGGAAAAAGTTTTGAGCAAAGAGTTTGGCTTTCGGAGCGCTGGCTGGAAAAGCAGAAAACAATGAACGTCGAGATTTCAATCAAACCTCTCTCTCTAAAATTACATTCCACGGAGGCCCACAAAGCCAACGCCAATTAACGCACAAAAGAAACCTCAACAGTATGTCAAAGCAAGGGTGTAACTTTATTTGATGAAAGCAAGGAAGCGAAGGAGGCCAGAGTTAACATTTCATCCTTAAAATGTTTGGTCTGCGTGGGTCTTACGTAAGACATGGAAGTTAAAAGCTGTAGAAGAGGGAGGAAAATATGTTACAGGTGGCTGTGCAAATTTATACAATCAGCAGAATTAAGCAGACAGCCTTGCCTGGACTATACCGGTTTGGGTTACACAAAGAGAAGGGGTCATGGATATCGCTATTGGAGAGTTTTCAATTCCTGGTGCAGAAGTGCATGGACTCACACAGAAGAATAGTTTCAAGTTCCTCAGTTTGGTCCACCCCCTTTTTTACTCATCCACTGGCACTTACAGTCTCAATAGCTCACCCAGACATCAATAGTAGAACGAATAAAACCTATTCCCTTACCTGCATTTGAACCTATCTGCAGCAAAACTAACAAACCTGATTGCTCTCAGCAAGAGGCTGCAACAGACTGACTGCTTCCAAAAGAGAGAGGGAAAACAGAGGAGAGAGAGAAAAGGTTCTCTTTTAATTTGGAGGCAGGAAAGTAACCATTGTTTTGTGCTGGAGTGACAATCACCCCAGCCCAGAAAGGCCCCTCCCATCCGAATGTTCTAGAGGCAGCATACAAGGTTGCAAAACTCCAAAAATTACTACTTACATAAAGAAAAAAAAATATGCTTTCAGGGAGAAGGCTTAATTTTCACTTCTGAAGTGTAGAAATTTGGCTTTTCTAGAAGGGAGTATTCAAATTACAATCCCACTCATTAACCCACACCTGAGTCACCCTTCCCCTTAGTTATACTCAACTTCCTTTACAGGTAATGTGTTGTGTGATGTGATTTCTGCCATTTCTACAGTTGCACTTAAGTCATGCTGGGTTGTCAAAAACCTTTTACGTACTTATATATGGCAAGAAAAGAAAAAGAAGCTATGAAGCCTTTGTATAAAACCCAAAACCAAAGACTTTACTGAGCATGTGTTATAGAATCACAGAATAATGGAGTTGGAAGGGGTCTATAAGGCTACTGAGTCCAATCCCCATCTATTCTATTCTATTCTATTCTATTCTATTCTATTCTATTCTATAGTATTAACTCTTTGACTGTCTGTTTACTGAGGGTATAATCCCCCTGCATCTGAAAAAGTGGGCTACGGAAACATACCAAATAAATGCCATACTTTGGAAACATACCGAATAAAATGTGTTAGTTTTCCAAGTGCCATAAGACTCTCCTGAAAAATAATGGGGTAAGTGTACATATTTAGCTGAAGTGCAAACAGCCTCACACAGACCACAGGAGCCCGTAAAGTTGCTCCAGTCCCTTGCACACTTCCCAAACGAGAAGCAAAAAGTTATCTTTAAACTTAAAAAGCCAGCCCGCAAATCCAATTTGCAAGGAATTGTTTGAAACATATTCGTGACTGCCAGCAAACCAATAGCGATCCTCCAATTATCAGTACCTGCGTTACCACTGAATGAGCTTAAATTGCTAAGGGACCATGGCTGATACCCAGTGACAATTAGCATTTCACACACACACACACACACACACACACACACACACACACACACACACACACACACACACACACACACACACACAGAGAGAGAGAGAGAGAGAGAGAGAGAGAGAGAGAGAGAGAGAGATTCTGCAATTTAAAAGCAGTGGGTGGGGATTACGAAAGGTTAACAGACTAAATATAAAAATAGTTGTGAATGTAAAAATCAGCGTGTTTTGTTACTAAAAATCCGGGTGCTGTAATTTAGAGTTTCTGGAGATGCAAGAGAAAGAGGGAAAGAATGAGGACCCCCCCCCCCCAAAAAAAGGAACATTCGGAACTACCAATGAGAGAGTTTCTGTGGGCAAGGTAGTAGGAAAAGGTATGTCTTTAAGCAAAAGGAGGAGGAGGGAGAAGGAGAAGTCAAGATGCATTTATTTGGAATTCTCTAGATGAAATTCCTCCTAATGTTGAAGGAGAGGACGTGTCCGATTATCAGCTTAGAAGAAAGACCATTGATCGGGGGACACTGTTAATTTGACCTTCTTTGGACAGTTTAAGAGTGCAACTGAGCAAACAGTGGTTTCTGAAGGTGTAACAGCCCGGGACGGACGCTGAGCTTTCGGGGATAGTGGCACACCAGTGCCCCCCCCCCAAGTCCACCCACACAATCTGTCACAGATTGCTGGCCACCGGTGCATGAACTCAGCAGAGGCCAGGCGGTGCTCTGCAGAGAGCAGTTGGCAACTTTCCCTGGCTTAACGGTCTTCGGGGACTCCGAGGGTTCATTTCAACAAAGAGGCGAGAACTTGGAAACCCTCCAGCTTCCGATTAACATCTAGGTTCTAAAGTTATAAGGGAGGAAGAAATTCTTGTCCCTCTCGACTTTCTCTGCACCACACATTCATGTTACAAACCTTTCTCCTATCCTGCTCATCCCGTTTCTGCTGTCTTCCTTCTCAACCTGAGAGGTCCCACAGAGCGTCGCTGTCCTGCAGAGGGATGTTTCTCCCGTCCCCCTAATCCTTCTGGTCACCCTTCTGTGCGCTGTTCCCAGTTACAATACCCTCCCGGACACATATCAGCTATGGAGCAACCAGTAAAAATGAAATGGGCCCAAGCAACAGGAAGCCGGATTCCTGCACTGAAAAAACTTCTGAACTGTTAGAGCAGTAGGACGACAGAACCTATGACTTCTGGAGGGGAAAACTGGGCAACCACCTGCCAGATTTTCTTGGATTTGGATTCCTGCACTGAGGCCCCTTCCAACTCCCGAGGAAGCCAGAAAGGAAGGTAGAAACTTTCTATAGCCTTTTGATACCGCCAACCACAGCAACCGTACGAGACAGTTACAGAGTTTAGGACTTGAGGGCTCCATTCTTTGGTGATTCGGATCCTTCTCTGAGGGCTGATCTCAGACAGTTTAGTTTTGGGAGGTGATTCCACAGATACCCCCCCTGGACCTCCATTATGGGTTTCCCCAATGCTTTTTAATATTTATATGAAGCTGCTGGGAGAAGTAATATAGGGATCTGAAGTATTTGTCACCAATACACAGATGACACACCGCTCTATATCTCCCTTTCTTCCTCTTCCGGTGATGCTCTACAAGTCCTTATGCATCGCCTAGCACTGATGATAAGACTGGATGAGGGCCAATACATTGAAACTGAATTGTTTCATCAAATGGGAGTTAGTGAAAGAAAGTACTCGAGAGGCAAGCAAGATGGTCCTTCTCTCACAACCAGCAGCATCTCTCCCCCCCGTCCCCCGAATTTGTCTGCAAGGAAGGCAGGTAGATTTCCAAGAACTGGTCTGTTTTCAAGTGGTGAAATATCAGCAACAGATTAATCCCCACCATCAGAACTTCCGTGGGTGGAGAAAAGGAGATTACTCAGTGTTGTAAAGGTTGTTAGCAAGCTTGTTTGGACGCCCTGGTGAAGCAAAGGGAAAATAAATACAGGCACGACAGGGCGATATTGCAAAAGGATTAGTTGGTTATTTCTTCGGAGAGATCTCCAGAGTGGAGATGGGGTTGCCAAAACTTTTGTGTGGACAGAGACCTATCCACTAGGGTCATCTCCTCTTCTTTGGACAGGTGACTTGCCCATCGCAAACTTTCCCAGCAATCCACTGCAATTTCTTTAAACAAAAGTTAAAACCAAGCGAACGATAGATGGAAGCTAAACTCAACCCTTGAAAAATCTGAAGGGAACAGGGAAAAAAAATAGTAAAGGTACAAACTGATTCTTCGCAGAATCAGTATTCACGGATTCATTTATCCACTGCCTGAAAATATTAAATTTAAAACCCCATAAATATGTATTTATATGTATTTCCAGGGGTATTTATCAGAACTGGTCATTTGACCATACAATATATAGTGTTTCGTAGTCCACACCTTTTGGCATCCACGGGTGGGACTTGGAACCGATTCCCCACGGATACCGTAGTTCTACTGTACAGAGATCAAGTGAGTCAAGGAAAGTGTATTAATTCTTCAAAGGCCTCTATCAACCTCATAAGCCCAGTTGTGAGGGATTAACATGTAGGCACATCACCAATTAAGTATCCTTGTGTTTCACTAACTGCAATGGAATTATCAAGCATGTGTCTGATCATCAACATCCAAGCATTTAAATCAGGGCTTTTCCTTGTGTCACGTGTGGACAAATGTGGACGTCTTCCATGTGTAAACTGTAACAAATCCTTGCAAACCATTTTGTCATGCCCACCACTCCGCTAGGGTCTTCCACTCATTGCAAACAGACTTCTTTCATCATCTGGGGAAGCATGGCAACCAGACATCTTCCATTGCTCAAGAAAGCACCTCTCCTAAAAACATGCTCGGCGTTATCAGTTGAGTCAGATGATTGATCTGTCCGAGGACAGGGTCTGCTGGTTTCTCACACAGTGCTTTTCGCCATCACCAGCTCCCGCGGAGATACCAGAGCTGAACCTTTCACATTCAAAGCATGGACTGAGGAATAGTTCAGTGGTTTAGGCACCTGGCTGGGGAGCCCCACTGTGCCTTCTTGATAGGTGCCGGACTTGATGATCTATAGAGTCCCTTCTAGCTCTGCAGTTAAGATTATGATGATGATCTTATTGTTCTACTGATCTATGGTTTTATTCTGCACTGTGCATCGAGACGATATGCAGGATCACAAAATCCTAGCTGTGCCAGATTTATGCATGCTTACCTGTGGCTATAAAATCCTAGCTATTGGCATTCTGAGTCAACCTTAAAGCAAGCCGTCCATGAATGTGTTTTTTCTAATACCTTAACATATTGGTTTGGTTTTCTACTGTCATCCCTTTCAGTTTTGAAATGATAATGCATTATTGTTTTACAGTGTCTCCACCCCATGAACGAATGGGCTCCAAGCAACAACTCGGATTTGTTTGTTTTAGTTTTACATAGCACTGATGGAATGATACACGCGCACGGAGGAAGGATATTCCCCTCGTGGTCATTGGGTTTTGTAAAACAAGCGCAACAAGATGGTCCGTTTCCAAGCACTGACAATAGCAACATGATTTCTGCCGGCTGTCCAGTTCCTCTTAATCCATCTGTTTTGAAGTTTGGTTTCTATCAACTGCGTTTTGTGCTGCATCAGCTGAAATATTCCTCATCCTTCTGGGCTGAAGACGGCTATGTATTTTGTTACATGTCTGAAACTGTAGGAAATTTGTGAGACAGGGAAGTGAAGGTTCAGTGAAACAGGGCTTCAAGACATGCAGGTTGTTGCTGTTAACAAATACAGTACCAGGCACATTCAATCAAAATTATTAAAAAATCCAGATACATGTTTTAACCAAATACCTAAATATCTTTTTGAAGGCTTTCACGGCCGGGATCTGATGGTTGCTGTGGGTTTTTCGGGCTCTTTGGCCGTGTTCTGAAGGTTGTTCTTCCTGACGTTTCGCCAGTCTCTGTGGCCGGCATCTTCAGAGGACTGGAGCAGGAACTCTGTCCATGCTCTGTTGCTGTTTGTTGGATAGTTGAGTATTTATAGCACAGATGTGTCAGATGTGACGCTCCAGTCCTCTGGCGAAACATCAGGAACAACAACCTTCAGAACACGGCCAAAGAGCCCGAAAAACCCACAACAACCTAAATATCCGTTAAACAGTGATATACTATATATGCTCTTCTTAATATTGCTGTTTTTTGTAGTTCTCATGGTATGATTTCTGAGATCTGCAACTGCTTATAACACAGTGTGAAATTTCTTGATATTGTTCCCAAAGCCCCAATGACTATGGGGACCACTGAAGTGTGTTTCATCCACAAGCAACAGGTTTCTATGGCCAGGTCTCTGTATTTTGTTAATTTTTCTGATTCTTTATCTTTAACTCTGGCATCCCCTGCAATTGGCATGTCAACGATCCAGACATTTCTTCATTCTATGATGATGGTCTACTTTGGGATCCATTCAGTGACTGGTTTGAAAGGGAAAGATTCTGAGAAACAGTAAGTTAAAAAGATATCAACCACATGAGAAACGGAATGAAAGTGTGTGTGTCATTCCATGTCAAAGGGAGAGTTCAGAGAAGTTACTTTCATCAACTATAATTCCCAAAATCTCACATTAGTCTAACAGTTTCCTGTGAGAAGAACTGCTGAACCTTAGTGGTTTAGGATTCTGGCTGCAGAGCCAGATGTTGGGGGTTCGATTCCCCACCATGCCTCACAGGGGCTGGACTCGCTGATCCACTGGGTCACTTCTAGCTCTGCATTTTTCTAAGATTATTTTTTTATTATCCTCTCTCTCTCTCCCCCCTCCCTCCCTCTCTCTCTCTCCCTCCCTCCCTCCCTCCCTCCCTCTCTCTCTCTCTCTCTCTGTTTGACCGGGAATCTTCTGCATCCAAAAGCAGATGATTGACCATTCTGATAATTAAATAATTTAAAAATGTCCCAGACTTGGAGCGCCTTCACCATCATCTCACGGGAATGCTGAGAACAATCTGAATCTAAATCAGGGTACCACAATACTTCATTTTTTTCTTAGCTTTGTTTTTTTTAAAATGTTATATCAAGTTTTTAATCTTTATGCATGCATTTCTGTACATGCATGGACATGCCTGATCACTGTATATGGGTGTGAAAGTTCAACAGTAAAGAAAGCTGACAGGGGGGAAAAAGATTCCCTGGTGGACAGAAAGTTGAACAAGTGGATCCTACATCAAACTGAGCTTCAACTATCTCTGGAGGCAAAATTGTTGTCCTACTTTGGGTACATCACGAGAAGACAGGATGTTCTGGAAGACAATAATGCTTGGAAAAGTTGAGGGCAGCAGGATTTCTGGGAGTTGTAATCCAAGAACATCTGGGGATCCCAGGATTGGGAATCATTGGTTATAAAGACGCTCCTCCCGATAGTGATTTTCTCCACTCTGTCTCTTGTTGATGGTTGAAGGTTTTGATTTACTGAATGATTATTATTTGGTAAGCATCTTCAAGCGAGTTTTTACCATGTTTCAGATTTACTTCCGAGGCAAACCACTTGGAGACCTCAACAGATCAAGAGGAACGTTGAATGTTACGACTAAATAAATAAATGATGACGTGGCTTTTAACCCTGCTTTGGATTTCATGGCCAGTGAAAAAAGCATACGGGCGGGTTCCTCCATTCTTGAAAAGGGGAAAAAAAAAAAAAAGGTTCTCTGCTGTTCCATAGAAAGTTCTGAATTCTGCTGCGCTGACAGCTCATCGATAAATAGTTCATGGTGTCAGATGCATTTCTATTACCACGTTATTACTAGCATACTAAAAAAAACATGAAGGCCTCAAGGACGTCATAACTTACCCATCAGCAGCCGGTCGTTCCTGAGGTATGCTGAGATTCTGCCAAGGAGCCATGAAGCTTTGCGAGAGGAAAAGAAGCACAAATCACATCAGAGCGAGGGAGGGAAGGAAGGGAGGAAGGGAGGGAGGAAGAGAGGGAGGAAGGAGCTGATGATGGGTGGAAGGAAGGAAGGAAGTTACTCTGACTGAGCCTGTCAACTAATACAAGTCCTGCTTGAACATCCACATTGTTCTGTGGAATCATCAATGGAACCTAAAACTGTCTCTGATAGGTGTGTTGAGGATACTGTTGTTATGTTCTACCAAGTCAGATGTGACTTATGGCAACCCAGATAGTTTTCAAAGTATTTGAGAACGTTGAGGAGTGGTTTTACATTGCCACCCCCCAGTGAGTTTTCACGGCCAAGTACGAATTTGAACCCTCACCTCGCCTCCGCCTCACCTTGGCCTCGGCCTCAACGAGGCCTTAACATCTGATCAAATAAATAAGTTAAGTCTCAAAAGTACACATGTCTCCTTGAGTGAATGGTATTGAGGCAGCAATACCTGGTGGCAGCGAAGAAGGAAGAAGAGCGAGAACCTCGTGAAAACCTGAGGGAATAGGGGCTTCAGAGGGGATCGCCACATTAAGAGGCGAGGCGAGGCCGAGGCGAGGCCTGAGGGAATAGGGGCTTCAGAGGGGATCGCCACATTATGAGGCGAGGCGAGGCCGAGGCGAGGCCGAGGCCTGAGGGAATAGGGGCTTCAGAGGGGATCGCCACATTAAGAGGCGAGGCGAGGCCGAGGCGAGGCCTGAGGGAATAGGGGCTTCAGAGGGGATCGCCACATTATGAGGCGAGGCGAGGCCGAGGCGAGGGCGAGGCCTGAGGGAATAGGGGCTTCAGAGGGGATCGCCACATTAAGAGGCGAGGCGAGGCCGAGGCGAGGCCTGAGGGAATAGGGGCTTCAGAGGGGATCGCCACATTATGAGGCGAGGCGAGGCCGAGGCGAGGGCGAGGCCTGAGGGAATAGGGGCTTCAGAGGGGATCGCCACATTAAGAGGCGAGGCGAGGCCGAGGCGAGGCCTGAGGGAATAGGGGCTTCAGAGGGGATTGCCACATTAAGAGGTGAGGCGAGGCTGAGGCGAGGGCGAGGCCTGAGGGAATAGGGGCTTCAGAAGGGATCGCCACATTAAGAGGTGAGGCGAGGCGAGGCCGAGGCGAGGCCGAGGCCTGAGGGAATAGGGGCTTCAGAGGGGATCGCCACATTAAGCCACAGCTCGTGGCGAAGGCTTCTGGGAGTTTTAGTCCAAGAACATCTGGAGGACCCAAGGTGGAGAACCACTCGCCTTAGTGCTAACACTTACATCTTCCAAGGAGAGCACAACATTTCCCATCCTCTCTGCCATGGCCTTTCCCTTGACAAGCAAAATTACTTTTAATCTATAAGCACTACTATTACTTTCAAAACACACTAGGCGGGAGATTACCCAAGTTTATTTGGTATTCCACATTTTCTGCTAATTTAATGTAGGGGTCAGGTGTTAAATAAGGGCTCTTACAAATATTTATTTTGGTTAGATTGGAGGCGGGGGAAACTCAGCCGAGTTTAATAGGACAACACCGGAGCTGACGAGAGGGGCAAGCTGAGCGTTATCACCCAAGTTGGGGGCTATGAAAATAAACTCGCTGGAGTCCGAAGAGAGATGCTGTTTTAACTACTATCCAGTTTCTCTCCAAATTTGTTAGCAAGTTGAGTATATTAAGATGCAAACTGTGTATTTACAATGTATCAAGTTATATGGGGTGGATTTAATATTATGGTTCACAATAAACCAAAGCGATTAAACTTGGATTCAACTCCCAAGATCTCAGCACCCAGGCTCCCATGAATAATTCCAGGAATAACTGGCCTGTAAAATAATACCGGCGTGTTTATAAAGAAAGTGTTAGCTCATCTGTTACTTCACGTCCTCTAGGAAACCAAAACAACAATATAGGCTGCACATGTATATATATATATACATATGTATAAGGAGGAGTAGACCGCTTTGACTCATTGGGATTATAACGAACCGTAAGGCGTAGCTTGGAGGAGGTGGTTTGGGGTAGAAAGAAAAAAGGGCCCCTAATAGGAGAATATAGCAGGATTTATTTTCATATTTACCAGCATTGTGTCCACCCTGAGCTCCAGAAGCTGCTGGGGTTTTCTCTTTTCATATCAACAAGTCCAGTTCATATTGATTCTTCTTGCTCCTTCCCAGTCTCCACTCTTCCCAGTATGTCATTGTATAGACATGGAAATGTAGCTTTCTCTTCAGAACTTTAAGATACTGATTCCATAATCATATTTACGAATTAGGGTGCACTTGGTGGAGCAACGGGAGAGAAGGGCCTTCTCAGTGGCTGCTCCTTTAGACTCTGGAACTCCCTCCCACTGGAGGCCAGCCTGGCCCCGTCTTTGCTCTCCTCCTGCAAGCAGGCCAAGACCTTTCTCTTCAGGCAAGCTTTTCCTTAAGGATTGGCTGCCTGTGTGGGTTGTTTTTTTAATGGATTGTTGTACCTTACTGCTTTGACTTTGGTGTGGTTTAAATTTTTTTTTGTATTCATTGATCCTTTTGAGTAGGTTTTTTTCTTAGTGACTAGTGGCCTGAGAAAGAGATTGTTACGACGTCTTGTTCTTAAATGTGTTTTTTTTAAGTATTGACTTTATTTACCGTTTCTAATAAAATACCTGTTTAATTCCTATTCAAAACATTTGTAGACTTACTGTTTTCAGCTTTTCAATATTGTCTTTTAACTGTTATAAGCGGCCCGGGGTCCTTTGAAGGAGAAAGGTGGGGTAAAAATATTTTAAATACAAACAAATAAACAAACACATACATACATACTGTTTTTAAAAACGTTTTTTCAGCCTATATTGTTTGTGAGATTATTATTACTATTTGCATCATATGGAATCATCGTTCAACCCGATGTCTGAAATACCGATTAAAATCTACATCGCTCTGTGATGGATGAATAAAGCGGAGTTGACAGGAGCCGGGTGGATGAATTATTTAGTTCACAAGCAGAGAGAAAGAATTTCTTAAATGATATGTTGAACAAAAAAAGTGCCAGCTCTGCAGTTCTAAGTTTATTTATTTATTTTTAAACTGCTGGAGGGCTCACTGGTTTAGGTATCTGGCTATGGATTCGATTCCGGGGTATCGGCTTGATAATCCACAGGGTCCTTTCCAGCTTTGCCGATCTAAGATTATTACCTGTGATTAAGGTGCTACTAAAAGCTAATGATCAGTGAACCCAGATGGGGATCAGAGAGAACTGACTTTGAGATGAACCTAACCCAGTCATTTAAGCCAGAAAATCAACGATTGTCTGGGAGCTTTTGGGACAAACAAAAAAACGTTCAGAAACAGATTCAATGTCCTTTTGAATTTAGCCTTTCACACAGTGATCGCCGCTACAGCTTTCTCACGCAGTCGTTAAAACCATAAACCACAATATTAAACACCCAAAAGCTTCGACAGCGAAGCAATAAAACAAGAGGAGTCGCTAAAAATCATTTAGCAGAGCAGGATTTAGTACCAAAAGCTGGCAGGGCAGGGCAGGGAGGAGACCGTCTTTCCGAAACTATGGACTCAAGCTGCTTAAAGCTGTTTGCGCCACAGCGTAAAGCAACACTTTGAGGGGAATAGAAATGCAGGCAGGAGAAGTCCAGATGTGTCACTAAGACAGAGAGCCGTCTGTGGCTTCTAGCTTGAATTTCCTGCAAAACTAAACCGGATGGGGTGCTTCATGGAGTTTCCAGCAGAAGGTTTCAAAATCTTACCGGAAATAACCCAGATGTGATGTGGAGCTTACTCATCAGGACCAAACACATCTGGGTACCACATCAGATCACGGGTCTACCCAAGCCCACTAGCTTGTCTGATGATGGCTGTCCAGGGTCTTAGAAGATGTCTGAACCCTGAGATGCTACTGGAGTCTCTTCTGCGCAAAGCAGAAGGCCTTTACTATTAAACTAAAGTGGTGCCTCGCTTGACAATGTTAATTCGTTCCAGTGAAATCGCTGTAGAGTGAAAACATCGTAAAGCAAAATAAAAAAGCCCATTGAAATGCACTGAAACCCATTCAATGTGTTCCAATGGGCTGAAAACCCACCGTCCAGCGAAGATCCTCCATAGAGGCAGCCGTTTTCGGGTGCCTGTATAGCGAAAAATGGCTCCTAAAAAAAGCGGGGAGCCATTTTGTACACCTGGCGGCCATTTTGAAACCCGACAATCAGCTGTTTTTAGATTGTCGTAATGCGAAAATCGGTTCCCGAGGCAGGGAATTGATCATCACGAAGCAGATTTTTCCCATTTAAACCATCGTTTTGCAATTGTTTTTGCGATCGCAAAAACCCAATCATCAAGCGATTTCCTCGTTAAGCGAGGCAATCGTTAAGTGAGGCACCACTGTATGCCCCTTTCTTGGTACAGAACGTGGAAATCATAAACACTGGAAAAATAAGGTATCTCCGCAATATGTGCATCACCTTGTTACGCAGGAGGCACACAGCCTTAACTTGATATATCAGGTGGTTGGGGTGACTGGCTGCAAAGCCAGAGGTTGGGAGTTCAATTCCCCACTGTGCCTCTTGGAAAGGGGCTGGATTTGATACATCAGGGTGGCTGAAGAAATCTCTCTCCTTTTTCTTCGGTCCTGATGACCTAAAGCAGCAACTATGACAACCTTGTTAAATCACCTCCCCATTGCCGACACACACATTCAGACACACAAATGCCGGCAGTTGCAAAATTCCCCTTTTCGACAAGGGGTTCTTCCTTAATGGAGTGGAAGTGCCGTCGTCTTTTACACCGTGTTTGGAAAATGTGCTCCAAGTTGATGGCCCGCTGTTCGTTTTATAGGGGAAAGAATGAAAAAATACATTTCTCTAACTGCGAAGCATGGCACCAAGTTTTCACAGGGTAGCAAGCTCTCTCTGATGGAGTGGCGAAGATTAAAGAAAATGACTCAAAAGAACATGCATAGCAACAGAAAAGTGTTATTTTTATAGTTCTCAGAGCACAGGTGAGCAAAATATGGCTCTCATCTCAATGAGACCTTCTGGACCTGCTTTTTCCAGGCATAAAAAAGTGAATCACTTTTCCTGGAACCCTCCGGGAACAGAGATTTGCCTGGCTTAGGTATCTGGCTGTATAGATGGAGGTTGGGAGTTTGATTCCCCCACTGTGCCTCCTTTAACAGGGATGGACTGGATGACCCCATAGGGTCCCTTCCAGCTCTGCATTTCCAAGATTATTAAATTTATTTGTTTATTTGCCACCTTTCTTCTAAAGGTGCTCATCCCAGTTTCCAAGCCGTAGAGCCAGTGTTTGTCCAAAGACCGTTTCCGTGGTCACATGGCCAGCGCGACTAGACACGGAACGCCGTGACCTTCCCACCAAGGTGGTCCCTATTTATCGACTCGCCTTTTAACATGATTTCGAACGGCTCGGTTGGAAGGAGCTGGGACAAGCGACGGGAGCTCCCTCCATTGCATGGATTCAATCTTACGACGGTGGGTCTTCTGACCTTGCAGCACAGAGGCTTCTGCGGTTTAACCCACAGCGCCACCACGTCCCTTAAAACAAACAAACCCACCCACCCAAAACCTCACAAACAAAGACCAAGAACAGAACCATCACCGTTTCCAGGAAATGTACTTCGCTACATTCATTTAATTATAATGTGCTTCAGGTAGCCTTGACCATTTCGGGAATAATTTGAAACGCCGCGTTCCAAAGCCCACACGACTTTCGCAGTGGTAAACAGAAGGCCTCGTGCCATTGTCTTCTGTTTTGATGAGAGATCCTTCCCTGAAAAAAATTCTTTTTCTAACGGTTTAGCAATGACATAAGAGAGCCTACAAGCAGATATGATTTAATAAACAAGAAACAGGACTTAATCGGGTGAAACAGGACTAAATACGGGTCTCCATTTGAGTATCGGCTTCAGCTGCTGCAGTTTTGCTAACTCAATTCTAGAATGTCAAGTCAACCTTTATGTAAATCCCATTGATTTCTGACTTTTCACTCAATGGGATTACTCATGGACGGAATGGCCTCAGAATAAAGGCAACTGACATGGGGCAGAAAAAGGAGACGAGAGAACTTTTATCGAGAAGCTACCTCATTCGAAAATCTAATCGGGGATGATCTCATTGTTCATACTGTTTCCTGCCCCTTAAAATCTTATCTCCCTGATACTAAAAATTCCAGAAGAATTAACACACTTTAGAAAGGCTTAAACACACGCCTTTCGGACAAGATTAGAATACTTTTGAATTACAGCTTTGAGAAGAGAAAATTCACCAATTAAGCCTAAGCGTATACGTTCTTCTAGAGCAATTTCTGCATGGGCTCTTCTGATGGGCGCATCTCACACTTGTTTAAAACAAAACAAAAAATTCCTAATTCAAGGGTTGCCACTGGGTAAATCTAGTGGAGTTCCAGTCAAAATAGGAAATCTTTTATAATCCACCTTATCTGGGAGAAACCCGGGGTGGGGTCAGCAAGAAAGAAGTGGGTGGAGGTTTCATTTTACCAAAGCAAAATGAAGTGCTGAGTGGGAAAAAAAAGTTCAATGTATTGGCAAAATGGCTTGCACAGGCCAGACCAAACCACGAACCAGACTATTACATGTTTTCTTCCGATTCATAGCTCAGTTCATGCCCATCTCTACTCATGATGCTTTACATGATTCTTTTCCCTGCTCCTGCCCCCACGGGGACTCCTGTTGTTATTGTTGTTTAATTGTTAAGTCGTGTCTGACTCTTTGTGACCCCATGGACCAGAGCACGCCAGGCCCTCCTGTCTTCCACTGCCTCCCGGAGTTGGGTCAAAGTCATGTTGGTCGCTTCAGTGACCCTGTCCAACCATCTCGTCCTCTGTCATCCCCTTGTCCTCTTGAATTCACACTTTCCCAACATCAGGGTCTTTTCCAGGGAGTCTTCTCTTTTCATGAGATGGCCAAAGGATTGGAGCCTCAGCTTCAGGATCTGTCCTTCCAGCGAGCACTCAGGGTTGATTTCTTTCAGAACGGATAGGTTTGTTCTCTTTGCAGTCCAGGCGACTCTCAAGAGGGGACACCTCAAGGCAGGTTACTCTGAAAGTGTGTGCCTGGCCGAAATTGACCCAGTAAAATTCATGAATGAGTACAAATCTGAATTGAAGACTTCCCATTTCTGGTGTGACAAGCTCTAAATGACATGACATTTAGATGGGTGGTCTAGAAGTTGAAAAAACAAAATAAAACCGACACAAAGTCTGCTTAGCAGCATCTTCCCAATCAAATTATGCCAATAAACATCAGTCTGCCTTGACCACCAACCCGTTTTTAAGGAAGTATCTTCTCTATATTTCCGGAGGCAAAAATGTTAAAAATTGAGGCTGCCCTACTTTGGGCACATCACGAGAAAGGCAAGATTCTCTGGAAAAGACAATAATGCTGGAAAAAGCTGAAGGCAGCAGGAGAAAAAAAGGAAGAGCAAATACGAGAAGAACGGACTCCCTGAAAGAAGCCACAAGCTTTGAGCAGAGCAGATAAGGATCGGGCGTGTTGGAGACTGACCACTCTTGGGGTCACTCAAAGTCAGAAGTGACTTGATGGCACGTTAACAAACACAACTTCCTGACAAGCCTATATCTTGACCCTTATGAGACTCTGGAGGGTCCAGTGTCTGCAACAGTTAAGATACAGAGGCTGCCGTTGCCATCGCTTGCAACCTTCTCGAAGGCCACGATGTCAACAGAATGATGGACTAGTCAGGCCTTTGGTCTGATCTAGCGTTCTTATGTTTTTCCTCTCTCTCCCTGTATACAAACGGGTCCATGGCGGAAAACAGGGGCATGACTCTCCTGGCAGCAGTTTCCTGTCGCAGCTCCTTAATGGAAACCTCTAGTGATCTCACTGCAGCCTTTAAAAGCAACAACAACAAAAAACCCTCTTATGAGTGACATGCCCCGGGAATCCAAAACGATGCCAGGGTGGCAGTCCAACTGAATTAATCACGAGAGTGAAAGACGGGGTATTATGCCCAAGTCTCATTACTAAATCAGGTTGCATAATCGCACTACATAACCGACAGGGCAGCCTTTGAGCCGGTCTGTCATTGACGACGCCTGAGTCAGGCCTGTTGTTCGTGTCATGTCCCCACACTGTCCCCTTCAAATAGAAGCCTGGCGGGGGAAGATAGAGGCAGGCATTCTTTCAGATGTAGACGGCAACAGGGTGGGCGACTATACAAAAAGAGAGAGAGAGATTAATCCAGAAGCAATAGCAGAATGGGTGGCACGAGGGGGGTGAGGTGTCTTGTGTTCCCCTTTAGAAATCCTGTTCGGCGTTGTGAAAAATGTGAGGTAGGAGACGTACAGGATGAACCAGAGCAACCACACAAGATGCCAGCAAATTGGAACAAGTTCAGAGGAAGGGTGACAAGGAGGATCAGCGGACCGGAAACCAAGCCCTAGGAGGAAAGACGGGAAAAATTGGGCAGGTTTAGCCTTGAGATAAGGAGACTGAAGGGAGATAGGAGAGCGCTCTTCAAAGACTTGAAAGGCAGTCCTACAGAGGAGGGGCAGGATCTGTTCTCCACCATCCCAGAGTGTAGGACATGCAACCATGGGCACAAGCGACAGGAAGCCAAATTGAGGCCGAATATCAGGGGGAAACTTCGTAACTGTTAGAGCAGTACGACAATGGAACCCCATGACCTCAGGAAAACCTCTTGACTGTTAGAGCAGTATGATGATGGAACGGATGATCTCAGGAGGTGGGGAGTGCTCCAACCGTGGAGGACTTCAAGAGAAGATTGGACAGCCCTCTGCCCCATCTGCTTGGATCTGGATTCCTGCCCTCTTCATTCTGGGGGATTCAAAGCCCCATCTTTCCTCTGCTTGAAACTCCTAGGCTGAGCACACGGAATGGCGCGAGTTTGCGCATGTGCGTTACAGCCGGTTAGGCTCTTGGCACTGCCAGCTGACAATCGGTGGCTTGCACAGAACAAAGTGCTACTATAACTCTAAATTTATCTGAGCCGCCATCAAGTCCCAGATGGATCCAGAGCCTCCGATTCTGCCACTCTCGCTTTTTTTACACCCTTAGCAACTAGTAATCCAAAATAGAGGGGGAGGGAGGGAGGCGGGGAGCGACTGCACAGGCGGCTCAAAAGCAGGGACTGGAAAACATGTTGCTGCATCGTCTAAGGTTTGTTCTGTTCTCTCGGGAGCTCTTTCAAAGTGTTCCGCAAAAAATATTTTTTTATTCAGAATATCATTGTAAGAATAGCACTATGCAGTGTGTGCGTGTGTGTGTGTGTGCCCGCCCGCCCGCCCGCACACACATTTTTAATTTACACACAGCCTCATCCTTTGCTTTTACAGATCCTCGGATCATGGAGCGGGAAGGGTCCTCGAAGGCCATCCAGTCCAACCCCCTGCTCAAGGCAGGAATCCAAATCAAAGCAGATCAGACAGAGGGTGGTCTAAATTTCTCTTCAATGCCTCCAATGTTGGAGCACTTACCACCTTCTGAGGGAAATGGTTTCATTGTCGTACTGCTCTAACAGTTAAGAAGTTCCCCCACCCCACCCCTGACATTCAGCCAAAATCTGGCTTCCTGTAGCTTAAGACCATTGGTACACGTACTACACTCTGAGATGATCAGGAACAGATTCTGACCCTCCTCTGTACGCCCACCTTTCAAGTACAGTGGTGCCTCGCTTAACGAGCGCACCGTATAACGATTAAATCGCATAGCGATCCGTTTTTTCGGATCGCTAATGCGATCGCACAACGTTGTTCCAATAGGGAAAAATTCGCTTTGCGAAGACCGGTAAGCGTTTCGCTTACTAATCTTCGCAAAACGACCCCCGCCGATCAGCTGTTCGGCGGCCAAAATGGCTGCCGGAAGCCGGGAAATGGCCTAAAATGGCTGCGCGCAGCGTTTTCGCGCCCTCGTTAAGCGAGGCGAGGGCGCGAAAATGGCTGCCGGCCATCCTGAAGCTTCGCTGTACGGTGAGTATTTGGCCTATTTGGAACGCATTAAACGATGTTTAATGCGTTCCAATGGAAATCGCTGCCCCGTTCAGCGATGCTTCAGCATAGCGAAGGTTAATCCGGAACGGATTAACCTCGCTATGCGAGGCACCACTGTATTTGAGAAGTGCTGCTGGCCTATCTCCCCTCAGTCTTCTCTTCTCAAGGCTAAAGTTATTTTAGTTATTCCTCATAGAGCGTGATTGGCAGTTCCCTGATCATCCTTGTTTAGCTAGACACTAAAGGGAAGACAGTGTCATCGATGGCTGTACAGGGTCATCGAAGCGACCAACATGAATTTTGACCCAACTCCAAGAGGCAGTGGAAGACAGGAGGGCCTGGCGTGCTCTGGTCCATGGGGTCACGAAGAGTCGGACACGACTGAACGACTGAACAACAACAACAAAAAGAGAAGAACCTTATTCCGGCCAGTTCACTGACACACAAAAAAATGCTTCTTCATTTAGTCCTCAACCTCAGAAAGTACCAAGTCTGCAACTATCATCTATGACAGAATATGGGGTATACGTAGGCGCCAATGGCCAGCAAAGGAATTCGTAGTCTATGCATTGAGCATGATCTAGGTCAGCCACTTTTAATGGGGGGGGGGATATTTATTTATTTATTTAACTTATATAATTCATAAGTTATATAATTTAACCCTTGAGGGGCCCTGGCACATTTGAAGGAGGCCACAGACTTCAATTCTCCACACACCATTTTACAAGGTTCTTTATGCAATATGTGCAGTCCCAATACGGCCAATATTTCTTTCATATTGTGTGAATGGCAGTGCGAAGAAAAAGGCTGAGAATGCCTGATCGAGACCGCCCAAGAGTTCTATATAAATCAGCGCTCTCTCTATTTATTATCCTATACAGTATTAGGTTCCATTTGAGATTAACATTTGCATAAGGGCAGTGCACTTCAAGCATATTGGTGTGGCTTATTTTTTTCTCCCATATGTACAGTATCTAATCACTTCCATTTTCTTCTTAATGTGTCAGAGCCGATTGAACAACGTGTTGCATGTTTCCACTAATGACAGTGTGGTTGGTTGGTTGGGCCCTGTATGGAGGTGTGCATATACAGTGGTGCCTTGCTTAATGACAATAATCCGTTCCAGGAAAATCGCTGTTAAGCAAAAACATCGTAAAGCAAAATTAAAAAGCCCATTGAAACACAGTGAAAACCGTTCAATGCGTTCCAATGGGCTAAAAACTCACCGTCCAGAGAAGATCCTCCATACGGTGGCCATTTTTCGAGGAATTCGTCCCTAAGCACAGCAGGGAGCCATTTTAAGTACCCGGCGGCCATTTTGAAAACCCTACAATCAGCAGTTTTTGATTGTCGTAAAGTGAAAATCGGTTCCTGAAGCAGGGAACCGATCATCGCTAAGCGAAATTCCCCCATTTAGACCATTGTTTTGCGATCGTCGTAAAGTGTATTCGTCGTAATGCGGGGCAATCATAAAGCGGGGCACAACTGTAATTGATTAGGCAGTCTTCCTCATGTATGTGTGTCGACCACAATTTCCTAATGCACACATGCCGATCTGTACACTTGTCCCTCTCAAGGTATTGTGAGATGTGTGAGAAAAAGGAAACTTGGGAGTTTCCTCACAAGGACAGGAAACCAAAAGATGTAAACCCATGCTGTTGCCCAGTCATGGGTACAGACCACAAACCGGACAACATTCATTCCAAAAATGGGTTTGCATCGAATCCGTCTTCCATGTCTGTCTTTCCTCAATTAATTTTAGAGCTTCAGAGCTGGAAAGGACACGATTGATCGCCGAAGGCCCCCGTCTACTCCCTTTGTCATTGCCATTCCTTCCTCTTCTTTCCATGTTCTTCTGTGGGATGTCCTCTTCTCTGAGGACACTGTATGTACATGCAGTTGCACGCAAGGCACATCCATAAGGATGAGATGTGTTCCTCTCTGCAGGCCATCCGGACCTCCACTAAAGGCCCTTCATGTTGGGCATATGGCACACCTCTGGACTGAATGAAGGTCCCTTCCCTAAAATATCTGAATATTAGGCGTGAACATCAGCACTTTCTTTTAGCAAGAATCTACAGTGCATCCGCCCCAAGGGATAGCCTAGCCTAGTTCTTCCTCAGCTGGGGATGATCTATAATGTAGTCAGCACTTCCAGAGGACCTCAGGCTTCATGGGTTTCCTCAGTGACAGGCCTCATTCGAGGGAGCTAAAAGTCGGGGAAGAGACACACATACCCTCTAGTTTCCTGAAATGTATCGGCTGAAATCCAGCTGTCCGTCACAACTAGGGTAGACCCACCGAATCAATGGGGATCGGGTCAATCCAGTCTTCTCTACGTTCCACTGATTCAATGGTCATTGCAGCTGGATTTCAGCCACTGGGATTTAGTCAATCTGGGAATGTCTAAAAACTGTTTCTCCCCTGGGTATTTTCTGCTTTCGGTGGCTTCCCCTGGTCCTTTTACTGTCCTCTGAACCAGATGGAGCACCGCCGACCAGGGAGCTATCTAGCAAGCAGTATCCTTGGACTGGCCTAGGCTGGAGGACTGAGGTCCCTTGTGGCATTAGTAGAACTCTCCTGTCGTTTTCCAACCAGCTTGCTCCAAGACCCGGATGACGTTTCAGTGCCTTAGGGGCTAGCTGGTCTTTTGGGGCAGGAACATCCGCAGGGAAGAGACACTGTGGCACAAGGCAGAAAAGTCACCAGCACCCAAATCTGTGTATTCTGTCACGGCCACTATGCATCACCCAGGCATCGATATTTTGTGCTGTTTTTTTTTTTTAAAAAAGGCGGTCCACATCTTGCCAGCTCTCACAGTTATTCAGTGTTTGCACCGCTGGTAGCCTCCCCCTCCAGTGCAATGTGGCTTTGCTTCTCCTCCTCCGTTCTCCTTCGTTGGCATGCCTGTATAGAACCAGCCTCTTCTCCCAGATGGCACGAAGAGCTTGCGCGCGCGGGGAGGGTGGGGGGGAAAGTGTTTTCTAAAAAGTTGCTTAGCAATGTAACACACAGAGAGTGTGTGCTTTGCAAATCCTGACATTCTCCAAAGCGTTCACTGTGCTGGCTCGGCGTGGCAAAAGGGTGCCAAGCGCATGAACAGCCGGAGGAACAGAGGGGTTCTGAGGCTGGGGGTGTGGGTGGGAGGAAGGAACCGGGGAAGCCACTCAGGATCTAGACTTCGAAAGGGAAAGGTAGAAGAGCTACCACAACCTTCTGCTAACTGGCCATCTCACAGTGCAGAGCCCCACCAAACACCCAACACCATTCCTTGGTTGCTGGCCTTTCTCAGCACCCAATGAAACATCACATGCAGGAAGCCCTTGATGGCTGTTCTCCAAAACACAGCATCGTTCTGGAAACACTGGGGGGGGTCCCTCTTCAGGAGCAGGCAGAGTAGGAGCAAACAGGAGCTGTGGTTAAAGGCCGGCTGACACTCTGGGTGAGACACCCGGGAGAGCTTTGGCTTATAAACAAGGAAAAGGTGTTTTGAAATGAGTGGCAAAAATCATTGATGTAAACTTGAAGGACGCATTGCCAATTCATTGATGAAGCTTCTGTTCCCAACCGAGCAACTGTTATGCCTGTTATTACAATGGACTCTGGTTTCTTCAGCCTCACCGTGCACACCTCTTGACAGCGTTATCATTTCCATAAGCTTCTGCTTGACTGATCCACCGTCCAAACAACACCGTTCACCGACTTTAATCTGTTGCTCTCTCTTAAACAAACAAACAAACAGGGTTTCCAAGCAGTCTTGAACACCAGGCTGGAGACCACGGTCTGAAGGTATGCTGTATTTGAGGCCAGTCCAATCCTTTGGAAGTCTATTCTAAGGATAAAGGATGCCAAGAAAGGCGATGCAGAGCCTTGAAATTGTCCATTCTCAGTCAGCAGAACCTAGCCGCCTAGAGTGGTCGAAATGACTAGATAGGCGGGGTATAAATACAATAAATAATAATAATAATAATAATAATAATAATAATAATAATAATAATAATAATAATAATAATAATAATAATAATAATAATAATAATAATAATAATAATAATAATAATAATAATAATAATAATAATAGAGAGCTGATCCAGCAGCAGGCATCTAGGTAAGTCCTGGGGAAATAAGCTTGTACGTACAACTTTAATCGTTCCTTGACTGACCTCTGTGCATGTGTGGGTGTTCTGTGCCGTCAAGTTGAAACCCATTTATAGTGACCCTGACAGGGCTTTCCAGGTAACTATGGTATTTAAGGAGTGGTTTTACCAGTTCCACTCCCCCAGTGAGTTGCTGTGGCTGAGTGGGTATTTGAACCTTGATCTCCAGAGTCCTAGTCCGTTATTTTATCTGTGACACCACATTGGACCTTTGAGCACAGAGATTACCATATGTATGTTTTGTGCAAATCTATGAAATCCTTCTCTTCGGGTGACAACTTTCTTCCCTTTTGGCGATACACCCGTGACCACCTTATACGAAACCTACTTTTTAGGGTCCCAGTAAGTCAAAGCAGTAAGGTAGAATTGGAACAGGTGGATTCTGGGAGCTTGTAGTCTAGAAAAAGTAAAAGCAAATCCCGGCTGAAGCATCCTTGATGGGTGACGCTTCCAGCCTAAGGGATCTTTAAGAAAGAGATACCGTATTTTTCGCACCATAAGACGCACTTTCCCCCCACAAAACAGGGGCGTGGAAAGTCTGTGCGTCTTATGGAGCGAAGAAAACAGATTATATTTTCCTGTTTTCTTCTCCTAAAAAATTGGTGCGTCTTATGGAGCGAAAAATACGGTACTTAAGACTTTCTGTAGCAATGGGTGAGGACGAAGACAAGACATCCCCTCATGGTGGCTGGCATCATGGAGCCATCCAGATTGCTATTCATCCCTAGTGTAACTAGCATTACATGTCCCAAAGGTCGTGGGGGGGGGGGATTCATTCTCAAATTGGCTGTCCAGGTCTTCTTCAGTTGAAAAAGCCACCAAATGCGATCGCAACTGAATCTAGGACATAGTGGTGTGTAAGGAACGTACATGACTTTTGCAGCGATGGCTAAAAATAGTTCTAGCTGACAATCTCTTCCCCCCTTGTCCACCACCCTGGCATTGCCATGCAAATCTCTGGCTCCTGCTTGGCTTCCCCTTAGCAGATGCTTCGATGCAGCCTTGCTCTTGAACGGCTTCTTTGGTGTATTTTGGCTGCGTTGAGTTTGTCTTCTTTCCCGGAGGAAGGCCTACTGCTCGACACACCTGTTAACAACACGGAACAGGTGGCTAACCTTATGGGCTTCTCCCACCTGCAAAGATGGATGGGGGTGTGCGCTTTTTTTTTTTTTAAGTCTTCTTTGCAGACTGGGAAAAGGGCTTGCAGCTCACTCTGCCGAAAGAAAAGCCACAACACACACACAGACACACTGAATTCAGAATGAAATGGCTGATATGGGAAACTTCAGAATACCTCTGAATTAGGCACATCCACCTGGCTTATTTATTTATTTATATTTATTTATTTATTGGACTTATATACCGCCCCATAGCGCTACAAGCACTCTCCGGGCGGTTTACAATTTTTTAATTATACAGGCTACACATTGTTCCCCCAGCAAGCTGGGTACTCATTTTACCGACCTCGGAAGGATGGAAGGCTGAGTCAACCTTGAGCCGGCTACCTGGGATTTGAACCCCAGGTCGTGAGCACAGTTTTAGCTGCAGTACAGCGTTTTAACCACTGCGCCACGACGCTCAGTGGTTAGTGCTGCCTTCTGCGCCTGGTAGCATATTGCCACGGTCTGGAGTAGAGAACAGTGTTTTCCATCATCACCTACCTTTTGGTGATCAGGAGATCTCCCAATTAGGGTATCTGAGATCCTCCGTATGTCAAATGGCAAGGCGATCTTGTTCCCTTTTTACTTCTCTCCAATAATGGCTCAGAATACATTCAAGAACTACTGGCTAATGCTGCCTTCTACTGAAACGGGCAACTGGCCCATCTAGAATTTGCACATGCTGATTTAAATGTATGAGTTAAAAAAAAGAAAGCAGAATGGATTGTTTTGTAATTCAAACAAGAATGATGATGCATCTCCCCCAAGTGGGGAAGACAATGGGCAGGTGACTTGGGTGGTGCAGTGTGGTTGGTTGTCCACATGCGTTGCTGTGGATGCACAGCTTCAAGGTCCCAATCTCCCAACGTTTTCAGATTCTTTTATCTTTAAATCGTATCGTGACTGGGCAGGCCCTAAAATGGAGGAGACCATCGTTAGGAAGACTGCTCTACAATAGCATCAACTGGAGGACTGTCCTCTCCAAAATGTCATGTGTCTCTCCTTCTCCCGGGAAGCCAACCAACCGCAAGACTCAAAACTCAAAAAGCAGTCCCAGCTTCATGCTTACTTGGAAGCTTTATCTGTTCTGAATTCCCCCATGGGTTTTTTAAACCATCTGAAGAAGGGTGAGTGTTTCCATTCGGCTTAATCCAAAACTTTTTACTGTATCAGTAAAAGCACGGCAGTATTTCTGATTTTTTTTACAGCTCAGGATGTTCTAAGGCAGTGCTTCTCAACCTTGGGTGACCCAGAAGTTCTTTTTTATTATTTTTTATTTTAACAAGGGGATGACAAAAAGGAAAAGGGGAATTGAGGTTAATAGGGAAGAGGAGAAACAATAACATACTAACGTCCATTCTATACCTATTGCTATATCAAAATTCCAAATTATTCTTTTTACTATTTTCTGCCTTCCAGGTTTAAGTTCTCGTTTCAATATATGCTCTTCATATGCTGCCTGTTGATTCAGTCCATTTGTAGAATAGGTCCCATCTCAAAGGACTGCTCAAAGGACGTGGTATTCAATACACTCAGTACGGACAAAGAGAGATGCAGCGTCCCAGGGATACATGAATGATAACAGCAGGGCCCTTAGTACTGTAGGATCCTTGTGATGAAAAGCCAAAATCTGATTGAGCCTCGTATCCACTCAAGTCCCAGAAACCGTATTCGGGCAATGGACAGAACAGGGAGACATAACAGTAAGAAGACTCTGGATCTGCCAAGCTTTCTCTGCTTGCTCAGTCGAGGTCACTGTGAGGCAAGAAGACCTGGGTTCAAATCTCTGTTATGTCATCATGCTCTCCAAGCAGCTCTCTTGGCTACTGCACCAGATATTTGTGAAGATCAAAAGAGGCAAAGTGAGGTACGTATGCCACTCAGCGTTCTTGGAAAGGTGGGAGCAAAAGATCTATAAATACCTGCTATACATAGCACTTTTGTTTTCTGGAGGCTGATTTTAAATTTACTAGCACCCTGCCTGCCCCAAATTTTCCTCTGTGGGCTTTTTTTTTTTTTTGAAAGGTATAAGCTCAGATTAAAACAAGGAAATAAAATCACGTCCATGCTTCCCCCCCCCACACATGGTAACTAAATAGGACCAGCAACATGCTGGTTTTATTTTTAAATAAAACCTCTCAGAGAGACCATATTCTACGGCAAATACCAAGCTGTGAAACACACACGGTCCCCATCTTGCTCACTTCTCTTCCTCCATTTCCCCAGCAAAGCCGCGATAGCCAAATTTTTTTTGCAACAGCTTCTCCCCTTCGCCTGACCAATTATTGCTGTTGGCAGTCTGGGGAACCTTTAGATGACATGTACGCACAGGGCAGGCGACAGGAATAGGATGACTAACAGATCTAAGAACATTCCATCCCAGAATTTCTAACAATATAAATAAATGCACCCAAGAGCTAATTTTAACTAAGGGGGGAGCAGGGTTCTGCCTCTTAAAAAACAAACAAACCCAGAGGCAAATGTGTCACAATCCCTTCTTTTTCTCCTTCTCTTTCTTTATTTTCCTTCTTTCTGTAGAGACATATTTTACGCGCTCAGGGGCACACAGAGAGATGCATTTCTGCCTTTACACGGCCATCTTCCCTCCTGAACAGGATGCCTCGGCAATTATGTTTGAATTATAGAAAGAAGCAATTTGATGACACGTCACGACAATCCTTTCCTCCTTGGATTTTCAAAGCCACACATACTTGAGACTCTCCCAAAGAGGAGAAGCGTCTCACCTGTCTGATCTGCCTGTACGCTCTGCTAGGCTTACATATAGGGAAGCAAAAAAACACCCCACTTTCCCCACAAACTCTGCCTGAGTTCCCAAGGACTGCAGGCTCTTAGAAGCAAGCTGTGTCTTTGCTCCACCTAGCAATGTTGTGCAGGAGGAGGAGGACGGCAGCTGCAGTTCTTCAGCCCCCAGGATGGCCTCAGCCCTGCCTGGACCCTGATCTTTGGCCCTGCCCTCCTCCCGACAACTTGTGAGCTAGATAAGCCAAGAGCCACAACAACGTTCCAGCTAGCAGGCTCCGCAAGCAGAGAAACCTGGAACCGGTTCAAGGAAGAGCTGTTTTAAAGCAGATGTTAGAGAGCCATCAAGCGGTAGAAAAGGAGACGGAGCCAGCCACTTTGAGCTCTTTCTATTCTATTGTTACTTAACACTATGGATCGGTAGCATTTAAGGACCAGCTGGCTGGATAGCTTGGTGGTTGAGGTCTCTGGTTGCTGAGCCAGAGGTTGGGAGTTTGATTCCCCCCACTGGACCTTCTGGGAGAAAAGCCAGCCTGGGTGGCCTTGGGCGAGCTGCACAGCCCCAGGGATTCCTCCCTGCAGGAGAAGGAAATGAGAAGCCACTTTTTGAGTCTTCTCTACCTAGAAAACCCCCCAAAAAGAGTCCATAAGTCAGAATTGACTTGCCAGAACATGAGTATTTCATGATCAGTAAGTTCAAAACAAAGGGTGCAGTGGATAGAGTGACAGCCCTTCTTTGATGGGATTTTGCCAGATGTTTGGACCCTAAGTGAGAACTTCTCTGTTAATTTGGTTCATGCAAACACAGGATCTCCCTAAACGAGTATTGTCAAAGGAAACTTAGAAAGGGTTCAGGTATTTTTCTTAGTCATACCTGGAGGTGTTAGGGATTAAAACTGCAACCTTCTGCATGTAAACAATGAGTCTTAACCCTGGGCTGTGGTCCATCTCTTATTAGAATAACCTTTGAATTGCAGAACTGGAAGGGACCCCGTGGATCATTGCGTCCAGTCCATCTGAAGGAAGCACCGTGGGGGAATTGAACTCCCAGCCGGTGGCTCCGCAGCCAGAGATCTAGGCCACTGAGCTATGGACACATACGTTCAACTCTTCCTTTTGACTTCCTGAGCAAAGTCAAAAGCTATCTAGTACCCCATGGATTCTCTTCAGAACAATTATCTTCCCAGATTTCTGGTAGCTAAGATACTTTTCATCTGAAGTTGTATCTGCAAGGTTTTCATCTCACCTACAGAGGGGCTCCGTTTTAGAAAGCACAAGGGTAACCTGCGTATACTTGCACTGACTGGGGGTGGATGATTCTATATGTCTCTGCAATAGGAGAGGTGCAGGCCAATTCATCTAGCATCTTCAGAGATGCATCTGATCCAAGGAAGTCTGCTGTAATCAGGCTAACATCAATCTGCTCATTTTAAAGGGGCCTGAAGCCCCCTTTCCCCCCATTATTCAGGGACTCAGTCACACTCGGTGTAGAAAGAACCAAAAATCAGCACTAATATAATTAAAGCCAGGGTTTGTAAACCATGCCAATTCAGAAGGGGCAATTCCCCCACCCCAGTTGTTGAGTGATTTGAGATCACAGGATCAAAACCCGTTTGCAGTGGTCTTTGTGTACTGCTCGAATCAAGTTCTTATGTTTCCCTAGGAAAGAATGCAAAATGCCCGCTCTGGCCTGTCGCTCTCAACGTTGGACAAGAGTTGCAGTCTTGGCCATTAATTGTATATAGACAAAATTGACAAGATGGCAACAAGTCCTGTTTTCAGGGAACGAACAAGGGGAAAATCCCTGCAAATGGAACTGTTTAGGTCAATTTGAAAAGCAGCTAAGCCAAAGGGGCTTGGATTTTAGCGGTCAATCTGTACAGGTTACTGTGAAATCATTTCAGATCTATTATATTACCTCTCTCTTTCTTTCTCTCAATAATCTCTCTCTTCCGCCCACCCCCTCCATGTACTCACGTAGGTAAGACAGCCTCTGAAAGCATTTGAGATATTAACAGACAGGTCATCAGCAGGTGCCCATTTTTTAATTTCCTGCATTATTATGCATGAATGATATTTCAGCACATACCGAGCAATATGACAGGTGTCATAATGAATATCAGAATATCCGTACTAGCAAGGGAAACAGAAGCGCGGCTACCTAAAAAAGAACTGTTGTTGTTGTTTAGTCGTGTCCGACTCTTCGTGACCCCATGGACCAGAGCACACCAGGCCCTCCTGTCTTCCAGTGCCTCCCGGACTTGGGTCAAATTCATGTTGGTCGCTTCGATGACAAAAAGAACTAGAAATCTACAAAAGCCAGAACTCCATAACAAGACATCCTTAAAAGAGAAAGAACTGTATAGAGCATGAGAGGATGACAAAGAGTAAAGACATCCCTTAACATCCTATATTCAGGCGCAGTAAAATAGGAATAGAGAATAGTTAATTGTTAAGGCTGCAGTGTTTGTATAATTGGCACATTATCAATGAAAGTGTTATGATTTATTACAGGGAAAAGGGTAGGTTACTCCTAGACAATTTGGAGCAGAAGGGGAAAAGCAGAAACTTAAATCTGTAGAAAAGGAAATTATTGTTGTTTTATAAATTGTGCACTAAATAATAACATTGTATTGAGTGAAAGTGTGTCAACAATCACAAGAGAGCAACAGGGTTACAAATCTCATCTTGTATGCCTTTAAGTCTTCAGGGTGGATAATCTCTTGTGTGACACAAACTGCAATGATCCCTTGGAGGATGGGAACAAAATTCAAAACGACCTTGATAGGCTTGAGCCCAAGGCGGGAAACCAAGCAATGACATTTAACAGGGGTAAGTGCAGAGTTCTACACCTGGGAAGGGAAAAACAGCAAATGAGAGTTACAAGACGGGAGAGACTTGGCTTGATAATACTATGAGTGAGAAGAATCACAAGCTGAATATGAGCCAACAGTGTGATGTGGCTGCAAAAGAGGCAGATGCTATTGTAGCCTGCATAATTAACTTGTAAACCGCCCAGAGAGTGCTTGAAGCACTATGGGGCAGTATATAAGCAGCACGCTTTGCTTTGCTTTTGCTTTATTAACAGAAATAGGGTCTCCAAAACCCACGAGGTAGTTGTTCCCCTCTATTCAGTACTGGTTAGGCCTCTATTCTAGAATACAGTGTGTCAGAACTCACACCTAAAGACTTGCACTTGAATGTTGGACTGGGGGACTTGCCAACATCCCTGGAAGGATGCTGCCTAGTTCAGTGTTTTGGGCCTCTGGCTACAGAGCAAGAAGTTGGTTGGGAGTTCGATTCCCGCCACTGGCCCTCCTTGTCAGGGGCTGGACTGGATGATCCACAGGGTCCCTTTCCAGCTCTGCCGTTCTAAGACTACAGTATTGTTATTATTATTATTATTATTACCACCTTTGGATATAAGCCAGTATTGCTTATATCCAATCCAATCCAGTATTTTGGAGACTTGATCTAACACCCATGACTCAAGAATGGTTGAAGAGGTAAAATTCAAGCCCCATCTTTTGCACTTCCTAAGAATTCTCTGGAGCAGCTTCAGTAAGGCTTACGCAATAAAAGTTGACGGCTCGTTGGGTTTCATAGGCAAGATCTCTCTATTGCCCATTCTACCAATCTTCCGTGTACCCCCCAAATTCACCATCTGGCAGGGCGGGAACACCTCACTGAGTGTCCTAGCTTTGGCGAGGGCATTCGGCTTCCCTTCTGTTAACACCACTGGAAAACTTCACCCTTTCCATGGCTGACTCCATTCAGCGCTCCCCAAAGAAGACGGCGCAAGTAGGTGCTCCCTTGAATCAAATATATGATAAAGTTTAAAAAAAGCAAGTGTGAAATCGCTCCGGCAAATGTGTCTTCATAATCCTTGGTATTCCAATAAAGATTCCGAGTGCGGCTTTCTCCACATGAGACATTACAAATGAATAATTACCCGCCGATATTTTTTTTATTATTATCAGGGCAGCTTAATGAGGAACAAAGGAAGTACTCACGGGGTCTTTTATCTTCCCAACGAATGGAATCGTAACCCATATTCCTTTAGGTCTTTAAAACCAAGGTATCTTCAAAGACATTAGTGCCACATTAAAAAAAAAAAGATTCATAGTATATTCTTTATGGTTAAGGGATAAGTAAGGAGCACTTTCATTTCATAGTCAACTTAACAGCTTTTTGATAGCACACAGTCACTCAAATCATTCATTACGGAAAGCGGGAACATGGGACTATGAATACAATTAAAGACAGGGTCTGAAGCCCACCTGGACTGTGTGAAACTCACATCCCAGGAAGCCTACTTAGGACCGGTGGTGGTGGTGCTTGGGTCACTTCGTACATTGTGAAATGCCTACAAGTAAAGCACATTTTAGATGGAAATCAAAAGAAATTTGGAATTCAATGTAATCTTCGATGAATTTCTAGGCAGGGATTTTGCTACACCTTCACACAACATACGGCGATCACCCACAGGCGGTTTTGCACAACATACGATATACAGAGAGAAATTCCCATGGAATTTCATCTTCTTAGTTGCACAAAAACAACATTTTGCTTCCGACATAGCAGGACCTTCAAGTGAATACTGTACTTTGTCACATATCAATGAAACCAAGTAGGAAAATCTCAATGAAAGAGAAGGATATTTTTCATATTCATACTGTATGTATATTACTCTACTTCCTCATACCTTTTAGAACTGACACAACTCACCTGGTGTGAATGGAGACTTTTATGCTGAAGCCACTGAAAAAACAGAAATACTCAAGAACAGAGCAGCTTGCCCAATGAGAGTGTGGGGAACAGTTTAAAAGGTCTGTCCTCCCAAAAGAGGACATTGTATGTATTATTCAGAAAGGTGAAATCAGAGACAGAGAGAGAGAGAGAGAGAGAGAGAGAGAGAGAGAGAGAGAGAGAGAGATCTAGAAACATATGTTGTTGTTGTTGTTGTTGTTATTATTATTATTATTATTATTTTATTTTATTTATTTGAGTAATTCACCATTTGTAGCTTTTAATGTTTTTAATAATGCAACCCACCTTGGGTCCTTCTTTTAGGAGAAAGGCAGGGCAAAACTATTTAAAACCAAGCAAGCAAGCAAGCAAATAAATAAATGCACCCACACTTGGAAAGCCACAGGGTATTCCCCATACCTGCCCTAGGGCTTCTCTGCTCAGCGCCTGGTATTCCCAGATATACTGCTCCTATACATGGAAGTTCCACCTAGCAGTGACAGCTACGTTTTTAATAGCCAACAACCGCCTTCCCGTCCCTGCCATTTCCATTCATTTTCTTCCTCCTCCTCGTCCTCCTTAGCAACTATCTCCTCAGCAAAACGTCCTGCAAAAAATAAAAAAAAAATCCCCAGTCCTGGAGGCCGCCATCTCGCGCCTCGGTTTACAAATGCCCGCCGCTGATTGGCTACTTGGTTGCTAAGGGGCGGGACGTCCGCTACAGGCAGAAGAAGCTCTAACTGAAATTTTTTACAACACCGAGTTCTATTTATTTATACTTGTGTGTTTGTTGCCTTGATGGGAATAAAATAAATTTGAATTTCTTCAAAATCCTGATATTATGTGGGGAGAAATTTAGAGTTTTGTTCTTATAATCGGTATGCATCATTGATTATAAGGACAGAACTCTTTAAAACTTTTGCAAGGCTACATGATGCGCATATATTTATATTAATTCTTTATATTATTTATTCGCTGCTTTGCTCCCCATAGCCCGCTTACAACGGCTAAAACTAGACAACTGTTAACCGTTTTTAAAAACCAGCTATACCATAATTTTTTTAAAAAATAATTAAACATAGATCAAGTTTAAAAAAAGTTTAAAACCTTTAAAAATCTCGAGGTTTAGTAAACAAAGCATTCCTCAGACACTTATGGCTTGAAAGGGTGTATGTTTCATTGATGGCCAGACCAGACCCACATTTTGCAGGACCTTCAGAGAGATGCGTGAGAGATGCAGTGGTGGCATTAAAAAAAAACTCAAACCCTTTCCATGTCTGCAAGACTCCACGAGATATTTGTGTGTCTGTGTTTCGTGGATTGCAATGGAATTTTAATTTTTTTTTGTTTTTTACAAGTCTCAGGGATGTAGAAATGTGTCCTTTTCATTGACGCCAAGACCCAAACTTTAAATTTTTTCAGATATGTTTGGTTTTGGATCATGAGTTGCAACCGTAAAAAAGTCAAACTATACAGCCAGACTCCGAGATGGGTGTGTGTTCTTTCACATGGATGGCAACAGCAAAAAAACCCCTTTCTGTGTCACGTTTGAGAAGTGCGGGTGTGTGTTTTCTCTGATGGCGACACCAAAGCGTTCAACTTCTGCAAGACTGGGATATACAGGTACACGTCTAGGGGCCTGTTTGCAATCATTGACGGCCACAACCCCCAAACTTCACATTTCAGCAAGACCGCGAGATAAGACACGTGTATTTCATGGAGGGCAACGACCAAAAAAATATACTATATTCAAATGTATGGCAGACTCTGAAGCGGTCACTGATTTTTCCAAGGCTTCGTGTGTGTTTGTGTGCATTTTGCTCATGTTTACAAGACTTTGTGTGTGTGTTTCGCTATTATTATTATTTTTTGGCAAGACTTTGTGTACGTACTTCGCTAAGTTTCGGAAGGCTCTGTCTCTCTGTGTGTGGTTAATTTTTGGGGGGCAAGGCTTTGTGTGTGTGCTCCGCTTATTTTTTACAATGGTGTGTGTGTGTGTGTGTGTGTGTGTGTGTGTGTGTGTGTGTGTGTGTGTGTGTGTGTGTGTGTGTGTGTGTGTGTGTGTGTGTTTGCAAGGCTTTGTGTGTGCGTTTCGCTGATTTTTGCAAGTATCTCTCCTTCGCTTTTTTGGGGCAAGTGTGTGTGTGTGTGTGTGTGTGTGTGTGTGTGTGTGTGTGTGGTGTATTCCGCCCCCCCCCCGTCTCTTGTGTCCAGCACGGAACCCCCGCCCCCTTGGTGGGCCTGAAGCTTCGGCTTCCTTCCGAGGAGACCTGCCCAGGAAAGGCTGGCCTGACCCGGGGCCGCCACCGCCACCTCCTCCTCCTCCTCCCCGCCCCGGTAGCGGAAGCTCCGCCGCGTCGGCCTAGGCGCGCCGTCGCCATCTCGGGCAAGGGAGGAGGAAGAGGAGGAGGCGGCGTCGGCAATCACCCCCAGCGGCAGCAGCGGCTCTGCCTGGTGAGGCAGGCCCGGAAAGGAAGCGGAAGGTGGGACTCCCCTCCGACTCGCACGCCGGCGCGGCCTGTAAGTCTCCCCCCGTCCCGCCCCACGGCTAGGCCTCGGCCTAGCCCGGCCTCGCCCGTTGCCCCTAGCAACCGGGCCCGGGCCATGGAGGGGGTGGGGGGCCGCCCTCTCTCTCTCTCTCTCTCTTTTTCCCCCAGGGTTGCGCCCCGAGTGTGTGTTTGTGGGGGGGACGGGACGGGACGATTTCCTTTTCCCCTCCAGACTTAGCCTCTGGTCTTATTCTCTTTATTTCCAGGTCTCACAATATACCTCTAGGTTCTGGTCAAGACAGCCTGGGGGGGGGGAAGGGGGCTATCCTTGCAAAAGGGAATCAAGATCATCCCCCTTCCCTCCTGCCAGGGAGATGCAATTGAATTGCATGGCCTTGCTTGTGTGCAAAGAGAAAATAAATTGCTTTAAAATTAAATTTTAAAAAACAACCCTCTTAAATACTGACCTGGAGGAAAAACAAACAAACAAATACATTTATTTATTTATTTATTTTAACAGGGGGTTTCCTCCTCCACCCTCCTGCTTGCATTTGTTCCTGGTGGGGTGATTTCACCCACTCACCTACCCTGCGCCTTTTCTTGAGCTCCCTTTTTCGAGGTTTTGTTTCCCACCCACCCACAAATAAATGATGATGGACAGCCATTACATTTTCCTCTCTTGTCACTGGGTGGCCAATCCCGTGGGAATTGGCAGCCATTCATGTTGCCCAGCCTTCTGGAAGTTCCTTGTTCTCTTAATTTCTTGCCCTTCCCCATCGCTACCTTTGGCCTTTCCTCCCCTCCTTTTAATTCCTGTTTTAGGGTTTGATTTCCTGCTCCCTCGTTGGAGTCTTAATAATGAAGGTTTGGTCAATGACCAGGTAGCTGTGGAACCAGATGTAGCAAGGTTGCACCTCTTATGACTAATTAGTTTTCATTTTTATTAAGGTTTTGTGAGTCCACACACATTTCTTGAGTTTTGTTTTTGTCTGTCTGTTTATAAACAAAGAAACAAACAAATAATTTGTTTTTGCCCCACCTTCTTCCTTAAAAACAACCCAGTGTGGCATACACCATTAAAAAACAATATTTAAAAGCAAAAAACGGCAAGTAGTGGTGTAGTGGTCGTAGCTGTGGGCTTGGTAGCTATTCTTTCCCACAGCTGAGACCCAGAGCATGATCTTGTTCTGGTTCCTTTATGATGAGCAGTGGGGTACAAAGGAGGTGTATCTCTCCCACTTAGGGTGCCTTTGGGTGGGTGATCATTTCTGCTGGTGTTTGTGTTGTACTTTAAACTCAGTTGTGCAATATTGTGCGGTACTACACCATAGTACAGTTATGGTAGGATTTGTTGGTGTGATTTATGTGGAAGTGGCTATCCTCCACATCGACACTAGAGAGATAATTTTGTGGAGCAGGCAGTGCATTTCTGTGGTCCCCGTAGTCATCATCGGGGCTTTGGGAACAAATATCAAGAAATTTCAGACAGTACTATATTACAAGTAAGCAGTTGCAGAACTCAGAAATCACACCATCTGAGCTACAGAAAAAAAAGGAGTATTAGGAACTGTGTTTCCTTCTGTGGTGATATTTAACACAGTGGTCCCCAACCTTGGGCCTCCAGATGTTCTTGGACTTCAACTCCCAGAAATCCTGGCCAGCAGAGGTGGTGGTGGTCAAGGTTTCTTGGAGTTGTAGTCCAAGAACATCTGGAGGCCCAAGGTTGGGGACCACTGATTTAACAGATATTTCAGTTTTTGGTTAAAACCTGTATCTGTTATTATATATTATCGGTCAACGTCTTTATCATTTGTGGATCATGGACTTCAGCTCCTGTCAAGGATGCCCAGTGGGGGAATCGAACTCCCAACCTCTGGCTCTGCAGCCAGAGACCCAAATCACTGAGCTATACAACAGCTCACTGTGTGTGTGTGTGTGTGTGTGCATGTTTATATATTTGTTTTGAGTGACTTTGCAGGACCACCAGAAGTGGAAGGTCTTGCAGTGATCCTTCTCAACCGAGATCAAAGCTTGAACTTGGACTGCCGTTCCCATGTCCACGGGTGGTTGCTTTTGCTTCGTTCTTCAGCTGGTGGCCTCTAATGACCTAGTGAAGCCAGGGCTTGTTCCCAACCTTTAGTCTCTCTAGACGTTCTTGGACTGCAACTCCCAGAAGCCCTGCCCAGCACAGCAAGTAGTAAGGCTTCCGGGAGTTGTGGTCGTCCAAGAACATCGAAGACTCAAGGTTGGGAACCACTAGTAGGGCATCATCAGCTTCGCTTTGCCCTTGGGATTTGACACTCAAGTTACTGTGGCTGCAAAAGCAATGCAGAATATTGTTGTGTGCTGTGCCTTTTGTAATTTGAAATATTCAAAGGTGGTTGGGCAATTGAGATCCAGTATCTGCACAAACCATCATCATCATCTCTCTCGATAATCTTGATGCAGATTTCTAATTTTTCCATGAATTCCATTGGCAGCTTCGCTATTTACATTATAGACACACCATTGGTAAAGAGTTTGCATAGTTCTGTACAGTACTGGATTTCTAGACTGCTACATGCAGGGACTCATTCAGCTGCCACAACGAGGTTGATTCTGAGACCCAGCTCCCTGTCGCCAAATTTCATATGAGAAGCGTTACCTGGTGCCCTAAGAGGGTGAGCTGTTCCAGCAGGTGAAGGCCAGTTTAGTCCAAGGAAGAAGACTAGATCTGTCTGTTTATGGTGTTGGACCAGGAGGGTGTGCCTTGCTTTACTTCGTCTTGGTGGATGATGGAAGTAGCAGGTGGGGGCAAATCACGGTCATCATCCCATTGGTATTTTTTTTTTACATCAGAAGTCATGGAACTTTTTAGATCTTTCTCGCCTTTGAAAAACTGGCCTGACAGCTTTCTTTTTTTATTATTTCCTCTGCCCTCTAATGGCGAAAGCGAAAGTATAGCGGATAGATTTAGGCCTTTTCCTGATGGACCTGAAGTGAGTAGCGCTTACACCCATACTTACAAAAGGCTTCTTTTGGCGTTTTCATCCCAGTAGCCTTTGTCACCGTTAAGAATTGGTTCCATTTAAAAATTTTGAGTCCCTGGACACCAGAGAGGCTTTCACAGAGGGAGACCGTCCTTCAAACAAGTTGGAAACAGTTCATCAGGCCTTAACCCAGCCGTATTGCTCATTTAAGATGTATTTTAGCCGCCGGTGTGGTGAAGTTGAGGAGAAATGGAATTTTTTTTTTGGCCTGTTTTCTGCTATTAGTCGTTGAAAGGTTTTTACAAATTTTCATATGTTTCTTCCTCCCTCCCTGATTTTATTGCATTTTTTGCTTTCTCTTTATAGCTGTTGTATTTCTTCTTCCTTGTTTGCTACTTTGGGAAGGAAGGTTATAAATACCTTAATAAAGACAGATTTTTTTACCTCCCCGTTCGCAAACTGAAGTGGTGGATATCAGCTGATTTGTAATGAAAATGAGATGATTGAAAAGCAAGAGAAAATAATCCCCATGTTCAAGGTAACCCTACAGTCCGTGACACAGAAAACAATAAAAATCTAATCTCCTTCTCACGAAACAGCTGTCTGGATAGCTTGGTGGCTGAGGTCTCTGTCTGTTGAGCCAGAAGTTGGGAGTTCGATTCCCCCTCTTATGACTCCTGGGAGGAGACCCAGCCTGGGTGGCCTTGGGCAAGCTGCACCGTCCCACAGCGCCCCCTAGAGGAAGGGAAGGGTCAACCTACTTCTGAGTCCTCTCTCCCTGGAAAACCTTGAAAAGGGTTGCCATGTCAGAATTGACTTGATGGCACAAGATGATGAGGATGATTGCCACAGACTAAACTGAAGAAAACACTCTCCCCAGAAGTGGAATCAAAAACGTAAAAATTAAATGTCTTGCCTGCAACACTCTACAACCTGAGGCTGGCTGGCTGGCAGGAACTCTCTGTCTGGGAAATGAGGATGAACTGTAACTATTATTCATGAGTGCCCGTTTGTGAGAGGTTGAGAGACGCTCCATGTGCAGGGGCAGAATGCCACCGAACATGAAATGCATGGCAGAAACGGCAGGCAGACTTCCATCTCCTGCTTATTGCTTGGCCCCAAGCTTTTGGCTGGAAGCTCTCGGCGAAAAATGTGGGTCTAATCCAGTTCCGGGATCCTCGTGGAACAACTCGCCGACAGCTTCTCGGCGTCATCCTGCTGGCGGCACCACTTTTTCTTCTCCCTGACATCATACCTCAAATCAAAAGTGTATATATTGGGCCTGACGACAAAAACTGCTCACGACACACTGTCCTCTGTGGCCATTATGTTAAAGGCATCCCCAACTCTTACCATATTCAACTGGCATTTCTCTTCCATCGTTTAAATGCCCCATTACAGATCTTCAGCATACCAGAGTAAATGACAGTGGAATATAGATGTTTTTGGGGTCGGGTTTGATTTATGAGGTGCCCGTTCCTTTGAGCTAAGATTTGTCGAAGGGTAGCTTTTTGAGTGACCATTATTGATTTATTTAAAATATTTCCATGCCGCCTTTCTCAAGGGGGCTAGCCTCATTAAAACCATATTTAAAAGCGAAAACAGGAAGTATACAAATAATTTTTTAAAAAAATTATTAAACAAGTAGTATGATATTCAACTCAGATCAATATCAACCAAAGCAATGTTTGATGCATCCTCCTTAGTAGTAACTCTGCCTGTAGAAATTCATACTTAGCTGGGCAGAGATAGCTTTATCCCATCCGGATTTATCTGTGAGGCTTCACGCTATTTTTTTTTTTTAAGTTCTTCTGTATGTTCCGACTGCAATCCTTTGTATTCAATGATCCTGGAAATGCCTTTGACCAAAGAGTGACATCTATTCTTTGGGCAGTGGCTGGCAGGTGGTGGGGCTACCAGACCCCCGTGAGCCAGGCGCTCGCCATGTTTACAGTGGCCTCCGGTGGCCCTTGAAAAATGAGCGTGGGAGGGGCTGGTTTGCAGGCCATGGGGGGGGGGGAGCTGCAGAGAAGAGGAAAGGAAAAGGGGATGTTTTCTGCCCATGCCATGTCAGGTCTAGGCATTTAACGTTAGGTGGGATTAATGTTAGCTTTGCTATTTTATTTATTTATTGGATTTCTATCCCGCCCATCTAGACCAAAGGTCTACTCTATGAAACTGCATCTGATTCCTTTGGATAAAAGTCAGTGAGCACGTAGTTCTTTCTTCTTTTTCTTTTTTTGCATGCTTTTACTACTTTCAGGCAGGACTCTTGTGTTTTATGAATCGGCTTGTCAGTGTGCCAAAATCTCTTGATTCCCTCACTCCCTTTGCTGTGCCTCTCCAGACGGATTGGACTCCTTCCCTGGCCCCCTTACCCCCCCCCTCCCCTTGCGTTTTGCCACCTCGTGTGGCTGTCAGTTGTGTCTAGAGCCTCAACCCTTTCCTCTGGTTCCCTGGAAGGCTTTCACTCTTGCTTTGTGTGTGTGTGTGGGGGGGAGAGCGCCTAGCCCCGCCCCCCAGCCGATGACAGACCAGGAAGTGGAATCGAGGATGACTTTGGGTGATGTGGCAGAGCCCTTGCCCTCTTCAGTTCGACCAATGGTAGCTCGAAGAGGAGGGGGGGTCCCGCCCCACCCGAGTCGTAAATCACAATCATCGGCCAGCCTGCGGTTTGCTCCTGAGGGCTTCAGACCCCGAAGCCCTTGAGCCTGTTCTCCACGTTGCTGAGGCAGAAGAGAGAAGCGTTCTGAATCACTGTTATGCAATCTTGCTCCGCGTCTCCTCCGGACCCTGGATGGGAATCTTGTTTGATCTGTTGGTTGCCAAAGAACTGGACTTCCATCTTTTGGACCCAGTGATTTCTGCTCTGGTGTTAGCAATGTGGTCATAAAACACACGGCAATCGAAGACATCTGAGATCAGCAGCTGGGAGAGCCTCTGCAGAACAAAGGCCACAATTGTGTTTTGTGAAAAGGTCCAGCAAAACCATGGTGCTCAATCCAGAGCCAAACCAGAGCAGGGCCTCAAAGACGTTATTCCATAATTGGGTTCTGTGATTCTGCTTATGCAGAAATTCACTTTAGAAGAATAATTATGGGGTTATAAGTATCTGAACCACAGGTGTGTGTATGTGTGGGGAGAATGGCACTCTTTACTCCCCCTTAACTTTGTTCCTGCAGGAAATTCCTTCCCTCAAAGCTGTAACTGGATAAAGTTCCCCATTTGGTGTGAAACAGGAGAGGACATTTCCAGTCCCTGTCTACCGTGATCCTATTATTAATAGTTTCATCCACTTTGTCTCCCTCCCCTTCTCTTTCTCTCTCACACACATACTCACAGGTGTTGCTTGCATTTTAAAAAACTGGATATAAAATGCAATTTTAGATGCATTTGACATTTACGTGGGCCTCCAGTAGAGCCATTCTCCACCTGGTTTTGGCCATGACCACAAACACCATATTAAAAAAATACAGTGGTGCCTCGCTAGACGGTTATCCCGCTTGACGATGAAATCGCTTTACGATGGGTTTTTTGTGATCACAAAACGATGTTTATATGGGTTTTTGCGCTTGACGATGAATAGTTCCCTGCTTTGGGAACCATTTCTTCGCTAGATGATGATTAGAAACAGCTGATCGGCGGGTCGCAAAATGACTCCCCGCTGTTTTCAGGACCGATTCTTCGCTTTATAGGCATCGCAAAATGGCCGCCCTATGGAGGACCTTTGCTTCACGATCAGGTATTTCCCCCATTGGAACGCATTGACCGGTTTTCAATGCATTTCAATGGATTTTTTTCCCGACTTGACGACGATTTCGCTGAACAGCGAATTTGCTAGAACGGATTATCCTCATTAAGCAGGGCACCACTGTATAGGCCAAATCATGATTGTGTAAGTCATAGCACGATAGAATAGTGAAGCTGGAAGGTGCCTATGAGGCCATCAAGTCCAACCCCCTGCTCGATGCAGGAATACAAATCAAAGGATATCTGCCAGGTGGTGGTCTACGTTTCTCTTGAATGCCTCCAGTGTTGGAGCACTCCCCAACTCCCGAGGTAACTAGTTCCACTGTTGTACTGCTCTAACAGGTGTTTTTCCCCCTGATATTCAACCGAAATCTGGCTTCCTGTAACGTTCAAACCTTGTAAGGTGATATGTGAAGAATTGGTTCCATTCTGTGGCCCTCTTCAAATGTTTCAGGGCCCCAAATGTGCCAGGATCTCTGTTCTGGAAGTCACTTAGAGGAAAGCACTCTTATTTATTATACCTGGGGCCCAATCTTGTTTGGAATCCTCAGCGCTGTTTCTGTGGAATCCCCATGGATTCCCACCCTCAGATGCCCAGGATCCACATTCTCTAGCTTCAGAGTTTCCAAGGGGTTTGTTACTGCAAAGCCAGCCCCTGCTTAAAGTGTAACCTGCCCCAAATTCTGTTGAGTCAATGTCCTCGTTTTTATTTCCACAGCAACAATGTCAGAAGGGGACAGCACTGGCGATTCCATCCATGGCAAACCTTCAGTGGTGTATAGATTTTTCACGAGACTCGGACAGGTAAGTTTCGAAACGGTGGCCGAGAGATGCATTTACCCCATGAAAGATTTTTCCCTTCGGCAGTAATTCAAAGGCTCCCACCAATAATGATAGCATTCTGAGAACTGTAGAGTTGGAAAGGGACCCAGCTGAGGGTCCCAGTGGGGGAATTGAACTCCCAACCTCTGGCTCTGCAGCCAGAGGCCTGTAAACCACAGAGATATGCGGAACCTCACCTTCAATTCTCCATGAGGATGGGATCGGAGGAAGCATCAGGAAGGGCAAATATAATGTTTCTGGAATTTAGTTGTTGTGAGGTAGTATATTCCTTCTCTGGAGTACCGTTTTACACGGGTTTTTAAATGTTGTTAAGGTCACAGACGTGCCTTCTACCACGGTTTCCATACTTGGGTTTCCAGTTGATAGATAAATAGATAGATGGCTAGATAGATAAATCCTTTATTGGCATAAGTAAAAATTGGACATAGTCATGGTGGTTTGTTAGGTAATATAAGCATCAAGAGGGCAGAAAAGATGATATTCTGAGAAGTTCTAGCCAGCATGACTGAAGCTGATGGACGCTGGAAGTTGTAGTCCTATAACATCTGGGGAACCAAGTTTGGGCACCCCACTCTGCAGGAATGCTAGATTATCCCCTATCAGATGAGTCAAATTGGGGCCAGCTGCTGGATTCCCAACTCCCACACCTCTCCTCACTAGGTATGCTGGCTAGTACTGATGGGAATCGTAGCTCCTAGACCTCTGGAGGGCCACCGAATGGCTACTGTAGTCATTGGCTGTGTCATGCTGTTGTAAATAACTTGCGATATTTAAGAGATGGCCCTTCTAGCCTTGCCAGGTTGACTTTCTATGTCATTCTGCATTTCTTCCAGATTTACCAGTCCTGGTTAGACAAATCTACTCCGTACACCGCAGTGCGATGGGTGGTCACGCTGGGTTTAAGTTTTATCTACATGGTTAGAGTTTATCTACTGCAGGTGAGAAGGCTGGGCTTCAGGGCCTCATGGGTCGCCGCTTTCAGAGATGCTGTCGAACTTTATGCCCCTTGCTAAGTTGCAGTAGGAGGTTATTCGTCGTTTGGATTCTGTGCTGACCCAAAATCGTTTAAGGGACTGAACAGCACTATTGGTAGAGCTGGCTCCCTCCTGCTTTTGCTCTGCTTATTTCACCAGCATCTCTGTTCATCCGTTTGCCCTTCACCAAATTAAGCCCGTAAAACAGAGGGGGGGTGGAAATCACTGTGTGTTAAAGTACAGTAACACCCCCCTAAGAAGAGATTTGTCTTTGAGTGTTTTGATTTATACTCATCTATCTGGGGGGGGGGCTGATCACATCTGTCTTCCCTCATAGCACCTCTCTTCATCCTGATTTCTTCCTCATTCATGCAGGGAAAATTTTCTACTACTTCCCTCCGTTCTCCCACTCTGCCCGCAACTGTCCTGTCTCTCTTATTTCTCTCCAGATAGATCATTCATCCTCTACTTGCCTTCTCCGTGTTGTCCCATTTCTCCTGCTTTTTGCCAGTTTAGAGTTACGAAGTGGCGCTCCCGCCCCGTGCTTAAAACGAGCACACAACAATCAAGAATTGTGGGATGTTTGGGCTGGAATGTAGACTCCTGGTTGCTTACCTATTTTTTTTTATTTATTTATTTAATTTATATCCCGCCTATCTGAATCACATAGGACCACTCTAGGCGGCTATGCTCGATCTTGGCTTTATTCTGAATTTTTCTCATGTTCTTCCGCTGCTAGTTACTTTTATGCCTTATACTGCTTCTGCCACTTCAGAATAGCCTCTGGTTTATACTGGCTTTCTTGTTCGTCGAGACGTGGGCGAATGACATATTGGTGGCTGTGTATCTTTACAATAGGTTGTAAACTACTGCTAACTTTTTTTTGTTTGACTTTATGTTTTGGTTTCTCTCTCCTTCTCAGGGTTGGTACATCGTGACGTACGCCTTGGGCATCTACCACCTAAACCTTTTCATAGCTTTCTTGTCGCCAAAGGTAGATCCCTCTCTAATGGAGGATTCAGGTAAAAGGAACTTCGTGAGATTTGCTTTAGTCTTGGTACAGGTGCCGTTTTCATGGACAGCACTAGTACAGGGTTCCTGATTCCTGTTATTTACTGTACTAGAGAAGGTGGCCTATTAAGAATAGATACAGTATACAGTTATATGCTTCATACTGCCCTGAAGTCCAAAAATGCATGTATTGCATGTCACTGTCTTTGCAAAGAAGCATTTTCATTTTTAAGATACCTGGATGAACAAGTAACCTTAAAAAGGCTGGCGAAAATATGACAGGTGCTTTGTTAGAATTCCTGAATTATCCTACTTCCCCCTGCTGGTACAGGGGATCAAAAGAAAAGAAAAAAAGCTTTCTGAATGAGAGCTGGTTTCCGTGAGGTTGGGATGATGTGGCATTTATACTCTGAGCTTTCTAATCATCTGTGTCACCTGTCCCCCTTCTGTGTTAACCAGTCCTTTGATCAGTGCCTGATGCTTTTACGTTTCCTGTCCTAGATAAGATTTATCTGGTATAAAGGAAGTGAGAGTATGAGGTGCCTTATTCTAGCTTGCACTCTGTGGATGCCAGTATTGTTTAACACTGAAATTACTTCTGTCTGGTAGAAGATTTCCCCCATTATTGAATCCTTTGAATTGAAGATGCTGAGGATTTAGCCCGTGGCATGCAAATCAGAGCTTCAGAATTTTTCCTGGCCTGTGGTTTCCAGGCCTTTTGCCCAGCTAACTCTTGAGTAAGACTCGCTCTACGGGGTTTTAGGCAGGATTGGCGCCTAGTCCTGCTTAGAAATCCCTTGTATTTTCCCCACCGGTCTCCCATCCAAGGGACTATCCAAGCCGAGCTTCCAAAACTCAAAGAGGACAGGCGTGTCACGTTGAACATGAAATTCTGTGTGTTGCAATGCAGACAAGCAACTCCCGTCAAAAGTATGCGCTCTTCCCCTGAGCTGTGTCTTTCTTTTAACTCAAAGAAGGCGTTTTAACACAACCAAGAGGCCAATCAAGGAATTCATTTTTCTGGCAGATGCTTAGATAACACACATAGTTTGGCCCTGGCAGGCTGTTCCTGCCCTGGTGTCCTAAATTTAGTACCCGTCTGGGCCATCACAGGAGCTGTGCACCTTGACAGAACGACACTTGCGTTTCACCGCAATAGCATATTACACAATGCTTGTAGGAACGTGCCTATAATCTGCCTATAGAGGTGGAGACAAGCAGTTGGTTTTACATCTTTCCGGGGGCCGCCTTGTGACACCATGTCCCTTGAGTTTGCAAGGCCCCCCCTCCCTCTGTTTTGGGACTTAAGTAACTACAAGGTCGTGGCTTTAATTTCCATCTGGGGTAATTTTTGCATTTTAATACTTCATCCACTGGAGCTAAGCCTGAGTTCTGAAAGACTTCAAGACACTTGCTTTTTTTTTTTTAATGATGTCTCAGGGGTCCAGTAATAAATAGCTTTGTGTTTTGATTTCCACGGGAGAGCAGTCTTAAGCTGCGTAGGACCCCTGTCCCTTTTAAGATCTTGTGCTTTCTCTTTTTCCTTACAGATGAAGGTCCTTCATTACCGACAAAACAAAACGAGGAATTCCGACCCTTCATTCGAAGGCTACCTGAATTCAAATTCTGGTGAGCGAATTTTACCTCAAAATAGGGATGATTCAACATCCTACCCTGGCAAGAAAATGTGCACGCGTGTGTGTGTGTGTTTCACCATTCCCACACCAGTTTCCTCAGTTTCTTCACCTGCTCCAGGTCACATCAGCAATCTAGACTTCAGATGATGGTTTGAAAGGGTCTCCTTGCAGCTTGGGGCGTGGAAGTGAGCACAAGAGTTTAACATGTCCATTTGGAGGTCATGCCCAAGAGTGGTCAAAGGAAGACCGGAGGCGGAGCAGGGTTTCCCTGTAAGAGCACGAGGGTCGACACACACCAGGAATGACGTCTGGGTTGAGTTAGTCCATTGTCTGCAGAGGTTTCATATCTGGGGCTGTACACAGCGATCACACAGCCTCTCTTGACAGCAGCTCCCCTGGCTGATAAATCCTGGCTCTAACCTATAGAGCCCTAGACCACTGGTTCTTAACCTTTGGTTACTCATATGTTTTTGGACTGCAATTCCCAGAAGCCTTCACCATCAGCTCTGCTGGCTGAGGTTTCTGGGAGTTGCAGTTCAAAAACACCTGAGTAACAAAGGTTAAGAACCACGGCCCTAGACAACTTTGACCCAAGTTATCTCAAGGACCGCATCTCTCTTTATGAGCCTGCTCGGGGGTTTTAAGATCATCCGGGGAGGCTTTTCTCTGGGTCCCACCACCTTCCCAGGTGTGCTCGGTGGGGACCCAGGAGAGGGCCTCCTCGGTGGTGGCTCCTCTCAGACTTTGGAACTCCCTCCCACGGGAGGCCAAACGGGCCCCACCTTTGCTGTCCTTCCATAAGGAGGTGGCGACTTTTCTCTTCAGACAGGCTTTCCCTCCGCAAGTGGGGTTTTTAAATGGAGGGGGGTCCCTTTCCTGCTTTTGAATGCATATTTGGTGTTGCTCATTGTTTTTTTTTTTAAGCATGGCTTTTGTTTGATTCTGTTTATTATGTGTATGTTCACTGTGGTTGGCTTTAAAGGTTTTAATAACGCAAGCCACCTCGAGTCTTTTGTAAGAAGAAAGGTGTCTGTGTGTGTGGGGGAAATACTCTAAAAACCAACCGATCCTTTCCCTTCCAAGGCACTCCGCTACAAAAGGCATTCTGGTGGCAATGACGTGTACATTCTTCGAGGCTTTCAACGTTCCTGTATTTTGGCCCATCCTCGTCATGTACTTCATTATGCTTTTCTGCATCACAATGAAGAGGCAAATCAAGGTGAGGATTTTACCACTGGGATGATCATGCTCCTGATTCCAGTCCCAAGCCCTCCCAGTCCATTCTCTCTCACACACACGGGGAGAGAGACACAAAAAAGTGACAGGTCTAATAGTGAAAGTTGGGCGGGTGTTCCATTGTGATGGTCGGCTGCTTTGGATTAAGAACAAAGGATGGCCTTCTGGATCTTGCTGGACTACAACTCCCAGCAGCCCCAGGCAGCACCGCCGGCAGTAAAGAACAGTGCGTGGGAAGCATGGCCCGAGGGTCATACTTTGCTCAGCTCCCTTAGAGGTCATGAATGGCTCCTTCTTGCTAAGAACAGCTCGGTGTGTTAAGAGATTTGGGGATGTTGTTTCACAAAGGCACACAGATTGGGGAATGAAGTCCTATGTTTGTCCTCAAAGTGGTTCCCTCCCCCTCCCCCTCTTTTGTTGCAGCATATGATAAAATACCGATATATACCCTTCACACACGGCAAGAGGAAATACAAAGGGAAGGAAGACATGGGGAAGACCTTTGCTAGCTAGGAATCGCGCCGGAACCTGCTGACCAACTCCTTACCATTATAATTAAAAGCCCAGTTTTGAGCCCTTGGTCGCTACGCCTCTTTCCTTCCTCTTCAGCCATCCATCCGAGGGAGGTGATGAAGAAGACGCATTTTCCCCTCCGGTTTATGGTGGGTCAGGCTTCCCCCCCTTCCTTCAGAAGGATCCTCTTGATTCTGTTGTTTGTGGGCTGTGTCACACGTCCTGGGATGTTTCTGCACGCCTGCCTTTGGTTTCTCTGTCTCTTTTTCTTCCCTGTGCAAACACGAGTCATCCTATGTTCTCACACCGATGCAGCCTCCTTGGAACTAAACCCAGCTGGTTCCAATGTATTTTTCAACAGCAGGGTTTTACTAGAGAGGGGCTCGGGTGTCACCTAAGGCAGAATTCTCACGTCAAGACCCCTGCTGCAGTTTCAGGGGGAAAGGTTCCAACAACGGTTATTTATTTACATTATTCTCTCAAATGCAGCATGCCTCTTGTACACTGTTGAAATGTCATTTGCGTAGACCTTAGAGGATGATGGCACTCCGTGATGGGTGCATTCTGCTTTGTCCCGTCCCACGCTGAAACAGAACTCTGTCTTAGAGCATAGAAGGTACCTAGGTGACATGGCTATTGAAAGGGGAAATTGCAAATCTTAAAACAAGCCTGCCCTCACTTTTTCAAATTGGAGGAACTTATTTTAACTTTTATGGTAAAGAAGAGGCTGATCTGTAACTCCTTCATTGATAACTCAATATTGTTGTTAATGTCCATGATCTGCTTTCGGTTCTTGTTCCCTCCCCTCACAAAAAAAGCCTAGCATTATAAATATATAATTATTAGGTGGTGGGTATTCTGACCTATTTTTCATACTTCATAAACAAGTTTTTTAAAAAATTAACTTCAGTTTGCTTCCCGTAGTCCTTTCCAAGATGCATCTCGACTGGCCGTGGCAGACAAGACGTGGCATGTTTTAACACCGCTTTTAATTTTCTAGGGAGAGGAAATGGGAAAGGGACAGAGCTGCATGTGAAAACTTTTGGATGTGATACAGCTATAAACTATTTTATGAAGTGGATTTTTAGAATTCCAGACTTTATTAAAAAGACAGTGTCCCTGTCTTGGGTCCAGTAGTCTTTTTAAAGCAACCTCTATCAGGAGCTAAGGGTTACTTCTCTCTCTTTAATATATCCCTTGGAGCCTTTCCCCCCCCCCTCGATTTGTGAATTAATAATGGTCAAGACTCAATGGTGTCTTTCAGTATCTAGCGCTACCAGATTCAGGATTCCTTTCCTTGCGGTTGCTGGCCTTTTTAATGTGCAAACGGGACCCAGAAGGTTTCTAGGGTTCATGCAAGAGAAGGAGGTGGCATCACATCTGTTCCAGTGAGAACGGCAAGAACCTGCCTGTGTAAATGGATCTAGGCCATAATATAAATTCACCAGGGCTTGATCAAATGAACATACAAGGTGGAAAGTGTTACTAATCCTCGTCTTCTGTCCTGTTTCTCAAAACAGTGCTTTTAATTCTTGCACAACTGTGCGCCTGGGCTGGTTGAATGAAGCCCTCTGCACTCCTGTACAAAGATCATGCCGAGGACAATGGTCTCTGTTTACAAACAACTGTCCGCACTGTGCTGAGCAGAGTCACACTAAATGCCAAACATCTGACGAAATTCCCACTTACAGCATTATGAAAAATACGAGCATTTTTTATTGTCGAGAACACCTTAAGCAAGTGCTCTGGGGGGCTACTGCTTTTAAAAGAAAGTAGTAAGCCCCGGGCCTCTGCAAATGGCCAGAATTAAAAATAAATAATTCACAAATAGCAATCCTCATTCTCAATAAATTACACGGGAGCCAGTTCTCCCCCAAAATCGGTAGGGTTTGGTTACACAAATGGGTCTCAAGTTTAAGATGCCGGAGAAGTACACAATCCTGCATGCGTTCCCAGCTGGTAAAAGTCTCTGCCTTTAGAAATTGGGATTTCAGGATGAGATGTAAAAAGGCCTATAGTTACAGACTAGGAAGGTAGCCGTAGCCTGTAGCTAATTAGGATAAAACCATTCACCTCGAACTTCCTACCTTGAATTCGTCACACTCTTCTACACAAGACTTTAGGGTTGCATCACTCTGAGAGAAAATGTGACAGATAGAAGGACAAGACACCCATCTCTGCAACGCTTAGGCCTACACTCCCTCAGAATATTCATTCTGCCTACAAAGTAGGGTTACACAGAGGTTGGCCATAGTAAATGTTTGGTACTCTCTTTAGGGCCTCTTAAAAATGGGTCAACTCAAATGCATCCAGGCATGTTCCAGGGCACTTGACTTACAACTTCAGCATTTATTCAAAACACTTTAAATACCTTGGCTGAAATCCTGATTTTTTTTTAAGAAGTGAAAGGCAAATGGTGTAACATTTTACTTGCTCCCACATGGCCTTTAAGGAGGACTCACTAGGATTCTTGAGCATGAACGAAGCCCATGTGCATGCGCCCAAGAGTGTTACGGCATTTGCCTTCCACCGGCATAACTGCAAGAGGATTTCAGCCGCGGGACTGCCTGCTGGTTACGAGATTTCCCCTCTAAGATACAGTGAAGCTAGAAGCCTCCGATGGCCGAAGGTTACGTGTGGCACAAATGTTCTGTTCGGACAATGGGCCACCTCTGAAGCAGAATAAACATGTCATTGCCGTAAATCCAGCACATGCCAACATCTTAAGCAGTAGTAAAAAGGGTGTGTGTGCACGCGGATTGTTACACTGAGTCCTATCGACGAAGGGAGATGAACACTAACAGGTCCTTTTAACGGAGAGATTCCTATCGCCTTGTACGGGCAGCAAATCTGAAATGTTTGGCTACTCGGTTTTATCACAGGAATTTAATATCAAAATAAAGTCTTGCACTTGGTCAGATGTTGTATCATCTCTGGCTCCTCACGTCGGAGTGACAGGCGGTTGCTACCGGTAATGCCGAAGGTAAATCAGCTTCTGTGGATGAAACTTCTCCCTGCACAGCGGGCACTCTGCCTGGAGGAGGGGAAAAGGACAAGAGCGTTCAAAATGGTCAGGTTAACTGGATGAATATCCATCATTCTGGAGAGCTCAGCAGTTTGGATGTGTGGCTGCAGAGCCATGGATTGGGAGTTTGATTCCCCACTGGGCTTCCTTAAGAGGGACTGCACTCAATGATCCATAGAGGCTCCTTTCCAGCTCTGCAGACTCTAAGATTATTTTTTTCCATTTCTTTATGTGATTAATCCTCATTGTACTACCTACATTTTCAGCAATGTTGCATCCTGTTAAATGTGGTTCTCAGATAATTTTTACATCAGAAGGATCTTGTTGTGATCTAAGGAAGCTCGAGGGAAATCCAGGACACTCTCAAGACTAGTTTATGATGAGCTACATTGCCCACCTGTAGCAATTCAGACTTCCCTAGAGAACACCTTTCTGAACCTCTGGACCTGCACCTAACAGACACTCCACCACTGAGCTATGGATGTAGGAAATCCACAAGACTAGAGCTGAACAGTCAACAACATGCTTTAGCAGTGGTTCTTAACCTTTGTTACTCAGATGCTTTTGAAGTGCAACTCCCAGAAACCCCAGTCAGCACAGCTTGTGGTGAAGGCTTCTGGGAGTTGCAGTCCAAAACTCCTGAGTAACCCAAGGTTAAGAACCAGTGCTTTAGAGGGTGTTCTAGCTAAATATTTCCAGTCAGGACGGGGTACCGATGCTGCAGGAGTACAGAAAAACTGCCCAACGCTGGTCACGGGGGGAAAGAGTTCCCATCTCCCAGAGCTCTCACCTTTGTATTGCACCACTCGGTCACACATTCCCAGCAGAAAAGATGCCCGCATGGCGTGGCCGTGGCGTGCCGGCGTTCTTCCAAGCACAGCGTGCAGCGAGAGCCACGGCTCTGGAGCTTCTCCTCGGGCTGGGTTCTGGGGGAAGGAGGGGAATGGGTGAGACACTGTCAACTCTCTAGGCGTTCAGGTCATCCCTGAGAGCAGGAAATGCAGCTGCAGTCAAGGGACTAGATGGGGCGGGAGCGTGCTACTAATGCCCAGGTTCCTATCTGCTACACTCTTATCTAAAGGTGAGTCAACAGTGACCCCCCCCCCCCAGTGTTGTGTCCACAGATGTTCGAGGGCTAAAACTTCCAGAAGCTTTCACTGCTAGCTGTGCTGGCCAAGATTTGCAGTCCAAGAACATTGGGGGACCCAACTGCCTTTGACCATCCCTGTCAACAAGGTTCTTCAAATGTTGGGACTGGAGCTTAGCCGTAGAATCATCCTCCATGGTGCATGATGCTGGGCCTTGCAGTCCAGGAACATCTTGAGAACCTGACATTCACCCCAGGGCAGAACTCTTAATTCATTCGAGCAATCGACTTCTGCCCCATTTCAATCGGGACCTGCACAGGCTGGGAACCCGTCTCCTGTAACATAAACGGTTTTTGACCTGTGCTGAAGGCTTGCTACATCTTTGTGCTGCCCCTTTCCCCGACCTCCACAGCCAAACAGAAACTTCGCGACCTTTCAAGGCAAGCAGTGTGTGTGTGTTTAGAGAGACCACGATTTCCAGCCTTGCCACAAGAATGTTGGGGAACACAGACTCGAGAGGACCGGCTTCACTGCTCGAGAACCGTAACGTCCGTTTCTGGACTCTTGTCTATAATTTTTTTTCTGCACTATCCATGAAGGTTGTGTTCTGAACGGGAGTTTTCTCCCCAAAAACTTGCAATTTGGCATGTTATAGTGGTCCAAACCTGAGATATTGCCCACCACTGCATTTCTTTTTGCATAATCTTTTGAAATAGCAATTGCTTTCAACCCTTTCAACCTCGTGGGCTTCAAAAACTGCCATTCTAGAGCATCGCTGGAATCCTAGTTCCAGGGGAAGGTTAAAAACCTATTCATTCAAGCATAGCTCATTGTATAGTGGACCCTCGACTTACAGACGGCTCGACTTACAGACTTTTCGAGTTACAGACTTCTCTGGCTGCAAAATTTAGATTCGACTTGCAGCCAGAGAATCGACTTACAGACCAGAAAAAAACCAAAATGGAATAAAAATAGAATAAAAACCACTGGTTATGGGATTAATCGGTTTTCAGTGCATTGTAGGTCAATGGAGATTCGACTTACAGACTTTTCGACTTGCAGCCACCATTCCAATACGGATTAATTCCTTAAGTAGAGGGTCCACTGTAATCAAATTGCTTGGATGCCTCACTCGATTCCAGAGGCAACACCCATGGCCCTTCCCCATCTTGGTTAATAGGCAGATTTCTAACATCTAGCTGCAAAACGGTTCTGTTCAAATGCCACAACATCACACCTGCGGTAGGACAGGTTACGGTGCAGCTTCCATTCTTGTCTGGCCCGGTGTCTCTGCTGGAAGCTGTAAGCCTGGAGGCCGACCATCAGTACCAGATGCAGGAGTGAGATGATCCCGAGAAGCCTGTAATTCGATCGGACGCTCCTGTCGTCTCCGGGGAGTCCCGCAAAGCGCAGCTGGAGGAGAAACGCAGAAAGGTTACGCCACGTTGGTGTGCTCTGGATTCAACTCATTAAGGCAGCTCTCCCCATCCCTCCCCTGGAATTTTTCCAGAGCTCCTGGAGGACAACACTCTTTATCATGCCTAGTCACGACAGCCAGCCAAGGCAGATGGAATTTATCTTGAGTCATCAAGCGCAAGACAATTGGGCCAGAGGCGCTTTGCAGGAGGATCCTCTATTGAAGGTCTCCGCCTGCTCCGCAGAGGTAACTTGCCCATCCCTGAACCCTCCCAGAGTGAAACACTCCTTCGCTGTTGATTATCCTGGCTAGGAGTGATGGGAACTGCCCCACCATCCGGAGGACCCTGCCCTTGCCTACGGGAACCACTGGGGTGTCATAGACAGAGTGATGGATTCAGACGTGGGTTCGAATCCCGGCTCAGTCAGGGAAATTTACTAGGAGTGTGAACCACTCGTAGAACCACTCCTTAAATACAGTATCTCACCTAGAAAAGCCAACGAAGGCCGCTTATAAGTCAGATGCAACTTGACAAAACGTAACAAAGAATTTTAAGGAGACCTTTCACCACTCCAAGCAGCCCTGGCTGTGTCAGTGTTATAAAGATGGAACTGCAGCCATCTGAGTCATTGAGAAGCCCCCCTCCCCAAAGGGTTTCAACCTGTATTGGAATAGATGCGCTGCATATGTTCTGTCACCCCAATGATTGCACCGCCTGCAGGTTTTCATGCAGCTGACCTGGATCTGTGCTTTTATCAAGGTCCTTTTGGAAGGCCTGCAACCTGTGGCAAATTCACCTAAAAGGTGAACTGGTGCTCTATGGCGACCCTTTCCAGGGTTTTCCAGGTAGAGAATGCTCAGAAGTGATTTCCCATTTCCTTCTTCTGGGAGGGATCCCCTGGGACGGTGCAGCTGGCCCAAGGCTAACCAGGCTGGCTTTCCCCCCAAAAGGACTCCCAACTTCTGGGTCTGCAGCCAGAGACCTAAACCAAGTCTACACAAGCACAAATGGAAATGTGTTGATAATCACAGTTTGGAAGCACTGAAGATGGGAACGGGTGACAGCTCAGTGGGAAAGCAGGTGTCTTGGCCTGCCTGTGTTTCCAGGTTCAGTCACTGATCTCTTGAACAAGATCTTGGGAATGAGATGACAGGAGAGATTATTCTTCCCTTGAAAGACCAAAGGAATGCCCAAGGCTACACGGGCTGGCTCTACTTGTAAGAAGCACAGTGGGGAATCAAACTCTGCAGCCAGATACCTAAACCATGGAGTGATCCAAAAATATAGGTATTGATTAAATTTATTCGGGAAGGCTTAAATTCTTAGAGGCAGCTTACTTTTTCTTCCTATAGGAAGAAGTCAAGAACATTTTGCCAGGTTCCCTATGTAACAGAATGCCACCTAATAATGCCTACTTACGTAGGTGACCCCAGTCATCCTTTTTGCCAGGTGGTAGAAGAGGCCATTCATATAGAAAACAGCCAAGTGCAGCCGATGGAAGAGGGGGAGACTTTGCTTCAAGACATACACAGCCGAACCGAGCGTTTTCTTCTGCGATTCTGTCAGCCGCCTGAGCCATTTCTGCAGCCAGCTCCGCAGCAAAGTCGTCCCCCACGGTCTGCTGAAAGGTCTGTTTTGCAACGCCCCGGTTCCGCCCGGCTCCATCTCGAGTTCATGTTCCAGGTGCACTAATCCCTTTTCTAACACGTAAGGCAAAACAGTGTGCAAAGAAATCAGGGCCGCCCGGCGAAGTACGGAAGGAACTTTTCTCGCTGACGGGTCTACTTGGATAATGCCAACATACTCCTCACCGAGAGTTTGATAACCTACAGGGAGGCACAAGAAGGACAGATGGAAGTCCTGAAGAGGCAACAGGGACGTTGGTAATGATGAACTTCACAAGGCAACCAAAAAAAGCACAGCGCCATTTAGGGGAAATTTTACCTGAAAGGGTAGTGAGCGTGAAATACGCTATATCAGCAAGCAGCTCAATTTCCTTCTGCCATGCTAACCATGTTTTCGCACCTAAAGAATCATAGCAAAGGACAGTGTTAGAGAAGAAGGAAGCTTAAACTATCTTGGTCTGGGATTGATCATATTAAAATTATTATTAATTAAGTTTGACTACAAAATGAGAAGGTGACACTGGCTTGAATCGTCAATGGCTTCATTCGATAAAAAGAGACCCGGCCTGTAGCAATAAAGACTTGTACTGTTAATGACACAATACTTTGCATTTTATTTACTTAAAGATATTAAAGTCCACCTTTCTCCTTAAAAAGAACCCAAGGTGGCTTACCTGAATTAAAATTAAAAGTCTTGAATATTGGCTGTGGTGAAACATAGGAAGCATTTGAGGGCTAATACAGAACCCAAGAAGACCAGGACTTCTCCAAAGAACTAATATGAATTAGTTGAGATCCTTTATTATGATCAACCGATGAGATGAAAATTAGCAACAGAATTACATGATCATGGAAATATTAAATACAGATTAAACAGACACTGCAGATGATTAACTGTTAAAAGTAGAAGTTACTTTCTTGGCGGTGGAAGGCTTTTGTGGGGGTGGGAAGAAAGTGATCCCAACCAGGGTTTTAGTTAAGAGATGTAAAATTTCAATTTTTCCAGAAAAAAAAAAACCCACTCATGCTTAGAAATGTTTTCATTTTACATTTTCTTATTATAATCACTGGTGCTTAGAGAGCAAAAAATGTCCAAATATTTTCAATTTTTTCCCTGGAAAATAAGTGCTTTCATTTTATATTTTCTTATTAGAGCCACTGGTGCTTAGAGAGCAAAAAAGGTCCAAATATTTTCAATTTTTTTTCCTGAAAAAGAAGTGTTTTCATTTTATATTTTCTTATTAGATGAACTCTAATGTTCTTTAGCGATGTAAAATTTCCCAAACATTTTTTTCCCAGAAAAAGTTTTTTCCCTCCCTGAAAAAAAAACTGAAATGTTGTTTTCTTTTACAGGGAAAAAATTGGAATTTTTGTGGTTGTTTTTTTCCGTTTTTTTTTTTTTTTTTAATTTTCGGAAATTTTCAATCTCTCGTTTCAGTCCAAACTTGAAAGCTGCCCTCCAAGGTCCTGAAACGACGTGTTGTTTTTTTTTTGGATGGTGGTGGTGGGAGGGGAAGGGCAGCGGTCAACCAGGCCCTCCTGGGGGAGCTGGTAGTTCAAGAAAGTAACTTCTCCAAAGTAACTAAGGAGGGGAACGGGACAAGCCTCGGGCTCCTCACCGGCTAGGCTTCCCAGAGCAGCCCCGGCCCCGCTCCTCAGGGCCCCCCGGTAGAGCTCGTCTTTCTGGGCCGACCGGACGAGGCGGGCCGGGCCGGCTTCGAAGCCCCGCCGCATCGCTCCGCCGCCCGCAAGCACGCCTGCTCCCTTCCGCACCTGGGTGGGGGCGCGGGCCTTTGACGTCACCGGCGCGCCGCCGAAGCAAGGCGCGCGTAGAGCTATGAAAACGAATAGAAGTCCGGTCCCGCGTCTGAACCACCAAAGAAATAAAAAAAAAGGCCGCCCTCTTTCTGGAGGCGGAAGGGAGCCTTTCCACGCATGCGCCCACAGAGGGCGGCCGTCTAAGCCCAGGACAAAAGCCCAACGCGTGTTTTCCTGGGGATAAGTTGCGTTCTCTAACAAAAATAATTACTTCTCCAAAATCTAGCCTTTTCGCGTTTCCACGTGCATAGAAGGGGAGGGGAGAATAAGGAAACATATTTGGCGCTCAATATTTTTTGTCCACATATACTGTTATGTTCCTCTATTCGTTTATAGATCTATGTAAGCATGTCTCCCACCCCGCTTCGGCTGCTAATATACCCACAATCCCACGCGCCAGTACAGTACTCGTGCCTGACGTCAGAAGGGGGGCGCGTCCCTAAAGCGTGGCCTCTCCCCGTGACAACCGGCGGGGTTTTTGGCGCGCAAACTGTCGCCATAGTAACGCGGGGAGACTAGGCCGCCCTTCTCCTCTTTCCATTAACGCGTTATTGTAGTTCTGGTAGTTGGAGCAATTACAAATACCCATAAGAAAAGTAACTATTAGTTTTCGAGGAGTAACGTCCGCCGAATTCACTGAGTTACTTGTGAAAGGCGAAAACACACTTTTTTTAAAAGTCCCTGTCAAAGGAAAAGCCACTTCCTCAGTGGTTACTTGAGGGGATGTTACTTTATTTCATTTTATTTCTCTAAGGCCTTGTTTGCTTTTCATGCAAAGAAAAGCAACCTCAAAGCAGTTTACCACAAAAAGTCGATACAATAAAGCCAGCAATAATAAAATGTAACCCTTTAAAACAAGCCAGGAAAAGGCCCAGAAACATTTGTTTATTTATCCCTTTCAATAAAACCATTGCGACTGCTCTAAATTCATTCATAGGAACAGTTTCTGTGCCCCCTTTTCAAGGCAAAGGCTGCCCAAAGAAAGAAAGAAAGAAAGAAAGAAAGAAAGAAACGGGAAATACTCAAATATAAGATGCCATTAATAAAAATAACGATCTACAAAATAAAATAAAAGATGAACACCAGAGGTTTACATTAATTAAAAGCAGCCTGAAGTCACCAGCTTTTTAAAAAAATGCCAATTAAAAAAAAACAGGCTGGGAGGTCTTCTGAGGTAAACTAAATAGTCTGAAAAAGCAGTCACTCTTTCATCAAATAGATTTATTTATTTATTTACTGAACTCCACATTTCTCCTTAAAAAGGACTCAATGTTACCCATGGCATATAAACTGGACCTATGTGGCAGCTCCCAGGGCATTTATAAGTTTGTGTCGTTTAGCCGATAACTTCTCCTCAAGCAATTTTTGGCCTCGAAGGGTAGTAGCAATTAGCACGTCATTTTCCTGCCCAATGTACTGGGCCCATCGTACAAAATTGTTCTGTGTTGTTCTGAGTTTGTGAAGAGTGCCTGTTTTTGGCCATTTTCCTCTCTGAGGAAACAAAAGGCCCACATTTCCAAGAGGAGGGGAAGACAGGTTTTCCTAGATGAGAGGGTGCCAACCACACATGAGCAAAATCCTGGAAAGAAACTTGAACATTTGATTATCATTCAAACTCCAAAAACCTCAGTCAGGCAATGCCAACTCTGCCTACAATTTGGGGATACAGGAATGGATGGGATGGTTAAACATGTTGCTTTTGGGATAAGTATGAACAACATTTCTAAACCTCTCCCTATTTAGGGTGGAAAGGACTTGAGTTTTAATAAATGCGAATATGAGAGGAACTAAAAACAAGCTTAATTTATCCATGCTGAGCTTTATGTTTGGATTTTTTCTCTACAACAAATCTAGTTTTGAAATCCCTGAGCATTCAGTCACATGCATGCTAAATTAGGGGTTTCACCCTTTTTCCCACTGAGTCCTTATTTTTAATACTTGTACATTTGGGAGGTCCAACGTGCTTGAATTAGCCATGTTTACTGAATTTGGCTGGTGTAAGAAAGGAGGAGAGGTATTATTATTATTATTATTATTATTATTATTATTATTATTATTATTATTATTATTATTATTATTATTATTATTATTATTATTATTATTATTATTATTATTATTATTATTATTATTACACCAAACACAGTCAACATTATAAAAACATTGACTGGTATTATATAACAGATACAAGTTTTAACCAAAACCATAAGTATCTGTTAAACATTGATGCAATATGTATGCTGTTCCTAATATTGCTATTTTTTGTAGCTCTGATGGTGTTATTTCTGAGATCTGCAACTGCTTATAGTACTGTGATGATGATTTCAATTCAAAAGCAGTGTAAAGTTGCAATATTAGTTGCAAGTTACAGCTGGATTATGATCATTTGCATTAGAAAGCATTAGAGATTCTTTTTAAAAACAAAAAACAAAGTGCAAATCCTAATATAGGGTAAAGTCTATGGATTTTTTTATTTTATTTTTCTTAAAGACTTGGCAGAATTTACTTTGTTTTATGGCTAAAATCCGCATCCATCTGGAATCATTTGTCTTCATGTATGACTCACAGCTGAGAGGCAGAGATGACATGATGATTACATGTCGGCCTTGTCATTTTGCAAATCGCTGGGTTTCTAACAAACGACCCCCCTAACTTGCATCTTAATCCTTGGTTCACTTCTACCCCTGAGACTCGAATTGTTGTGTTCCGCTAGAAAGAGCCCACTAAATCAAGCTGCCAGTGATTCATCTGTCTCTCCAGGGAAACGTTTTAACAAAACAGCCTGTCTGACCATTTTTTGATGTCAATGCAACTGCGAGCAATGAGCAACCCATTAGTTTCCTAAGTGTAAGATGCTTAAAAAAAATAAATCCTCCCTACCACCACCTGGAGGGGGAAATAGCCACAAATCTCACTAAGGCAGAGTGAAAGCTGATGAAATGAGTTTAGTACATCCACATATGCAATAAATATATCAGTGAACATTATGTTTCAGTGATACTTCCTAGCTATAGCTAAGTGGCTGAACTCAAAACCTGGAATTTTCAGCTTATTTTATCTGTAGTGCTTTGTAGCGTGTCTGGTCTGCATGCTACAAGAGGACAAGTTTATTAAATGGGAAGAAAAAGGTGTTGTAGGTTTCAAGCAGAGATGGTGGACTCTTGGCACCCCAGATAATTTTGGACTAAAACTCCCACTGTCCTTTGTCATTGGCAATAGAGGCTTGAGGTTTGGGGCGTGTGGTCCAAAAAATATCAGGAGTGCTGAAGGTTTACCACTTTTAAAACTTGACACTCTGTGAGATGGGGGTGGGTCCTGGTAGGAGTTGTCCTGCCCAAGGTAGAAAAGTTTCACTTGAGCTCCAGACTTTATGGGATGAAGGTGCTTATAGGAATTTCTTCTGTCTGATGCTTGGTGCTACAGCTTTACCCAGAATACAGTTATAGCTGCTGCTGATGTGTTTCCATTTAGTTCACCCACATAAATGAATGGTACAGAGATAGATTTTTTTTAAATTTTGGGGGGAAAGCTTTTAATTATGGCTATTATTCATCAGTGCTGTATTTTCTTTCTTGCAATCCTTTTGTCCATCTACGTAGGCCTCTTTTCAGTTGGCCATCAGGACCACAAAGTCAACAGCAGAAAACAATGACCAACAAAGGTACGTCTGAAAGTTAAAAGAGTAAGATAATGCCAAGGATGAAACACGGTGATGCAAATACCCCAGTTTCAGTCATACAGATGGAGTGAATCACTTTGCTTATGCAAGAGAGAGATGAGACACTTGATTTAATTTGCAGCACCTGTTGTTTAGACTCCATTAATGAACAGCTCTGCTTGTTTTAACTCATCCCTCACGCTGATGTTCAGTTTCAGCTGTTTGCTTTCTTGAGCTTTTGTCAGTGAAGAACTGGTTCAGTTGCCAGAACAGACATCTGGTCTACCAGCAGCCTTGTTGCAATACTGACCATGGCCTTAAACCCATTCAACTGTGTGGGGTTTCTGCCAGATGTTCCTTATACATTATGAGTTGAGGGTCTTCCAGTTTCCCCTTTATAATACGAGCCACAATACGACTGTTGGAATCATTTAACAAGCTGCTGCAGGCGGCGCAGACAATGTTAGCCTCCCTTCTGTACTGCACTGAGATCTTTGAGTTTCCCATGAAACAGACATGTCAGGTGTAAAAAGAATTTTCAGACCAGCAGCCATTTAACTCATGCATATCCCTACAAGATGGCATTGGTGTTTTTTAGCCATTGGTTTTTATTGCTCTGATTAGATTTACTTCTGTTTAATCGCTGGCCACCCTACCAGTTATATGTATCATGTATTGATTGTAGCCTCTCTTGTGTGCAGCCTGTATAACAGGAGCTCAGAATTAAAATTAAGTGTCTCATCTCTCCTTATATAAGCATAGTGACTCATTCTATTCCTATGACTGATGCTGGTGTATTCTATCAGAATGTTTCACCTTTCATTTATGTCTTGTTTTCTTAAATTTAATACACATTTGCTGTTCACTTTCTCCCTGTTTTCCCGAAAAGTGGAGATATGCTTATTATATTGAGTATCAATGTACACTACTAACATTTTAATCCAAAGACTTAGAAGAAAAAAATAGTTTGGAGGCCACAGGTCTGAAACCACTACTAAAGACAGTCTGTCTCTCTAATGCCCAGATATCACTATACTTTGAGTTTGCCATTGAAATCAGGGAACTTATTTTCATCATGACTCATAAGCCCCCTTGATTTCAGTGAGTTTGCTTATTTAGGCATGGGTTCCAAAAGAGAAGAAATGTGAATTGATGCAGTTTGGTGCTAAACTATAGAACTAGAGGAGGAGCAGGTTTTAAATTTGACCCTTGTTTTAGATTCTCCAAGGCAGCCACAACATCTACAGTACTGTAGTTCAAATGATTTCTTGCCTGCATGGAGAATGTTGTGCAATTCCTCCTTAGACTAAGTGGACTCAAAAGACCTTAGAGACAACTAAGTGATTGTCTGAGTATTGCACCATCACCTTTTCTCGCCTCCAGGATTTTGCAGATTAGCTTACTTTATAGGTCTTTACGATTTAAGCACAGGGTTCCTTCAAAGCTTGATTTCACAAACGGGGAAAGATGGCCTCACTCACTCCTTTCCAGGGTGGCTTTCAGCTTTAATTACAGATTCTCTGTAACCGCTGTTGCTGGCCTGGGTTTCTTTTGGTCCTGGAAAGAAAATATAGAGTGGCTCCTTCAAGGTGCCTTCTCCATAAGAACAGTAGGTGGTAGGCTTGATCCAGATAATAACCCAAGCTTGTGCGCAACTTTCTTGAAGCAGAACTAATGGACATGAAGGAATTTCTTGAAGTAAATGATGATTTGAAGTTTGCCCTCATTGAAGAGGAGGAATCTTCATCAACAGCATATTAGGGGTAAAATCACCTAATATTTTTGAGTAGAAATTAATGACATGTTTAATTTATATTTGTGATATAAAAGGGAAGAAGTTATCTTTTTAAATGGATTTGTAGTAATAGATTCTTTTTTTCTTTTTAACCAAAGGATGTTGTGCTCCATGGTGTGAAGGCAACAAGCATGAAGTATTTAATGGAAGATTTCCAGTGGAAGCTGAAACTTGATGGCAATAGTTGCCATGGGTCCTTTAAAGGAGAAAGACAGGGTAAAATATTTTAAATAAATAAAATAAATTGTTTACGGGGGGGGGGGGGGGCTTTTTCCCTTATAAGTGTACTAGCTTATTTTTCTCATCCTTACAATTTCCCTACAGTTTGATTGTTAGTTATAGACCATTAAAAAAATTAAGTGTGTTTTATTTTTACCAACGTGTCTTCATTGTTTTAATTACATTGATAGCTTGTTTATTCCATATTATCCCATGGGTATGAAGAATTCAAATTAAGAATAAACACAGTCTATTTTTAACTTCCCTTTTTCTCAAATTGGCCGCCTCATCTTACAGCTGGGTCCTAAGCGTGTTTAGGCTGAGATTTCAATCTCAATTATTCCAGAGTGACTTCAGGGAAATAGTTCAAAGTGTTGCAGGCAGGCTGGTGTTTTAGGAAACTTCAAAAAAAAAAAAAAAAAAAAAAGGTCTGTACTTGAGAAACTTAAAATTAGGTTGCCTAGCTAAGAAGAATAAGGAGGCCCTGCACCTTGATTGGAATTCCAGCAGATGTAGCATGCTATGAATTAGAGGCTATCCCAAGAATAACAGATTTACAACATTTGTCCTTCCCAAGGAGGAAGCTTTTCAGCAACACAACAGCATCTCTTGGGGGTGGTGGTGGTGGGATTTTAAATGCAGCAGCGTGGACTTCTTTGGAACTGCAAACTGGCGTCCATGAGGCCAAGCAGTATTCTATCGGAGCCATCTATAAGTGAGTGCAAAATTGCCATCAAGTGTGATTCCTCCTTCAATCGTAGGCATTTGCTTCAAAAGGAAAATTGCAAACATCTGTGGGTATCCATTAAAAGTATATCTGCCCATCTGTGATACTGGCAACCCATACTAATAAGCCAGCAGAGGTTCTCCTGTAATCTGGCAAAGTTAGTTGCTGAAGGGAATGTTCTGTGGTGACCTTGGTGGTGGGGATAAGAGGCAGGGCAAAGGAAGGCCAAGTCCATTTCTGGTGCATGCGTTGCTTTGTGCTACTTGTTTGATTGAATTCAGAACAAGAAATGATGTATTTCACACTGCATCTTAAAGGTCTTTGAACCGAGTCTTTGAACAGTGATGGTTAACCTTCATGAAACCCTGCTTAGCTCAAGTTTATTGCTAACTCTAATAACTTTTATGTTACCTCTATTCATCCTTTCGTTGTTGCTCTGTGCCATCAAGTCGGAACCGACTTATAATGACCCTAACAGGGCTTTCAAGGCAAGTGAGATATTTAAGAAGAGGTTTGTCCAGTTCCACTTTCCCATATATATTATTTATTTATTATTTCAATATAATATACTTCACCCATTAGTCCCACAGCACTACTCTGGGCAGTTCACAATAAAAGATGCAATCAAAAAATTAATGCAATAGAACCATAGACAATCTCCTAGTGAACCTCCACAGCTGAATGGGGATTTGAACCCAGGCTTCCTGTTGTAATCTGTCATTCTGTCCACTATACCACGCTGAGTATTCCACCCGTCATTTTAGTGTAGATTAATTTGTATAGGACTGTAGAAGTTTAGGTTACTTTCCAGTTAATATTTTGTCCCTGAAATCTGCTTTTCCTTCAGGTAATTATAGCAGTTTAGGCAATGGCAAAGTAGCTTCAGGAACTGGCAGGAGTTTATAAAAAGGCAGGCCTCTGTTGTGGGCCATGTTAGGGAGCCAGGTAGTCACTCAAAACTTGGGGAAAATTAATTTATTGAGTTACAAGTCCCTCCAACCAGCATAGGCCATAGCTAGCTGGAGCATTCTGGAAGCTGTAGTTCAAAAATAAGTTTTCTAGATTCTGCTGTTGGGCAGCCCTGGATGTGCATATTAAGCATAATTTAGCAAAAACAAAGGGGAAAAATATTGTGGCAACTTAAAGGGAAACTGCTATATTTTTTTAATGTGAGCTTTTTGTGGACAAGTCTGCTTCCTAGACATGAAAGTGCATATTAAAATATAACAATCTTTAAGGTGCCACAATGTTTTTGTTGTCTTTATTTTTTAATTTTGTTTTTGCTTGACATCTCGGTTATGGCATTGGATCAGGGACAGGAGAAATCTGTAAATTCAAACAGAAATTGGGTGAAGGTAATCTTGGCTTCTTAGAACTGTTGAAGAATGAACCTCAGAAGAATCAGGAAATTCCTTCCTTCAGGGGATCATAACTCATGCCTGCTGTTTGCAATATATTTGGTTGTAAGCAATTTATCTCTTTTAATTGGAGCCCCCTTCTGCATGCCCTTTCTCGGGCTAGACCTTCCTGGCTGTTAAAGCAGCTCCTGCCTTCTGTCATCTAAAGAAGATGATTTACGGCCCCGGTCTGCAGGATGCTTATTCAGGGCAGAGCTATAATTGTGCAGCCTTTTTGGGGGGGAGGTGGGGAGATCCTTAGTGTGAGAAGAGTACTGATTAATGAGCAATTTATTCATTGCTGCTCCAAGAAAGGGGCATATCTCTCTGTCCTACCAAGCAATGAATCAAGTTGTGATTTCTGGAGGTGCATGTCAACTGTTTCAGCCACTGGGCAATTTGTTTAGCATAAAACTGTATTGTCTGCTCACTAGTAATGAGTACTAATGGGTAGATGACTGTGTCTGGAATGTAAATTTCACCTACTTGCCGAAGTAGAAGCTCAGTGTCCATTGTGTTTGGATGGGGCCATGTGTTCATGAGAAAGCTAAACTAGTCACAGTTAGATTTGTCTGCGTTGTTGGTTTGTTAGCATACTTTTACTTGTTTTTTAAAAGTAAAGGCTTCCTCCCCTATTTATCTTCCACAGAATTTCCCACTCCATGCCTGTGTACTTTCTCACAATCTTGTTGTGCATTGCACTGATAATTTCCCAGGCCAAAGGCAGATTCTGCCTCCAGTTGCGTTCTGTGCCAGTTGCAGCTGGGTCACATGTCCTTTGATCCATTCTGTGATTTATATATAGAGAGAGTATCTGAAGTATAAGACATTACCAGTATAATGTCAATATCATGCTCTTTCCCTTTTGCTCAAGTTTTTGGAGACTAATTATTTTTCCTTGTATAATTACGAAAATTGGCAAAACACTTGCCTTATTTACAAAATCGTACTGTCTCATTGGCCTTCTTAAAGTCTCCTGGCTAACCTACATGGCAATTAAGTGCAACAGAACTCTGGCTGTCTTTCCTAAGAAGCATGTGGGGATTCTGATAGAGACCACTGTGTATAAATCAGAGAAATCTGAACCACTCTCTCTAGCCTTTCCTTTTTATAAATGTATTCACAATGGGAATAATAGAAAGAAGATGCACTGATACCATTTTCCTGCTCCTCTACTATTTTTAGACTCTTGAGGGGAAGGGAAATGTTTTTACAAATAAACACTTATTGGGAGAGATTTAAATTTAATTGACTTGTTTCACTTGGCATACATTTTCGCTTCTGTCCTTTAAGTATTCAGTTTACATTGTTTATTATTTTATTTCTAACTGCTAGTTCTTTAAAGGGTTGTATTTACATACAGCTATATGTTGCAAAAAAAATCTATTAGGGAAAAATATAAAACAAACTAAAGTCCAGCCTCTATGCCTGCATAAAGAGGCTCTGATCTAAACCAGAGGTATTCATGCTTACTAGAGAAGTAAGAGAGGACCCTACCTATTTTAATTTAGCACGTACTCTGTCACTGAAGCAGAGATAGTACTGGAAGTAAAAACTGGGACCTATCCATGCTGGAGCATGGGAGATCTGTGTGAATCCTCCCCCAAACGTTGTCATGCCCCAACTGCTGCCACCTGTAGCTGTTGACCATGCCAACCGAGTGACAAGGGTTGTAATTTAAAATGTTTGGAGGGCTGCACCTCCTCCTTCCCTGGCCTGTAAGCAAACTGTGCCGTCCTGCGCTGAGCAAAACAAGCGTGCCAGCACAAGATATAACCCCTTCGTGTTACATTCTCTTGAGCTTGCTAATGGTTAACCTGGCAGCCCTAAGCTCTGCAGCCTGTGCATTAACCGAACATGTCTTTTTTAGACTTGCCAGCTTGTCGGGCGGGGGGGGGAGAGAATGTGGCATTGAAGTTTAGCCCTATGCAGTTTCCCTTATGTTTCTGACCTGAAGAACAAGTTTCCCTTTGTAGAAAGAAAGGAAGAAAGAAAAAGAGCAGGGGAAAAGAGAGAGAGAGAGAGAGAGTGAGTGAGCATCAGGTCCACCTAAAGCCGGCACACCCCCTTTGGCCTCCTCCCTCTGAACTTGTTACCTTGGAGCTGAGCTGTCGGAAGAAGGACATAAAAAGTTGCTTTGTAATCTCTGAGCCCTCATTATGTAAAATATACATGGGAGGAGCGTGAGCTTTTAAAAAAAAGAGAGAAAGAGAGATTTTCTGCAGGGAAGGAACCATGTGTGGATAAGAGGGAAGGCAAATGAGAAGCATTGAAGGAACGTTAACTTTCTGAGGAAAGAGAGTGAAAACTGAGGTATGTTCTCTGTATCTGTCTTCCCCCCCATCCATTTCCAGAGATTCTTTGGGGTGTTTTTTCGTTTTGTTTTTACTGCTAGCGCCACTTCGATGCTTTGAAGTGAAATCAAGTTTGGCAACCTCTAACAAGCTCCTACAGGAATACGCTCTGTCGTTTTCATGGTTGCAACAGAACTTTTCCATCTCTCTTGGCCTCTCTTCTGGATCGAACGGTGAAACAGAACACGAGACATGGTCTCCAACCTGGATGGCTCATCACCTTGGAATTTGGCATGTGCCGTTTCTTTCCTCGGTAGGATGAGGGGTTTAAAATCTTGTCGCTTTGGGTCTTAGTCTGTGGAGGAAAGGAGAGGTTGAATGTTTTGGCTTTCCGAATTTTCGCTTCTTGGGTTGTGGTGAAGAGTACTGGGAATTTTAATTTTCCCCGGGAATCCAGTTGTTAGGAAATTGCTGAGCTCATGATGACCCTTGACAGTAGAGAAAGATATCATATTGGAAGTGATACATTTTTTTGCCAGTATATCTTTGAAACCTTTTGTTTCAAACTGGTAACAGGAGAACGAAAGGTATGTGCAGGATTAAGCAAGCAATTATGAACCGACAGGGAGAGGCCTCACCAATTCAGAATGTACTGTACATATTCAAATCAGTAAAAAGCTTGGAAAAGTCGCTTCCTAGCCTAAAGGTCCCAGAATCCTGAGCCAACATGGCCACCAGCCATACCTGCTGGGGGGATAATAGGATATGTCATTGAAAATGTGACTTTTCCCAGCTCTGAGACAGTGTGATACAGCAGCTGAGACCTAAAACCCATTCATCCATAAAGTTTACTGGGTGAAAAGTCTTATTCAGCATGAGGTATTTTATGGGGCTGTTGTGAAGATAAACTAAGAGATGGATCAGTCTCCAACAACTTCGTTGCCACACGATGAAGGAATAGGCAGTCAGTGGTTCCAAGGTATGAACTAGGGTTTTACAGCATGCTCTAACCTTGGGTCCCCAGATGTTCTCCCAGAAATCCTGGCCAGCACAGCTCATGGTGAAGGCTTCTGAGAGTTATAGCTCAAGAACATCTGGGGAGCCAAGGTTGGGAACCACTGCTCTAATCCCATGGGTTACTTATCTTTTATGTTCTCCCATCTACCGCCCTACACACATCTTCTGGAGTTGTTCTCATCAACCAAGAGTATGTAGTCATATTTTCATAAATTTTGTTCAGAAAAAAAAATCAAGATATGGCCTCATGCCCTTTTGTTTGTGATTGATGAGTGCAATTTTCTCATCCTGAAGTTTTGGCCTCTTAGGAAGGAAGATCATTAAAAGTAGCTCTGGCCCTATCCTTTGGGAGAGTGAGGCGGCTGCTTCAGGTGGCAGGTGACAGGGGGCAGCAATAGCAGCAGCCCTCTGATGGTTCTTCTTGCAGTTTCCGTGCTACACAGATGCAAGAAGGGAGAGAAGGGGCCTTGAAGCTGCCGTCTGCACAGCAGACTGAGCAGGTAGGCACACTGCTCTCCTGGTTACAAGGCCAGACACTTACAGGCTGACACCATGTAGGACTTTCGGAATGGTGAGGCTATAGGAAAGCTGAACTCCAACCCCTCCCTCAAGTCACTTTGGGTCCCAAGCACGGGGTTTTGAATGGGCACCTATAAACACATTCACCTAAATATATTTATAGTGCTCTTGGGATCAGGAGCCATGCTCACCTGAATGCCTGAAGCTCCGGGTGACTTCCAGGTAGGAATGATGTGGAGTGTGTGACTTACATGTACTGTACTGCCCTCGTCCCTAAAACAATTCCACATGGTTTTAGGCTGCAAAGTTCATAACTCAGTGGCTTTGGGAGTTCAGTTCCCCACAGGGTCTCCTTGAGAGGGGCTGGACTTGAATGATCCACAGGGTCCCTTCCAGTTCTGCAGTTCTAAGATGATGGTGATTAAAAAGACACCGGTCAACACCAAAAACACCAGGCGCAGTCAATCAAGATTATAAAAATATTGATGGGTATCGTATAACAGATAAGTTTTAAATGGCAATATTAGGAACAGCGTACAACTGTGCTAATATTTAACAGATACATAGTTTTTGGTTAAAACTTGCATCTGTTATATAATACCACTCAATGTTTTCATACTATTGACTCTGCCTGGTGTATCATCATCATCGCCATCCCTCCATTACCAGTTAATCTTTTTATAATTTTGACTGTGCCTGGAATTTTTGAATAATAATAATAATATACATTGTATTTCTAATGAAGTCATCATTTTTATTACTAGGTGTGCATTTATATAGATAAATTAGCCATTGGTGGCTTATGGTCTGTGGGATAAAGTATCACCTCTGCTCATGGATGGGGCAGTGGTGAAAGGAAGATTGGCCAGTGTTATGAAGATTTATGTGCTCTGTAGGCCTTCTGTATGTGTGATGCATTTGTCATTTTAGATGACACTTTCTACCTAAAAGTAAATAATTTGGCTGAGGTTACTGAGCGCAGTCATGTTGGCCCTCTAGGACTTGAGCTCCGATTTCTCCGTCTAGTAGTTCACATTCTCACATTCTGTTTGCCATAGAGGTCAATGCTAGACCTATATCTTTGTCAAAGCATAGGTATAGGCCTGGCCTCAAGGTCTCCTTTGCCTGGGGCAGCTTATTTGTCTTGCTCTTATTATGTGCCTTACTCTTCTGTTTTAACAGCAACATGCTTATTGGTGGCCAGTCTTCTCTTACCTGATCGTCTCACTAGAAAGGAGAGCAAACCTCTTGCATCCGTTTGTGGAATAAATGGCCTGTTAAACACTTGCTTTATTTCCTGGTTAGATTTGCTACTGTATTTGTTTGTGAAGATGCAGGTGGAGAACATGGCTTGGACAAACTAAGAAGCAGAATCACAACTGTTTTGAAGAAAGGTGGGGAAAATGTTCCCCTAGCAGGAAAAGCCAGAAATGTTTGGGGATTTTTAGATTAGAAAAGGAAAAAAAAACCAAGTACAACAGATGTAGAAAATCATGTGGGTTGTGAAGGACATTGGTACTTCTTACGATGCTAGATGTTTGGGTTCATAGAAACAGACTGGTGGTGGAAGCACAGCACGCTGTTGACTTTTGTAATTTCACTGCCACACAGTACAGCTTATTATCTTAAAAGGTTGTCACCTTGTCTCTGCCCTTCCCCAACCCTGCTTCAAGGAATGTGATCTGAATGAATGGAAGCATTAAAAAGTACCTGATGGAGGTATCTTTAACTTTGTAATGGAGGCAGAAGAAATAGAGTGAGGATAGTACAGAATTGAAAAACAAATGGAAAAAAGAGGCTTGGATCCAGGCTGGTCATGCGTAAAGTAGAGCCCATAAAACCTCTGAGACTTAATTTTTTCACAACTGATTTAAATTGATTTCATTTGGATCTGCTTTCAAGTTTGACTGTTTGGATTTAACTCCATGTCTTGCTGCAGCATAAAAATGAACACATTTATCATGACATAATTCTTAGCGGAGTCTTAGATACACAGAAGGATACCCTCATTTGAAGGCACAGAGGGGGGAAATGTAGAGACTGGGTTTGAATGGCAGTGGAAATAAAAAAATAAAATAATCAACCCAGCCAAAGCAAAACAAAAAGATAGTCTTTGACCACTTCATTAAATCTCAGTATATGCAAAGAAGCAGAGTGATCATTCAGAGATGCAGCAGTTTATGATAACACTTGTTAATTGATGTCTGTAGTGAGATACAAAGCTATTTTGATATATGTCCAAATGAATCGAATCAAATCTCTAAATAAATCCTTTTCCTGTATTTTATCTGAGATATTCTCGCTTGGGAAAAAAACACTTTAAAAATAAAATGCATCTAGTTTTCCCCAGATATAAAGAAGGAAGTTCATGTGTATCTTTATAACACTTTGCATGAGAGTTCTTTATTGGGGGCCACACACACTTATGATGCCCTGCACTTCTTAGCTGCTTTAACCCTTTCACCAGCTGCTGGCATGCTGTATTCATTTATTCTGCAACATCTTGTTCTGCTGCAGTGATTCAAGAACAAAGAAGGCTTTTCTTCTTTTGGTTAACAATACCATTGACTAACATTTCTGTCTTGTCTGCTGATCCATAGTCCTTCAGAACTCAAGTGCCTTGGCAGAATCCATTCTTAGCGGTACTGGTTTTCAGCTTGTTGATGCAGAAGCTTCTAATGCCCTCATCACATTTCTCCCAGTTCTTGGTTCCACCCCCAAGCTGTGGACGTTGGTTTGGTCGGGGAGACCATTCACCATCTTCACCATCCCATAATGCCCTAGAGAGGGTAGGGCATCTCAGTACTTGGCGTTACATCTAGACATCCTAGGGCCCAATATTCCCTACCAAAGGGCCATACTTTGGTACAGCCTTTCTTCTCCATTCTGAACAGTCGAATCATCTCTTTTTGCCTTATATGCTTATAGGAAGAACTTTCAGTTAAAGTATGCTGGCATTTTTTGTTTTATTCACTGCCTTCCCCCACCCTCCCAATGCAGCCAGCCATGGAGATCTTCTCTGAAATTCTCTGAAGATGGTATTTGAACTGAAATATTTACCCTACAACAATGATTTATGGACTATAAAAACCATCCACTGCCACCGGATTGGCTCATAATTAAGGGATGCACTGGGGAAAAATTTTTTACGAGCCTCAGCAAACATGGAGCTAGCTCTGTTTCAACGAGTCTTGTTCCTGAAAAGCAAATTAGGGTTTTGGCTTTAGCTCTCATGCACTAAAACTGTAGATGAACATAGAGACTTTATAGATCCTATTCCAGTTTGACAGGTTTAACTTCTCGTGACCCACACAAAAAAGCGAGGTCTATAAAAACACAATAAAACAACAACTAAAAGTACAGAATAAAAAGTAATGTATCAACTTTAAAAACAGGGAATTCTCTCCCTGTTTTTCTCTGGTGTTCAAAGGAGAAAAGTGTAGACTGAAAGTGTACCTCCCTTGTAGGGAGGAGAATTCCATAAAGAACTCACATTGACCAAGAAGGTCCTCTTTACTGACCCCAGATGTTCCAAACGAGAAAGATGAAATGTACGTGTCTTTTCATATCAAATATATACAGTATATAAAATCACACACATCCATAAGGCAGAATGAGAGGAGTAGTGTACTGAGGCAGTAAGTTAAATTTAATGTTATTCTCTGGTGTGGTAGACCCATGGTGGGTGTAGGTTTGAATCCTGAATTTTTAAAATCAGGGTAGATGGATAGATTGGAGATGGAGAACTTTTGAACATCTGGAGACTGTGGACCTCAACTCCTGGAAGCCATGACAGTGTCAGTGAGGACTGCGAGAATCATGTTCTGAAGTCCTTGAAGGGCAACATGTTCTCCAACCTTGAGAGAGACAGTCTGAGGGCGGTGATCTCTTTGATACCTGTCTAAATCTCCGTGGCTCAATAAATTCTTGCACTTTCTTCATGGTGCCCCCCCAAAATTCAAGCCTCATTAAACCGCAGTAATAGTGGGTGTGTATTGTAGTTCCGAATGCCTCCCCTTAGTTTCAGTCTCTTTGTCTTGAAGAATGTCATTTCATAAGAACAAAAATGGGTTTCAGAGGCTTTTCCTTTTATGCTAGTGAAGTCCAAAGAGGTAAGGTCTTTGAATTTTGCAATGCAAAGCCTGTATTTCACTTGCCAAAATACGCCGGAAACTGTATTTAAGTTCTTTTGTGCAGCCTCGGCTCTCCCTGTGCCTTGCAAGGCTACGGAGGCTTCATTCCCAAACTGATGGGGAGATAATTAATGTTGCCTTGATGATAGTGTTCACACTCTTTTCAGATTAAAGAAGAAATTAGCTCAGCCCTTCATGCTTAAATACATGAGGAGAATTAATGTTCCTTTGATGCTGGTGAGCCCTTCCAGGTAGGAGCAAACGACCATTGTTTACCTGGGTCTAGAGGCTCTCTTTCTGCATCTTGAACAAAGGGTATTTTGAACTGAAACAACATTTCACAAAGCTAAAATTTGTCAGCATTCTATATCCTGAATATCCAAGTCCCAATTTTGCCTCTGAAAAGTGACTTTGAGGGATACAGACTAGATGACATCTGCTGCAACATACTTTTTCTATTCCGAATTTCTCTGATAAAATTTCAGAGCAATCATGCTACATATCCCATTTATACAAGTTCAGTTCTGTATGGCTTAATTTTACAATTTAGATGTCTCCCCCCCCCTTCTTCTTCCCCTCTGCTGCTCCCATTGAGCTGCTCAGAAATTGTGAGGTAAATTCAGACCCCTCCTGTTCCATTTACTCTTCTCTTATCTCTGGGAGTGGTGTATACTGGGATGAGAAACCAGAAGTCAAATAGTAGTCAAGGTAAAAGGTAAATGTTCCCCTTGACATTTAGTCCAGTCGTGTCCAACTCTGGGGCGCGGTCCTCATCACCGTCTCCAAGCCGTAGAGCCAGCGTTTGTCCATAGACAGTTTCTGTGGTCACGTGGCCAGCGCGACTAGACACGGAATGCCATGACCTTCCCACCAAGGTGGTCCCTATTTATCTACTTGCATTTTTACATGCTTTCGAATGGCTAGGTTGGCAGGAGCTGGGACAAGCGACGGAAGCTCCCTCCGTTGCGTGGATTCGACCTTACGACTGCTGGTCTTCTGACCCTGCAGCACAGAGGCTTCTGCGTTTAACCCGCAGCGCCACCACATCCCTTCTTTTCAGAGAGGGTGCGGCTAGGGTGAGGATAAATAAGCCATCATGGGGAGGAGGCCTCACTAAGAGCTAGATGCCCAGCTATTCCCCAATAGGATCTGGGGGGTGCATTGAGCCGTATTGTTCAAAGAATGAAATTTCTTTGCTAGCTGCTGTGTGTTTAATGTGAAGTGTGCTCAGTGGCACTCCGTACGTCACACTTAATATATGCCACATTGACTGAAGACTGCTGTCCTCTCTGATAGATTCTGAACCAAACCCCACAAGATTTAAAATATATTATAACTTGGCTTATAGTCCCAGAAAACAATGGCCTGTGTTGGCCACTTGTAGAGCTGTATTCTGGGCAGAGCACAGAGAAGCGCAGTTCTCTACATGATAACATCGCTGCAAACAAGCAGTGAAAAATCCCCAGGGAGAGTGTTGTAAACAAAGGAAGCCGCCTCAACAGAAGCAATGAGCCTGTCAAACTTGAAGGCTTACTTCATTGCCTAACCAGTGGCCTTTGACCCAAGGCAGTCTCTGAGGTCACAGAGAGCTGCCTGGAAGCGTTATTGTTGACTTCCAAAATGTCTGTGATTTGTTTTGCTGTAACTTTTCCTGAACCACAGATGAAAACAAATGTAGACCAGTATATTTCTAGGACTCAAGGTTCAAAATCTCTAGTTTTTTTTCCACCCATTCGCTAGGGTTCCTGTTTCTATACCGGGATGGGTCTAAAGCACAGACATTGTCCCCAATATTCTTCGGTACCATGTCACAATATTGCTAAAATTGAAGAGTTGCTCCTTCAAGACATAAAAAAATCAACTCAGACTCCTACAGATATGTTTGTTCCCCTCTGTTTCTGCAATCTATTCAAGGCAGCTGCTTTTAATTGTCATCTCTCCTGTCCAGTTAGGACTGGAATAGCAGTTGTTTTTGCTTCAAACCAACAAACACAACTACTGGGAGCTTTGGGAAATATTTACATGCAGGCTGTGTCAGCCGCCGTTCCAAAATAAGATAAATAAAGAATATATAATCAAGTGACAAAACTCCACATTACAATAATGTCAGAGCCTTTTCGGAACTAAATTATAATGTTTGAGGATAACATCATTAAGAAAATTGCATTGATTCAATTTGACATAAACATAGGTAACTGCAGGAATGTTGCATTTAACTCTCGGGTTTTCTGAATGTTTCTTTTGTCAGAGGGATCGGTTGTTAGCATATGTGTCCCACATATATTTTCCAAAGAATGAAAACATTCCACTCCCTCGCCCCGAGCTCTAGTGCCCCTGCTCCCTCACACCCAAACACAGATTTTTAAAAAGGTGTCTTAGAACAAAACAATCAATGCCTTAGTATGCCTTACAGGAGAAGAGCCAGCCAGCGTAGCCTTGGGCAAGCTGCAGAGTACCAGGGCACCCCCAGAAGAAGGAATTGATAAACCACTTCTGAGTCTACAAAACTCTGGAAAAGGTCTCCATAAGTCTGAGTCAACGTGACTTCTTCCTCTTCCTCCTCCTTCTGGGGAAGGGAATAGCTTTTGGGAATGTGGGGGGGAGCAGGTTGTTAGGAAACTAATGTGGGCCCCCAACTTTTCTCAGGAAAACTTTCTCAATGGGGCTTCCAACTGCCCCTGTTCCATCAAAATGAAAAGAAGACAGTTAAATCATGTTTTTTCCCCCAGAAATGTTTTTTTTCTGAGTGTAAATAATAAAAAATGTTATTTGTCTCTTAGAATCTGGAAATGTTCCTAGAATCCCCCAGGCAGTATGGCTGTTGGTATGCTGGGTGGGAGATCCCTGGCTTTATAGTGCAAACAAGCAGCTTTTTTTCAGCTTTCAGTCAAATAAATAACATGCTCAAGGCCCTACCTAAGCTACTAACTGGCAAGCCTCCCTATTGTCAAATTTTCATTCTCCTTAATTATTTTCTTTACCTGCTCAGCCAATCACCCTCAGCTAGGCTAGGTTAATATCTCCCCATTGTTCTTGACTGTAAGTATTTACAGTATTCTCTCTCTCTCTCTTTGCTCCCCCCCCCCCCTTTTCTTGTCAAGGAAGGAGGAGAGGCAGACTTGATTTCCTCCTCCAGCTCAAAACTGACTTGTTCCATCCTACTGCAGGCTGCATAAGGAAACCAGTTGCCGTGTTTATCTGCCCAAACGGTTTGATACGCATTATGAAAAACCCTTTGTTGTACAGCAGCTGTATAAAACAAAAGGGTGGGTGGTGGAAAGGAAAACGACGGCAGCTCATTAAATATGAGAGTGCAAGGTGTTTGCATTTTGTAGGGAAAACACATAAAGTTTAATTCATGTTCCGGAGATAACATGTAATCCCGCTGGTGATTACAGTGGGAAAGTTAAAAAAAAAATATGATCCAAGGCAATGGTTCTTCCTACATGGCTGAAAAAAAATTGATGAATTATAATAGTGTCCTGTGATTACCCAGGAAGTATTTTCCCACTATTTACGGAAACAAACAAAAAAGTCCTTGGAGGCAAATCATATAAAGAACAGGGAAACCCACCACAGCTTTTGAAAAGGGCAAAGGGACATTTAAAGTGGAATAAGGCAGAAAATAGTGGTAATATTCCTCACATGGCCATATAGGTAACAAATCCTGGCTGCCACCAGACATGTACCAAATAGTAGGCATCAGCATGTACTTTGAATATGCCTGTAGATAAGAGAATGCCCCTCTCTTCTGTAGCCTCTTCTGGGGAGATGTTAGCAATCCCTTTTTGACCATGTGCACATTTGTGAGCTAGTGGTTATCTGGTTTTAGGCCTCTCCCAGCTGTGTTTGGGTTGGGGGAGGAGAATTGCTTGACTTGACTGCATATGCATGTAAGCACACCACTTTGTACAAAGTGTTGGCTCACTAGTCTGTTCCCACTCCTTTCCTATAACGGTTTGTACAGACCTATCTGTAATCCAGGTGTTGAGACTTTCCAGGTTAGATTCATGGACTACTTTCTCAGCTGTTTGTTCTGAAGATATAGCTGGTCTAGAATGCTATTGTCAACTACCTATGATGTGCTAGTGAGATTCTGCTCAAAAATTCTTCCCTTCTAAGACCGTTCGCTAGATTCTTGGCAGACATGTTTTTCCTAACCCCTGTCATGTGCTTCCCATCTCTCACCAATAGTCCTTCCTTATGGAAGCACCGACTGTGGTCTCAGAAACCTGCCCTAACAAAGGGGGGTGGGGGTGGGGGAAACAGTACAACATGGATGGGAAGGCAGCTAACTCTGGGATCAGAAACATTTGTGAATGCTGCTCTTGTGACCTTTTATCAGTTGTTCCTTAGGTTTGGTTAGATTTCCCACTGCTTTGCCAATGAACATTGTTTGTGGTGTATTGTGGCAAAGTGAAAGGAGAGGTCAACAGCTACTTGTATACACTTCTGCTGTTAATTCACTCTCTGATTTGAAAGAATGATTTCCTTGTGAAATGTGCTGCCGGCCTGGTATTTAAGCAAAGCACGGTTTTGTTTATGACTCACTTCATGCCAGCCGATTTGTCTTTAGGGATATGGCTATGAGAACAGATATGTCTTCTATGAGTGAAGCTGCATGTGAATATTAAATGCACCCTTTAAAAACATAACTGCAGTCTAACTTCTGGAGAAAAATAGGAAGAATTTGCTGGGGGCGATATGGCACTGTTTTTGGTATTTTTAAAGATATATTGAAAACAAATCTAAGTAATCACACAATTTCTTGTATGCTTTTACTCCTGATAAAAGTGATATCTCTATATATAATGCAGTTCTGTGTATTATTTTCACTGAAATCTAGATTTGCATGCTCTTTTCCTGTAATGTATGCATTTTTTTTAAAACTGAGAGAACTGCACTGCATAATCTTCAGTAGTAAGGATTAACTGTTTCTGTTTGTGCCTTCTCTCAGAAGCGTGGATCAGGTGGTGCTCACGCTGAAATGAAAGCCAGATTTCTCCCTTGGCCCTGTGAAATGTTTTCATGTTGAGAAACATATTGCCATGCGTACACTTTTGTGAGAAAGGATAAGAATTGGAGCTGAAGGGATTGCTTCTCCTCTATTCTCTCCTCCTCCTCATGATACTCAGAAAAATTCAACTACAGAAGATTGGTTTAGAGAGTACCACCGACTGGGATGGGCACTTGAAGTGGAAGACTTCATTCCGATGGAATCTTTTGATTGAGAACAAACCCTTAAGCAAACAGTTAGTTGTTCTAACAAACCCCATAGGATTCTCCACTCCCTATCCCTGCCTATTTCTTAGGCATCCAGAGTACATACATACGTATGTGTTACACACACACACACACACACACACACACACAGACACACACACACACAAGTGTGATAACGGGAAAACTGAACAAGTACATACAGGGCTGAAATCTAGCTTAAGAACTGGGGAATGAGCAGAAGTCTCTGGCTGAAATCCAGCAGCATGTTGCAACTGGAGGAGGCTCATTGAATGAAACTAGCTTATGGAAAACTTGACTCACCAAATGCCCACTGATTCAATGGGCCTACTCTAGTTGCAGCAACTTACTACTAGAGTTCAGCCTCAATGTTTAGTTACGGGCTGCTACCTACTTTCCACCAAGAAAAGGGGTAGCATGTTATAAACCATTGCCTTTATTTTGGAAGATGTGTGTATGTGCTTTTTTTTAAGTGTAGGGAAGGAAAAATCTGTAAACTCTGTGTTTCACATGTGAATTTGTTAAACTGAAAGTGCTTTTCTGTTACTGCTTTTTTAATTACCAGGTAATCGTTTGGTGGTATTATTCCCATATGGCAAATACAGAGTTGAGTCATGAGTTTGGGGTAGAGATGAGATTCAACCAGTCTTCGTGATTTACAGCTCCATTGCACTGCATCTGCTCTCTAAGGTAGACCAGTATTCGTGGTCATATATTACATATCAGAGGCAGAAAAAGAAATGCCTTTAGGCATTTGGCTGAGGAGTCAGAGGTTGGGAGTTCGAATCCCCCGCTGTGACTCCCTGACAGGAGCTGGACTTGATGATCTATGGGGTCCCTTCCAGCTCTGCAGCTCTAAGATTTATTAAGGCCACCTAGTGAGTTCATGGCCAAGGAGAGATTCAAACTGAAGTCTTGCTGATTTGTACTTCAGCTTCTAGGCTAGACCATCTATCTCTTTGGTTGTTTTTCTTCTTTAAACAATCCTTTTAAAAAATAGTGGCACTATTCTGCTTTTCTATTTGTTTCCTGTGTGAGGTAGTTTGCTTAGTGCACATACACTGATTTGGAAATCATGGGCTTTAACTGAAAGCTTACCTGAGAAAGCTGTTTATCCCTCAGTAAGGATAGGGAAGATTTTAGTTATACAGACATAGCAAAAGTGTACTTCCTGAATTGATGTGTAAACCAGAAATGTGCTTAGCTGTTAGAATTCCAGATTCTCCAAAGTTTGCAGTGCAGTTCCTTGAACAAAAATGCACACGAAGAAGTTATATAATAGGGAAATGACATTATATATGCAAAATGTCTTGCAGAAATGCATGCATCAGGCAAAAGTGCATGCAGAAATCAATACAATTATCCATGCAAACATTACAAAACCAGTATAGAAATGGTATGAAATTAAGAGGAGGCTAATAAAACAGAAAACTGAAATTGACAATCATTAGTAGGGACGTGGTGGAGCTGCAGGTTAAACTGCTGAAGCCTCTGTGCTGCCAGGTCAGAAGACCCGCAGTCGTAAGATCGAATCTATGCGACAGAGTGAGCCCCTGTCGCTTGTCACAGCTCCTGCCAACCTAGTGGTTCGAAAGCATGTAAAATGCAAAAATGTGAGTGGATAAACAGGTACCACCTTGGTGGGAAGGTAAACAGCATTCCGTGTCTAGTCACGCTGGCCACGTGACCACGGAGGATTGTCTGCAGACAAACGCTAGCTCTATGGGTTGGAAACAGAAATGAGCACCGCCATCTACAGTCGGACATGACTGGACAAATTGTCAAGGGGAACCTTTACCTTTTTTTAAAGTCCCTAACTCAGGGATTAGACTAATGAAGTGGATGATTACTTTTTACCTAACATTTTAAATATGTCATTAATCCTTCTTTAATATTTGAATCATTTGCTGGTTTTGGCCCTTAATATTGTGTTTTCAATGACGTAAGTTACCTTGAGTCTTTTTTTAAGGAGAAAGGCGGGGTAGAAATATTTTAAATAACTAAATCAATAGCAGCAACTCAATGGCAAGACTTACTACTACTGCAACTTGTAGCCTGCATAATTACATTGTAATCCTCCCAGGGAGTGCTTTAAGAGTTATGGGGCAGTATATAAGCAACATGCTTTTTGTTTTACACGTTCTAGTACCTGGTCCGTCAATCTAGATTCAGGCCTAGGGTTAGTAAGGAAATGGCAGTGGCCCCAGAGTTTGGCAGAGTAACTTGTTTGAACTCCCAGAAAACTGATACATATTTGAGCGGAGTGATGGCCTTCTGTTCCCCCTGCCCCCACAGATGAATGCCCAAATAAGAAGTCAGGGTACATAGTCTATGCTAATTTTTTTTCCTTTTATTCACAGGGTGAAAAATAGCTCCCAGCAAAGAAGAATGAAAAATAAATGGGAGAATTTGTGGTTTTTAAACACTCACTGAACACAACCACAGTGCAAACAGGCTGCTGATTTGGATGGCTGTTCCAATAAGAACTTCTGTTGCTGCCCTCTTTCTCATCTAACACAGAGATTATGCCGTTGAATAGGGCATCAATGGACCCTTGGAATTTTGGACAATAGGTATTCTAAAGTTTTGTATCTAGCTGTGGAAAAAGAGCTCCCCCCATTTAGCTTCAGGAATGTCCACAGCCCATGTTTCCATTGCAGAAGGTCCCAGGTTCAATCTCCTGTGGTTGTTATGTGCTGTCAAGTCACCTCTGAATCACGATGACCCTATGAATGAATGATTTTCAAAATGTCTTGTCATCACCTGCTGTGCAACAGTTAAAGGCTTTTGAGGAGCACACCAGGGAAAGACTGCTTTCTCTGCCTTGACGTCTTGGAGAACTTTGGCCAGTTGTAATTCATGAATCGGATTAAATGGACTCATGGCTGCACTCAGTGTAGGGCCGCTTCGTCTGTTTTGCTGGACTAAGCAGCTGCCAGAACTGATATCTTAAAGGCTCTGTGTTCTACAGAGATTCCTTCTGCCGACAGAACATACACATCTGGAACAGGTTGCAAGAGTCAAGGGAGCCTATTTTGGCTTTGGAAATCGTGTGAGCTGATATGGGACACCCAGACAATGCCTCCTCTGGGAGCGTACAAAGCCAGCATTTCCTTTCTACAAATGTTACTGCAGTAGGTAAGTCTGATTGATCATTGCATTACAATGCATATGAGAAGCCACTTGCCTGTGATGAACCTCCCCCCCCCCACAATTTTGTTGTTGTTGTAAGGTGGGCTGGCTTCCACACATGGGGAAGAAGTTGCCCACACCAACCTTATGCCCATTGCTTAGCCAGGAATCCATTATTGGATTATCTGGTGCAGTATTTCATTGTATTTTGTCTTCACTTGATCATGTCCTAGCACACTTTGCAATGTGTAGCCTTGAAAATACTGTATTGGGCTGCAAATCCTATTGGCCATTTAGCCTAGCTCAGAGGGTGTTATGATGGGAGTTGTAGTCTGTAGAGCTGCACTTCTCCACTCATGTTCCCAATGGTTGCCGTTTGTTCAAATAGGTGTGTAAAGTACAAATTTCTTGCCTTTGCTGTTTATAACCTCACAATGCAATACTCCGCAGGTCTACTCAGAAAGGAAGCTCTGTTGAATACAGTGAGGTTTATCTTCCACAAAAATAACCAGTTTCTGCCCAATGTGGAGATTTTTGTGCAGTTGCTTTCTGGGTATTACAAACCCTGTAGCCCATGTCTAAAAGCTTTTTCACGCTGGCAGTTTTGAAAATAGAGGCGGCCTCTTGTTTTGCAGCTTGCTACCAAGACAGGTGTTTATTGGGCTGCTGTGATATAAGAATGGAGACACTTATCAATAAATAGTAGCACTTGTTAGCCTTGCCAGAGCTGGCAAGTATGAGTAATGTAGGGAATCTTATTTTAAAATATGAGAAATGGGGATATTTTTAATGGTATTTTGGCATATACTTGATTAATCGGTAGAGAGGAGAATTTGAAGATTATGGTGTCTGATGCAGTAGAAGGAAGAACATGTTTGGACAGTTGCGATTCCTAAATGTAAAATGTGTAGATTGTAAACAGTCTAGCAATTTCAACACCTCTGGGACAACTCAGCATGCTAGTTTTGTATTCCTGGGCTTTCTTGCACATTGTTTCTATGCAGCCATCCATGATCATCAAATCAAGTTGTCCCATATACAACACAACAGTGGTGGCTGGTGCCCACTGGAATTGGTCGGGAAAGGGCAGTCACAGGAAGGAAAACCCAGGTCATGTGAGGCTTACGGACCTTTTCCTTCTCCCTTGAAACGACATTGCAGTGTAGCTCCTCAACCTCTAACCAAGCCAAGATTATTCTCTGGTTTTTCTTTGGTAGGCTTCCATACTACCTACCGTACACATTTCTTTGCTGGTAAGAAGTGTGGTCTCTGTCACCTTTTATAGACAACAAAGAGGAAAAAAAAGGGGGGACACTCTCAATTTTCCCCTAACAATAATACAGGAGTGAAGGAGACTTAGGCCCAAGAAAGAATGACTAGTCCTACCATGCCTCTTCATTGGCAGCAGGTTAGCTAGTGGTGATGTGAATTGGAGTTCCCCAGGTCTGCAATATGGAATTCCTAAACATGTGACTAGGCTATTGCATTAGAGGGTCTGTAGAGAAAGTGAGAGGTCTTTTTATGTATGTGGCGGCAGCACATGTGGATCTAGAAACTGCTAAATGTTTCATTGAACCTGAATGTAGGATAAATTCCCGTGAACTATGGCTTGAAATTTCCAGTTTTAATTGGGTATATTTGGTACTGAAGGGTGTTTGTGTGATTATTATTATTGGGAGTGATAGTGGTAGTGTGTTTTGGTTTAACTGTGAAGGCTAGCAATGTTATTGCCGAGCAAAAATCCTAGGAACTTGTCAACAGTAAATGCACTGCAAGAGTTTCTTTGCTCTCAAGCTTTTCAATAGCTAAAACCATCCAGATGGTAGTTTGAGTTTTAATTTTTTCCCTTGAGAAGCCTGCCTGTTCTTGAAAGAGTAACTTGCTTAACAAATAATGAAATATGTAATAATAAATATACTCATGTGTGTCAAGGGATTCACCATCCAGCTTTCTTTTCTTATTGGAGTTTTTTTTTGTTACAGCAGAACATGCAGTGGATTTTCACATTACTTTATGTTTGTTTTTAGATGCATGTAGTTCTTTTTTTGGTGTCACATTCCTGTGGGGGAAGCAGAAGCTAATTATGCTGCGCCAACAGTAGGTTGCACATTAACATAAAAACAAATAGGGAGTTAGCTACATTTATGTATGGAGGAAACTTAATTTTAAATCATTTTTAAAAAGGACTTCCTCAAATTTCTCTATAGCTAGCATGAAAAGAGCTGGAATTTTTTTAAACTGAGTGCAAGAGAAGCAGATGAAGGACACTCAGTACTTTGAAAAATCTGGACTTGGGTCCTTGTATATTTGGCTATGCTTGGACCATTACTACTTCTGAGATGTTTCTCAGGTAGGCAGGTACATGGTAGTCATGTTGAACCTAGCCAACCACACCTATTTATTTTCCTGGTCTCATTTTAGTGGCAGACTGCTAGGATGTTGGATCTTCTACCTTCATTCATAGTAGCCTGTCCATACCTGTTGCTGTTGTTGCTGTTGAAATGATGGTTTGACTGTTGAATTAATCAGTAGGTCCAAATGAATATGTTACCTAGTTATAGTGTTCTCTTTTTCTGTCTCACATGCTGCCTCAAACACAGGAACATAAACCCTGTTTTGTATTTCTTCCAGTTCTACTTAAAAGCACCGTTTTTCACAATAGCTTTTCAATCTCAATTTTTTGATTGAGCTTTTCAATCAAGCTTTCCAAGCCTTTTTCAATTTTGGAGTGAAAACTGGAGTAGACTCCCTCCCCTGCTACTGCATAGCACTACCAAAAATATGTAAGGTTATTGTAGCAGACTTCTTTAGTGTTTTCATGTCTTTGTTTAAAGGCCTCTGTTAATCTGAGCCCCTAAACTGCAGTTTACTTAACTGCTGCAGACATCAGCACTGCCCAGATTTCCGACTTTGTGCTAGGAACTGATTGGTAGCATTTGGCGCCTGGGTGTGTGTTCCAGCCAGTACTGATTAAACCAAGGTTTTGAAGATAAAACCGGGAACAGCCTTGCATGCTTGCAGCAGCTGTATTTGCATCAAGTATTGTTCTCCAAGGTGTCTTTCCTTGCGCTGTCCAGATTGCTCTCTCCACTTCTTATACATTAAATTTATCACAACGATGCTGTTTTTTAAAGGAAGGATATTTTCATTAGGCAGATATGGGAGGTGCAACATAATGTTACCTGGTGTCAGATAGTGGTCATGGTGGCTGGGAAATTCTGGGAGTTGTAGTCCAAAAAAGTAACTTTTTGAAGTTCTCATTCTCGCTTCCTCAATAGGAGTTATGAGTGCCTTTCTCTGGCAGCCTATTCCCTCCCTGCACTATCCAATTTTCTTTTCAAAACTAAGTCAGGATCCCATGACTTCTGAGCCTGTTCAGTCTTCACTGGACTGTCTTTTGGAGAGTTATAAAGGGTGCAAACCCTACATTTTATGTGTTTGTGTAATTCCTTTAAATCTTACTTGTTCTGCAGAGCACTCTGACACTCCCTTTTTGTTTTTCAGTATAGCTCTGTTTTGCCTCCATTTCCATGACACTCGTCACCTATGCTCACTATTACAAGAAGCAATATTTGATCTAGGAACATTGTCATGGTTATAAAGTTGCGGTGACTCAAATGGATTCAGCAGCATTTACAATCTAGATAGGCAGGAAGAAATGACTACTACTCGTCCATATTCATGCATTGATTGGCAGTGGTGTACTAGAAGATGAAATTCTTCTGTTTTTGTTTTCCCCCTTAGAGATTTAAAATCTTTAAATGAGTGTGTGGTTGACCTGGGAATGATGGCACACGTGATTGGGCAACCAAGAGGCAACCTGTGTTACCTTGTCAATTAGCAGCAATTAACTACAACGTCATGCAGAACCTGGCCATGAACACCAAAATGATTCTAGCCACTTATTTTTTATATAATAAGAGTTAACAACATTATATTTTCAGAAAAATCATGAAATTATTTATAATTTTCCCCTTTTCCCTTAGCATTTACTTGTTGCTTTTAGGTGTTATTCTGAGCAGCATTTTTAAGTGATTGGAGAAATTCCATCATTTTCTCTCTTTTTTTGGCTGGAAAATATAACTAAAAAGCAATGTGTTTAGTAACCAGCCATAGGGGAAAAGGTAATGAGTGAATGAATTGCTTTTTGAAAAGGTGATGTCACATGTTCTGCCTAAAGATGAACAATTTATGGACAAAAGAATATCACATTTTATTAGGAACAGGTACCAGAAAATGGAGATTATCCCGATAAATAGGAACAATTTCTCAAAAGATAAGAGAGCTATTTCTGGCAGTGATTTGGTTTTTTTCCCCCCATGGGCTGTAGCTTGTGCAGAATTTATCCCCTCTTGTCTTGAGGGAGCTTTTTAAAGAACTTGATTCATTTTTAGTGAGTTTTATGTTGTCAGCCACTTTGAAACCTTTTTTTATATAAAAAACCAGGGTGTAAATTTTATGGATAATAAAAAGAATATAAAGCTCTCTTTTGAGAATTTCAAGCTATATGTGAAGCTGTGGTGAGGTAAGTGTTAAAGATATTCTTCTAAGTGGCGTCGAATTCCATCTAGAATCCATGCCCCTCATAATGGATTGGTAGCCTCCTGGCCCCTGGACATATGATCTAATATTGAGATAAGTTGATAAGCGCTATATATTTGCAGAAAAAGAGGAGAAAAACAGAAGTGGTGTGAGGGTTCACCATTCTTCGCCTCCCCCATTTCAAATAAATCATGAGACGTTTTTAAACCAACCAACTCGGCTTCATTTATTAACGGCGGTGTTGGTACAGAAATGTCCAACAAACTGGGAACGAACTTCTCCTGAGGGAGTAACGGCTCCGACAGGGGCAACCATTCTTCTTTCTCAAACGGGTTAGTTGACTTCGGGGCCCATGGACCAGCCTGAACCCTTTTGGGTTCTTGGGGTACCCCATCTTCTGGATCCGGGATTAGTAGAGGGGTGGTCTCCTCATCCTCACTCCATCCCCAGAATGGGGATCCATCAACCCACTGGGTGTCCCAGGGCACAGGAAGCACCCCATCTTTCGCAACTCCTCCATATGCCATGCCCTTTTTGCCTCACGTTCCCTCTCCAAAGCTTCTTTCTCCTCCCTCAGCTTATGCCACCACTCCCGGGTCTCTGTCTCTCCCCAGTATGACGGGCGCTGAGGCAGTCCCTTCTTCCTCCGGCTTTCAGCCTCTTGCTTGGGCACACGGACCAGTTCCCACTTCCCAGTCCATGGGTCCTGCATCCATACTAATTCCCATCCACCCGGGATGATGTCCCGAGTACCAACTACCTCCCCTGCTCCTGCCTCCACTACTGCCCTTCCCCCCTCCTTTCCAGCCAAAACCAATGTTGTCTGGGTCACCACCGATAACCCTTTCGGTCCCTTTACAAGTCGGTGGTGTCCAGTGCTTGATGTATCAACTTGGGAGGGAATGGATGCGGAGCTGTCTGAGTGCCTACAGTCACCCTGGGGCGGGACGGCACTCCTATCAGCACCTCTTGACCTGGGGCTCGGGTTCCACAAGTGGGAGAGTAGGCATCCTTCATTCTCAAGAGACTATGGTAACGTGCTCTGTATGGAGGACTTGGAACAGCGTCTGATGTGGCTGAGAAGGCCAATTCGAGAGTGACCATCCCTTCCACGCTGAAGACAAATACGATCTGTCCCCTGTCCAGCTCCCTGGTTTTGCTAGTTTTGAGACAGCCTCTTTGCAAAATTTTGTTGGTTTCATGACTTTTCTCTTTGAAAAACACAAGTGGGAATTTGTGTGCTTATAAAACGTCTTTCACTCCTGGGCTGCAGCACAGTGAGACTGGTGGTTTGAGAGAAGATGGGCTCACACATTGCCCCTTTCCTTGTTCTGGTGTCCCCCGTCTCCATTTCTTTAAACTCCAGTAATGCTTCCCCTTGAAGTGGTTACCATGGGAACCTGCGGCAAGGGGTTGCTGCTGAGCATTGCCTCCAAACAGACAAGGAAGAGCGAATGTAACCTTCGGTGCAGCAAATGTGAAGCCTGGCATCAGGTTTCTGGCTTCGGACTCCTGTCTCATTAGACTTCTGTGGAATGAGGAAATAGAGCGCACAGTGCCTTAGATAAGAAACGGGAAGTTCATGGCAGGAAATGCTGGTGGGATGAGGGAAGGAAGTTGGTTCCTAGCTGTGCAACTTTCCCTAGACATGCCACAAATCCCTGTGCTTCCGAAATTTTCCAGTGGCCAAGCTGACAGGATTCAGGTAACTGTAGCACAATATTTTTCTCCATACTCTGATGAATCTGTATTCACAAGCATTAGCACAAAAAGAAAACAAAACAAAAAGCAATAATGCTGTTGTAGCTGCATCAACAGAAATACAGTGTCTAGATTGAGAGAAGTAATGAGTATCACTCTCTTCCACTTTGGCTAGACCTTCGACTGGAATAGAGTGTCCATCTCTGGGTCCCAAAGCACTGTGTGCTGCTTATATACTACCCCCATTGAACTTAGAGTGATCTCTGGCCAGTTTACAATTTAATAATGCAGGCTATACATTGCTGCCACCCCCACCCTCTGTGAGCTTGGAAGGATGGAAGACTGAATGAACCTCAAGATGGCCACCTGAATCCTCTGGGATAAACAAAGGCCATGAGCAGAGTCTTCACTGCAGTACTGGAGTTTAAACACTGTGCCAGGAAGCTCATTCACTTGTGCTTAAGAAAGATAAGGCACTCCTCATTTTACAACCTATTTAATGACCACTCTCATTTACAACCCTTGTAAATCCATGCTTGTGTCTTCACCACGCCCCTTCTCAACGGCATTATGATTTATTATTCCTTTATACACTATTATTGCTCCTCCCTCATCAGCCACTTCACTTAACAACCTAATTGTAAGAACGGGACTCGGTTGTTAAGTGAGAAGTGCCTGTATTGGCAAGTTGGAACGTGTCAAGAGAAGGACAACCGAGATGCTAAAGGGAACTGAAACCAGGCCCCTTCTGTTGAGGATGATGGGTACATTTAGCCTGCAGAGGAGGAGAATGAGAGATTATATGGCAGCTGTCTTTACACACTGTCTTGTGGAAACTTGATGTTTTGAGATTCCAAAAGGAAGAGTCCCAACAAATAGATTCAAATTTGGGAGAGGCTTAGATTAGAAAGGACTCTGAGAGTAAGAACGATTTTGTCAAAAAAGGCACAGTTGGAGAAAGTGATGAAAATTCAGGGGTGTGAATTTTCTGCTTCAGCGGCGGGGGGGGGGTTGACTAGATGTTCTTTGGGGTTCCTTCCATCTCCACAGTTCTATATTCTGATTTGGAGTGCAGCGTCCTGTAAGCGTCAGTCCTTATTCAGCTGAATGACTGAGCCATGCTTCAAAAGTGAAGGCATCCTTTTTCCAAACAGAGCCCTGTTTGACACAAAGTCGACGTTGTAATTCCGTTTAAAGTGACGCTGGTACAGAGGACACAAGAAAACAAATTCCGATACTGAAAACAAATTGTTAGATGCTGTGTCTGTACACGAGGACAAATAGACCATGTCAGGAATAGCATTTTTGAAAAACAAAACAGTTGAATGAAGTTAACATTATAAATCTGTTATGTGAGGATTAAACATATTTTAATTTCGGAACAATCCTCTCACCCCCATTTTGCCATTTAGGGGAGCTTTTATAATGATAGCCCTCATGACGTCCTCTCTGTGCTTCACAGTTAAAGTGATTGATAGGTTTCTTTAAAGATTGAGGAATTAGCTGCATTGACCTAGACAGCCTGTTGTGGCAATACTCTCAAACATATATTGCATTTTAGCCATCATCTCTGAACTAAGAGAACAGTTGCATTCTTTGCATAAGTAGTAAAAATAGTAGCGATCATGATGATGATGATCCACTGTTTTCTCAGTGAGCTGAAGATGGTCTCTGTGAGCACCATCTTCCCACAATTTTAAAATTCTCACAACCACTTTGGCTAGGGAAAGTAACTGATACAAGGCATGTAGTCAATTTCATGCAGTAAATGAGAAAGCATTTGAGAAGGTGTTTCAGGAATATTTTGACTTCGGGGCAACTGATAGTTATTTGGCTGGTTTGGTTTATGGTTTTTTGAGAACATATTGAAAGAGCAGCATATTCAAAGTAAGGTTTCCATGCCTTGCTGAGTATTTACTTATTAAAACATATTTTTATCCCACCCTTCTAAAGTTCTACTTTGGTGCAAAATTCTCAACAGCTTGCACAGCTTCCAAGTTATGAAGTCTTAACTGTACAACACAATATCAGCCTCTGTGTTGAATACGTTTTAGTTGTTGGATTTCATGGAAGGTTAATTATTTAATAGTCTTAAGGCAATGCTATTTATATATTTCTTTGTTTCTGTAACAGAACACTGGTATGACTTTTGCACTGCAGTAAGCTCCAGTGATACAACTATCTCCATGTACTGTAATGAGCATATTCAGACCAGGGGGGATTGAAACCAATGTGGAGGGTATATCAGGAGTCTCCTACCAACTCTCTTCAGACTGAAGAAGCTACTGTATTTGGATGAGTAGCGAAACGTTTCAAATTAATAAGACAGAAGTCCAGTTGCCATGAGTCAACTTCCAGATAACCTCACCTGGATGATTGAGAATCTTCACAGATGTGAACTACCTCAGTAATGTGTCTTTTTTTGGGCACTTTTTGAGACTATTTCCCTTCAACAACCTTCACATTTTTAAAAGGCTAAATCAGATCCTTGGCACATTTATTTATTTATTTACAATATTTTTTTTTACAATATTTTTTAGCCGCACCATTGCCAGTGGCTTCTTGCTCAGTCCTGTCTATCTACATCAATGGGCAGCTGCCCTGCATTTGAAGCAGCAGTCTTTTAAGGATTTCCAGCCTTGCTTGCTGATGTCAGAGATGGAACCTGGTCCTTTCTGCATTGCACAAATGCACCAATGAGCTGCAATTCTTAACCTGGAGGAATATAGGCAAGTGCTTTAGATCAGGCCAACCAGGTGATCAATATAGCCTGCAGAGCCTTCAATGGAATGCTATTCTCCAGGGTCTCAGAGGAGGATCTTTCTGAGTTTGAACTGGAAATGCCAGGAACCTGAACCTCAGATCTTTGGCATACAAAAATGTATGAGTTCTGTCACTCTACACAGCCCTCCTCCAACAGGTTTAAAGTGTCACTTTAAAACTAAAAATGCTGTTTGGGGGAGGAAGTCTGGAGAGCCAAACCCATGTGGGTGTGCACAATATCACGGACTAACAGAACCAAGAGACCTTTGATGAAAGAGGTTAGTTGTTTCTCGGCTGCCCCAAGACCCACTTTCCATGGAATCCACAGACAGGCTGCCACATTCTTTCATTCCACAAAAGTTCATTCATGCTATCTAGTTATGTGGGGCTCTTTGTATAACTCATTGCCTACACAGCTCCCTTCTCCATGGCCAAACAGACTGCTGAAAAATATCTGCATCTAAAAGGCCCTCATTCTTCCAAAATGCAAAATTCTATACAACCTGCAATCGTAAATTGAAGACAAACTGTTGGAATTGATCTTCTTAAACATGCATTGACTAGACAAGCAGGCCGGAAGACGGCCAGAATTATTGTGTATAACTATAGTTTCCATCTCTAAAATTGCTGTGATGTTATTATGCCTTTCAAACTCAATTTACAACCTTATAAACCAAATCTAGGAGAGTGAGAGAAACAGAGAATGTGACCAGAGATGAAGGTAAGCTTTGTAACATCGCAAAAACAACAATTGGAAAAGAACATTCCAATGTTTGAATGTGTAGCTTTGATCTAAGATCTGCTTCTCTCCAGAAGCAAAATTACTGAGCTCTCCCAAGAAATACATGACAGGCTCACTTGGAGAAATGATACATAACATTCATATCCGAGAGCAAAACTTAATGCTAAAACTGAATACGGCAAGGATGGGAAGGGGAAAAAATGTTAAGCAAATGAGAGGGTTAATGTGTTTGTCATAGTAATTGAAGGTAGCAAAACATTCTTCCCACACATTGCAAAAAGAGAAAGAGAGAGAGAGAGAAATCTTACCAGATTCCATCTGTTATTATCTTAGGAATTTTTTTTAAAAAACATTGATGCTGGTTCAAGCTAAAGAAAACAAATCCATCAGTTTTATTTTCTCCTGTATTCATTGTATTTTTCAAGTCTAATCTCAAGAATAAATTTGCCAATGTTGGTAAATTCTTACCAAAGATAAATTCTGAAACATCTGCTCTGGCGTAATTCAGTAGATTAAGTTATTGCCCACATGGAGTGGATCGTATTCTACTTTCATGTAGCTGTGAAAAACATAGAGTGTGGGTGAGTGTGGCAGCCCTAGTCCAGCATCACAAACATGACTTGAATCTCAAGAATCTCAAGCCAGACTTTCTCAGGGATAAGCACTCAAAGCCCATACCGGGATGGACAAATCTGTTGGCGTTGGCTCCTGCCCCATTCAAAGTATTTTAAATAGCAGACACTTGTGAATTATGGGATGCTCTTGTTGAAAAAAAAATCACGAAATGACATTGTCATCCATCTTAGTTCAGACCCAAAATTCAGCTAACCCCATATCTTCCTTCAAGCAGTAAGTAGCCAAATGCTTGCGGAATGCCTGCAGAGCATGAAAGCATAAGCAGAATAAGGAGTTTCCATGAAGGCTGTTTTTGGAAGGGATGGCAAATGGATTTTAGGCTAGTAGATTTAGTAGATTAGTCTAGTTAGTTTAGTAGTGGCCACATGCTTGGATCAAGTCTCCACCGTTCAAATTGCAAGAAAGGAGATTTTTTTACTAAACACGAGGAATATCTGAGAAGTAAGAGCAGTTTGACAGTAGAATGGGCTACTTCAAAAGATATAAGACTGTACAGAGTTGGGACAGTTATCGGTTTTGGGATGCTTTAGCTATGGGTTTCCTGCTTTGGTTGGGGGTGGACAGGATGACTCTTAGGATACCTTGTGAACTCTATACATACATGATTCTCAGACTAAAAATCAACCAACTGTAGGCTCTTTAGTAGTTCATGGGCTGTGTCAATGTACACTTCTTCCAAATTGTGTGGCTTCTGCCAGGGTCTGTGAGTCTCCTTCCTGCTGGAAACCACCCTACTAACCTGTGCTACAGGGGTGGCAAAGCCCTCTGGAGTACATTTTTGGCACTAAAGTGGGTGACCGGAGGAGAGGACAGTCCTATTTCTGCAAGTTTACTTACTGAGGTGCACCACCGGCCAGTATACAGCAATTTCTTACATTATTTTTCAACTGCTGCCCTAGATGTAGACATTAAATAAATGTCAAAACCCTTTCTCCAAACTTTTAAAAAAAGAAGCTTCAATTGAAACATGTGATGTAGACCAGGCTTTTTTCAACACACCCATACACACTAGCCATTTGGGCTTAGGGGGCTACATTAACAGTCATTCCCAAACACTGGAAGCTGCCTTAAATCAGACAATTTATCCCCCTGGCTCAGAGTTATTTCTGCTGATTGACAGCAGCTATTCATTGGTTCAGACAGAGATCTGTCTGGACTTTTTGCTTGGGATTCAGCCTTCAATATCGAAAGCCTTTGCTTTGCTGCTGAGCAAAATCCTTCCCCAGCAGAGCACTAGCTCCAGATGCCCGAAGTTTTCACAAAAACACCTATCTCCCCCCCCCCCCCGGGCTTAGCATAGGATGCTCTCCATGCATCTCAAGCTAACAAAAACGTTGCAGCTCGGCAGGCAGCAATCTTCCATCTTTTCTGCGGGGTCCTGTCTTAACATGTCACGGCACACGGGAGAAATTGGTTTATTTTCACCTGTCATCTCTCTTTCTTTTGGACTTTGCCAGTTCTGGCTATGACTTGCAGAGATCAGGGCGGAGGAAGGGACAAAAGGAAATAAGGTGCTAAGAAAATACCTGGTGAATGAAAAAGTTCAGGATTTATTGTTCCGTTAATTATCTGTGATTCATCATACAGGAAATGGGAGGGTCTACAACACAGCTAACAGTTGTCTTGATGATGATGATGATTACTATTATTATCACTATTATTATCATATTCTATAATCAGGGTGGAAATTGGCATGGAATGAAGATTCATGGGGTTTGCCTGGCAAAGAAATTGGCCTTCAGCCTTTCATAAATGAGAATGTAGGCCACCTCCCCTGCGGACTTTTGAAATGGCTCTGCATTTTTCCATTTTACAACACACATACACACGCACGCATATGTGTGCATGCACCCGCCTACACATGAGCACCAGCCACACTTGTGTCTTTATTACAAATAACCTAGAATTTGATACCCAGTGTGGTGTAGCATATACAGTGATGGGCTAGGACTCTAGAGAACAGGATTTGAATCTTTGCTCAGCCATGGAAACTCATTGGAGCAGTGGAGCTGGTTAAACTACTCTGAGAAGCTCACTTACCTTGAAAGCCCTGTTAGGGTCACTATAAGTCAGTTCCGACTTGACAGCACTGAGCACCACCAACAATCTAGAACCTCAGCATAGAATCCCACATTTATTCATATAAATGCTGCAGTGTTTCCCTTTATTTTCACCCTCTGCCTTCTCAAGAATGTGCCACTTAGTGCAAGAGAAAGAAAAAACAAACAAAACAAAACAAAAAAACAAAACAAAAACAATTCCTTTGTATTTGTAAGGATGGACACGGTCATCCTTTGTTTCTTTGAGTTTGGTGGCTGGTTGAGATCTGGCAACCCATGAGGTCAAAGCAGTTGTGTCTCCCTCATTCTGCCCACAAGACTGGCTGGGGTAGCTCTGTGGGGAGATAGAGACCATGGGGCAAGATTTTGATTCTTCTCTGTGTCTTGTAGGAAAAGAGCCAGCCTGTGCAGTTGTGAGCAAGCTGCACATTCCCAGACTGCCCCCAGAAGAAGAGAGTGGTAACCACTTCTGACTACTCTACACCTAGAAAGTCCTGAGCAGGGCCACCATAGGTTAGAGTCAACTTGACAGCACATAGTTATTCATTGTTCCTATACTCAGCAGAGGTTGGGTAAATAATATTTTAAGACAACAACTTCCAGAATTCCCATTGAATATAGTCATTATTACATTGGAAAACACAACCTTCCTAACTTATGATTTTGAGTCAACAATATCAAGCCCAGACCTCCCTTCCCCCCCATTGAACATCAAATCCGATGAAGAATTCTTGAGAACTCAATGTATTCACAGCCTGGTAAACTTGTGATGGCTCATCTCTCAATCAAGTTGTTACTACATGTTCTGTGTCTCTTGTAGTCAATTCCCCAAGAATGGGCAAGATGAAGAGGGGTAGCATTGTGCTAAGTGACATAGCCACCTCTATTTTGGTGGAAAGCCCACGGGCATTTGTTTGAATGGATTAAGAATGCCTGAGGAATTTGATGTGTGCAGATTCAGAAATGAACTGAGCTGGATTTCAATTCCTGGACTAATGTTCCTATCAAAACACAGAAATCAATTAGATTTCCTACTATTCCTAATGACACAGTGCTGTTCTTAGCTTAATATGTCAAAATCTGTTTCGGAAATGTGTATTAAGGGAGAAAATCTGTTTAAAGTGCACATTTTAAATACCCAGTTACCTCTCATGCTGTTTTTAAACATATGAATGCAGAAATGGGATAGAGAGGCTGTAAGGTGAATAAATTCCAATCAGTAACACAGATTAATCTATCTAGTCCTAGAGTGGTTATGCAGATTCTTCTTCCATGAAGTGTATTTTTCAAACCTGACCTGGTTCTCATCATGTGGCTAATTGCTGCTTCAGAATATATCTTCAGTGGATGCTTAACATAATTGCGTAGAACCAATTGTGGAACTGCCATGCTAGACTCACAACTTTAGCTTAACTTTAGCTGATGACATTTCGGCGCCAGGTCAAAACCTTCCTGTTCCAGAAGGCTTTTAATTGAAATAATATTAGCTGTGGGTCTGATGGCAATTTTAATTGTATTTTAATTGTATTTTAATTATTTTATCTTTTACTGTATTGAATTTTAATTATTGTAAGCCGCCCAGAGACCTCTGGGTAGTGTGGGTGGCATATAAATTGAAAAAATAAATAAATAAATAAATAGTGGGGAGAAGTGCTGTAGCAAAACTGAATTACAAGAGTTGTGAACAAATGCATGGCAAGCCGCGTCATTTTAGTGTACAGTGCATGTGTAAGGAGTGTAAGCATGGTGTCACAAGGCAGACAGTGGCTGGATGAACTCTTGCTTCTGATACAGAAGAGTCAGACAAGAGGAGACAAAAAGCGAACAGAGGAACAAATTAGACATGATAGCAACAAACCTAGCATATTTAGAATTGGGTTAGCAAGGGGGCTGGTGTGATTATTGCTTTTTTTTTCTGATCCCACTCTTCAGTCAATAAGATCACATTACACCACTTGAGTAGCAGCTTGTTCAGTTGCCAGATTATTTCCAGGCATAGCTCAAGTTGCTGACATGAATCTTGGTTTAAAGAGCTCTTAGACCTGGGACCAAAATATTTCAAAAAGCGCCTTCCGCTATATGAGCTTGCTCCAACAGCTTTTTCCTTTATTAGCAGAGCCAGTCCTGCTAGGAAGCAGATTGAGAACGTAGGCTCAGGGAGTTGGTGATGCATGGCAGTAGCCAAGAAGGTTGGTCCCATGCTCTTCACTTTGCTGCTGGCTCTAGCGCAGATGCAAGATATTATTATCAATAATAATAATGCTCTCAGAACTAGAAGGGATCCTATGAATCAAGTCCAGCCCCTGTCAAGGAGGCACAGTGGGGAATCAAACTCCCAAGCTCTGGCTCCACAACCACAGACTTAAACCATTGAGCTATCGAGCAGTTCTTATCCCACTGCCATTGTTTGACAGAGATTCAAGAGGAAGGAGTTTGACTTTACCTGCCTCAAGCAGTAGCAGCAGCAGCATCTTTCAGTGCAGCCCTGATCCAAGGATCTGCTCCGGGGACTATCTTATGGTCAGTAAAACCTAAATTGCTATATAAGGTAGGACCCATCTAGTTGTAGTCTCCAAGACTGGAAGTCCTCAGCATGGCCCCACTGCTCTTGAAGTCCTCAGCATGGCCCCACTGCTCTTGAAGTCCTCAACATGGCCCCACTGCTACTTGCTTTCAGACAGGCAGCGGAGACTGTGTTTCGTTTGGTGAGATTTTAGAGGATTTCATTGTCAATGCATCTGTTGGCTCTTGATGCCTTTTGGACTCCTTAGTTGGAGAGGCTGCACAGATTCCCTTCCAAATGGGACAACACAATGGTGCCACCTCAGTGGAGGAGTTTTTGTCTCTCATTCATAGCAATCCGTCCCTTCACCGACCTTGGTTTAATAATCAAAGATCCTTTTTTTTGGGAGAAGCAGACATAGGAGTTTTAACCCACAGGGCTGTGTATCCTAGGTAACGGGCTGTATAGTTTAGAACGGCTGGGGCTGACACTCGGGGGGGGGGGAAGAGTTGTGCTAAGAATGCAAAGAACAAGCTGTTAATTCCTGTCAAGGTTTAGGAATAATTTCAAAGAAAAGAGCCTGAAAGGTTGACAAGGAGTTTAAACAGACACTTTTATCTGTTGCATTGAGTGTGCAGGTGGCGGTGTGATATTTGATGAACCAGCTTGAACTAGAAGGTAGAAACACTAGAAGGTAATTTTCCACCTTCCCCTACAGGCTTTTTGGAAGGCTGGAGTTAGGGTATCCCGTTCTCAGGATAGTGACTTGGAGGTCTCAAGGAATTTCTATGCTTCTCTGTGTCTCCAGATCTGGTGACACATCTCAGGGAAAATGGAGGAGAAAGTTTGTATTTTTTTTTTTCAAATGTGAGAATTTCAGTCACCTCCGTTTCCAGCTGGCTCTAGAGCTCACTGCTCAGCACAAAGGTGCTAGTCAAAACTCTTAGAATGGAGCACTACATTGAGACAATAATAGTATGTTATTCCTGTGTTGATGAGCCCCTTGCTCAGCCCATCATTAGTCATCATAAAATCATTGCATGGTCTAAGTTACGGTAAGTGATTTTCTCTTACGTAGCCTTCAGGAAGCCTGAGTCTGCAAAATGGGCATAATGAGGATGTGACATGCATTGCAGATTTCCTTGTAAGGATTTGACGAAAGCCAGCATGGTATATTGGCTCGCATGCTTGACTGGGACTTGAGAGTTCGGGGTTGTAATCCCCACTGAACCATGAGATTCATTGGATCAACTACTCCCTACTTCACAGGTAAAGGGGGTGAAAAGGAGGAAGACCATGTTTTTTCCCTGGAGAGAAGATGGGATGTAAAAGTGATTAACAGATATGTTAGGGGTGGTGAACTTTGGCTCTTGGAGCCTCACTTACCCCTTTCTGGGTTATCAAAAATGGCCATGCTCGTGTTCCCATGAGAACATGGTGTGATGTTTTGCCACTTCGGGTCATTTCCTCCCTGGTCGGAGCTTTATAGTAGGATAGTGCTGTTTTTGTTTGTTTGTTTTGGCCCCCAACCTATTCTCTTGGGCTCTACCCACCCCTGACATGAGAGCTTATCTGAAACTGAATTTCAGCCCAAGGCTGGAAGATTTTTGCCCCTTTGAGTTACGTGAGCATAGAATTGTCCTGCTGGGCAGTCCCATCATTTCTGAAACCAGCAACTCCCTAAACAATGGATTCTATCTCTTGATTGAGCAAAAGTAATATTTCCCCCAGGTGTTATTTATATGCTGTTCCCCCACAGAGGTTTTATGTGTCCATGTAAGTCTTCCTTCCAACAAACAAAGCATAATGTAGTTTATGAAAATAGAAAGGAAGATGAGTTCTTGAATAAAAAGAGATCCAGCAAGGGGATAGCAGAGTACCTGTCGGAGATCAATCAAGGGAATTAAAATCACACAGAACATGGTTTTAGGGAGAGAGGCAAAGGATACAAACACAGGTAGCAAAAGCCTTGGACGATATAAGTAGAACTCTGGTGCTGCCTGCAATGAATTCCATTTGCTCTTCACCATAAGCTGCATTTTCCCTTTTCTCCCAAGCTGGGAGAGGGAGCCTCATTTAGCAACAAAATAACCTAACAGGTGGTGGAGACTTTCACTTTCCTCCTGCTTGCTCAGGTGCACAATCGATTTTCAGGTTGTCTGAGGATCTTGAGGGATGGTATTTAAAAAGGAAGGACATGAAAATGTCTCTGTTTCCATTTTTTTTTTTGCATTTCTCCAAACACTACCTCTGTTTTCTTCCTATCCTTGCTTCACCTGAGGTTCTTAACTTTTTTTAAAAAGTCTGCACTGAAATTTCAACGCATATTTTGATTTTTTCCAAGTGCATTTATTTATTACATTTTGCATAATGGAATATTGCATTTTACCCACTTTACACATTTCCCCTAATAATCTGCAGATTGTTTAAACCGCATACTTGTTATCCATTTGCATTTTAAAATACGGGCATTGTCTTGCACACTCACTGTTCCTCTGGAACATCATGTAGGCTTTGCAAGGGTATACATTTGTGAGGCAAGACACAGTTCAGTGAGTCTCCAGAGGTGCCAAAATGCTACTTTCATTGAGACAATTGAATGCAACAAAAATCTTTGCCATCACTATCTATAGGAAAGTGGAGATATGGAACCAGAAGCTGAAATGGAAATGATTCCAGACTTGAGAAAACAAGAGTTACCTTCGAAAGGCTTGACAGTTTCCAGGTTCAGATACTTATGATGGCAGTCATAAGGAAAAGTTTATTTAAAGAACAAGAAGTCAAGGAAGCTGTATTGGTCTTTAAAGGAAAAAAAAATCTGCTAAGGAAGATTTGGTAGCTGGGCAATGCCTTTGTAACTGCTTTACCAATGTGACATCCTCCGGATGTTTTTAGCTATGCCCCCCATTGCTGGCGGTCATTGGCCATGGTGGCTGGTTGGTTGGCCACCTTCACCCACAGCATCTGGAGGATACCATATGGGAGATAATTGACTTTACAAGGGGAAGCTGAAGTCCTCCTAATATGTATTAGCTCTCCTCCTCACTGCTCTGTCCTCATGAAAACCCTTTGTGGGGAGCTCAGGGAGAGAGAGAGAGAGAGAGAGAAAGGGACTGACCCATTGAGTTTCATGGTCAAGTGGGAGTTTGAACCCAGAGCTCCAGAGTTCAGTCCCACACTACACCACAATAGCAGACGGTTGCCTTTGGGATATAGAGGTTTTGGAACATAATTCCATTCTGGGTCTGTATAGATGTGAGGCAGTTTCAGCCTGACTGCTGTTTTTCATGCATCTGTGCCCATGGTAATGATTTGCAAAGCCACTTGCTTGTTTTTCTAATGGCTCTGATGGGGTCTCCCCCTCTCCTTACTTGGTTGCTTTGGAGAAGGCAAGTGGCCCGATGGTGACACAAGAGGGCAGTCGTGTTCTATTTCGTTTGGAAACTCCACCGGACTGCTGCTTCAGAGCATTTTTTTTTGCCCGCACTACCACGTCTGTGAGTTTGGAGACAGTTGGCAAACCATGCCAGAGTAGGTGAGACTGACATACCACCTGTGCTGCTTCTGTTAGTTGTGAGGAGGGCGAGGGCTTACCCCAAAGCCTTGAGGCCCCAATGCTGTGTTAATATTGAGTCCTAGCCTGCTAGCTTTTGAGAATCCCCATGTTTACTTTGCTATTTAACTTCCCAGTCATGTCTTGAGAATAAATAAGGTCTGGAAACTAATCACCCACCCCATTTCGATCGACAGCCAAGATTCTCAAAAAGCTGTTTCGGATACTGCACTCTGAACTTTCTAATTTTGGTTCTGTGGGATCATGACATACATACACTTCTGCTTATGATATGTGGGGATCATATGTTCAGAGTGTGTGTTTATACCACACCTGTCTTCAAAGAGCTCAACAGAGCACACAATGATTATACTTTACCTATTTATCCTCAGGACAACTTGGGTGAGGGTTAGGCTGAGCGATATACTGTACACATTTACCTAAGATTAGTGTGTGAGCTTCAGGGATGAGGAGAACCTCAATTTGTGCCAAACACTGTTAGCTGCTGCTCCATTTTTATTTAATAATAATAATAATAATTTATTGTCATTGTAAGTATATACACATACAACACATACACATATACACATACAACACATACACATTCAGCAACTAAGGCTCCATAACATACCTCTAAAGATATTTTAACTAACCTGTTCCTGTAGGAGGGTTTGCTAAGTGGATAATACAGTGGTTGTTTATCTCCAACAAGATGCATCTTTTACTACATTTTGTTATTAATTGTTGGCTTTCTGCCTAGTAGGTTCTAAACATTTTAAAAATAACTTCCCCTTTCTGTCTGCCTGAGACCAAGCTCCTGCCCATCTGGAAACAGCTCTACAATAACCTTTTTTTTAAAAATAAATTCCACGCAGTAGAAAATGCAAATAAATAAATTCTACGTAGTAGAAAATGCATGTTAAAAATCTTGGTCTTTCCCCAATCCCAACCACCCCAGTCCTTTATTTTCTTTCTTCTCTGCATTTTATTTCTAGTTTTTCTCCAGTCTGGGAGGATAAGGGTTTGTGCTTAGGTGTTTGCGTTGATTTTAATTAGCTACTTAGAATCCCAGGAGCTGTTTTGCCTTTTGAAAAATCAGCACATCGTTGACTTTTTTAAAAAATCGGTGAGTGCTGTCTTTGTAGCATCAGCCTCAGGAGAAGACGACCAATGGGCTGTATCAGTGGCACAAATTCAGTGCACCATGGTAACCAGAAGCTTTTGGGGAGGGTGTAGAAAAGAATCTCTCTCTCTCTCTCTCTCTCTCTCTCTCTGTGTGTGTGTGTGTGTGTGTGCGCGCGCGTCTGTCTGTCTGTCTGTCTGTCTGTCTGTCTGTCTGTCTGTCTGTCTGTCTGTCTGTCTGTGTAGCAGCATTTCAGTCAGATACAAAATACTGGACTTGAGAGAAAAACAGGTGAGAGGTTAGATTTTTTGCTGTGATCCTAATTGGATTTGATACACTATTGGGACTGAAGTGTGGCATCAATCCCTACATACAGCACCCTGCTTTCGACTGGAAAAGATAGAGATAGAAAATAGAGAAGGAAGTCCTTCCTTCCTTCCTTCCTTCCTTCCTTCCTTCCTTCCTTCCTTCCTTCCTTCCTTCCTTCCTTCCTTCCTTCCTTCCTGTTATTTTCACCCATTTCTGGGCTTGCTGTACCCATGAATGTTACCTAAGCCCCCAATGGGATATCTTACATTGTCCAGTGGCAGAGCTTGTGATTTGTACACCAAATGTCCAGGGTCATGGGCAAGAGGGCAGGACAAGAGTATGCTTTGGAAACTGGAAAGGAATTTCAGCATAAGCACCAACACAGTGATCTTCACTCTGGGAATCTGATGTGTGGCAGCTGATCTGTGGGAGATTGTGTCAGCTGCAGCAGTTCATGCAGGCATTTTGGAGAGAGGTTTGTTTGTGTTTAAAAATATTTGTTTATCCCACATTTCCATCTCAGAACACTTAAGGCGGCAGGCAACTTAATGAAGATTCGTTAAAATAGCAGTGAAATATAATGATTACCACATGCAAAGATGCTGCTGCAGGGCAAAGAAATTCAAATTCTAATCCTCAGGAAAATGCATAAGTTAAGTAGGTCAGCAGATCAAAAGCTTGCCTATAAAGAAAGGTCTTTGCACAGTGATGGATGGCCATCACAGAGGGGCAAGGCACACCTCAGTTTTTGCAGACAGATGAGTTAAGGAACAAATTAGGGTTCCTGGTGGATTCCCTGAACCATGCAGTCTTTGGTTCTACTAATTGCTGGTGGCACATGAACCTACTGAGGGGTGCCTCACCCGAGCACTGTGGGATGAGGTCTCCCCCCCCCCTTCAGGCTCAGATAATGGACTGCCCTTTTTGGGGGAAGTGGGATCCTGGGGGATGAGACTGGGGCCTCTGGGGACTACAGACACCCCATGGGACATCTGTTGTCCCACCCTGCACCATGCAAAGCTTTAACCTCCTTAGAGGACAGCTAGTGGAGTGCATTGGTTAAAAAAATTGATCTCTTTTGCAAGTAGCCTTGCAAGGTTTGTGCTTACTAGTACTGGTGCATAAAGTGAACTTAATCAGGAAGACAACTCTTTATCAGAAGGTTGAGAAAGTCTGTTTCTTCAGCGCACAGCAGAGTGAGATGGTAGGAGGGGGCTTTGGAAATGTGATTGCACATTTGCCAATCAAGTAATGGGGCAGTTATTTTCTCCCTCCTCAGCCCTGTGCCATTGCTTGCTTCCACATACACAGATCAGATGTGAGATGGTACATTTTGTCTCAGCTACAGTGGCCTCTGTGTAATACGGGGAATGAAAATGGACTGGGTGTTTTCTAAATTATACACATATATTGCTTTTCTTTCTCAACACAGACTCTGAGGCACTCGGCATATGGAGTCAATAAAAATATCAGACACAGAATATATAATTGCAAAATATAAAGCAGCAAAGATAGCCATCATGTAGATATTGGATGCCTTGATGTGATTTTCAAGGAATGGTGCTCAGGCATAAAGGCTGAAGACAGAAGGTGTAATCTTCAGAGAGTGTCGGGCAAAGTCTGCTGGTGGCTGAAATTCTGTTATGCAATTTATGCGATGTAAGCCTGATCCCTAGACCCCTCGCTGAAAGTTCTGTGGCCCTCGGGATCACAGGGAAGCCACTGGGGTCCACAAGATGGGCAAGGAGTCTTTAATTTCTGAAAATCAGTGCCATTGGGATGAAGTAGAGAATCAGCTGTCTAGTGGCATTTTAATGTGAAGCCTGGAAAAGTTACTGTTTTGGACAAATTCTCAGAATCACCCAACAAGCCCAGTAACTCTGGTCCAGTGCCTGTCTGAATGATTTGACAGAAACAGTACTCCGTCATTGTGACATGATCGCAACCGTTTCAGGTTTTGCATAATTTTCAAAGTAATACAATTGTAAAATGCATTTACATTTAAGTAAGGCGATGAGTCTGCTTAAATGTCACATGGCTTACATCCTTATCACATCTTCATCTGGCCCTGAGTGTCACATGTATATATCTGGGAAGTAAAAGGTGTTGCTTCTGCAGCCCTGGACACAATTTCATCAAGGAAGTACCAGTTCTTCATTGTCCTCTTTGCTGTTGGCTTGACCTTTTTATTGAAGCCTCAGGCTGGGAAAGGGCAGCTTATCTTTCCTCTGTCCCTGGCATTGGTTTTCTCAGCCAAGGTAATTGTCAGACCCTTAGGGGACCTGCCCTTTGCTTACCCAGGAGGAGGACCATGCTCTCTGTCTTTATCAGGCCTTGCAAAATAGGAAAGACACTTTGACCAGTTCTGTAGAACTCAGAATTTACAAAAGAAGAGGAAGAAAAGAAAGACTTTTCCTCTCAGGAGCAGTTCCTAGTTGAGACCATCATATCATGAGCTGATGTTAAAGATGCAGTAGCTTGTAGGGATGGCTTGCTAAACACTGGCTGACTTGTTTAGAAGGAAGGAGTCTTACGCACACGCGCGCGCGCGCACACACGCACACACACGCACACACACACACACACACACACACACACACACACAGAAGCCCCTAAAGAGGTTTAAAGACTCTAATTAATTGTCAGACCTGCTGTTTTTCTGTTTCTTTCCCATACTACTTTTCTTTCTATATCATATCCTTTTTCCACTTCTTAGATAATCTATGCTTACAATATTGTAATCAGAATAGAATAAAGGAACAGAGTTAACCATGATGCTTCATTCAATAAACTTTAGAACAGGCAAAACATACATCACAGTAAACTCTTGACAGTAACTTTTCCAATGTAGGAGGAACCCAGGCTAAGATGATTGACATCTTTGCCTTATTTCTTCAAATAATGGAATACTGTTGCATGGTGCTCTAGACAAGAGCATGTGCAGATCAGATAGGCTCATGCTGCAGGTGGGTAAATACTAGTCAGGCACTAAGAATAAATAAATAAATAAATAAATAAATAAATAAATAAATAAATAAATAAATATAAATAAAATAAGATAAAGTCATGATGGCAAGAGAAGCCTCTAACTGCTCTCCTCTCAACACTTAAGGAAAAATTCACTGTTAAGACAGTAGAACCCGTTCCCTGGAGTCATGGTGTGTAGTGAACCTGTGAAATTCATGTCCACAGGAGGTAGTGATGGCTGCCAATTCAGTAACTTTAAAAAAAAAAGGATTAAATAAATCCATGGGCTTAAATCTAATTGCTGGAATAGACCTATTGAATCAGTTGCTGAATGGTGAGTCAACCACTTATGTAAAGCCCACTTATTCAATGGGTTTGCCGTAGCTGGGATAACTACATTGGATTCAGGCCATGGGGGTTGGAAATAGCAATAGCTCATCGTTAGAATGGCTGTATATCAATTTCCAGTATTGGGGGCATTGACCTCTGTCTATCCATTATTGTAGGGAATGCAAGAGGGAGAACACAGGTGTCTTCATGGCCTACTGATGTGCTTCCCAAGGACAATCCTTTGTTCAGAACCAGCAGGGTTCTTCTTCTTACAACAGCATCCTATATTTGTTGTCTGATCATCTTCAGGCAGTGGCTGGGCAGCCGATATTCAATTTTTCAATCTCATGTATTAAAGAAGTCCTGGGCTCCTTCCAGCTATTTTCCTTTTTGTTGCAATTATAACTATAAAGAAAATGTTAAAACTTCATTGGCCATGATAAGAATGCTGTCCTTCCCACTCTTTCTTTTTCCGTATTAGGACAACTTAATGTCCCATAAATAGTGCCTGGGAGTATTCAAACAATCTAAACCTTGTGTGGGAGAACCCTCCAAGATATTTTGCAATGTGCGTAGCTGCCTGGTGATCTACATGGCAGAATGTGGATTTTAAACTCTCACATCCAAATAAACACCAAGAGGTTTACTCTCTTTTTGTCTCCTTGACAGTTCCATGTTAATTGGTAACGTGAAGGATTAGTTGACCAAAGATAGGATCACGACAGTGACTAATCACTTGAGATATTTTGCATTTATTAAGCAGTGAACAAGCCCCCCCTTCTCCCCATGATTTAATTAATAAGTTAATAAAACAATGATGGCCTCCTGTGAACAGGAGATCATGTTCTCTGCTCATTCGTTGCGCTTCATTTAATGTAACTGAACCATATATTAGAGTCTGCACATAAAGCTTTAATTTATTTAATGTCCTTTTTGAAGTTTTGTGAAGTATATTTAGGGATTCTTTCTGCTATTAATTGATTTTCAGAAATGAATGGGGATAGAATAAGGGAGAAAGACAGAGGCAGAAGGAGTGACACGCGGTGTGACATTTAAATACTACAAAAATAAAATGAAGTTACTGATCCTGTAGCAAATCAATTCAGCAAAAAGTCATGGACAAAAAGTCATTTTTGTCTAGTACCTTAAACATCAGAGTGCTTGTGATTTGAATATACAGTATAGTATAGTTTCCAAGACAACTATCTGCTTTGAATAGATGTGGGCATTTTGTATTAGTTTCTCTGGTGGCCGAATCTCGTCCCCCAGAACTGGCCAGACCACTTAATGGGCTCCGAAAGGTGCTTGATTCCATCATCGCCATCATTGTACCAATCCTGGTAGGACCCTGGCCAGCCCTTCCCCACCTCTCCGCACAACCAAACAGCTCAGTGTGGAGGTGGAACAGAGAGTCTCTGATGATGGGACCGAGCGTGAATACAGGCACACAAATACGATATATCCATGTCTAATGAAAACATTACTGTACTTTTGGGGGGAGGGGAGAAAATATTTCTTCTGAGAAGTCCAGGACGGAGAGTCTGGCTAGTGAACCAGTGACCCTTAAGAAATCTTGGCTTTTGTTCTTGCCAACAGAACTTTTTTTGGGAACAAGAAAGGAGGACCAAGGGAGATTTGAAATGCTATTTACCAGAGTTTAAACCTAAATCACAAACCAATCCATGTTGCAAGGCAGATTTACTAAGAATAGCTTGATTCTAGCTGCATTCGGAAGATTTTATGGGACCAAATTCACCAGAACTATCAGTAGGCACAAGTAATTTATGCCTAGGATCCAGAAGAAGGGAAGAAGGGAGGGATGACTTCCCCCTGTTTTATATTTCTAAGCATTGCATTGTTTTGCCAACTGATTTGACTGACAGTCTTATTCACTTTTTATAACCACAAACTTCACAACTCCTTTGAGATAATACTAGCTGGGTCCAACGTCATCAGGGTGTAACGGCCCTCCCTCTTCAGGCATATTACATTGGATAACCCAAACAATGAATCTGAGAATAATTGCAGGCAACTGGCCTTTTCTGCTTCCTGCAACAGCATAGTTGCTGAAATCAAGAAGTTACAATCTTATCATTTTAAGTAGTTGGAAGATTGATGAAAAAGTCAGCTGACAAGAGGGAGGAGGTTGCACAGTAGACTGGTAGGGCAAGAAGCAATTGCGATGGAGAAAGAAGAGCAAGATAAAAGTCTTATGAAATCACATGGACTGAAGAAGAGCATGATTTTCTAAAGACCTTGGGAAAAACGTAGGTGATGAGCTGGACAGCCTGTTTGCAGATTGCTCTAGCTGAATTATGGGCTGTTCTGGAGATTAAGGAGGACTACCGGTCCAAAATGAATGCCAGAAGCCATTGGCTGTGTTGGTCCGTAGGTACTGGCAATCATAATCGTCATCAAAAAAAGTAAATGCTGTGGATCTTAAGATCTGCAGTTTAGGAGCTGCAGCTGAGCTGGGGTGGGGTTGGGGAAAGGCTCATCCAATATTTATATGTACACACTAGAATATAATAATTTGTAGAGCTAACTCATCTGATCTAAACTGAATGTACACATAATATGTCTACACTTATTTTAGTTGACTATTCCCCCCCTTCCCCATAAGCATCTGTTCTTTAAAAATACCTTTTTCCCCTTAAGAATAAAACAAGAAAAAGCTTGGAAACAAAATATTCCTTTAGTCATCATAGTTGATCCTCTAAGGAAAAGCTAAAACTCAGATAATCTTTTAAATTTTGATCCAGGATTGGGGGAAGTTTTTGCTGATGGTTTCAGGGAACACTTCAACACAACCAGCCCATCCCTTATACAGACAGTTTAATCTTTTAACCAAAGTGAGAAAAAACTATCCTCTGGTGGCACCTGAATATTGAAGTCCGACTTGAGTAGTAAAAGGCAGACTGGCTGACAACCATACATAATTCAGTCTCCCAGTACTTGCTGGTGCTCACGCAGATTCCCCACTGCCAACTCAAACCAATGCTGAAGTGTGGAAAAGTGACTTTTAAAGGGAGTACAATTCACTTTTCCCCTCCAGATATCTTGGAGTTTAGGTCTCCAAGTTGCTGAGTGTTTTAGGATTGCTGGGTCTCGGGGCGAAAGCTGAAGTTTCAGAGAATTGTTGTGCTTCTCTAGGTGATGAGAGAAATCTTGGGATGAGCAAGAGGACAACGTTTGATTTTGGATGGACAGCCCAGACCATTTCACTCAAGGATCACTGTCTTGACATCAGGGTATTTAATATGTTGGTCTTGTGCAGTGTTGTGCCCCCAAAAGCCAGGAATGAAAGAGAGGGAAGAGGGAAAATGAGAGTAGGCACAAGATCATACCATTTGGAACAAGGCAGAGCATCAGCACTGTGACTTGAGCCTCTCCTTGTGGTGCAAAAGCCTGGGGAGGCTTCCTCAAGTCCCAGCAGTAGAGCAGAGCCTCAGAAAGCTTCCATGGGTGCTGCTGGTCAGTTTGTGTTTTGTAGTATGTGAAGCGAACCCTAGCAGGAACAGTGGCAACTGCTGGAGTTGCTAAGTGTATTTAACTGCCTGCTAGGTGTAGCTATTACTGGCATAGAGAGGGCCATGCCTACTACATATGTGTTAAAGGTGAGAATACTCTTTAAAAATAGTGGCTGGTTTAATTCAGAATGAGCATGGATGAATAAACAGGATACAAAACCAGAATTCTAAGATTAAAGCAGTCAATGCCCGTGGCCTGGCTACACTGATTCAGTTTCTCTGAAGGTTTTTTGAATTTTAATTCTTTCCATTCTGAACAGGAAGAAATTTGCAAATATTGGAGGACTTGTCACAAAATGTAATTTAAACTAAATTGTCCTGTGTCCCTTGTTCTAGTCCTAAACTTTCTGTTGGGCACCAGGTGGCCCATCACTTCATCTCTGTGTTGCACAGCCACAGTCATACTGTAGCTGTGTAACTCTGAGCCCTTAAAAATCAACGTAGGTGCAGTACAACAGCTTGCATTCCTACATGATGCTTTGAACAGGCAGTTACACCATTTCTGTGTGACAAGAAAAGGTTGAATTTTGAAAACAGCATACCAAGGTGCTGTTTTTAGGAGAATGTCCTTCTTTCCATAATCCAGTGGGTTGTGCTTAATTCAATGTGTTCTCGCTTTCCTGCTCTTCACTGCCTCTCCCCAGAGCTAAATGGCCAAGGCAGGACAATCTGTTTCTCTTGACCCATTTTTTTTTGTCTCTCTCTCTCTTTCATACACACACATACACAAACACTTCTCTATTAAACTGCAAAGCAGAAGATTGTTGCCAAGGAATGTGAGGTGGATTTGTGTTTTTACAAAAAGCAAAACCAGAAGGGACAGTGTTTCCACACAAGCAGAGAAAGTGAGAAAATATAAAAGAGTTGGGTGCCCTCCTTCAAATTTGTAGTTTTTTTCACAGCCAGTCTTGCATAGCTACAGTGCCTAGTAAATGCCTAGCTTCAAGAGCCAAATTCAATATTAGAAAACATCTAGTGGGCTACATGCAATGTCATCATGTGTTTCAAAATTTGTCTACCTCCAGTGAGGCATGGATGGGGCATGGAAGCCTGCAAAAATGGGCTTGCAGGCTGTACTTTGACCACCTCTGGATTAGCGAGCCTACTATGCTATTCACCAAGTAGGCAACCATTTCTCTGCAGGCTGACTGCCAGTGGGACATGAAGGTGCGACATTCTCCCTTTGAACCTGATACAGATGTTTGCAATGCCTCTGATATTGGAGGTGATGTCTCTAGCCCTACTAACAAGTTGTCACTCACGCACGCACTCACCCACCCACCCACCCACTTATTCACTCACCCTTCACAAGAGGGGAAAGCAGATGTGCTTTCCATTGGAAACACAATTAATCCCTCCTGGCCAAAGGGAGGGGGAAGAAAAGCAATCAAGCATGCAAGACCCATTGGAAATGCACAGAAAAACAGAACAGATCGGAAATGCACAGAGAACAAAGGAAAAAGCGAGGGAAGCATGCAAGACCCATAGGAAATGGGGGAAAACCCCCCAAAAGCAACCAAACCCAAGACCCATAGGAAATGGGGGAAAAAAGCCAAAAAGCAACCAAACTCCTCAAGACCCATCGGAAATGGGAAAGAAACCAAAAAAAAAAATAAAAAATAAACGAACCCCCAAGACCCATCACAGCACAGAAACATAACCCCACCCAGCCCAAAACCACTCTGCAAAAACACCCAGAACAATTTTTGAAAAGCAGAAAACAACACCTTACCTTACCAGGCAGCCTTCTCCGATATCACACTCTTAACTGCTGGGGCAAAAGAGCTACAAAGAAGCAGCCTCGTTGCCACCTACAGATTTGAATTTCCCACCTTCCCCCCCTGCCTTTTTCTGTTCATAAGTGGAAGCTCCGGTCGCAAGCAGAAGCAACATTTTGCAGCCAAAGCTGGTCGCAACTTGAAATGGTCGTAAGTAGGGACATTCGTAACTCGAGGCACCACTGTATCCAGTTGCTGGAGAATGAAGTGTCATTTGCATAATCATGTTGTAAACTCCCCAGAGAGTGCTTTAGGGCTGTGGGTGGTATGTAAATTAAAACAGCAACAACGTTTCACTTGTTCCTGTACAGTGCCACTGATTTAAAAGAAAGTGTGAAATTTTGGCAAGCTTGTCAATTGACACTTTGTTTATTCATTTTCTGGGTAACCTATGGTGTTGTTAAAAGATAACTTGATTGAAGAAATGAGAGAACTGTGTCAGTACTGCTTCCAGGGCCCTGGGTTTGGAGAATCTCTGGGAGATCCATTCTAAGGATCACTGGCTGGTCTTATATTGGGTGGCCATTTATATATAACAAAAAACAAGCATAAAAGAGAAAACTGTTTTGAATTAAATTCCACATGCTAACTCAGAGGTAGAGAGCCAGAATCAGAGACTACTTTTATAATTCAGGCAGTATTTTTAGTTCCTCTCTCCTGCCTGGGGAAGAAGGTGCTGTTCGCTGTGGATGATGATCAATCTCAAGGTTCCTGATCTCCTTTATTTGGGTTCTTTTACTGGTAAAAACTTGGACTGAGTGACCCTTCAAAGTGAGCCCCCCCCTCCAGACAGATGGTTGTTCTCTGAGACTTCGTTTTGCGGAGGACTGCCCTCCATAAAAGCAGGCACATGGCGATGCTAACCTCACATGAGAACTTCAAACTGGGTCAAACAGGTAGGGTTCAGTCTGAAGTTCCCCCGTGCATTGCTCAGTATTCAGCCTTTCTTGTGAAGGGTTAAAAGCAAGACAGAGTTTGTCAATGAACCTCACAGCCTGTTTGCATGCCTGTCACAATCCACTTGTGGGTTTTTTTTAATCAGCCTCCTGCTTAGAAAGTGTTAATCATCACAGGAAAAAATAAATAAATTGCAACCGAACCAAAACTCCTGCACTGGCTTCTTTCTGAGAGCCCCCTCCATTTCCCTCCCCCCCCCAGCTCCAGCTTTGTGCATCGCAGAGGTTCACATAACATCAAGAACGAAGGAGAGCAGGGCTGCTGACAGTGACTCCTCAGTGGCTGAGCTAATAAATGGGATGAAATTTAAACTACCATCTTATACAGAGCTGACTCTGGCTCATGAGCTCCAGCAAGAGAAAGCTAGCAAGCGAAGAGGAAGATAATGCAGGATATTTTTATTCGAGGCTAAGCAACTGAACAACAACAAAAAGTCTTATCTTTAAGAAGACAATGGATTTAGGAATCCTACCACAGAAGCACAGTAGGTGGACTTTATCTTTCTTACAGAAGATTTCTGAAAAAAAATCTATATATTTTTCTCTCCATTCAGAAGGCTGCAAGTAAACTAGGGCAGACTTACTCTCTCTTGGTTTGGTTGTGGTTCGTAGCAACAGTTATATATTCCATTTGGTTAAAAGTATGTGTGCAGTCATTGCTCTCTCTGTTCTGTTTGGTAATTAGTGTTGTTAACACGTGAGCTGGAAAAAAATGATCAGAAATGGATAGTTGCTTCCTAAATTGATTACTCTCAGAAGATGCAGCTTCCTTCTTTATTGTTTTAATGAATAGTCTCCAGATTTTTTTAACAAAATATTCTGATAACTAGTGTAACATTCATCAGCAGGAAGTAGGAAATAATGTAAGCTTGAAATACAAAGCAGAAACATTTGGACTTTGGAGAAAAAGGAACCTAGACAGGTTGTTCTGGTTTTGGACAGTGCTAGAGCATTCCTATCTGGCTGGGTAGCTCAGTGGTTTAGGTATTTGGCTCCAGAGCCTGGGGTTGGGTGTTCAGTTCCTCACTGTGCCTCCTTGACAGGGACTGTATTTGATAATCAATACGGTCCCTTCCAGCTTCTGTTCTACGATTACAGCCATCTGCCGGAGGGCTCTGTGGTCTAGGTTTTTGGACGCGGAGCCAGAGGTTGAGTGTTCAGTTCCCCACTGTTACTCTAGGGAGAAGAGCCAGCCTGTGTAGCCTTAGGCAAGCTGCGCAGTCCCAGGGATCGCCTCCAGAAGAAGAGAATGGCAGACCACTTCTGAGCATCCTCTACCTAGAAAAGCCTGAAAAGGATCAGAATAAATTAGCATTGACTTGATGGCACATGATGAGGCTGATGATTAGAGCATTCCTCGATGCTGTTAATGTAGCATCTTTGAAGCATATCTTGCAAACTTTACCTACAGGACAAGTAACACTGTAACTGTGGATAAGAACTATGCTGAACAATGGGGTAGGAAGTATTCCTGCCTGATTTTAGAGCATCACTGGTTTTCATGTAGTGGGGGGCATCTCTCATGCATTTTGCTGGAACTTTGTTCAAACAGGTGATGATGATTCTTTGTGATGTTTTGAATTGCATTCCCCCCCAGTAAGGTATTGCACATACTGACTTAGATAAATAATAAGTAAATGCCTTGAACGTTAGGTCAGGTTTCTTCTCCAGTGAAAGAGAGAGAAGGAGATATACAGAGAGGGAGAAAAAGGAAGAGAAAAAAGTGTGTTTTATGTGATAAACACATATAACACCACCTATCCATCTCTCATCCTGCAAATGTTGTCAGGAATAAATCTGTGCAGTCTTTTGGAGGCAGCTTTTAAAAGCATCAGGCATGATACAGGTAGTGATAATTAGCACCAGGAGTGACTGACAGGTAAAACTGTAGCTGCGATAAAGACAGAACACATCAGAGGAGGGGGAAGCAGAGAGGCTGCAGACAGCCAAGCCCGACATCGCTTTAGCAAGGTAGAGTCTATGGGCCCCAGAGGGTGCATCTGCAGTGAGGTGTCAGAACAGTTCATAACAGTTAGAACAGTTCACGGCCGTGCTTCGCGTGACTGGGCATGTGAGGGCACAAGAGACCCCAATAGGATAATTCCCCCCACCCCACAAATATGTGCAGTTTAATTTTCTGCTAAAGTTTTGAACAAAAGTGACACTCAAACAAAGCTTGGAGGTGCTTTTCCAGGGCAGATAAGGAGCATTTTAGGAATATTGCAGTCACTGTTTTGGTAAGATCAGTGAAAATATTTTGGGAGGTGGAGAGAAGGACTGAACATTGCTGTTTAAATCATCTCTTTAGTTGATTCCTAATTAGGGCTCATTGAAAAAGTCAACTTGTGTCTGGATTGTACCACTTCAGACTGTGGGAATAGCCCCCTCCATAATGCCTGTCAGGATGAAGCAGGGGGCTCGAATGAGCAAATGTATATCTCTTCAGTTGTTGCATTGCATTTACAGTGTGGTTGTCATTGTGAAGACATGCCTCAAAGAGTGGAGTTGGCATTGCTCCCCCTCCTTTTGTGCTGCCTGTTGGAAGCAGGGATAAGTTGGCCAGGGCCTCAATCCAATCACCTGGCTCCTAAATTAAATCCAGTTGCCTAGTTCCTAAGTCCAAATCCCTAATGCAAGCAGACCCATTGAATCAACTGCTGGATGGTCACTCGAGATCTGTGTACTGTAAATCCTGATGGTTGTTCTCCAGCTGGAACAACGAGTTGGGTTTAGGCCAAAGTGTATTGCTGCTGTCCTGAGCTGAGCAATCGTAGCACAGATTGATGAACGCATCTCCCCCAGTGCAGCACATCTCATACAACCTGTCAGTTCAGTGGGTCATGCACTTACCTAAATCTGAACCTGTGCACCAATGGTAGAAGTCAGGAATAAAGCGGAGCTGTATCGCACAGCCAAGAGGACTCATCGGGTTGCATGCTGTCCCACCTCTGTGAGATGTAATATATTCTCTGGTGCTTAGTGTCCAGGGAGGCACACCTCTGCCCATCCTACAGATTAATAGATCAGGCGAATGGCTCTAAAGATCTTCATGTGCACATTCTTCTCTTTCGCTATAAATGCCAAGGGCAAGGGAGCATTCAAGATTATTTATATATCTACAGAGCAGAACTCCCCAAAGATCAAGCAAAAGTAAAATCTCTCTTTTTTTTTTAGTTAAGACCCTGATGCGCTAGTCAGAGTGCCTCAGGACCATAAGTTGTACTATTCTGAACAAACACAGGGAAAATAAAGACTTCTGTAGATACTTTGGGTTGCTTTTCGGTGGTTACAGGCATAGCTAGATGGGTAAATTTAATATATATGAGGTGTGCCAGAGTCCTTTTTCCTATAAGATGTGCAAGACTAGTGTGGATTTTTGTGATTTCTGTTGTAGAGATAACAAAAGGGACCCACAATTAAGGACTGCAGCCATAGGTCTGCTGCTTAGGGTTCCTCTCACTGCCCAATGCATGCATATTTTATTCTCCCATTTCCTTTCCTGCTTTTAACTCAGCATTCAGCTTTGCATGCTGAATCCTCTTTTGGCTATTTTGGCTTCCATTTCATTAAAAACAAAACACACTTAGGCATTCTTATTCTGCTCATAAATAAATATTTAAATGCAAATTTTCATGCAGTTTTCTTTTTTAAAAAGCCCTACACTCAGATTTTCATGCAGATTAACAACTAACAACCCAGCACCCAGATTTATGTGGAAACAGGACAGAACAGACTTATAAGGCTATCCTTAGTAAGAACACTTTATCAGTAAGCTTTTGCTTACTAGAAAAGACCCACAAGTAATAACATGAGATCATGCCACTCTTGTAATTGTTACCACTGGCAACCAGAGGGCAGGTTTTCTTCATAGAGATCACCATATGAGTAAGTGTCACTGATCTGTGTTAACTGCACAGGCAGGATCTTCTATGCAGCAGAACTACAATAAGATGCTGGCCAGTATGTGTAAATCAATAATAATGATGATAATTCTCCTGGACACCAGTCCGATGTGTTTGTGACTTGTTCTTATGGGAGCCACTAAATCTATTGTCACATTATTCATTAAAAAAACAACTTTGGACCTTTGCTTTTGAACTAGTTCATTTTGAATTCCAAGTTCATTTTCCATTCCATTAAAAAACCCTTTCACTGTGGGTCTGGTTTGCTGATTCTACTGGCTGAAATTCTGGTGTGTAGTGTTGGAAGTTGGTTCATATTTTCAAGACCACCGATCTCTTGCACTTACAGGATTTGTATTTAGATGTGAGCAGTTTCTTTTTACATTCTATCTACAGTTCTTTGCTCAAACATTGTGTGCAAAAATGTGCATATTTTTGAAAATGGCACACAAAAATACACATATGCAAATATTTAGAACAAGAAGTATACTAGGGAAATATGCATGTGGAATGTGTATGCTGACTAGACTTATGTGGAAAATAATTGAATATTTGTGCAGTAAAAAAAATAGAATCACGTAGATGATAGACGTTGCTGAATAACTGACTCAGACTGATTTGTGCCTTGCTAGTGTCTTTACAGGATTCCCAGTGTGATATAGTGGATAGAGTGACAGAATAGGAATTCTGGAGATTGGGGTTTGAATCCCCACTCAGCCATGGAAACTAACTGAGGGAGTGGAACTTAAATATCTCACTTACCCAGGAAGCCTTATTAGGGTTGCTATAAGTGGGTTCTGACATACAGACTCTACAGGCCTTCCCTCCAGCCAATTCTTGATTTTCTTTTTCTTATTTTCCCTATTTTTTATTTTTTTATTGTAGTTGTTTTGTATTGTTATGTATTTGTTTGTGTTTTTATTGTCTGATTTTATATTGGAAGCCGCCTAGAGTGGTCTGGTGGTCCAGATAGGCGGGGTATAAATCAAATAAATAATGATAATAATAATGCAGTGTCTGTATAGAGCAGAATAGCTCAGTGGGTTGGAGTTTCTGTCTGTGGAGCCAAGGGCTGGGAGTTTGAATCCCCAATGTGCTGTTCCTCACGAGTGGGGACAGCCAATGGGAGTTCTTTGCCTAGCCACCTGTGCAGCCTCACCAAAGGGAGAGACTGACAATAGGACCACCAAAGGGAGAGACTGGCAAGCCACATCTGAAGACTTTATAGTGAAAAAAAAACTTGGTGGGTTTCCGTAAGTCAGAAATGACTTGTCAACAAACAATAATTATTGTTAGCATCCACACACACACACAACTAATGTGATTTGGAAGATCCTACATTCTTCTGAAACAGTGCCCTATCCCCCAGAGTCTTTAAACAGTAAATTGTTCCTCTCGGTTTTCTGTCATTTTTTGCAGCCTTTTAGTCTGAGTATTTTTTATTATTTTATTTATTGTATTTATACCCCGCCTATCTAGTCATTTCAACCACTCTAGGCGGCAGTAGTTGGGGGCAATGTCATTTGGGTCCCAGAGACTGTACTAGCTTCACCTTAGTTTGTTTGTGGAGTGCAGACAGGCATGTAAACGGTCGAGATATACCAACAAAGGCTTCTGTTCATCTGCTCCATATCACCGTGATTGCAGCAAGTGCTGCATGGGCATCTCTAGAAGAAGGATGATGTGCCAATTTCCTTTCCTGTATTAACATGGTAATGACTGCATTTGGAACCTCATTTAGCAATAAGGGGGGGGGGGGAGAAGAGAAAGAAGAAGATGAGAAATATTACTTGTGCGATTGTTTCTGCACAAAATCAGTCCCCTTTATTTCTGTGGCCTTTTGACCCCTGGACACCAGCAATCCCAAAGGAGGAGGAGAGCAATTCCACAATGGAGAGAAAAGAAAAAGTCCTCAGCAGGTATTTCAGGCATGTACGTAGTCCAACTGTCACAGGGTCTTCTGTGAGTAAGGTGTGCTTCATTGTTGATCCAGCGTAAGTTTTGTCTTTGTAGATCTAGAGAATTCGTTCAGATCCTTTTTATTGTATTCAAATAAGATATAGGCCTAGTGAAATGTCTTTCATTGTTCATTGCTCTATGGATTTTTTCTGCCCAGCATCTCACTCCTCCTGCACTGAGCTGAAATAAACTAAAATCATTTCTAAATTTAATTATTGAAGTGGGAGTTGCAGAGTTTTTTTATTGCAGCTGATGGTTTCCTCCATTCACTAGATTTTACCCTCTTTATTTCAAAGATGAGCACCTTACAACCTCCTACAACTGAGGGAGTGCAATTTCTATCACCTCTAGATCCATAGGCAATGAAGGATGATGGGAGCTGTATTTGAGCAACCTCTGGGGGCTTACAAGGTACCCCTGCCTCTTCTCCAATGTCAATTAAGAGTTTCCTCAGGAACGTTTCCAGTGGGGTAGGCCAGGTTGTGTAATGGTAGCATAAATTTTGTATATAGCATTTGTCATTACAGCACAATACATCTGCCCATGTACATTAAAGATCAGGGGTCAACCCTTCCCCCAAAACATGTGGTCACCCATGCTGGGAGACGGTATAGTACTGTGTCTAAGAGACTTGAGTTAAAAATAATAACTTCTCTTGCACCCATGCTCCCATGCAAAATACAGGAGTAACAATGGCCACAATCCTATTATATATGCATATGCAACTCAAGGTTGCATCTGCAGTAGTTATGATAGACCTGAGATTAAAATGCTGTCCACAGAGTACTTTTGCTTGGATGTTGCACAGTTGGTCATGCTGGGGAATGGGTGACCAACTGTATGATTGTAAGGTTCCCAACAGATAGTGCTGTAAAAAAAAGACTGTTACTACTACAGCTGATATTATTATTGAAGATAATGGAAACTACAGTTTCAAAGTGTAGTTGACTTAGATACAGATCTATTCATTTGTGGCTATAGGCCAAATAAAAAATGAGGGTCTCTGCCTTGGTGAAACATTTGGGTCAGGTATCTTATTGAATGGGACAATGCCCCACGGCTGCTATAGCACAGGGATGGGAAATGTGTGGGTCTCTAGCAGTTGGGAAACTGCAGCTCCCACCACTGGCTATACTAACTGGGGCTGATGGAAGTTGCCACTCAATATTTATTTATTTAAAACATTTATGCCGCACCTTTCTTTTCAAGAGGGCCCAATAACAGTAATGTCTGGAGGAACACTGTTTCATAACCCTTTTGTGCTGACTGGGAAATTTTTCCAATAAGCACATTCTGAGCTTTTCAGGGTCAACCTAGATGGTATGGGGCATATGTATTCCATATGAGTAATCCATTTTTCTTCCAAGGATAGGATTTCCTCAATATGCTTCAGCAGCTAGACTTGCTAATCCCTTTCTATGACCAGTGATAAAACAAAATACACTAAATACTAGACACAAAGGTAAGAGAAATCACCTATGATGTCAGGCAGATATATTTCACCACTTGAGAGAGTCCCGCTACAAAAAGCAAAAACAAACAAACAAAACCGTGCTGGACCTAATTTGTTGCGTGACATCAACAATGACATCAAAAACAAACAAGCAAGCAAACAGCAACAAAAGCACAGCCATTGCCATACAAAACTTATCAGAGCTAGGTGGTAAGATTCACTCTTAAGCCATGAGTTGGAGTGAAAGGAAGTCCATGAAGTGAGTTTGACTCTGGGCTTTTGTCCCTGGATGTTTTCCACCCTAACGTTGAGCTCGTCAATTCTACCAGCTCCTCATTGGCAATGATTGGCAATCAGTTCAGGACAGAAATGGTTCCTCAGACAATGCATGATTCATGTAAAGCTGGGGAGGGTGTGATGGTTACTGTCTGTCTACCTGACTGACTGACTGACTGTTTGAGTGTACTCATAAAATGCCCACTAGCTAGAGCTCTGTGGGTGGTGTATAATCTATTAAAAATATGAACTACAACAATAGTACAGTCAAACAATGGTTAAGGCAGCAGAATGTGAATCCAAGATAAGACGAGCGGGAGAAAGGTAATGTGCTGCAATAGACGGGATGTAAAAAAGATGTAAAAATCTAAAACTGTTCTTAAACTGCTCAGGAAAACAATAAACTCTTTACCTGGTGCTCCAAAGACTACTAATCTTCTCGGAGAGGGCATTTCACAGGTCGGTGCCCCCACTCAAAAAAGTTCTCGTTTGTAATGGTCAAACCTCCTTCATAAATTTGTCTAATCCCCTGAGCACAGTACAGAGGGTAGCTTGCAATGAGGCCAACCCTGTATTCCCCACATCTGGTCAGAGTCCAGCATCCAGTGAATTCACTTTGGAATTGGGTGCACACTTTACAGGAGCTATTGGGTCTGCAGAGGCTTATTCCCCGAAGAGATTCAGAACCTTGGATAGCTCCTGGAACATTTAGACGTCTAACCAGGCACAGAATTACTTTCCCGTGAAATTGGGGTCATCAGCATTTGTTGCAATTACACCCATGCCATAGGTAAAGAAGTTAAAAATGCAAAATAGGACCTGGCCTCAACACACCCTCTTGGGGAGTGGCTGCTATCTGGGGCAACTTAAGAACAACCATGGATCTTTGTGGCTATTGGTGTTGAAATGAGACCCACTCCCTCACCTAATCAGAAGCCTACTGATTATGTGAATCCTATATAAGTTCACTGCACAAGTAGACCAATCTCACTCCATAAGAAGGCAGGTCCCAGTCATATACTGGCTAGCCAAACAAGCCTATACCTGTTTGGTACCTGCTGGGTGGTCTATAATCTTGGACAGAGCTATCTCTGATATTCTCCATTCCCCTGTGGTGTTTAGTAGCTAAATTTGCTTTCCTGTGTTAGGCTGCAGCTGTAGAGTCACCGAAGAACTGCGGTGAAGCCCTTCTCTGCTCTGTTGCCCATTTGGCTTTTTTGAAGCATAAAAATATGGTAAATTATTCCGTACTGCAAAGGAGTCATGTCATTATCACACATTGTTTAAAATAATTGTACCTCCTTTCCCCTTTGCACCACGACCCCTTCCTATATCCTGCTTTCTTTGCACATGTGGTGTCTCTCTAAAATGAACATTTTCCTCTGTTGTACTACACAGATCTTTCATACACACTCACGTGCATGCACACATGATTCAAGAGAAGCCTGCTACTTGCTACCATTTTAATTTTAGAAAAGCAAGAGGGAGCTTCTTTTTTTTGCAATTGTGCAAATTACATAATGCACAATGAAGCTAAATATAATCTGCAGCCTCTCGGTCGTCTCTGAATGTGACATGTACATGCACACACACACACACACATCTCTACAACTCCAGGTACTATTTTGTTTCCCATGCATAGTCCTCCTGTGTGTGTGTGTGTGTGTGTGTGTGTGTGTGTGTGTGTTTGCTCTGTATTGATGGAAGTTAAATGATCAGAATTCTTACAGTAAAAAGTTCAAAGTCCTTACAGTCATCTACAGAGAAAGCTTATACTCCCTGGGGAACAAGTAAATCTCCAGTCCTTCTCACTTCTAATTTGCCTTGACAGTTGTTCACAGAAAGCTCTTCTCCTCCCCAAATACATAGACATATGTGTGTATGAGTACACACACATAGTGAAGTAATGATTGAGACTGTGCTAGGCATTCCTAATATACACACCCCAAGGCTGACAGAAAGCAATCAATCCTGCCCTAATTTTCTGGTGAATAAATTTGTTGTATCCCCAACCATGTGAAAATAAAAAAAAGAAATTGGCTCTCAACAGGGGAGAAGGCATTAGAAGGCATTGGGCAGCTGTTTTCAGACCCTGATGAGGGTTATATCTGTAATAAGAAAAAAGTCATCACTGATAGAAGCTTTGTTTTTAGGAGGATAATAATCCTCCATTTCATCTCCCTTCTTCCTCCTCCCGTTCCTTCAGAATTAATGTAGTTTTTGTTAAAAAAAAGCATGGGCAAACCAGCGATAATGCTGAAAGGCCAGTGACATTATTGGGAAGTTATTGTGCTTGCTAGTCTATTTTGCATTACTTGTATCACTTCATGTGTGTGTCATTCTGGAGTTTCATTAGTGGCTTTTTCCCCAGAGTGTGAAGTAAAAGGAGAGAGAAAGAGAGAGAGAGAGAGATCTCATGTTAGCATGTCTTGCTGGTGATGTTCAAAGTTTCTGTAACTGCTGAAATATTGGATACATCTTGATCATCATTGAAGTGAACATTTGCCGAGGGAAACCAGCTGAAGCTCGATGGTGTAACAGATGATTTGTAAAGGCGAGAAAAGTTCCTTTTAGTTTTTACTACAGTTCCCAGAATGCTTCCACCAACTTGACAATACAGTTCAAAAAAACTCACTTTTCTAAGCAGTGATGCTTTGTATGAAATAAGTCCCCAACATGTTAAGGTAGGTCTTCCATCAGAAACTGGAAGAGACATTTTCCATTAATGGTTTTATTTTGTACAGGCCATACAATTGTTGACTGGGGTGCATGCTTTGCATGCAAGTGGCCCCAGATTCAGCTCTCAGCAGCTCCAGGTATTAGACCTGTGAAAGAGCCCTGCTTGGAAAGTTAATGTTAAGTCAGCTGTATTAGATGGACGAAAGTTTCACCTGGCATAAGGAGGTTCCTGGGATTTGAATTATCATGCAGGGACGCATCTTCCAAAATTTCACAGATGGGATATGCATGTGAATTTGTAAGTGGTGTGGCTGAGCAGCATGACCAAGAGGGTGTGAATGAACTATTAAAGGAAGGAGCTGAGGGTATAGCCGGTCGTAGCTATAGTCAAAAGAAAAAAAATTATTAATAAAAAAAGAGCATACAAAACCACACTGTTTTAAACACTGAAGGGGTTGGGATTTGTAAATTGCATTTTGGAAAGCCAAAACAAATTGGGGGAGAAGAAAGCAGGTAGTCTGACAATTGACAGACTGCCATCTGATTTAATGGGGAAAGTTAGAGCAAACAGCAGTAATAGGGGGGAAAGAAGCAGAAGCAAAGCATTTTTTTTTCAGGGAGGAAGACTGAATATTTTATTAAATGAGAAAATATACTACAGTAGTTTAACTTTCTTTATCCTATTTAATTTTTCATCACTATACCTATTCTCATCCATGCTTGTGCTACTGCTTATTAATGACTAAACAACTACAGTTGAGATGACCAAAGTTTTTACATTTTGCGTTTTAATTCCCTCTCTTTCCATTGACTGCACCCTGCTGCTGAAGTGTGCATATAATCAACGAGGCAACCTTCTATGTATCTAGTGGAGTGGGCGAAAGCTAGTTAGTTTTTAAGGTGCTAAAATAATCTTTGATTAGTTTAGATTTGGTTTTTTGCAGCAACAAACTAGCACAACTACCTCTCTGAACACAGTGGGAGGTGTTCTTTTGTTTAAGAAATACAAGAAGGTGCAAATTAAATTTGAGAGTCCCGTCCTATATTACAGACCACAAGCCCTAGATCCCATTTAGAAGAACATGGCATGGTCTGTAATGGCCAAGTCTAAATGTGCAGTATGTTTGACTTATCACAGCATTCATGCTGGGTGAAACCTATGCTTAGCAGCTTCTTGCTTTTGAGGTCTGATTATCATATTTCCTTTATCATCTTCCTTCTTCAAATTTTTATGTGGCTCTTGAGTAGTTCCAGTGCTATGATGAATCAATAGCAGAACGTTTAGGGGAAATCGTGTTTCCAAGTGAAAAATACCAAAGTCAAGTGGTGCTGATGAACTTGCCGGAGGAAAAATAAAGGATTTAGGCTTTGGTGGATTAACAAGAGGTTAGATTTGTGTGGGAAGAAATATATGGAAATGATTAGCTAAGGTCAGTTTGAGTCTGCCTGAACTAATCCTTTGAAGGAAACTTGGTTTAGATGCCTCTCTTGAGGCCAGCAATCCATCAATTCCTAGTCCACATTTAGAGGAACATGGCTTGGTCTATTTTCTATTTAACCTATATGAACTCCTCATGCTTTTCCATTCCTAAAAGATCCTGGATGTGGAATCTAAATGCTTATTATTGGAAGCCACTTAGGTGATGATAAAAGGCTTGTCTGAATCTGTCCTATCGCCAAGCTGCACAGGCAACCTGTTTCCATGGGCTGAATGTAGTTTCCAAGAAGTTATTTAGGCCACGTTCCAGAGATGAGTGCCTGTAACTAAGCCTCAAGAGAGATATTTCCACCCTTTGTGTTGAGTGTGATGGTGATGGGTGGGTGGGGACATTGCTTGGAAGCACCCTTTGGTTCCTTTTGGGTAAAAAAATAGCGTAAATAACAATTATAAAGTTTCCTTATAATTGTATAAGTAACATCTAAGTTAGTTGAGTGTAATGAGTAACATGTAGTTAGTTTCACAACATGTTAATATCACACAATACAATGGATATTTGCCATGGATTTTTGGGACTCTGACCTACAGCCCCTATAATTTTTTCAGCTGTATGGTGCACAACCTGAGGAAGTTGGATATTTACCCATGGAAGTTTGAAATTTGTGTGATTTTTTTAGTAGTTTAAAAAAGCTATCATCTAACTCATGCACCTGTGTAATTCTGAACCACATGACCTAATTTTCTACACAATATAATGAATTAATCATGTGATCAGAAAAATGATATGCGGACCTTTGTCGGCAAGGTGATGTCTCTGCTTTATAAGATGCTGTCTAGGTTTGTCCTCCCAAGAAGCAGGCGTCTTTTAATTTTGTGGCTACTGTCACCATTTGCAGTTATCATGGAGCCCAAGAAAGGAAAATCTGTCACTGCCTCCATATCTCCCCCTTCTATTTGCCAGGAGGTGATGGGACCAGAGGCCGTGATCTTAGTTTTTTATGTTGAGCTTCAGACCATTTTTTGCACTCTCCTCCTTCACCCTCATTAAGAAGTTCTTTAATTCCTCCTCACTTTCTGCCATCAGAGTGGTATCATCTGCATATTGGAGGTTGTTGATATTTCTTCTGGCAATCTTAATTCCAGTTTGGGATTCCTCCAGTCCAGCCTTTTGCATGATGTATTCTGCATATAAATTAAATAAGCCAGGGGACAATATACAGCCTTGTCATACTCCCAAGTTTGAACCAATCAGTTGTTCCATATCCAGTTCTAACTGTTGCTTCCTGTCCCACGTATAGGTTTCTCAGGAGATAGACAAGGTGGTCAGGCACTTCCATTTCTTTAAGGACTTGCCGTAGTTTGCTGTGGTCTACACTGTCAAAGGCTTTTGTGTAGTCAATGAAGCAGAAGTAGATGTTTTTCTGGGACTCTCTGGCTTTCTCCATAATCCAGCGCATGTTAGCAATTTGGTCTCTAGTTCCTCTGCCCCTTCGAAATCCACCTTGTACTTCTGGGAGTTCTCGGTCCACATACTGCTGAAGCCTACCTTGTAGGATTTTGATCATAATCTTGCTAGTGTGTGAAATGAGTGGGTATAAAGTCTCTAGGGGTATAAACAAACAAAAGCAACTTGGGATATCAGTGTCAGGTGTGATCTCGGCCAGGAATGAATGAACAGTGTGGCTTGGGGGCTGTCTGGCACTGACGAAGAGCTGGTGACTCCCCAGGCATTCGATACCACCACATGTGAACCATGCAATGCTTGGAAGGCAGACAAGTCTTCTTGTCCCTGTGTTGTACATATTGGGAAGGGATCAGCTGTGGCTGCAGAAGAGTGGTTGCCTAAGGTCACACAGCAGCAGTGAAATTCAGACTAGGAATCTCCTGACTTCTAGTTCAGTTTCTGAACACCTCCATCGCTTCACTACTTTTCACCAGCCTCCACTTCAAGAGGCAAAATGACAACATCAAAACTTCCTAAGTCTATAACATCTGTTGGGCTGTAGACCTGAAGATCTGATCCTCCTGATGGAAAAGCGGCTCTGCAGAGGATGAAAATCCGTGCCGTGTTTCTGTTCCAGGACTGTGTTGTACATCTTCAGCAGTGACTTTGCTTAAAGAGGGTCATTCATCTTTAATAAGAAGAGAAATCTGTTCATGCAGCAGCTACATTGGTGTCATGTAGCAGTGCTGAAGGGTCTTTTCTTGGTATGGTAAACATAGCTCCGAAACCTTGATTTTAATCAAATATATCCTTCGTCTCTCTGGAGAATAGGGTTAAAAATAAAATGAGCTTTTTTGTGTGACTGTGGGACCTAATTATATCAACAAAGGGCTGTTGCTACAAGAGCTTTGCTTCCGGTAGCAAGAAACCAGTTCATACTTCATCAGTATGTATAAAAGCAGCATTTGAGAGGCAAGATGGGAGAATATTATAAAATTTTAATTAGCCCCGTAACACCACTGAACATATATGATTTTTAAGGTGACTGATTAAGTAGTCTTTGGGACAGAATTTTTGGTGGGGGTGGGGGTAGCGTTGCTTCCAGCTTTAAACCATGGTCAGCCACCAATGAAGCACAGTGTACTTGTGCATCAGCATTCAGCTTTTTGGAATTTTGTGTGTGTGTATTTGTTTAAAAGCATGTGAAACTTCTCAGTGCCATTGGCCATGCCATCTATGGGATTGAGGAAGCTGCAGTAAATTAAAAAAAACAAAAACAAGCAAGCAAAAGTGTGCTGCTTATATACCACCCCATTGCACTTAAAGGTCTCTCTGGGTGATTTTCAATTTAATTATGTATGCTACACATTGCCCCCTCACTCATGAGCTTGAGACACAATTTACTGACCTCGGAAGGATGGAAGGTACAGGTCAACCTTAAACCAGCTACTTGAGCCTGGGATTGAATTCAGGTCATGAGCAGAGTTTTCACTGCAGTACTGCAGTTGAACCACTGTGCCATAAAAATGAAAGAAGGAAAGAAGGAAGGAAGGAAAGACAGACCTTTCCAGTCTCTGCAAGAACAAAATGCAAAGATTCAATCAGAAGGACCACAGACCCTCTTAAAAATTCTAATGTGTCCATTTTTCCACTCTTATTTATTGTGGCAACCCCAAAACAGGATTTAATGATGTCATACACAACAGCAGTGGCGTGTACACCTGGCCATCTTCTAAGGTAATATATGCAGTCGGAAAGGTGATATGTGATATGTGCAGTTCAGCATTCTACATAGGACAAGCATGGCAATCTCAATGCATAAAAATAAACGTACACTGATTTTACATCAGAAATGGCAGTATTAAAGAAACTATACAAGAACTGTTCAATTTTCCAGGACACTAATGCTCAACCAGGTGAAAACAGAGTAAATAATTTAGAGAAAGGGACGCATACCAAGGTGATACGGGGACAACTAGCTACCTTAAATGAATTCCTGTATTCAGGACCAGATGAACTACCTTCAAAGCTGCAAAGGAAATTCACATATGCTTCTATCTATAATCTGACAATTCTTGAGCATAGGTGAGGTTCCAAGAGGTTGTAGGCATTTTCAAAATGTTAGCCATGTTAGTCTGCTTGAATTTCTGTAACAAAAAATATCATACACACAAAAGTTACAAAAACTTTTAAGATTCCAGAGTATGTGACATATAAGAATGGGCTTACTTTGCAGGAAACCAGATTTCAGAAAAAAACTTCCTAACTGTTAGAGCAGTACAACAATGGAACTCATGACCTTCGGAGATGGCGAAACACTCTAATGCTGGAGACATTCAAGAGAAAATAAGACAATTATCTGTCAGATCTGTTTTGATTTGGATTCCTGCCTTGAGCAGGGGATTGGACTCAATGACCTTATCGTCCTTCTCCAACTCCATTATTTATGATTCTCTGATTTTGTGAATTCAAAGGCATACTTGGGTTTATTGAAATTATCCTTCAAAAGGAACTATTTTCATTTCAAAACAGGAAGAAGAGGGCCTGACCTATTACCAAGCAATCAACTTGGTGTCAATACCAGTAAATGTTCTGGTCAACTAGAGTAGGCCCAGTGAAACAGTGGAACATATGGAGTAGTTGACTCACTAAATCCCCACTGATTCAGTAGCCCTGCTGTAATTTTGATTTTTTTTTTTTACTTACTATGCTAAGCAACAGAATTTCAGCTTTTGAAATTTGTGAATATTTTGGTATGCAGTTTTCCTGAGGCACACATCTTAACCACATTTTTCTTAATGCGGGCATTGCACTTTTCTCAGTTGGAAAAATGCATAGAATCCGTACATTGAAAGAAATGAATTCAAGAAAAGTTGTGCACTGAATGAAACCAAATGTCAACACACACCACCTGTTGAAGTCAACATGAGGGTTTGTACATACATGTTATGCGACTTTAAGGTCAAGTCTTTCTAAATTTTTCCTTCCTCCCCCTCTTAATATCCCATTCGATGAAGACATTGGGGGGTCTTTAAAGCATGTACATATTCTTTACAGAATTCTGACAGAAACTCTCAAGAGCTTCCTAGCCTCTGCTGGACATGTAAAAGGTTGGATCTGGCAACTTTTAAATGTGAAGTGTGTGTTCTTCCACAGAGCAATCACTTTTGTCTTTACCAGTTCTGTAACTGCTTTTGGAATACTGTGAACGATAGGAAGAGAAGCCATAACACATTGGAAATGTTCTGAGCTGAAGGTTGTAAATGTTCACACTTTCCCAAGGATTCCTGCAGGTCTAGAGCACACCAAGTAACTGCAGAAATTAGCCATTATTTTTTCCACAATGTTTCCATGGACTCGTGCATGCTGGTATAATAGCACATGTACAAAATAACTCATTGGGACAATTCAGCCTGAAACTTCCTTTGTGTGCCACGTTGAAAGGAGATGGACTCTTTTTAAAAAAGTATTTCATCCACACTTTCAAGCTCTAGAGAGACAGAGAGAGAAAGAAAATGAAATGGCGAGGATGAAAGCTGAAATAATTTGGAATAGATTGAATCTCACTTTTTGGAGACTTTCTCCTTCGGCACAGGTGGCGCGTTAGGAAGTTGATATGAATTTGTGAAAAAAAATATTGATCTAAAGAGGCCTCTTTTTGCTCATCTGTTGTACCACAATGATTGGAAACTCATGCAGTCTTTCTCTCATACTGCAGTGTTCTGTACCTTTTGCTTTGGGTGAATCCTGTCTGGTTTTTAAAAAAACTTATGCAATCTCCCCTTGGCTTGAGGGCAGCTGGAGTTTCTTTCTTGACTGTACTTTCAGATGGGCTATTTTACCTCCTGCTCAATGCCCCTTGGCAGGGTAGTGCAACAAATTTAGAGTGGAAAATCTCATCCAGGATAGTTTGCTCAGTCTAAAAATTGAGAAATGTACTGCTTTGGGCAACCATGCTGGTGGGAGGATTCTAGGAATCATAGGCCAAAAACAACTTTCCCAAGGTCTGAATCATTCCTTGGGAAATGGATTTCACCTTAGTCTAAGCCTTCTTACTATGTCACTGAGCTGTCTCCTGTAGTGTTCCTATTTTTTTTCTCTCAGCACAATTTGGCCCCCAGCATGCGCTACTCTCCTGAGGCTGAAGTTATATTGGAAGTTACTTCGTGGCCACTGATCCTTCCAACCACTGGTCCATCTCTAATTCAGTGGCTAAAGTTATTACACATAGCTGTCCACAGTTCCAATAACAGCCAAGGGGGCTGGTAATGCCAGTGGCTGGGGGCAGCAAACTCACTCCAAGTTTTAGTTTGAACTTTAAAGGTGCTCTCCACAGTGCTGGCAATAAGGTTTCAGCACTTTGGATAGCTCCTGTACAGCCTGGGCTAAATCACTGCCGATTCACAGCCTCATGACACTGAGATGACCAGCCTCTGCTGGAGTGGGTTCTTCCCCCTCACCCAACTTGAGATACTGGAAGTGAGCGGGGACTCCCCTGCTCTCCCAGCCACTTCCAGTTGAGAGTGGCCAATTGTCTTGTGAGTGAATCCCATGGCTTTACTGAATACACAACTCGACTCTGACTTCTACCTTCAACAAAATTGCGTACTTTCCTTTTTATTTGATTTTCTGTGTTGCATCTTGAAGTATGCATTGCCCTTCCCATCATTAATGCAATTTTGTCAGGAATTAGAAAAGATACATGCGATTGCACTTGACTGTGGCACTGACATGTCCTTTGGGGCATGTTTTGTGTGGTATTCTGCTTCCCCCCCCCCTGCCTTCTTCCATGAAAGCATAAAAGAAACATTTTGTTAATTAAGAAACACCATGTCATTGCTCGGCATTACCGAGAAATGTGGGTTGGCTTGCACAGTCGCTGTGCCTCCCCTAGGATTATGCTGGAAGAGATTACATTATCGTTGCACTTGGTTCATCTCATGCATGCGTATTTTGCTTCTTCTTCTCCTTTTAAAGAATAAAACAGTTAACAACTTAATTCCTCATCCCTTATTCTTTCAGAATAACATCTGTCCTCATTGTACCAACCATAGAGGTAGAATCCTGACCACATTCTCATATTATAATAGTGGCATGAAGCACCTTGGAGTGCTATCCCTCTCCCTGCTGTTTCACATAGTTATTTGTAACCAGTTACTTTTTGGAGAATGCAGCATTCACACTAGTAGTTACCGAAGCACGTCTGAGATGCAGTGAATAATAGCTAAGTTACTTAACAAATAGCACTGGCTGCTTGCAAAGTTTACCTTTAAAGGACATTTTAAGCTCTTAAAGAGGCATTTGGAAGGAATTGTTCACTTCAGGTTTCGTGGTACTCCCATACCAGTCTTAACTAGCAAGGAAAATGTTATTTGGTTGTGGCTATTGTATTTTTTAAATTTTAAAAATTTCCAGTTGTGAAATATTGAAATCAGCCACCATAGATTCTATCTCTCTCTCTCTCTGTTTTCTGGCCTGTCGGCAATGACAACCTAAAACATTAACAACACAACGAATTTATTTGCTCAGTTGGAGCAAGAATGGCAATAACAGCAACCTGGCTGCGGAAAAAGAATGAGTAATGCAGTAAGTCCCTGCAATTTTCTGCGCTCTTAAGAGCTTAACTTTCCACCACAGGATGTCCTCCCAACATACTGAATGACAACTCCACATACTATTGTCCATGCTAAATCGGAATGATGGCTTTTGCAGTACAACACACCTGGAAAGCAACATGTTGGGAGGGACTGTTCTATCTCTTCCTCTGGCCAGTCATTCTTGTCTTCTGAAGATGATCTCCTGACATGATAAACGGTGTAATGTGGGGTTCTGTCATGAGGCTTCCCACATAACCTCAGGGATACAAGAAAGAGAGGTGGTTTCACTATTCTCATGTCCCCATTTCAATACATTGTCCTGATCAAAGAGCTTTTAGGAAGTTGGACATGGGAAGAGCGAAGACCACAGCTCAGCAATTCATAATGTTTCTTTCCCATAAGTGACAATTGCACATTTAAAAGAGAGAATCCAAAACTTGGTTGCTCTCTCTGCACCATTTTCTGCTCAGTGCATGAATAGTCTTTTCATGACGGGTTATTTGTCTTTCAGAGGTCCTCCCCCTTGCAAACAGTAACTCTCTCTATGAAAGTAGAACCCTGCCAAATATTTGCAAGTGTACAAACTTGTACATACAAATATCAGAATGCATTGAGTAGAAATAGGGAGACCAAACTTTGTTTTGGCAGTACTATTTATGGACTTGCACAGCTGGTGGCCTTTATATTGATTCAGAATCTGATGCTGCGTTCCTTTTGGGAGTGCCAAACCCAAGTCTAAAGCAGTATATAGATAGCTGAAATCTCTTTATTATTCTGAATTATTCAGTGAAGTCTTTACAGTTTATGGGTGGAAGTTCATCTGTACTTTAGATGCAGCTCTGTCTCCTAGGTGGGAAAGGATGAGACATTTCACACACTTTTCTATACATAATTTACACTGTCTCCTAAACACATGCATATGTAAGTGTGCTGGTAGTTCTGTGTCATCTTCCTGCATTGAATTGATTTCTCTTAGCACTATTCCTGTTTCATCCTGATATTTTGCCTCTAAACAGTGACTTGCACATATTGTTGTTTCTTGAGAATTCTGAATGGGAACGTTTCAGAAGTCATAGATTTTGGGGAGAAGGGAGAAGGAAGAATGGTTTTTTTTTAAAAAATAGAAACATCTCTTTAAAATGAATACTGTGTGTTCAAGGGTATTTTCTAACCCCATTGTAAATTCACTGTAGTGTGGATTTGTAACAGTGTTAACAGCATGGCCAGGGCTCAGTTTAATATACATTTCTTGAATTTTCTCTATTCAGAATTTGGATGTCTTCCCCCCCATCCCCAAATGTCCTCTTCCTCAACCTTTTTATTGAAAGTCTTCTGTCTGACAGCATGTACAAGTCAACAACAATATGAGAAAGGCTATACAACTAAGTAACTGTGTTAAACACTAAGTAAGAGCAGTAGCTATAAAAAAGAAATCCTATAGTTACATGCACATCGCCATAGAGGAGCACAGCATCTGCCAAAACATGTTTTTTCACAGCTCTCCAAAAGTGCATTATGTCTATTTCTTAGCATCACAGTTTGCTGATGTTGGCTGTGACAAAAAGTACCCAATGGGACAATTTTCAGAGATATTTTATCTCTGAAATGAAAGCAGAAGAGCAACAATTGCAGATGGCAGTTGCCTGAATCTTGGGGACATGGTTTACCACCATTTAGGGACAATGCTGCAACATGTCTGCATTGTAGGTCTCATTCTGTGTGAATCCTGCAACAATATATGACTCTAGTGGACTGAAATGTCCATTCGGGAACATGAGGATTAATGCAAACAGAAGATTCATGGCTGAGCAGCGCTTGAGTTCATGTCTAGCTGCTAAACTGGAATGAATGCCTAAAATATTGTGACAGAAACAAGTCCTACGATCTCTGGAGTAAGATGTGTGTTGTTTAGATTATGAAATGGCCTGCGGTATTCCTCATATGCTGTTTAGGACCACTGTAAAACCCTTGTCCAGCATCTCCATTAAAAACAAAATCTGTATTTGGTATGATTGTGGTTTAGAAACAAACTCTGTCATTTATTCCTGTGGCTAAGGCACAGAAATGCCAGTTCTGATTTATTTTGGGGGGTCATACTGGAGCCTCAGTATGAATCCTCCTGCAGGTGGTGGCTAGTCTTTAACATGGTGTTGGGAAATCAAAGAACAGGTATGGAAATGGCCTGCGGAGCAAAGCTCTCTCTCATCTCCCAGGCTAAATAATTGCCTCAGCTGGGCTCCATCCCTCGTCTAAAAGCAGTGGATTATCTGAGTTTTTCGTATTGTCAGAAAATGAGCGGATAATGCATCTAATCTGTGCAAATTGACTATTGTTATGATGTGTATCTTTCTCAGATAGGGGAAAAAAGCAGCTCAGTGGTGAAGGGGTCTCAGTGATGGCAGTAGCTTTGCAGTCAATGCACTGTTTTCCTTTCCTTACTGCAGTTTTGTTCCTACACTTTTATTCTTTTAGGGGTTCAGAACAGCTATACCTAGGATTCCCAGCCAGGTGCTAATGTGGCAGGAATGTGCTTAGCTTTAATGATGTCAAAATAGGTGGTGCTTATGCTGGCAGAATGTAGCAGGCTGGTGCTGGGCTTATGGCTATTAAACAGGAGTAACTGCCCTGGAAGTTCATAATTAGATAAAAATGGAAAAGGTTTTTTTTTTTAGTCCTTCAGGAAATCCAGGGAGAACCAAGGAGGAAAGAACCTAAAAAGAAGCTCCTAAATGCTGGATTCAAGGCATAAAGGGGTTGGTGATAGCCATCAAGGAGGAAGTTCCATGTATTACCCTTGTGAGAAAGGAGAGCAAGTACTGTCTTCTGAGGAGGAGGAGGAGGAGGAAGTTAAGCCTGAATGTGGACGTTTGCATACCAAAAGTAGTAACTCAGAAAAGGCAAGAGAGGACGAGAGGCTTGGCTGTCTTCCTGCCTTTTGCCATACTCCCAACAATTTAGGTTTTTGCTTGGCCTTGGTGCTTTTTGGTGCTTTAGCTTCCAACAAATGTTTAAAGTCACATAATATCTGGTTCTTAATTTGCTAAATTCTTGGTGTAGATTTCTGCCCAGATTCCTTGTTTTTCATCAGGCCAAACAAAGGGACAGATTAACTGTTTAACTGCTTAGCATAGGGAGTGATTATACTCATGTGAAAGCTCTCTGTGGCACCTCCTAGAAGGCCAGAGAAATCAGCACGGCACACAGGAACCTGGGGCAGTGTAAATTGATGTTTCCACCTCTCTGGATTAATTGTAAGCACGTCAATGTTACCTCAAAATCTCTTACCCTGTTGAAAACGTTCACCACCACCACCACCACCCCGCCGTCAGTGAGCTATTTATTATCCTGGTGCCATCGTTCAGGAGTGCCACCTGCTGCTTAAGCAACTGTCAGTGACAGGAAAATAGACTGGCATGGAGGTGGTATTCCTTGCCATCCTCCATCCCTGGGCAGAGGAACTGAACAATGTTTACCTTGCCTGTTTTTATTTACTCTGTCAGGCACTCCTGCAGAGAGCTGGCTGCTGGTGCTCCTGCTCAGTGGGAAATTGGCTTGAGGAAGCGAAGGCTGTGAAGGGAAATTGTTCTGCAGTGTTTTGCAAGAAGTGCCACAAAAAAATAACCTCATACTTGATTATAGTAGATTCAAGCACAGCCAGTAGCCATGCTTGAATCATGGGCAGAAGGTTCCTCTAGCTTTGGTGGTGAATGGTTATAGGCTGGAGTATAGCAAGAGCTTGGAAAGGGTCTTTTAAAAGACTTGTGGCTCTTTAAGTCCACCTTCCAGAAAACAAAACAAAACAACTTTTCTAAGGTCTGTGGCTAGCAGGTGAGAGATGCATTTTTTTTGGACTTTTTGAAGGATAGATATATCATAGTTCTCAATTCTGGGAGTTCTTAGCTACCTTGCAGACAGCTTACAAACATCTACATATGATGCACCTGGGAGAAGGGTCTAAATGAAAATGTTTTGAGGCTTAGCTAGGCCTAGCTCTGCCATAGCTTCCTGTTCCTGACCCCATGCTAGTTGGGAGCTTTCTTTCCGAGCAGATCTGCTCTGCCATTGAGTTTTGGCCTTGACCTCTTAGCCCTGCCCTAGCTCAAGCTTTCTGTGTAACAGGTATTGCTTCCTGGGAACCAACAGTTCAAATTACAGTAACCCTTTGTGCCGTGATTCACAGCACACACAATTGGCTCTGTAGGGAATCTTCTGTGGCTGCATCTTATTCTCTGGTGCAGGATATTGGAGGCTTTTGATCGCTGTGTGACGTTTCCAACTCTCTCCTCGTGTGTCATTTCCCTCTCCCTCCCTCTGTCTGTTCTTGTTGGGTTTCTGAGGCAGCTGCCGTCCTACTGAGTGCCTTGCCATTAGACTCCACGAAAGGTTAACCCCACCCTCCCAACGTTCAGTTGCTGTTCTTTCTTCCCCCCTCCCCTTCTGCCATCTACCACCCAAAGGAAACCAGCTGGGGTCAGACGTGGCAGAAGAGCTTTGATCTCAGCCCCTGTAGCAATGGCCCAAAGTTCAGTCCCTCGCAGATACTAGAGCCTTTGTTTATTCATACATTATTTAGACTGAGATTTGAGTACCACATGAAGGGAGAGAAGGAGAAACATAACATTCATAATTTATCCCAGAGGACGAGTGTGCCGGATTCTGTGAAGCAGGAGAGATGACAGAACTCAGCCTCATCATTGGGCATGAAATGAGTTCTTCAGTGATGTGCTCTTTAGCTACCTGAACTATTTTGCTGGTACTTTGAATATCCAAAATATTGTAGTAGAGTAGCCCTCTGATTATTGAGTGTTTAATGAAATGAATACCTGGCGCTCGGAAGTCTTAGCAGCAGGGTACCTATTCCTTATTAGGATTCCAAAGACATTGTATCGGAATTGGCATAGGCTGCATGTTGGCCTGTTTCTCATATCTGACTATGGTCTGGTTTGCCACTCTGTGGCTTTCATTAATCCCCAAGTGCCATTTTGTGTAAAAACTGAATATAGCATGCATACAAAACATGTGGGAGAAAGTTGTCTTGTTTCCTTAACACGTCTTCTTCTAAAGGGTGGGAAAGAATTTTGTTTACTGTGGGAAAGAAATGGTTGCTGAGCACCAGAAAAGTTAAGTTTTATTGCTTTTGACACCATTGAGATTCTGCATTATGAAAACCTATCCAGAAAGCAGAGACTTCATTTAACAAGATTTTCAAGGCAAACCTCCCAGAAGAGATACAGATAAGCTGCCTTTGGGGGGGGGGGGGCTTGTTTTTCTCCCTGAAGCTAAAAAGTAACCGCATCCTGCTATCCCCTTGGGGTTAAAAAGGACAAACCATTTCAATCCTATTTTTAAAAATTGCTTAAAGCAGGTGGTTTTCTATTTTGTTTTGTTTTGTTTGTATCTGGGTCCTCCTTTTGCTCTAGATAAGTGGCTCCCAGCCGAAGGTCCCCAGATCTTCTTAGACCCCAAGTCCCAGAAATCCTGGCCAGCGTTATCTGGTAGTAAAGGCTTCTGGGAGTTTTAAGTCCAGGAACATCTAGGGACCCAAGGCTGGGAATTTATTTTAGTTATTTATTCAATTTATATGCTGCCGATCTGGCTACTAAGAAACACTGCTCAAGAGGAAGGCAGATGAATTGGTATACCTGTCCAACAGGAACTTCTTCTTGACTTCTAAAATATAACATAATGGTACAGGCCATAAGCTTGTGAGAACACTGGATTCAGGATGAGTTGAAATATTTCCAGTGCAGGATCCAAAGACTCTCTCTGCTTCATTAAGAAGTTCCATATGTACCCAGCAACTAAGATGAGTCTCTGATGGAAGCAGGGCATGGAGAAAAGTTTCTCACGATAACCTAATTGTATATTCATGTCCCTTCAAGTGCCCTGGTCCCATTCTGTACACGGCTTTAGGTAGTGGTGAATGGTGCTGATTGGAACAAGTAAAGCTAGATGGTCTATAGAAGGAAACCAAAGTCAACAGTAGGTGGGGCTAACAAATATTGGTTTTATTATTTATTTATTTTTATTTAAAATATTTTCATCCCACCTTTCTCCTTTAAAAAGCATCCAAGGCAGCTTACATCATTAAAAAGGCAATGTTGAAAAGCTAAAAACAGCAAGTGTACAAACATTAAAAAAAAGAATTAAACAAGTATTGTATTTAAAATGGTCAATAAAAGCAATACTAAAACATTTAAAGTAACAGAGCACAACAATCCTTTAAAAAGTCTGCTTGGACCACCAATCATTATGGTAAAGCTTATCTGAAGAGAAAGGTGTTTGCCTGCTTGCGGAAGGAGAGCAAAGATGGGGCCCACCTGGCCTCCAGTGGCAGGGGGTTCCACAGTCTGGGAGCAGTAACAGAGAAGACCCTCTCCCGTGGTTCCACCAAGCACACCTGTGAGGTTGGTGGCACTGAGAGAAAGGCCTCCCCGGATGATCTTAATGCCCGGTGAGGCTCATAGGGGGTGATGCAGTCTTTTAGAAGTGGTTGCTGTTTCAGTTTTTGAAGAAGTAGCTGTGTTAGTCTGTGCTAGCACATCAGATGAAAGCTAAACAAAATACATAGCAACAAAGGAAAAGGCAAAAACATGGTGGCTCCTCGAAGACAAATTGCTGTATTTTAATGTGAGCATTTCTGGATCAAGTTCACTTCTACAAACATTAGAGTGAGACAATTTTTTTTTTTTTTGGCCTCTGTCAGTCTGATGTAAATCTGGTTCTGTTCTCTTTCTGCTTTCATACAATGCATTGTAATACAGCCTCTTTCACATTTAGCATTTAAGTGAACTGAAGGAGAATGTGTCGGTTCAGTAGACTTCTACACTATCTTAACATGATTCTCTCCTGGAGAGGAAGTGTCTTTTCTGCTACCTTTCCTAGCCCCAAGGCAATGGGGAGGGGGCAGTGCTCCACTTTCGCTAATAGTTTCGTTCAAGATACTGACTTTAAAAGAATAAGCAGTGACTTGAACGCAATGTGGAAGTGGGTCGCTTATCGATGTATAACGCTGGAGAGCCATTGCAATCTCTCATAAATGGTCAGCAGGTAACAGGTAAATTTATAGTGATCTGAAAATCTCAGATCAAAGGAGATATATACTATCTGTGTAGGTGATTCTGAAATCACACCGTATGTCATCAGTGCATTGAAAATGGCATAAATAATTGGGTAGCATTTCTATGTACATTCATCTTGCACAGCCCAAAGGTGAATTTGCCCATCGGATTGCAAGTACTGTACTTCAGCCGCCTTGAGGACTCTGGATGCGTCTGTTTCTTCAGTCTCCTGTTCTGTCTGCCAATTGTCTTCTCTTTCTCCAGCTGGAATGTAAAAAAGAAATTGGATTATGATTATGCATTTAGAAGGCAGAGAGTTGTGCCACAGATATTGTGCCTTGCTTGACTTAATCACCTGGCAAGGAGTACTCGATGCTTTTAATAGGGTGCTCTATCATTCAATTTGTAGGGCTCTGTGCCTTTCACCCCCCCAAAATTAGTATTTTAAAAATTAAAACATCTGCGCAGTTCCATTAGTACAAATCTCTCCACAAACAATGGCAGATAATAGCACTAAGGTTATCACACTTTAAAGCAGATTAGTATAATTTCTAAGCGCTTCGACTGAGCCGTTCTGTGCTGAACAATGCGTCACCTGTTTAATACCTGGATGCATCTCCTCGCCTTTAATTGAAATAGTAATTTTCACTATCACGTTTATTATGAAAAAAGAACAATGCTACCTTATTTTTGGCAATATGTGGGCACTGGGGCATGCAGCTGAATTGCCTAAATGTTTCTTAGCAGACAGGGAGCAGCAGCAAATGAATGGATTAAAAGGGACAGCACAATGACATGTTCATATAGGACTGTTTAAATTGTACTCTGTAATGCACAGAAAAGAATGGATGTGAGGCAAGGTACAGTATTCGTTTATTTATTTCATTAATATACCATCCCATTAGTGCAAGCTCTACTCTGGGTGGTTCACAGGTTAACTCCTAAACCTGGACGCAACAGATATAAAATTCCACAGGAGTGGACTTTAGAATCTCCTGGGAATTGGTTTTTGGGTGGATTTATTTAGCAGCTGAATAGGCTATTGGGCAACAGAAAACAATACAAAACAAAAGAAGACTGGGCACTTAGACACAGAAAACAGAAATGTTTTCCAGATCTATCTGCAGCAAGTTTCAGTGTTGAAAACACTCCAAAGAAACAGTCTTTTTTCTGAACACCATCTTATGAAACTGGTCTCTACCGTTCTTATTTTACAGCTGTTTATATGTGTAAAGGAAGTTCATAGTTCCTTCTGTTACAATGTTTTTCCGCTAAACACACAGTTCTTCACAGTTCCGTACCTGAGCCCTCAGACTTGCAATTGTTTATCTCCCAATAACAATTAGGGGGGGGGGGGGGGAAGAACGCAAGCTAATTTGAAACCTATGGAGTGAGACAAGTTAATGGTAGGGTGAACAGATGTATTTCACCTTTTAAGGAAGCTCTGTCTCTAGCACTGTTCTGGCTACATTGTCTAATGGTTATTGACTTTTGCTTCTCTACTTTCTGTATGTCAACTCCTGCAGTCTCTAACTGCCTGGGCTAGCTGGCTAAGGGTTCTAAGCATCTGCAGGAACAAAGGTTGGGAACCACTGGTTCAGACCAAACATGGGTCAGAAAGGTTATGTCTCTACAGAGATGTGATCTCACTCTCTGGCATTAAGCATCCATTCATCTTCCTGGTTACTTTTACCCATTACTAAAATCCAGCCAGAAGGTATAGGAAAAAACAGGTGACCTCAAATTGTCTATTTTTGTGCAGTTCCATTAGCTCAGCAGCATCATGGATTTTGCCTTGTACACTACGAAGCTCATGACGTGGTGTTCAGTGATGCATCTGTGCATGTTCAAAAACATTCAGGGTTAAGGGTGTGGAAGAATGGCAGCACAAAGGTGGGCTATAGAATATTCTAAATGTCTCCCCTTTGCTCCAGTTTAAGCATCATCATGGGAGAGATAGATGAAAAAGCCAGATATTGCATTCAGTTCTCTTTTAAACTTAATTCAAATGCAATTAAAGAGGTATTTTTGGCCACACTAGTGATGTCTCTATGATGGCTAGAATCCTTTCTTGGTATACATGTAACTGATTGTGGTGGTGAACCAATCAAGGAATGCCTCTTACATTCTTGGTCATGTACTAGTTGTGTAACATGGCACACAACTAAGAATGGAAACAGTAACTCAATGACTGGCAACATTTTACCTCTGTGATGTACACAATTACACTTAGGCCAGAATCCCAGTACAATTCTGGCCTATGTGTCATAATTTAATATTGTACCAGTAAGGAAGCAAAGCACTGAAAGTTTGTCATGAACAAGATGTATGATCCAAATTATGCATATTATTTCAAGCATCATTTGGTTGTTTTCTGTAATAAATCAATTGGATTTAATTTATTACGCACAGGCTGTGTTCAACATCAGGAAAAATGACAACATCTTAATCAAAGTCATTGAGTTTTATTAATTGCTTTAGACACATGCTGTATGATGCCAGCGGGCAAATAGTAACAAAATTTGTAAAAAATTACTTTTATAAAATAAATGGAGTTATACTAGCCACTTAAAGGTATTTGCAAAGAAAGAGGCATGTCTATGATCACAATATTTTTAAAAGCCTCAAGTAGCATTGCAGTAACTATTTCCTGATTAAATTATAAAAAGCTTTTAGAATTTGTGACCTAATTTTTCAAGGGTCAAGGAAAGTAAGAAGAACAGATTTGAGACTATATAACATCTTATGCAAGGAAATGGGTTAGATTAGGGATTCTGTTAGTGTATCAGCTTCCCTAGACTCATAATTGTCTCATAGCCTAAGCTGAAGACAGTGGTTCTCAACTTTTGACCTTCCAGAGGTTTTGGGCTATAGTTTCCACAATCTCTGGCCATTGGTTGTGCTGATAAGCCATTCTGGGAACTGACGTACATGCAACTCTGAGGAGCAGAGGTTAAAAAAAAACTGACCTAAGACGTGTGCTGGCCTTATAGTTCTGCAAGACACTGGTCTGTTAAATGCATATCCTCTCAACACAGTGGACGTAAAAAGGAATGATTTACTAATAAAACAGTAAAAGAGCAATCAACAAAAACAACTAGCACCCAGCCTAGAGACATCAACATACAGTCGTGCCCCGCTTTATGATTGCCCCACATTATGACAAATCAGCTTTACGACGATCTTTTTGTGATTGCAATTGCAATCGCAAAACGATGGTCTAAATGGGGGAATTTCGCTTAGCGATGATTGGTTCCCTGCTTCGGGAACCGATTTTCGCTTTACAACTATCAAAAACAGCTGATCGTCGGGGTTTCAAAATGGCTGTTGGGTAATTAAAATGGCTCCCCACTGTGCTTAGGGATGGATTCCTCGCTATACAGGCAGCAAAAATGGCTGCCATATGGAGGATCTTTGCTGGATGGTGAGTTTTTACCTCATTGGAACACACTGAACGGTTTTCAATGCGTTTCAATGGGTTTTTTAATTTTGCTTTATGATGTTTTCGCTTAACGGCAATTTTCCGGGAATGGATTATCGTCGTTAAGCAAGGCACCACTGTATCAGTTTAAGCCATCCACCCAAAAAATACAGATCAAGGGAAACTAAACATAAAGATATGAGGCTTAGAATTTTTTTGGGGAAAAAGATGACTAGGAATACAGGTACCTGCCTAAGAGGTCATAGATACAAAGCAGCTCTAGAGGAAAGGAGGGAAATGAAAGCAGGGATACACAAAGGAAGAATATGCAGAGCTTTGAAGAGTTACTTTTTGAGATTATAAATTCCATGACTCTCAGCCAACATGGGCAATGGCCACTCTGACTATAGAAAAAAACCCTGCACTCTGGACACATGCTGTTTTTACAGTTTCGTGTACCTAGGCATATTGCAACACTATAGTGCAAATTTTCCCTTGCTCCTGTCCTGATTTTCATTAACTGATTTTAAAAGCATAGGAATTGAATTTCATGGTCAGCAAGGCTGTTTCCAAACCTCAAGTGGAAAGCCCCTACTCCTCCCCTTGCCTTTTGAACCCTAAGCAAATAACTGTGCTCAACTCAACAGCGTGTGTACTTTGACAAGCAGAATGTACTTTTGTCAACAGTGAAAAACTGATACGTTAAGAAAAATGTGTTTAAAAGTACCAGATACAAAAGGGGAAGAAAATGCACATGGTATTCAGTGATTTAGGCTTAGATTGTCACATGTCTAGGGATGATGCCTGCCCCTTGTTTTCTGTCTGCTTGACTTAGGTGTGGTTGCTGGCCATGCTAGAATATTGGACCCACGAGCCCTAGCTTTCTGCTTGTCAAAGCTGTAAGCCGAGATTCTTCTGAGGATGAGATGGCATCTGGAATGACACTCAGTTAGCATTCCTGTGGCAGCTTCTTATGCTTGGCAGACAGAGGAAGGATTGTGTTGAGAGTCATGCCTCGTTAGCTCTGTCCATCATACCGGACCTCTATTAGCACATGAGGCTTGCTTGTTCCACTGGTCCCAAGCCGTTGGGATTTTGGCTTGTGGTTTGTTTCAGCCCTTTAATTGACATTCAGTCAAAAGAGCTGCATCTGGATGCCGATGTGACGGAAGAACCTGGCGGCGTGTCATTCACAGCTCAGGCACACCGCTAAACATGCACATAGTCTCACTGTCACCTCCTTCTAAAGGCCAGCATGTCACTTTTAGGGAGAGACAAGCTTGCAGCAGTCCAGAAAAGGAACTCTCACCAGCCAAAGGACCATTATTTTTTCTAATATAATCTGGAGAGTCTACAAATGTGCATTGCTCAAATTCCTCAGGGTGGCATCCATCATCATCTCCCCACACCTCCAATGTTAGGCTGGGAGGGAATGTAAATTGTCTATTTACACTTTTATTGTATCATTTTATGGTTGTTATCCACCTAGAGTGGTCCTCACCGACCAGATAGGTGGGGTATGTATGTATGTATGTATGTATGTATGTATGTATGTATGTATGTATGTATGTATGTATGTATGTATGTATGTATGTATGTATGTATGTATGTATGTATGTATGTATGTATAACTAACTAACTAACTAACTAACTAACTAACTAACTAACTAACTAACTAACTAACTAACTAACTAACTAACTAACTAACTAACTAACTAACTAACTAACTAACTGGTGGAAGGTTGCCTAGAGGTTTTCATAGCTGTGTTGGAATGGAAACCTAGTTTTCTCCAGGTCTCATCAAGCATTGAGTTTCAATCCTAGAAAATGCTCATTTTTGTTGATGTTTTTACAAATCTTTGGGTTGGTTTAATTCTTGTGCACACTTCCCTCCCTTTTTTTCTTTCTAATGCTATGCTTCTTGTTGTTGTGGATACAGAGGGAAGCATAAGAAAATATAGTCAACGTGTGATCCTAAGGTATATTGGTAAAACCCACATGTTCCCCAGTCCAGCCTAGATGCTCATCTCCAACAGGAAGCTTCCTTGGTTCTGTCTGGAAGTGTGTGAGCACTCATGCTTGGGTGTTTTGATCCTTTTTATAGATCCTACTTGGAGCAGGATGATTAGATGCCAATTGGGGAAGAAGGTCTTTGTTCTTTTTCTGTCTGCAATGAGGCTATAAGGACAACACTTTGAGACAGCAGTCTGGGGCTCCAGTCAGTGAAATGTAATGTAATGATAGAAACAAAGAAATACAGAATTAGAAGGGAAATCCAAGAGCCATCTTGTTCAACCCCAAACCAATGCAGGCTCTCCCTGCTACAGCATTCTCAATGTATGAAAATTCCATTGAAAGTGATTGAGTGAAGGAAATCCACCCCCTTCTGGTGTAGTCCATGCTGCTGTCACACTGCTCTGACATTCTGCAAGTTCATCCTAATGTTTAGCTAGAGTCTTTTTCTTGTGATTTGAATCTACTGATTTGACCCTATCTTCAGTAGCAGCAGAAGAAAAACTCCATCATCCATGTCTAGAACTGCAGATCTTTCCTATCACATGTTTAGTTTATGGTTGACAGGATGCTTAATTTTCTCCCCATACCAACCCTTTATTTTTGCTGCATAAACGTAAAAAATACCTCACTTTTTTGGCATTGGATACCACTCCCAATTTGGTGTCATACATTTTATGATTTATGAATGAAAAACCCAGCTGTGTCCCGGGTTCTTGAACGTCTTGTCTAGAGCCTTATTTGTAATAGAGTGAAGGCTGTATCTGGATGTATCATTTATTCCAACATGGGTTTGAAGGAAAAGGTAATTGTTTGTGGGCCTGATGAATCTCAGCAACTCCTCTGTCATGTTAGCATGAATTAGCACCTATTAAGAGAAGTAAGTTAATGCATGTTGAGTTGGTGACATGCTTAGCTTATATCTAGATCTAAGGAGTGAAGTCCTTCAACTAAGGGGCCTGACTTCACCGTAGCACTTTGAGAGCTCACAGTGAATGGGATATATGGAGTATTAGTGATGAGTGCCCAAATTCTTCCTTTGATTTCTCTCTGGCCAACACAATTGCAATATAAGATGTGAAGCTTCTATGTTAATAACAATAGTTTGCAGATTTAATGGAATCTTCAGTAATCCTTTATACTCTGCTGTGCTGTGTGTTCCTTAAACCGTTTTTGAAAAGGTCTAGTCTTAAGCTATGTGAAGAATATCTCTGGCAAGTGGAACTAAGAAGTATTTTTAGTCTGTAAAGCACTGCTTGTGAAAACAGTTGATGTGAATATGAGAGCAGGAGATTTTAAACCCAGTGAATATTGTAACCAATATATTTTCTATTTTTAGATTTTAGTTGTGCTGCATTTAAGAAAAACTCTTTTCACAGCCAAGTAAAACTTTTGGTCAAGTGTTACTCATGAAACTTCTAGACATCTTTTTGGCTGCTGGCAGCTTTGGAACTCAATGTCTGGAACAATAAGAGTGATAGTTTGGACCCAGTGGAATTGAGAATTATTGTATTTTTTTTTCAATTTGTGAGTTCCAGTGGCTGGGTGATAAACCAAGCTAGATATTGTTGAAAAATTGTTATTATCTGCAGCAGTTCGAGTTAGATTGAAGCAGTGGGATGCAAGTGTGTTAATAAGTGCCAGACGTGGTAGTTTTATTGAAACATTCTAATTGTGCCCTGAAGCAGAGCTCCAGAGCAGTCAGGTCTTATCATAAAATGAATTTCATAGTGCCTTGTAATAGCTTTGGGGGAGGTCTAATTTCAAACCTCGAATTCATGTGTAAACGAGATTCTGTACAGTGAAGGGTGCTACTGGGGGTCATAAAAGGATGGAGAAACAGAACCTCTATCTGAAAAAGGGAAGCTTAATTGTGGTAGTGAAGCCACATACACATAAATGTGGGAGAGCAATTGGCAGCTGAGGATGCTTAATGACTAATTACTGACCAAATGAAGGCAATGCATGCTCTCACCCCCCCCCCCCTTTCCCCGCTATTAATATTTTCAGTTTCACCTGATGTAGCAAATACTGCAGGTGATGCGTAATTAGGTCACTGTAAATGACTGCTCTTTTTTTTCCGCTTCCAAACTAATTTCATATTTGGCCGACATGTTTCTTGAGTCACTTGTTTTTCCCCAGGTGCCAGCTTTCTGCATTTGTAGCACTGGGCACCCTTTCTGTGTTCCCCCTTTGCAACACTGGCTTGTCTGGCTGTGAATGCCGCCAACACCAGAGCATGGGAACCTTCGCAGTAAAACTAGCCGTCATTGTTTATTTGGCAATTAATTCAGTGATGCTAACTGTTTTTAGGAGAAAGTTGTGAACTTCATGGCCTTAATGGTTAAAAAAAATACGCTTAAAAGGTTAAAGAGCAATTAAAGTGCCTAAAAATAGACCCCAAAGCTCCCCAAAAAACTCCAAAAGTTTTAAAAAGCATGAAGTCTTCACTGTGACTCAATCTGTCGATATTGTTGCCATGCAGTAAACAACAATTTCCAAAAATATGTTAAGATTATTATGTATTAGGGTTTTTTTTTTCATGAATTATCCAGGCTGTGGTGACAAATAATAGGAAAGAGGAAGGTGTGATGAGCTGGAAAGCTTCTGCCAGTCAGAGTAGACAGTCTTGAGGTGACCAGACAAATAGTCTGGCCTGATATATAAGGCAGCTGCTTTTAACCTGGGGTGACGCCCTCTAGGGCAGTGGTCCCCAACCTTGGGCCTCCAGATGTTCTTGGACTACAACGCCCAGAAGCCTTCACCATCACCTCTGCTGGCCAGGATTTCTGGGAGTTGAAGTCCAAGAACATTTGGAGGCCCAAGGCTGAGGACCACTGCTCTAGGCTACTTGGTATATATCTACACTACATGATTAGAGCAGTTTGGCCCCACTTTAACTACCATAGCTCCATCCTGTGGAAGCCTGGATTATGTAGCTTCCAGTGAGTTAGGACACTCTATGTGAGAGGTCTAGTGCTCACCTCAGACAGATACTAAAGAATCCTGAGCATTTCTGCCCCAAACTACCAATTCCAGCAGTTCCAAGGGAAGGAGCTGCAGCAGTTAAAATGGAATCAAACTGTTATACCAGCACAGTGTTGGTTGCATTCTTGGTGTGCCTAAAAATACTTCAGCCTATCATTCGCTTCCTCCGTCTGCGTTGCTTCTGGACATTTCGAGATCAAGTTACAGAGCAGCAGCTTTTAGGCAGGAAATCCAGATTGTTTTCCCTAACAGAGATAAAATAAACTGTATAATTCATTATGTGTGCCCTTCCATGACATGATGGGCAAAATATTTTGTTTGAGAAAATGTTGAAGGCAAACGCTAGTTATGCAAATATTTTTTAAGGAGGTGCTCACAGCTCTCAGAAGTCGATGAAGGCCTTGAGTAGCACTTAGTTTAATCATAACAGAGTGCTTATGATCATGCTTATTGTCAACGCCACTTCAGAGGGAAGCAGTTTGTGTGTGTGTGTGTGTGTGTGTGTGTGTGTAAGTGTGTGTTTGTGTGTACATTTTGCCATACTCTTCAGCTGCGGTGAAATCAGGCATCAAGGAAAATGCCCAATTTCTACTCTTTAAATGTTAAAGGCTCAGGAAACAGAGGATGTTCCATGGGGAAGAAAGCTTGGTTTTCTTCACGGAAGGTGGATTTTACCACACAGTTTGAAGACTACAGCTCCAAACCACATTGGATGGAGTTTATACCAGTTGGAAATTTAGGGCACCATTTTAAGAAACATGTCTTGTTGTTATGCAACATCCACTTCAGAATGAGTGATACTTTATTTAACGCTGCAGATAGTGGTGCCATTGCGAAAACTCATACTCCCAAGGCTGCATTAGGTATGCATGGAAGACTGATGCTTGAACTATGCGGCAAAGACCATTTGGATGAAAAGGAAAAGAAATATTATTATTGGAACTCCATCTAGAGGTGTGAAGATTGAGATTTGGGGTGCTATTGTACAAGGCCTGGGAGAGAGAGTAGGTAGTGTTAGGGCCAGGTGACTCAAAAAGGGAGTCAGATTAGCCAAGGTAAATAAGGAAGCACATTAGGTGATCCTAAATGTCTGCTCCCACCACAACCAGCCCCTGTAGGTTTGTATTCCAGAATGCAAGAGCTGTTGTAAAGCACTTAAAGACAAATTGAAAGGTAGTGGACAGTGATTGGCTGGCAGTCAGGAAACTTCACCTGGCTGCTCTATGAATGCCCAACCCAAAGCTTCATGTCAGGCTTGACAGATTTTGGTTTTGGCATGTAGCATCTCCAGCCCATGTTACTACACTAAGGAGCCCTTAGACTGAATCCATGAAAGAGGAGTAGAATCTTGCCCAGCATTTCTCCCTGATGTCCATGTGTTCAGAGACAGTTACTTGCTGGTAGAGAAGTGAAAATCTCTCTCAATCTTGTTGAATTCTCTGAATCTCACCTACATTTTCTTGCCATCCTTGTTATGTATCAACTTTCCTCGTGCAAGAAAAACTATGTACATTTTAACTCCTTTCCCCCCAATGTGAGCATTTATTTGCAAATTTTACCTAATGTACATTTCCCCTCTAATTGCTCAAATGTTTGTGCATATTTTTATAATTTGTATGCATTACAGGTACTTGGGCATTTAGATGTGTACATGACTGTGTGCTTGTTTCTCTCTCTGAAGCTCCCCACAATTTGCAACTTCTTGAAGTGGGGTGAGTTGATTCTTACAATGAAGGTCAGGATATGCTGGAGGGAGGGAGGGAGGGAAGGAAGGAAGGAAGGAAGGAAGGAAGGAAGGAAGGAAGGAAGGAAGGAAGGAAGATAGATTCAGCCTTTGCTGCTAGTGTTATTATTATTTTGAATTATTTCAAGATTCCATAAATAAGTATGGAACTGCTGTGAGCCAGTGTCTTTACCCAGAATAAAGATAAGACAGCTTGTTGACTGATACCATCCAGTGAATCAATGGTCAGAAGTGACACTTCTGAATCCTGTTGATGCAACCTGTCAGCTGTGGCTTACACAATGTCCCTTTGCTCCTGGCAAAGCCTCCCTTCTCAGGGGGCTATGGCAGCTGCTGCCTTTGAGCTGGCTGCCGTTCTGTTTACCAGAGCCAGTTACGTAAGAATTGTTCTCCTTAGCCTAACACCTGGGTGTCAGATCACAGGAGCTGGCACATCACAGGCGACTCCAGGTAGCTGTAATCAAAGTCCATCACCCCCAAATGATTATTTCTGTATGAGGTTGTTAGCTGCCATGTAAAGTTTGCTATTTGCTACCTGGCACTTCCCTTCCTCCATGCTAAGTGTACTGCTTCAGGCAGGATTTATCTCCATGCTTGGAACCAACTCATTTCTCTCTCTGCTAACTCTTTCTCTTCATTATAATTCTCTCCTTCACTTGTCTCTGCGGAACTCAAAAGTTCAGCACAATTAATGGGGTTCCTTTCTTGTTCTGTAGTTTTCTCTATTATATGAGAGCAGGGCTGTACACAGAGACACAATAACTGTCCTGCTTGAAATTAGGATCTGATGCCCATTCATTATAATTTATCTCAGTTGGAACACCTTGTTCACAGTAGTTTAAATTGCCCCAGGAAAGGGACAAGCTGAAATAATCCCACAGCACCATCAGAAGGAATGACTGGTGAGCTGATTCTGAATACTTTATACCTAGGAAATTATGGGAGGATTGCTGTAACTTGAATCAACTTGACCATATATAATAATTTGTTCAGCATCTACAGAGGTCACATCACCTCTGTTGATTATTCAGGTAGATAAGCAGAGGAGAACTAGGGATAATTAAAAGAGAAAATGATTTCATATGTGCCCACTGGCTCACCTGCTGAGATCATTGGCAGAGATCCCACTCTGTACCCCAAACCTGCTAAAGTCTGTTTGGCTGGAATGTAACCAGAATGATTACAGAACTTTCTCCTCTCTTCTCCATTCAAAGCTGAAGAAATGGATCAATGGGTTCAGACCTCCCAAACAGGCCAAGGAAGAAGTGGGTTGAGTACCAGTCACCCTGACTCCTCTGTCTATTTTGATCTTCCAAACACACCCTCTGTTCATGCTCAGAGAAGGTGAAAAACAGCTATTTTTTTTATTTTGTTTCACAGAATATTTTGACTGGGGCATTATGAGAGATGTGGTTAAAAATTGAAACTTCCCCTTCATTTAATCATACTTAAGTGTATCGTAAGTCTGGCTTTTCAGTGTGTTGTTGTTTAGTCATTAAATCGTGTCCAACTCTTTGTGACCCCATGGACCACAGCACGCCAGGCCCTCTTGTCTTCTGCTGCCTCCTGGAGTTGGGTCAAATTCATGTTAGTAGCTTCAGTGACACTGTCTTTTGGAAACACTGCTGGATAGCTCAATGGTTTATGTATGGGTTGGGAATTCAATTCCCCACTGTGCCTCCTTGACAGGGGTTGGACTTGATGGTCCATAGGGTCCCTTCCAGTTCTGCAATTCTATTATAATTGTTGTTGTATTATTATTATAGTACTCTACAAGTCAAAGCTCCAGAGTTTTGTTTACCCCTACCCAAGCATTTGTTAAATCTGCCCTGCTCTTTCTCTCCCCCCATTGCAGGCTTCATTAGACTTTGTAGCAGGCAAAGATGCCAATTTTAGAAACACGTAGCTGAGTGTTTGCGATACATCCCCTCCTCTCTGCCCAGCTCTATGTGCTGTCAAAATGTGTAGCCAGGCAAGTGGTATAAAGAGAGGAGAAAGGAAAATGTGAGAGTATGCACATGGAGAATGTAGCTGTTTCTTGCAGCCTGTCAAAGGCTACAGGATCAAACGGTGTGCTGTGGGATTGGGAGGCGATATAGCAGTGAGGCTGCAGGTGATGATGATGATAAAAGCATATCAATACCATGCAAAAATTACATTGTAGCATTCTTGTCTGTGTATTTTTCTCTACCCATCCAATCCCTGGTGGAAATCTCCAATCAGAATAATGTATGCAAAAATGTCTAGTTGATTCAGTGCCATATTTTTCTAGTCAGTTGCAGGGTTGCAAAAAAGGCAAAGCCCTGCAAAATTCTTGATCCCAGAATCAGACATGCTCTTCCAGGAGAATGGTCTCTTGTCTGTAATCTGTGGTTTTTCTCTGTATCTTAAGAATGTAAGAAGAACTGTGCTGGATCAGGCCAAGGGCCCATCTAGTCCGGCTTCTTGTATCTCACAGTGGCCCCACCAGATGCCTCTGGGAGCACACGAGACAACTAGATAGCTGTCTCCTACATCCCTCCCCTGCATCTGGCATTTTGAGGTACCTTCCTTGTATGGTAATCAGAGAAATGCATATTCCCTTTAATGCCTAGTGTTTGATCCTGTGCTGGTAGATTCTTGCTTCTGTTCTGGTCTTGAAGATGTAAAAGTTACCCCTTTATTAAACAAAATTAGGAAGGTATACAATTCATACACACCGCATGCATAGAGGAGCAAACCTCTATATTTACAACACTTGTATGTTACAGGAATCGGGACCTCTCTCTGCAGTTCACAAAATTATAGAATAATGGAGTTGGAAGGGGCCTATAAGGTCATTTAGTACGACCCCTGCTTGGTGCAGGAATTGAAATCAAAGAAGATCAGACAGATTTTTGGGTTGTTTTTTTTTTCTGAATGCCTATAACGTTGGCTTGCTCACCTTCCGAGGTCATTGGTTCCATTGCTGTACTGCTCTATCAGTTAAGAGGTTTTCCCTAAATCTGGCTTCCTGTAGCTTGAGCCAAATCTTACATGTCCTGCACTCTGGGATGATTGACAACAGATCCTGCCCCCTCCTCTGTAAGATTACCTTTCAAGTAGTTGAAAAGTGCTGTCCTATTCCCTCCTCAGTCTTCTTTTCTCAGTTATGCTGACCTGAGATGTGAAATGTTCTAGATGGAAGAAAAGTTCTAAGTGACACAAATGGCCGTTTGTGATGGATGCACTGCTCCCTCCTGCGGCTTTAATATGCCCCAGTTGGCATCAGCTAGGATGTTCTGCCGCAGAAACAAATAGCAGAGGGAGAAGCTGCTGCCTTGGCAGTTTATTGTAGGCAATCACTTGGTTAAAGTGTGAAAAATGTAATTATAAAGACTTCAGGGCAGGTGGGGATTTTTTTTTTTTTTTGGATAAACCTAGTGAAAGACATAGAAGAATTTGCCAGGTTTCTGTGCTGGAATCAGTCTTTGAAGACTGCTTTACTATGCCATTGGCATATGTGTAATTATTTGCATTTTAATGTTCAATAGGGGGTGCTCTTCGGGTTTTTTTTTTGCTTTCCCTGGTGATGCTTTCAGCAATATGAAAAACCTGCCAGGCTCAATTTCATTATGTTTATCTGAATCCCAATTGTCACAACATTCCACTTTTTGTTTGCATTTAGCTGTAAGATTTTTTTAAATCCCAAATAGAAATTTGTGCACATTTTGTGCATGCATATTTATTAGTGTTCATATGCATATAAGACGTTTACATGCCTTTTTGTATGCATTTTTTTCCCACTGATTAAAGTGTGTTTGTGTGTATTTTTTCAGTCTTATACATTTTTAAAGATGTTTGCTTGGCCTTGTTCATATTTTATTTGGAAGGTGGTTCTGCACATTTTCTGTCCAGAGGTTTGTGCATCAAGAAGATAGGGTGCTATTACAGGTAGCAGCTTATGAAAACATTCTGTTGGAGTTTGGGTGAAGCTTAAATCTAAACTCAGCAGTTCAGTTGTTTGTTTGTTTTTTCAGAGGATGCCTGTCTTGTTTTCCGTATCTAATGACTTTAATATGGCAAAGTAACATTTACTGTAGTTTGATATTCATCTTCAAAGCACTCTTAGTTTAGCCTCAGCTGCATCTTGGCAGAGTTCTATAAACAGCATAAATGCTTTAACATATTTCTTTTGTTTAATATCCACAGTGTCTGTGTAATTAGCTTCTACTATGGCATGGAAAAGGAATTATTAAATTTTTAAATACGTGGAATAATTTGTAATGCCACCTCCTCTCAAAACGTTCCCGGCACCTGATGTTTCACAGTGTAGACAAGCAATAAGCAACAGATATACAAAGCCCTCTGCAGGATTTCTGCAGATATTTCCACCTCATTGGCAAGGACATTGTTTCTGTTATATTTAGTTTTTTGGGTTTTTTTCCTTGATTGGTATTTTCCAAATAATTACTTCACATTTTGCTTAGAATTTGTGTTGATTCAGGGATCTAGGCAGCACTTAGGTACAATGCCTGCAATCTAAATGAATATCCATTCGTTCGTTCATTCATTCATTTATTCATTCAGTTTGTATACTTCCCCATTAGTGCAAGCACTACACCGGGCAATTTATCCAAGATTAAAACTCGCGAAACCTCAATATTCCACAATAACAACAAATACAATTAAAAAACAATACAGCGATACAACAGACAATATTCCATGAACTCAAAATACAACAGAATGTCCAGTCACCTGCCTTTTTCTTCTGGGCCAAATCTGTGATGTCAGCCCATGTTGGCTTTGTGTGGAAACTGGCAGCTTGGTGTTTGAAGTAAAGACTGTCTTAAGTACTGTAAATATCAATCAAATGGCATGTCTGATAGCCAGTGGAGAATGAGGTGTGGTTTGGTTTCATGTTAATGGCAAAGACTGCTATAGAGGAGAGGTGAGCAGAAGTCAAATCAGACATGAGGATGTCTGTATGCAGGCAAGGAAGTGATAGATTAGACAAGACTGAGAGGGAACACTGCTATCCCTGTGGTCGCTTGTGTAAGCATTACTACACCTTTTCATATCCAGTGTCCAAGAAAATGTCATTGTTGCTGTTGCTGCTGCTGTTGTTGCTGCTCCTCTTCACTTTTTAAAAACCACTTTCATGCTTAGAGAGGATACATGAACAGGAAGAGATAGGAGGAAGAGAAAGAAAGATTATGGACATCAGCAGCCAGTGTCCTTCCTGGACTATGAGCCTTGGTACGTTCTTTTCTGCAGCAATATTTAATGCTAGTTCTGTTCAGCATTATGACATATATCCCCATGCATTTATGCACCATGAGCTAGTGGGGGTGGCTTCCTTATCTTACTCTGAGGTCATGCAGTCTCCTTCTAGGCATACATTACAAATTTGTCCTGTACCAATGGGCAAACTTGTATCTACGAGACAACCAAGCCTGTATCCCTGAGGATTCTGACTCTAGTGAAACAGTTGGATCTTTGCCACGAGGCACAAACTCCTCCATCCATACTCAGACAACAACCTCTGGCAGTGGTGCATCGAGGTCTTAGTCCAGGCCTTTCTATTTTGTATTCACACAGATTTCTGTTTGGAGAACTTGTCTTCTACTTCTGTGACATGGAGAAATGTGCGCAAAATCCCATCTTGCAAATTCCTATCCAAATTGCTTGCCGTGGAGTTTAAAACCTAGTTATTCGGTGGCTCTCACAGGTCTCTGAATGTTCTGAGGCAGATTTCTGGAGCACTTTTCTTGCCCTCACCTAAGAGAAATTGGTGGTAACATTGACCAAGTCCTGTCGCTCCTGGTTGTGCTTAGATTAAGTGAAGCACTGCTTCTTCTCACTTCTCAGTGTCAGTGATATTGGAGGAAAAATGTATTATCCAGACAGCTTTTGTTTCTGCTGTGGGATGCTCAGAATTGATTCTGAAATGCAAATGCCAGTAATCAAAAGGCACATTTGTCTTTTGGTGAGGATCAGCTTTATTAATTTTCCATCCCTCTGACAGAAGAAATGAAAAAGCAGCAGAATGTTCTATTCATTACACGTGCAATGTATGATTAAAGTCAAGCTCAATGCCTCTATATGTGCCTATTGGTATATCTGTATATCTCTGCACATCTATATTTGTATACCATAAGCTTTTTCTTTGGCATTATGTCACTCAAACAATGAGAAGAAAGAATAGGGATGAGTGCATGGTTTTCTCCTCATGTTGCATTCACATGCCCATCCTTGCCGCTCCCATGTCTTAGGAAGGTGACTTCTGGAATTGTAGAATCACAGACCTGAAAGGTACCCTGAGGTTATCAAGTGCAATTCTTCACTGAAGCACAAGATCAATGGCTAAAGCTTGCCCAACAAATGAATATGCAGCCTCTATTTAAAAACCTTCAGTAAATGTGGATTTACTACCCTTAAGGCAGTACATTGACAGGTCACATTGTCAAGAACTTCTTAGTGTTTAGGGGAAGGACCATGATAGATCAGACCAGAGATCGACCACATCCAACATTCTGTTCATACTGTGGCTAACCAGATGCTCACAAGAAGCCTGCAATGAAGATACAGCAATAGCATCCTCTCCTCCCACCACCTATTGTGGTTCCCAGCATCTGAGGTACAGAGGCATATCTACTGTATGACCCCAGAGATTATATATAGCTACCATGACCAGCAGCTACCATGACCAGGTGGGCTTATCCTCCATCAATGTGTCAACTCCCCTTCCAACTTGATGGTGATCACATCAGCCTGTGGTGGCAGACTCCACAGTTTAACTATACACGGTGTGGAAAAGGAATTACAGAGAAGACAGAAGTTTAGCCTTCTCAATGCATGGGAGGTGATAAAGAAATCAGCTGGGATGCTTTGGAGAAGGTGGAGCAAGTAATCTTATTGCCCTCCCCATCACACAGTGGTAATCTGAAAAAAAGGGGGGTCCAAATAGGGTGTTTGCTGTCAAGGTGTTTCCCCTCCCCACAAGTATTTGGGAAAGTGTCTCCCATGTATCCAGAATCATATTTACAAACAATTCATCCTGTCCTTGAGACATACATTGCCTTGAGAGCTGAGTTATAACAATTGGCCTGCAAAGTAGATGAAGCAATAGATAATGAAAGATTATGTGGCATATCATGAATGTAATTGAATATGATTGGAGCAATCTGAAATTTATACATAAAGACTTAAGATTTTTCACACAAAAATGTTGTAACGAGCTTCTGAAAGGATAAAGGTTCTTATTGATGAACAGAGTACTGGACCACAAGTGAATGAATGCCAGCATTACTCAAAGGATCATAATGAGCTTCCAAAAAAAAATCTTTGCAGAAATCTTCACTGTCTTGGTTGCCTTGAAGTGAAACTTGTGAGATGCAACTAATTTAATATGAGTTTCTAAGTCCTATTATGAAGACTTTGATGACAGAGGCAACATCACTGCAAAAGGGGCTCTGAATCAGATGAAGCTATGGGTCCTGCAGTCCCCATAGGACCATTTGTACCCTGTCATAACTACTGGATAGCTCAATGGTTTAAGCATCAGGCTGTGGAGAATTCCCCACTGTGACTCCTTGATGGGGGCTAGACTTGATGATCCATAGGGTCCCTTCCAGCTCTGCAGTGGCCCCTAAGAAAATGAATGGGTCGTTTCTTTCCACCTGCACATGCACAGTTTCAGATTCAAGTTCTTTCAGCCCTCCCAGCCATGGAGACTCTTGTATAGAACATAGATCTTTTAAGGGCTGCTCACTACAAACCAACAAAAGGTGGAGATTCTGTGGGACCTGAGCTGAACTGCCAACAACTTGAGTCTTCAGTTGCTGCAAATTCTGGTTGGGACCACAGTTGTCCTCCTGAGGATATGTTCAAGTAACGCAGCTTAGTCATGGCTCTGTCCAGGGTGCTGAAAGTTATACTTCTCTGCTGAGCTTTCACAAGCAAAAGAGGATTGCTTCACCTGAGACTTGCTATCAGTTAATATTTAGCAATTATCCCAAATAGGGATTATTTGGGATCTCTGAATGAAAGATTGGGATCTTTTCAAGAACTCAATGAAAATACAATATTTTGGAAACATGGACATTATGTTCGTTTTTACTGTTTTGCTTCTCTATCTCTTTCTCGCCTGGCTACTCTTCTGTTCCTTTTTCCTCTGTCTTGCAGTTGCTCTGTCTTCCACTCTGCAGTGCCAGATGTACCAATCATGCTTGGAAAATGCAGCTCTCATTTCACCCTTGGCAGGGCATTGTAAGAAACTGCCAGCCCAGCTGACAGCTAACCACTTATTTACCATCCCTTGTGAAACCAGTCAATGAGCTAGGATGTTATCAGCTGTCTAGGAGTTCATAGAAAATGCTTCTCCAAGACAGAAGAACTGGTGCTCTGCTGTTCTGATAAGAGATACAGCTTTAATTACTTTTTAAAGAAAGAAATTAGCTGGGGAAAATAGAATAAAGGGAACTGGTTCACTAAGTCACCTTAGTATTAAATACAGTTACTGGTTTTTATAAGGCTTAACGGATCTGTAGAAAGTGTTTCTGCTCTGTAGAAAGTGTTTAATGTTTGGTCCTGTGTATACTTTATTTTATGTATACAATATGTATACAACCTTTATTGTATGTATACAATAAAGTCACAGTCTTTAGTTTGCAAGACTTGTTAATGACAGGACCTTTTGGAACTCATGGGTTCATTGGAGTTGACCTAATCTGGAAAGGAGCCTGATGGCAGATATTGAGCACACCGCTTTCAGTTTTGTACTATTATAGCTATTGCTGCTTCATCCCACAAATCTTGGAATTCTATTTAGTGAGTATTTTGGGAATTCTGTGTTGGTATCCGATCCATCCATTCTCACAGAATGACAAATGAACCAATTTACATGAAAGGAGAGGAAGGGTAGCCTGGTTCCAAGCCATTTATGGATCTAAAATTAATACTCAGTGGCTTTTGCATTCAGAACTAAGCTCTGGACGGTTTTTTTTTGTCCCTTTTACCTTCTGGCATAAGTTGTGATGATGCCACAAGATTTGGTCTTCCAGTTAGCAGTCTCCCATCCTCAGAATTGCTTCTCTGTGAAGCTCAACTTGTGCCAACTCTGTTATCTTTTCAGTACCTGGACATGCCTTGTAGATATTGTTGATAAACACTTTTTTTTTTATCCTGCTGACATTGGCTTTAAGACTTCTGGGCATCTGTTCTCCTTTAAGTGCTTTAACGTGATAAATTATTGCTTTAAATTGATGGTTTTAATTGTTGGCCACTATGTGGAAACCCTTAGGAAAAAAGCTGTCAGCAGCTGAATGTCAAGTGAGCATACTCAGTGGGCACAGAATGCTAGGAGACTGTCAGGAAGAAATGTGAAACTAGGTCTTGGGAAAAGGAATAGAATATTCTGGAAAAGAGCACATTTGGTTGGGTGGAATCTGGAACCTAAGCAGTCCCCACTGAGACATACCATTGCAGATCCTACTTCAGAATACTATAGTATGATTCCAGAGCTTGTAAGCTCCTAGTTGTAACTGATATAGTTACATGCAACTAGTTCAAATTGAATCAAATTATTCATTCAGTCGTATCTTACCCATGACGATTTCATGAGCCAGCTGTCTCCATGAGTTTTGATCTTGAACAGCTTCTTTTAGTTGCTTTATATTTTGGCCAGTGTCTGCTAGTTACTTTTATGCAATAAGTAGTTACAAATTTATGTGCTGGATGTAATGTATAGCATTTGATATTAGATACCTTCAAAAGTTAATTTTAAAGCCATCTGAACACATTTTGGCAATAACTTTTCTTTTTTTATGCCATTTTAAGTAGTAAAATAAGCATTTTTTTCATTTTTAAAATCAGAATTGGCCACCAGAAGGAAGTACAGAATATTTTCCTGAATTTCTGGCCTGTCTGTAGTGGCAGTGCAACACTTATGATTGGAGCAATGATAATGGCATCTCAGCTCCTGAGAAGTAATGAATAACTTTTTAACAAGTTCCTCAGTAAGAGTAACTTATTAGACTCTGTATGCTTCAGTTTTATATGAACTGCCAGAGCTTGCCCCCTAGCTTTAGAAAAGACCTAACTTTTCAGTTGTTTTGTTAACTGTTAAGTCAAAAATGCACATGTTAACACTAGTAGTGTTTCTTCTTGTTTTCTTTTAAACTATTAACTATAAAAGATTCCACAGGAAGGTTTTACACAAGAGCTCCTATTCCATGCTAAAGCCTTCCAGGGCTGTGAATCAAAGTCCCATTCACTGCAAAACTTTTGCAGTCTTTATGGAGTGCCTTATGTTTGACCACTGATGAGATAATCACAGAGGAATAAATATCTGAAAATTCACTATTTGTTATGCACACTCTCCCAATTAACAAGTATGGTCTCATTGTAAAACATAACGTTGTTTCCCCTACACCGTTTATTAAATCTTTCCAATATATTAACACAGTGTGTTATTCTTAATATGTTATTACAGTTGCATGCATTGAACTCTCTACATGTGACTGACTGGTCACGTAGTTCATTTCATCAAGTCCTGGTTATGAACACCGGAAGACAATTGGGGGCTGGTCTTGAAGGAAGTACATTTGCTGAATGAAAGAGCTGTTCTCTCGTCTGTATCTTGGTCTACTTGATTGGACTCAGTGAGCGCCAAGAAAATATAAATTGCCTGTGGGTGGAAAGTTTACAGCTAGACCTAGAAGTGTGTTTGAGATGTGTTTGTGACTCCTAAGGAAGATAATGACCCATTTTAGAAGTGCCGTATCACACCAGCCACTCCTAGCATGATTCCTCCAAGCAAAATAGATATTTTTCAATTGAACACTTTGAACAAGTGTGATATGGCATGTCTGTTCTGAGACTGGTCATTAACTTTGCTGGAAGCCATCAACACTTTCTCCTTAATGGATTGCTGCCTTGTTGTGGCAAAGGGGCTTGACTAATTCAGAGAAGCTATGGGCTATGCCGTGCAGGGACACCCAAGATGGACAGGTCATAGTGGAGAGTTCTGACTAATCCACCTGGAGCAGAAACTGGCAAGCCACTCCAGTCTCTTTGCCAAGAAAACTTCATGGACAGAAACAAAAGGCTAAAAGATATGATGCTAGAAGATGAGCCCCTCAGGCCGGAAGGCGTCCAACATGCTACTGAGGAAGAATGGAGGACAAGGACAAGTAGCTCCAGAGCTAATGATGTGGTTGGGCCAAAGCCGAAAGGATGCTCAGCTGTGGATGTGCCTGGAAGAGAAAGGAAAGTCCGATGCTTCAAAGAAAAACACTTCATAGGAACCTGTAATATAAGATCTATGAACCTTGATAAGCTGGATGTGGTCAAACAAAAGATGGCAAGAATAAACATCAACATCCTGGGCATCAGTGAACTAAAATGGACAGGAATGGGCAAATTCAAATCAGATAATTATCATATCTACTATTGTGGACAAGAATCCTGTAGAAGAAATGGAGTAGCCCTCATAGTCAACGAAAGAGTGGGAAAATCTTTACTGGGATACAATCTCAAAAATGATAGAATGATTTCAATACGAATCCAAGGCAGACTTTTCAACATCACAGTAATCAAGTTTATGCACCAACCACCGATGCTGAAGAGGCTGGAATTGACCAATTCTATGAAGACTTACAACACCTTCTAGAACTGACACCAAAGAAAGATGTTCTTCTCATCATAGGGCACTGGAATGCTAAAGTCGGGAGTCAAGAAATAAAAGGAACAACAGATATGTTTGGGCCTTCTTAAATGAACAATGCAAAGAAATAGAAGAAAATAATAGAAAGGGAAAAACCAGAGATCTGTTCAAGAAACTTGGAGATATTAAATGAACCTTTTGTGCAAAGATGGACATGATAAACGACAAAATTGTTAGGGACTTAACAGAAGCAGAAGACATGAAGAAGAGATGGCAAGAAGAGGTGGCAGAGGAATTATACCAGAAAGATCTGGATGTCTCGGACAACCCAGATCGTGTGGCTGCTGACCTTGAGCTAGACATCTTGGGGAGTGAAGTCAAGTGAGCCTTAGAAAGCATGGCTAACAACAAGGCCAGTGGAGGTGACGGCATTCCAGTTGAACTATTTAAAATTTTAAAATATGATGCTGTTAAGGTGCTACACTCAATATGCCAGCAGGTTTGGAAAACTTAGCTGTGGCCAGAGGATTGGAAAATATCAGTCTACATTCCAATCCCAAAGAAAGGCAGTGCCAAAGAATGCTCCAACTACCATACAATTGCACTCATTTCAGAGAAGGGGACGACAGAGGACGAGATGGCTGGACAGTGTCATCGAAGCGACCAACATGAATTTGACCCAACTCCGGGAAGCAGTGGAAGACAGGAGGGCCTGGCATGCTCTGGTCCATGGGGTCATGAAGAGTCAGACACGTCTTAATGAGTAAACAACAACAACAACAATCTACATTCTTCATCTTCCTGGGCGAGGGGGTGAGAGGAGAAGAGTAGTTTTGTCTGTGGAGCTGCAGTCTCAGCAGGTGCGAGGAAGGTGACACATTCTGGTTTGTCTGTAATTACATTCAGTTTTGCACTTAAAGACCTCATTTGTGTCATGACTCATTGATTAAAATAGCATTCAGCAGAGTACATGAGACTGTTTCATTCGTCTTTCCTTCCTTCTTTTTTTGAAAAAAATACCTATTCCAAAAAAGTGCTAGCAGCCTAGGAGGTGGTAGGCAGGACTAATCCTGTCCTCTGTTTTGTGCTGATGGCCACTATTCCTCCCCACTCCTTAATCCCCTGAATAACATGACATCTGGTGCTACTGGAGGTGGGATAGAAGCTAGCAGAGACTGCCAGTGAGGTCCTTTGTCCCAAATGGAATGAATTAATCCATTTTCTTTTGGTTCTGAAATGAAGATGCACACCCCCAACATTTTGCAGTGTACAGATCTCTGCAGGGTGTGGGATGTCCAGTTTAAAGCATACCTGAGATGACAGTAGGACTCTAGCAGTGGTTTTGGACACAGAATCAGAGGCTGACAAACTAGTGGTTCCTGCAGATGAAATGCAAGACTAAGCTCCCTTAGAAGGCCAGAACATGCATCCTTAAAAACTTGTGATGTTTGTACTGAGAAACAGACTCCAGAGCCTGAAGCTTCTTTACCAGATACACACAAGACTAAACCAACATTAGCACCTGTGGAATAGCACACCCCCTTAATAACCATTTCATAAGCTTATACAGTATTTTTAAACTTTTCTAGTTTGTAGGGAGCAGGTAGAGCTGAGAAGATGAGAGAAAGCAAGTCATTTTAAAAAATAACTGGCAAGCATTACAGACTACATCAGCTAAGTAACTTTGTTCCTTTCCTTGGACAAAATCCTGTTGCGTGTGTGCACCTCCCCACCTTCATATAATCACATAGCATTTGGTCAGTAACTATAAGCTTTCTCAGTAGGGGGCTCTGGATTGTGGCACTATCCCCCACCTCCTGGCTTGTTGCTTTTCCCCATCAACTGCTAGGTGAAAACTATCCCAGCCACCCAGACGGCTGATGGTAAATAATAAGGACCTGCTTGTTAATGTGAACAGCTGCTCCTCTCTGCTGCCTTAAATACTTGGGTTTCACAGTCTATTGTTTTGTATTTGTTTACTGTCACATTTTAAATGCTTCATAAATTGAGTTGTCAGTTGCTACCAAGGTCCAGCTGGGTGGAAAGGTAGGGCGGGACATTTTTAAACATATAAATAGAATGGGTATTAAGTGCAGCCAAGAGGAGCTGTCTTAGTGAGAGAAGCCAGAGGTAGTCGATGAAAGCTCAGGCTTTAAGAAATCTGTTCATCTGGAAGGTGCCACGAGGCTCTTTCATGTTTCTTTATCTTAGTGGCTGAAGGCTGCTATTCTAATTGTGTTTACTGGGGAGTATATCCAATTAAGCTCTTAGCAAATTCACTTCTGCGTAAAGCCCTCTTAGGATTGCATTTTTCATTTTTCATTTTTCTTTAAATGAAGAAGATTCATTTTTCATTTTTCTTTAAATGAAAATTTAGGGTTATCTGCCAGCCACCCTGAGGAAGCTTGTTCATCTCTTTTTAGAACCTCAGGCCGACTGTCCGGCTAGGAGTCACTCAACTGTGTGGCTATGGATTACTGACTGTGAGTTGATTTGTGAGTCACTCACTTAACACCCCAGTTATGCTCCAGATATTGCAAGATAACATAGACATTTCAGGTAACTGCTGGGAAACGGCTGCTTTGTGCATGTCAGCAAGCAAAAAGAATTCTCAGTTGCTTTACCAATTAGCACAAGACAAGGCATGTTTACTCACAAGAAATCTCACTATGTCACACAAACGTGTGCATAATTATTGGAGGGTAAAGACTGCTATCCTTGAATATCTATTTATGCCCATAATATATACACAGAGTGGATCATGTTCCATACTAGGGAAAAAAACAGATCTCTGCTCAGGAAATACACATTCAGCACCTAGGAAAAAAGGCATTTAACTTCCTATAATAGCTATGCAAATCAAGCATCCTTGCATGCAATTTTAGATTTCCCTCTTGCATGAAACTTTTTGCAGGTTGTGGCAAGAGGGATGTGGAATCAGCATTCCTGAAAAATGGAAAAAGTGCAATTTAAATATATAAGTGATGATGTATCCCGTTTTCCCCACCTTCTTCTTATCCCACCTTGTTCTGCCCACCTTCTTGGGTCTGTAATTTTCCTGGATTTGTCAGGATTTGCATTCCAACTGGTTCTGAGCAATAGGGGACTGCCTAGCTCCTGGCGCATTTCATAACAGCCCCACCTTGTTCTCTCCTCTTGTGTAAATGCTTTGCCACGTACCCTCTGCATGCAAAGTGGGAGCTGCAGCTCACCGGAATTCTCTACTGACCACCTGAGTTCAAGGGAGAGTTCCACATCAGCCCTGTCTTCCAGGTGCTGCAGTTGCTGCTGTGTCCCCTCTTCTGCTGCCACCAACCTCCCTCATTCCTATTTTCTGAGGTTTTTCTTTAAGATGAGGAAGTTCCATAGTGCTCCCTCCTCTCCACTTTTGGGTCCAGGTACCAGGCTCCTTTTAGAAAGAAAAGGAAAAAAGCAAAGCGAAAAAGCAACGTGTGCTGCTTATATACCACTCCATAGCACTAAAAACCTTCTCTGGGTGGTTTACAATTTAAATATTGCCACCCCCAGCAAGCTGGGTACTCATTTTATCAACCTCAGAAGGATGAGTGAACCTTGAGCCGGCTCCCTGGGATTGAACCTGGGTCATATGCAGAATTTTAGCTGCAGTACTGCAGCTTAAGCACTTCGCCAAAAGTGGACTGGGCAGGGGTGGAAAAATAACTACAAAACAGAAGTGAATAAGCAAAAGGATTTGGGAAGGCTAAAAGATGCAGGGACTCAATGGGATGAAATCTGTTTATTCCTGTACAGGCAAAAGAAGCACCATCTAGATGTAGGGGCTTCCGTTAAGATCAGGCCTTGGGGGCAGCTAAGAGAGGTACACATGCCCTGCCTGGAAGAGGCCTGAGGTTTTTTGTAAAAAAATATTAATCAAGCTTATTAGCACAGAAAGTCTTAATGCATGTGTTTGTCAATAACAATCATAACACATAGTAGGAAAAAAGAAAGACAACAACAGCATATTACTCCCTGTCAGCAAATGAATCTGTATGTTTTTGTGTTAGTCTAAAGTCACAGTACTTTTTTTAAAATTCTAAGGGGTCCGCTCTAACAGCATTATGTCTCATTATATTTCACTTTTGTACACCTTCCCTGCTTCCCGATTTTCTCTAGCAGGCTGTGTTCCATGCATGTATTCAAAAGCTTGGCTTCTATCTATTCAACTGTTTTGTAGCCGAACCCCTTCCTTTGAGAATAGCTTTTAGATAATGGAAAAATGCAGGTAGACATTTTTATCTTAAGAGAAAATAAGGTGAGAATTTGGTATTTTAAGAAGCGGTGCATTCAAAATCTGTATTCAAATCAGATAAAAAATTATTCAGATCAGATTAAAAAAGATCTCAGGGATGGAACAGATTAATGAATGACTGCAGGAGCCTCCTGGCACAGTAGTTAAACCGCAGTACTGCGGTCAAGAATCTGCTCATGACCTGAGTTTAATCCTGATAGGCTCAAGTAGTCAGCTCAAGGTTGACTCAGCCTTCCATCCTTATGAAGTTGGTAAATTGGGTTTGCAGCTCACTGGAGGAGGGCAATGTATAGCCTGCATAATTAAATTATAAACCACCTAAAGACTCTTTAAGGGCTGTATATAAGCAGCACACTTTGCTTTACTTGTGAAACTGACATTGGCTAGAAGTACAGCGACTTATCTGACTCTTGCTGGGGCCCATCATTAATTATCTTGTACACTGTAATACAACGTCAAATCTGGGAATTTCTCTTAGAAAGGTGGAGGATGAGAACTCTTGGCTGCATTGACCTTGTTGGGTTCTGTCAGATGCCTGCGGTGATGCAGCCTGGGCTACAGTTAACAGTTTGTGTAAGTTACTTTGTTGGGATTACAACTCCCAATGTAAGTTTTGACTACAATCCCCATTGCTTCTGACCATGATGATTAGGGGATTCTGGGAATCCTGGTCACAGAACAAACTTTTCCTCTAGAGCAATAAGCATAAAAATGGCAATGCATGAATTTTAACTGTCTGGAGTGGCATGCACAAAATCCATGTGCTCTGAATCGCATGTTTTTTTTTCTCTACCGGAGAGTAAAATTCTTAGTCTCTTCTATCAAAAACATATCTGGAGCTAAATGCAAAACTTGCTGACCTGATCATGTTCTGGTTACCTTTACCTGTTGGGGCAGAAGTGACAAGAGGCTGCCGCTGAAAACAAGTGAGCTCCTTTCATCCCAAACTGAATGAGTGGAGACTTCCTTTACATCTCTATGTATCACAAGCAGATCCTGCTTGGTAAGACGTGTGTTTGTTGAAAAATTAGCCTGCACCCTTCACACCTAGAACAAAGTGCTACACATGGCAAATAAAAGCTGACAGTTAGCAACACCAGGAGGTCCTATAAACACCCTCAGCTTAATTAGATTTTTTTCCTTTTTCATAAATCAAAAGTCTCTTTGGGTTGACGTCCATTTCCTGTGTCAGGAAAGAGAGTTACGGATGGGAGAAGCTAATAGCTGTCACTGGATTAAATTTAATTGCTAGTCCTGACTAAAGTGGAGCACTTTAACCAAAGGGAAGTATAGCAATGGAGGTAAGTGCTCCAGTATTACAAACCTGACCCCAATTTTAATCAACTTTTGGTCTAAACCTGATTTAGAAATGGGTTCAGCACCATGGACAGCCTCTGTAACTTGAAAGTAAAATCTGGAACAGATTCACTGAACCATAAAATAAGACTCAATGTGTAGGCCCCACTGGAGTACATACTATATTCACGGGGAATTAATCCACCCATAGCTACTAGTCATGACACCCATGTGTTGTTGTGACTAGTAGCTATTCGAAGACCACCACCATTTGCTGGGGAACAACAGTGAGGGAGAAGAGTTGCCTTTATCCTACACATGGTTTGTTTTTTTGAAGGCATCAGATTGGCTGTAGTGGGAAATGGGATGTTGGATAAAATGGCTCATTGGTCTGATCCAGCGTAGAGCTTACATTAATCGAGCCTCTCAACCTCAGCTCGTGTCAGCAATATGGAATTAACACAAAGTTGTCTATGGAGGCTGCACAGGGGTTTCTGGGTATAAAAATACAGCAGATATGTATTTAAGCTTAGCATATTAATTTAAGTGCTATTAGAGATATGAAAGTTTAAACTTCCGATGGAAGTTCTTCTCCAAAGATACCTATTTGAAGAGTGGGTTTTTTACACATTTTATCTTGGCATTTTTTTTACATTTTATTTTTGATGTCTTTTTGCAAGAAATGTTTTCAGATAAGAAGCTGTGTTAGTTCTGTGCAAGCACAGCAACCGAAAATAAAAAACTGAAAACCAAAATAAAAAGTAAATGCTCTGTAGAAGCTTAAAAACTAAAGATATTTTAATGTGGGGCTCTAAGGAATTATATTTTAATGTGGATCTAAGGAAGTGAACTTGATCTTTGAAAGCTTACCTTAAAATTTAATGTTTAGTCTTTAAGGGGCCACCATGTTTTTCCATTTTTGCTTGCTTGTTTGTTCCTTTTGTCTGATATTTTTATATGAATGTTAATGCTGTGGGCTTTGGCCTAATTTTTATCCTGAAAAAGTGATATAATTTTTTATTTAAGTAATTGAATAAATAGTTATGGAGATGATTCCATTTTTAGTTTTTAATATTGTGTTTTTAATGATCTAAGCCACTTTGGGTCGTTTTTAAGGAGAAAGGCAGGGTAAAAAGAGTTTAAATAAATAAATATCCAAAAGAGGTACTTTATAGGATCCTGGCAGTTAGGTGCTTTCTAGGGTTTGCAGCTCAGATGGAGGTGAAGGTTGGTATGAATGAGTGAAATTGCAAAGCATAGGATAACTTAACATACGAATATGCTCGTATTAGTTCATACTGTGCATGGAAAGAACATGGGATTTTAAAAATCTGATTTTGGAACAAACAACCACTGGCTTGTGTAGTCACCATGGCTAACTGGGAGGCAGCAGCACCCATATTTTCTGATTTTCATATATGTCAGTCTTCAGCTTCCAACACTCACTGTGCACTTACTCTCTGAGAGAATGGCCATGTTTTACGTGCACGCACCTTGTCCACTATGTCCTTGCATCTGCCATATGCATTGCTCTTAAATTGCAGGGCACCACCTCTGAGTCCAGTGTTATCACACAAGTCAGGGAACTGCAGACATTTGAATCTTGAATGTGTGCATCAGACCAGCATATTGCTTTCGGATGAAACATTTCACCACTACCCCTTGTCCGCCATTCCTGTTCATGTCGCTGACAGTGTGGAGACAACCTGTCTTCGCAGTAATCAACAAACAGCAAATTACTTCTGGGTGCTTTTGCCAGCTCCGTGGAGGCCACCCATTCGCTTGCTATAAATTGCAGACAGCGAAAAGAAAGGAAGCTTTCACTTAGCATTTGCTATGAGCGTGCAACCCTATTATGCTTCAGTCGAAAGGAATTGGATTGCTTGGATCTGATTCCATTCGTGCTTTACCTGAATGGCACCTGGTCAGCCAGAATGGCTGAAGGTGTGGTGCAAGTGACTGAGAAAGTATTAGTATTCTTATCTTAGTGACGGCATAGGTTTCCCTCTGGCCTTTTGCTTGTTTTGCTAAGCATTTTATACTGCACTTGTACAGAGCCCTGAGTAATTTCTTGTCCTACCTTGAAAACTCCTGGAATGGGAGACAAGTGGCAGATAGTGCCTAGGTATGTAAGATCATGATAGTTGACTGGATTGGATTAGACACCAAAGTCTTAGTAACTGGATAATATTAGACTTGAGGCTTAATGTTCTTATGAGACATAGAGATGAGGCAGAGTTCCAGTCCAGTTTATTTTTTGTAAGAATGTGCAAACAAAAGAAAATAAAAGCGGAACACAACTTTTTGAAAAAAACCTCCCATGTTTCTTCATATTCATATTCAGCATGAAAATGAGATTTTAGAGATATGGATATGGGAGGGACTGAAAATGAGAGATGTGTCCATCTAGGAAGTGGTCCTCAACCTTGGGTGTTCTTGGACTGCAAACTCCCAGAAGTCTTCACCGCTTGCTGTGATGGCTGTGAGTTGCAGTGCAAGAACACTGAGGTTAGCCAACGTGGGGGACCTTGGAGTTATAACTCTTGAAACCCTGAATTTGGATCCTGCATCTTGAGCCATGTCCAAGCCAAGTGAGGGTTGTCTGAAAGTCTCCTCTTATACCTATGAAGAAGGTGGATGCTCTATGGTTCTCTCTATGCTGAGGAAGGCTGCACTTTATTGAATTTGGCAGGGCGAATGGAGGGAAGATTTAAATATGTCCATAACCGAAGGTCCCCCCCCCCCTTTTATTTCATAGTGAAGGTGGAAAAACCTTGATATTTTGAAAGTTTGAATTGTGAGTTTACACCACTTGAACCATATGTGTCAAAAGAATTATTTCCATAGCTTGGTTTACTTTTATTTAAAAATCATCCTCATTTTCAGTCTCTTCCCCCACCCCCACTCCTTTTGCTCAAGACAATCAGAAAATATCTCACAATGTTAGGCAACAAGTAGAACCATTTCCTTGTTCCTTCTCCTCACTTGTGAGGATGGGGGCAATCAAGGATTTACAGATCTAATTTGGTAATCTCCTCCTCATAATGCTAAGTGAGGAGGAGCTGGACTCATTCCTTGAGTCTTTCTAATGCTTGCAAGCAGGGCCTGTTATTCACAGCTTCTGAGCCTGGTGGTTTTCTTTGCAGATTGTCATTGATAGCCCCGTCTTCTGTGAATTTGCTGTGTTCCAAATTACCAGTTAAGCTTATGGCCACTGCTGGAGTGTTGGCAGTGAATTCCATATGATAAGGTAATGATATGCTGTGAACAATTGTGTCTTCTCTCAGCCCGACTGTCAGTCATCTTGATAGAATAATCCTGTGTATCATGAATAAGGAGGATGTTCTCTTTCTCATCCTCCTCTGTTGGCCAAATTAGACAGTAAGTGAAGTAAAATGTGTATTCTCTGTGATCAACTCATTTTTCCTCTCCTAAAGTGAGATTTCCTTAGAGATAGGTCACTCAATAATCAGACTTCTGAAGTAAGCTGTTGTTTACCTTCCAGTGCCCAATTACAAGACAAAATATGTTAAACACAGTATATAGAGGTGAAGAAAATAATATATCATAGCAAGCAGATAGCTTTTGCTAATTGGGGGGAAGCACTTTTGCAAAAGGAGAGTGAGAATTATATCCTCTAGTTTGACCATTTAAAACTCTCTCCATGTTATGTATGATTTTATAAAACCCTCTACCTACAGAGGCTCAGTATGAAATTCACACCCCTTCACATTGTTCTCTTCTTTCCTGAGCATCTTTATTGGAGGAGAGTGATGACAAGTAAGGAAGCTAGTACATTCTCTCCTTGCATGCTTATTTACTGTGTTTAGACAACACGTGAACATGGACTCAGTTTATCTGCTGCAGATCTTGTTGATCCTTTGCATCAGGTGATGCAGAAATCATCATGGCAAGAATGGCAGTTGAGTTAATATTTTTATTCACTTTTATTGTTTATCTGAAAAACATCCAGACAAGGGTTCAGGCAGTACAAGAAAATTAGACAAATTAGAACACACTGAAACAAAATGGACCTTTGAGGATTTCGAAGTCACATGCTTCCACTTCACTCTGCGGTTTGTTCTAAGCTGTATTCTTCTAAGTCTACAATGTTCAAAGCTTACTGTCATTCCAGGTGCATAGGTGGAAGGCATGTTAGTGGATATTTGCAGAAAGAACTTCAAGCTGAGCTTCTTTTTCAAGATGTGGTGAGGGAGAAAAAAAGGAAATCTTGGACATTTTCTCAGGGGAAATATATATATATCTTATAAATCATTTCTCTTTGGCTTTAGTCCCTGTCTGCCAGGCATGAGACATCTCAACATTTTCCTCTTTTTTTGCTGTCATGGAAAGATCTAATAAAGACATGATAAAGGTTGATGTGGTCAGCTTTTGACGGCTGGGCATAAACATAAGCTTATGCTTCTTTCGAGATAAGGAGCAATAAGCCTCAGTTAAAAGAAAGAACAAAGAATAAGAAGTTGCTCGGCAAGAGAGAAAGAGAAGTCAATCAATGTGTTTTTATCACTAGCAACCTATTTGGTGTACCGGTCTTACAGAGGACGGAACTGTTGGCTGAAATCTTGTTGAATTGTTATGCAAAAGGCATAACCTTTGGAGGCAAATTTCCTCAAGTTAAGAAACCTCTGTTGCACACTAAGATTGGCAGCTCACCTCCTGAAGGTGTTCCCTTTTTTTGTTGCACTGCAGCAGGACTTTAGCCATTATGTTTATGGAGTGCAACTCCCAGAATTCTACAGCATGTGTGATCATTGGTCATATTGACCAAGGATTCCAATAGTTTGCTGTCAAAAAAGGGTAACATTTCCAAGCTCCAGTCTATTGGTTGGCATCCATCTGTTTCCCCCCTCCCCATGTAATTCCACTAGGAGCCTGATGTCTGACATGTTTGCCTTCTCTCATCAGTTGTTTTATTTAGCTTGCCAGCTGTTGTGGCCTTCTGTGTGCTTTGAATGAATGAATGAATGAGTGACGTCAATCAAAACAACTAGGAATGGATGAATGATTGGATCTGCGCCCATGCCCATGTTCACATGGCCTAGGATTTTAAAATTTATCAGAGTACTTCCTCTAATTTCATTGATTAAACATCTCATAGATATCTAATAAAATACAGTGGTTGAAATTCTACTAATGAAAACTATGCAGTGCTCATCCAATAGTCTGGCCTTGCATAACTGGTCCTAAGTTTGATTTTGCAACCAGAAGATGACCGGTCATGGAAAGGAGAGAAACTGTTATTCACTTGCCCTTTGCTATTGCAAAAGTATCCTCTTGGATTCTCTCCAAAAGCAATTACAAATAAGCACTAGGAAAACAAATAAAATAATAAAATGTTCAGCAGATACAAATAAGAATAATGCCAAAGAAAGGATGAAGATTTTCAGCTAAGCAGAATCAGCATTAAAAGCAAAAACAAAGAAATTAAAAGAAACATTTCAGTGTTTCAGGAAGTATTGGACAGCAATAAACAAGCAATGCTGGCAGGAGTATCGGATGGGCTTCTCTAGGAAGAGTCTTTCCAGGCTTTTATCTCATGACCAGACTTTGATATGAGTTGTCTTATATCAGGTCAAGCTGTCGAAACGAACCATAACAAGCAGTGAAGGTTGGTCAGCCAGTTTCTGCTCTGTGGTAAAACAGATCAAGACTGATCATACAGAGATCACCATTTGAATGGATACTTTAAATGCATTTTTCCCCCCAAAGTATTCATGCCTGTGTGCAAAGCGAAGATAGCTAAGACATTTAGTGCTTTGTACTTTGCATCATAAAATTTAGGAAATCTTGAGCTGTAAATTCAGCTGCATTTGTGGTGTGAAGGTTATGTGCGGTGCGAATGGAATTCCGTGTTTGGATTTGTTCTAATGAATTTATCTTTTGGGTTTTCTGTGGATAAAATAAAATGCTTGATTTTCCTTTTTTTTTTTTTGAAAATTGAGGCAGAGTTTTTTTTGGGGGGGCATTTTAAAGATATTAAATCAAAACAACATTCAAATGAGAAGAGAATTTTCCAGTCAACCGTTCTAGACTATTATTTGTTTGTTAGGTGCCACCAAGTAGCATCTGATTTTTGACAACCCTGATAGGGTTTTCAAGGCAAGCGATACATTTGAAGAGTGTTTTTGCTGTATCTACCCTCCAGTAGTTTCCTTGCCAGAGTGGCGATTTAAACCCAGGCCTTTGGAGGCCATGTCATTTACTCTGTCTAATATACCTCCCTGGCTCTCATTCTGGACTACAAACAGTTCATTAATAGCTTGTGTTTCTATCCATGTGCCCTTTGCTATTAAGGAGTCTAAGAAAGAGGCTTTGAAGTCAATCGCTCGCTGAGCAGAAGCATTTGGCTGCAGAACCAGAGTTTGATTCTCCACCGTCCCATGTAGAAGAGCTAGCCTTGGGCAAATCACAAGGTCTCAGAGCACCCTAGAGAAGGGAATCGCAAACTGCTTTCAAGCCTTCGATACCCAGAAAACCCTGAGAAGGGTTTCCGTAAGTTGGAATTGACTCCACAGCACACAGTTACTTATTATATAGGGGAAGGATATCTATCTGCTGATTATATCAGAGGCAGAGCTAGGTGCCCTGAGCTGTACATTGCATCTTTTTCTTATATGAGTATTTCAAGACAGATGATTTGCAATAATGGCTAGAACGGCTGCTTGAAGTTGGCTTTAAGAGAAAACTGGATAGATGATTTATGAAGGAATGTTTTATCAGTAGTTATGCACGTGTTAGAGGAATATGTCAGCTAAATGGTTCCTCCATCTTCAGAGGCATTACATCTGAAAATAATGAATGATGTCAAGACTGCCTTTTTCTGTGATAACATTTTTTTCTTTCTTTTTTTTTTTAAAAGAAGAAAGCCCTGTGCTAATGACCAAGATCTGCAATGCAAATTGTGTTTACTCCATCATAAATCCTCTTGAGTCCAGTGGGACTTCCTCACAAATAAACTTTGGCGATTCTTGAATTCTTCAAAATAGCTTATTACTTTTATTCTTAATAAGAGAGTCCTCTCAAAATGACTGAAAGATCTCACACACCCACAATGTGTTGTGTTGCCTGGGGCAACCAGATAAAACTATATCACACACATCTTTGTTAGTTGTGCATTCATTTTGGCACTGCTCTTTCTTTTCTGAAACTGTGTCTCAGCCAAGAATTCATTCACGGAAACGATAATGGATTTGAAGCATTATCTAGAATGTTTCCAGTTGAATCACTCATACATTTTCATGAAGTTTTAGTAGACTTGTCTATTTGATTCCAACCCTACCTCTGTTCAAGCTTCTGCAAAGGATTCAGCCATAGATCTGTTGATATCAAGATGATGATTTAGCTAAGTTAGAAAGCTTGCATCAAATATATCCTAGAGTGGTAGTAAAAAAACAGTAAAGAATTTACCCTCAGGGGCTCTGATGCTATTGGGTGTCAATTTCCAGAAATGTTGTTCCTGAAACATGGAGTAGAAAGGCATCTGAGTTGGATTCCCACTTCAATGAGCTAATCGTTTGTGCTAATCGTTCACACACTGGTTATGAGACAGTTGCGCAAAAGTGAAATGCTGGAAATGGAAACTGTTGGACTGCGAATGATAGAGTTTGGCAGGGATTTTATCATGCTTTTTTGAAATTCATGGAAGGACAGGAATCAAGTCAAATATTGTGGTTTTGAAAAATACACTTAAAAAAATATAATCTGGCGGTTGGACCAAAATCATGAATCTGCAGGAGGGAAGTTCCAGACTAAGGCGATTTATATAAGTAAGTGGCCTTGTGCCTATAGGGATGTGATATTTTAGCCCCCTTGAGCTGAAGGATCTGCTGGTATCTTACCAAATCCCAGGATTATTGTCTTTCATAGCTGAGCCAAATTGGCATGTGTGAGGGCAGCTCAGTGGGTACATGAATTGAAAGCTGACGGTCTTGTAATGCAGTGTAACACTGAGATGAAAATGCACGTTAATAAGTCTAGAAGCCTACAAAATGTTTGATCCATTCAGTGTGTTTGCACAATACATGCACATATGTATGGGACCAGGATCACACTTTGGAAGCTACTGATCGGGCTGATGGCTTTTCTAAACACATACACTACTTGAGTGCAAGAAACTTTCAGACTAAACTTCCAGGTCACCATATTCTAAAATCCCTGCCATGTACAGTGGACCCTCGACTTACAGACGGCTCGACTTACAGACTTTTCGAGTTACAGACTTCTCTGGCCGCAAAATTTAGATTCGACTTGCAGATGGAGAATCGACTTACAGACCAGGAAAAAACCAAAATGGAACAAAAATAGAATAAAAACTGCCAGTTATGGGATTAATCGGTTTTCAATGCATTGTAGGTCAATGGAGATTCGACCTACAGACTTTTCGACTTGCAGCCACCGTTACAATACAGATTAATTCCTTAAGTAGAGGGTCCACTGTACAAACTTTTGCTGCACGGGTTTCTCTATCAGGATCATTTTGTTTTAACTACGCAGATAATAAGGAAACTGGACAGAACAGTCCATTCCTTCATTTCCTCGTCAGCATTTCCATTGTTTCTCTAAAACCAAATCCTCCAAAATATAATTGACATTCAGAAGACTTGAATCGATGCAAGTATTGGAAAACCACTTTGTTTCCTACAAACTAGCCAGTTCCAGGGGAGAGAAAAGCTACAAACAGCTGGATGCAACGCTTATGGAGGAAACTGTTTATATTCTTTTGTGCCATGTTAATAGGGAAGATTTATGGCCATGGGATCCTAAACTTTTCTCTTGACTCAGTGATTAAGTTTATAGCATGAATAGACAAGGGATTTACTCACAATATGTTTTCTAGAAAGTGTAAGAAGTGTGGGTTTTGTTTTTTTTTTGCTTTGGCTGGAGATAAATGGATCTGAAAGCTGCTATATTTTCCAATTTCATATCCTATATGATCATATGTAAATAAACTGCTGTGGTGTGTCTTCCACAATATTTTGGTTTCTGATTTCAAAGAGGGCTTTTGGGTTTTCTGGCATGGCCCTTCTGAATGTGGATTCTGTACCTCCACAGAGCCCCACTTCAGTAGTTTCTAGTGGTTCATGAACGTCTCAGCATCATACCTGCTTTTAGATAAATCCTCACATCTCCCCATCCAATCCACTTTCAATCAACCAATCAACCAGTCAATCAAAATGGAAAAATAAGCATGGAAACTTAATGAAAATTATTTTAAAATCTCCATGGGTCAGAGCACTTGGCTGTGGAACTGAATTCAAATCTACATGGTGCTTCTTCACAGGAGACCCAGCTGAGATCACCCAGAGTGTGTGTGTGTGGCTAATGGGGTTACATGCCCTGCCACCTGTTGAGACTCAGTCCCAGACTGTCATCAGGATGAGGTACTTAGAATTTCTGAAGCTGCCAAAGGTCAGAACCTGCTTCACATTGCATAATAATTACGATTAGGATAAATTCAAAACTTTTTTGTTGTTCAGAAATAAAAATCTCATCGTCTTGGCCTCTTGGAATTTCTTCTCGCCCGGCCAAGGAGACATGCCCACCAATCTGGTTATCATTTTTCTGGGGCCAAAGATTTTGATGAAAGCGTCATTGTTCCTCTTAACTGTGCAAGTCCAGGTGGAGCTCATGTTCAATTTAAAATTTTAAAAAAGCAGCAGTTTTTGAACAAGACAGTTACAACACTTGTTTCTTCTATCTTTGCCTCTGTTTCTCACACCTGCGGGTGACTGGATGAGCAAGGTTGCTTTATCAGGTGGTAGGAAGGCTTACCGCAGAAGAAGGGGAGTGACATTCAACTCTTCCAAAAGTTGCACAAACCCTGGATTGCACAAAGATTCTGTACTGACACAAGAAGGCTGAGGGACCTGAGACCTGAATGTGTGTGCTTTGCAAAAGACCCGCAGTGCAAAGCCTCTTAGGAAAGCAGTGGATGTATTCATAGCTCTGTTGAGGTGGTTCTGAAGATAAGCAGTCGACAGAAACATTGCCAGGTGAGAAAGCAAGGATCTCACCTTCAGAACTGACCTTATAGTTGCAGAACCCCATACTATAGGTGAGACGGTGCACAGGATGTCTCATAGATCCGTATTTACAGTTGAACAGCCTGCTCTTTCTTCTTTCTCTTGTTATGCATCTGCTTCATGAAAAAATGCCAACCGTGGCATGACATTCTGCCAACAATCTTGCTTTTTTTTTGATAAATTATTTCATTAAGTCGTTTCTCCACTTGAGATGCACAGCATAGTACGCTCAGAGCAGATGGCTGGAGGCATCAAGAAGGTTAAGCAATTAACATAACTTGGCAAGGAGAGTGAAGTCAGCTCAGTTACTAAACAGCTGCCCGGGGTGATAGTTGGAGCTCAGAAAAGTTACTTTTTTCAGGCCACACTGCCCTAGAGAATTCTGGGGCTTGTCATAAAAAAAAACTTTTCCAAGCCATTCTGGCAGGCCTGTGAAATCTCTGTAGCCTTCTTTGCTCAAAGTATCTTGCAGCAGTTTGAGGTTCAAAAAAAAAAGGACCTCAAGTTGGCTAGAACTTGTAAGAAGAGTTGATATGTCATTTCTTTTGGTGCATGTTCACTTTTTTCTAATCCAGCTGGATTGTTGCCTTTGAAATATTTTATCATTTTCAACGTTATTCCTTATACCTCAGAACTTCATTTAATAGTAGACGTGAAGTACAGGTCCCCTGTCCTTAGATGCCAGGATCCTCCAGCTGAAATCTTGTTGCTGGTTCCACAAATGGCATAACTTTCAGAGGTGAATTGCTGTAAGCCAAGCAATAAGAAGCAGCAAATAATGCCTATGAAGATTTCCTAACTTATAGCAATTCACCTCTAAAAGTTATGCTGTATGTGTAACTGTGCAACAGGATTTCAGCCAATTAATGCTTCTGTAAAAGGACTTCTCTTTTGCTTATCATGTCTTTTGTAGACATTTTCTTGCTTTCTTTGCAGAAGATCCCAAGTTCAGTGTCTGATGGCTCCAGGTAAGGCTGGCACCACACAGTGTTGTTATACTAGCTGAGGACTTTGAGGAGTTGTTATTGAAACAAGTAACTTTTCCAAGCTTCAGTCTGAGGCGTCCTCTATAGCCTGGCCCAGACTATTGCCTGAGTACATGTGAGGTGGAAGTGTGGCGGTGGCCAAGGTCACACACAAACTCAAGGTGTTCAGACTCTTTTATATGTACCTTTTTTGTTCTTTGCCAGCATTCCCAGAGGAACCCTTGCAACCAAGTATGATGCTGGCAGAGCACATTCAGAAACTTTTCAAGACCTGTATGTTAAAGACTTGAAGTTCTGTAGAGAAGTCATGTGTCCAGTGAGAGGGATACATACTTCTGTGCCCTTCATAAATGGAGTCACCGCATGTACAAAGAGAAGCCAGAGCAAGATTTGTATGTCTTTCTTAGTGGAGGCTTAGTGGAGGCTGGGGACTCCGATTCAAGTGGGCAGTCCAATCTACCATACCTCTTAGGGAGTAGGCTTCAGGATCTTGGATAACTCCTGCAAAATTAACACCTAGCGCTACTTCGGTGTCCCTGTGAAATCCGAGTCACCAGGCTGTCCTGTGTGGCACAGAATTGCTGGACAAAATGTTACACAAGTCGGAAAGAGAACACCTCTGAGCAGTGTTTTCCCATGGCCACTGAGCCCTGGCAGCCTTCCCCTCTCCAAAGTCTGGACTTCTACTTTACACATCAGGATCATGTGTAACGGGAAAGGGGAAAAGAAGAAGAAGAGAGAAGTGGACTGTACTGTTCCCATTAATTATAGGGAATGCTCGCTGAGCAAATGTGAAAATTAAAACCAGGGTTTCCGTCTTGGGTTCTGGTAGTTCTTGTTCCAAAGTGTATGTTGACCTTTGCCATGTCTAGACCATGTTATTAAACAATGTGCACTTATAGAAAGATAAGATATGTTGGGATCTGCATTTGTAACACAACAGGCATAATCAGATCTTCAAAAACATGCAAATATTTAGCAGACCGTGGATATTTGGAGGGCAGGGTTTCCTGTCATGTGAGGATTTAACAAACAAAATCAAGTGGGCTGCCTGGGCTTAAAATAGACACTTGTGAACAACCCCTTTTTCTGAATTTTTGTTTTCCTAAATGGTACTCTTACTTTGTTAAAGCTGGGTGACAGGCTTGAATAAACAGTAGGTGTGTGGTGGGAGGCATTTGTCCGAAAGAGGCATGATGATTGTGCTGTCTGCAGTGAGCGAGAGAGAAGGAGGAAGAGAGAGAGAAGGACGGATGTGACCTACTTCTCCAAAAGCATACTGAAACATATGCTGTCCTCAGGTCAGATGCTGCTGAGGACTGCATCCACTGGCACCGAAGATAATAGCACACTGCAAAGCTGGAGGTGGGCAGAGGAGGCCAGTCCTTGCAGCCTCCACCCTTTGAGCTCTGTGGAGGGGAACAGGCTCAGGGGAGGGCTTTAGAAGCAAAGGTTTTTCTCTCTCCAAGTAGATAATCACTACAACAGTGGCCCAATTTGATAGCACCTGTTTTCGTGTCTGTGAAACGGACAACAATGAGAGATTGCAAAAAAAAAAAAAAAAAAAAAAAAAAAGAAGTTAAATATTTGTTGACAAGACTGACAGCAGAATTTATTTATTTTCCCCAGTGGGATGGCATATTGGCATGTTTGCAAAATTTGCTTGCATAGTGTACACACTAGAACGGTATCTCTGTATGTGTGTATTAAAATAATAGAGTTAAGATTCTTTGGAGAGGTGTGTGTGTGTCTCCTGTTCTCACTACAGATGCCCTTGAGTCTCACTACAGATGCCCTTGAGTCTTAGCTCCTTTTGAAAAAGAGAGAGTCATTAAAGGGACAAAATGATCCTGAAAACTGTCTTATCTCAGAACTGAAAGCTAGATCTCTAGTGTGTGTGGACAGAGGCCTGTTGTCCAGTGGTTAACAGCAGTCTGCATAAACTCAGATGGATAATTCCAACAGTGTGTTCCATAAAGCTTTTCCTTCCTCCCCCAATGCACACTTCTTGATTTTGAAGGGAGAAATAGTACCTTGCCTCTGTTTCTCACCACCATTGAGGCTGATATTATCATTACCATTGGAGGTAACTGCTGTGAGAACGGTGACAGGAAAGAATCCTCCCTAGCCATTGGCTCACCTGTGGAGGTCTCGTGGAATGTACCTAAACATTTCAACTGCTGAGAATGTTTTTAGGAAAATGGGTTGCACCGAAAGGTCCTACAGCTGATTGGAAGAAGATTCAATGGAGAAGAGGACCAGCAATCCCCAGACCTTGGGAAAGTTCTTATGGATAGCATTTCTCAAAGAACAATTCTATGTCCATGGTGGCTGAAGGAATATGGGAATTGCAGTTCAGCGGGGGGGGGGGGGGGAATCCAAATTCTGATAATACTATTATGATGCTATTCATCAAACTGCTTGGTGAGGGGTTTTTATGAGAATGTCTTTGTCTTTTGAAAACTTGCAGATTCATGTAGGAAGGAAAGCTAAACTGACAGATCCAGCCAGTCAATCAAACTTTGCTACATGTTTAAATTATTTAAAGTCCAAATTTACATTCCTGTATACTCAGCTCTGTTTCTGGTGCTTCATTAGGATGACAACTATCTTCCCGCCCTGCCCCATCCCCCAACAGACACCTGAACTTTAACAGATGTCTGGTCCTGGAAAACAAAACTTGGAAAAAAATATTTTGTGGTGTGCTGGCCAGGAGATTCTTGGAGCTGGGAGCATATGTTTTTACAGTATTGATAATATTATACTCAATACACTGACGTTAGCTTGTGTGAGGGCTACACTGGTACTTGAGAATAAAGGCGAATGTGTGCAAGAGTGAAGGAGAAATGATGGACAGGGATCACTGTCCACAAAAGATGCAGCTACCAACTTATATCACACACACACATAGAGCCAAAAACACACACACTGTTTTGCATTCCTAAGATACAGAAGAGGCAGAGCTGTTAATGTTTTAGACTGGTCAAAGTATCCTGCTATTTCCTTATCTCGCACGTTAATGTTCTCCGATAAAACCCTGAGGAAAAATGTATACACATTTAGAAAAGCACTGTGGCCTTGTTTTTATTTGCAAGAACAAAGCAAGCCCAGTGGTGCAGCTGTGGCCCAGACACTTGCACAGCTACGGGTAGCGCGTTTCCTCTTGGCGAAAGATGTCACAACGACTTACCTCCTTCGTGGCTGAAAAGAGCAAAGGTACGAGGGGGCATGTGAAGTGCATTGGTTCCTCAAGACAGTTTCAAGGGAATGGCAATAACGAATGTGTAAGTTCTTGTAGGGTTTTTTTGTGCCTCAGAGGAAAGTCAAGAGTGCGCGCTATAAAAAAAATATTTCTGGTCAGTCCTCTAGGTATACCAAGGCCTTCTTTCAATCTATCTTGCTGGGCCACAGTAGTAGAAGTCTGTGCCTTTCCTTAGTCTTGTTGCAATTTTATCTTGAATTAGTTTGGCTAAGCCCTAACCAGCCCAAAGTCCCAATTATGGCAGTGAATCTACTCTGAAGCTGGAATATTTACACACTTTCCATTCCAGTGTCCTAGTATTCAAGACACTATGGCGATGCACCATATTTTGCATTCTCTTATCCTAGTCTGAGATAGATTTGGAGGCCTTGACATGTAGAAATTGTGTTCATTCTGACTGATATCCCAAATTTTATCCCAGTATCTCAATACTCACTGAGCTTACTGGGATCCAAATGGAATGTCAAGCAGCCAAGCTAAACCAAAGACCTTATGTTGCTTGGAGAACGATCCAAATTATGACGTTACTGCCACCTGCAAATAGTCTTGGAGTGTGATTCCATTTTTGCACAGTTCGAATCTTTTTTGAGTTGGTTGATTAAAAACCTTGTATGAACCAGTCTCTGCTAACACAGTACTGGTGGGAAAAAAATATAGTTCTATGTTTTTGTTATAAAGTCTACAGATCTCTTGAGGGGCCTCTGGGGATGTTGTTGAAAAGGTGATCATACACAGGAGTGAAGAAACATCACTTACAATTACAAGAGATTAGCATCTGGCTGTCTTTGTAACCATAAAAGCGCCGGTCTGTTGGACACATGATTGGCTCTCAGAGTTTGTAATCGAGAACAATTAAGAACGAATGTGTTCATTTGTCATGTAATGAATTGAGCGCTCTTCCCCAGCAGGATAAATAACTCCATTATTCTTCATTTATGTAATTAAAACAAGAAATCATTTTTGAAAGTATACTTTTAAATTATTTCCAGAGCCCTCAAAACAACAACAACAACAACAAGCAATTGTGTTCCATTTTGATGCAAACAATAATGATAATTCTTGTCTTATCTCCAATTAAACCAGAAAATCTAAACGCTGATTGCTTATTTTGACAAGTTCCTATGTTTTTCTCCCTGTTTAAAATAAATTGAGCTTAAAATCATAAGTTGAAATAAAATAGATGACTATTTTATTATGGATATAGGTGCTTACTTTATTCATTTAGTTAATTTCTAAGTTGACTAAGCCATTCATTCACTAAGGAGAAGAATGCAGCAATAAAACTGAAATATAATTCAGGGGAAATCACAGACCAACATGCAATAGTGTATTTTGGGACTGGAGCTTCCTTCTCTTCCATCTCCTGTTGGAGCTTTTTCATGCCCACCAAAATTGGGCTTCTGGACTGTAGAATTTCCCAGCACTCCAGTGAGGTTATTTGAATACATGGCTTTGCTGGGAAAGAACGAGAATCATATCTTGTGGTGGAAATAGTGGGGCCAATGGAAGTATGTTATGTACTGGTCATAGAATCATGGAAGTAACTATATTTCTACTTCCCATGTGTCAAGCAGAGCGTTGAAGGCTTTTAAGGCCTCCTCCAATTCTATGACACTGTGGTTTTCTCTGTAATATCCATTAGGGATTGTCTTGCTAAGTTTTCCCTTCCTGTCATGTTTTATGTTAGAGCAGTGGTTTAGTTTATATTCTATCCCTAGCTATTTTTGCTATTTTTTACTTATCAGAGTTTGGGAAAGTTACATTTTTGGACTACAAGTCCCAGAAATCCTCAGCATCCATGAAAGCTGGCCTAACTAATATTCACTGAGGGAATCTGGGAATTCTGGAGAGAGAAAAATACTTTTTCCCAAGCTCTGACCTCTTTTCTGTTTATTTGGCCATATCCTTCATCAGTCATCTTTGCTTTCTGAGTGATGGTGAACGAATGCATAAAAATCAGAACTTGACTTGAGGCAAATCATCATCATCATCATTTTATAACTGCAGTGATCCTCTTTAACCTTAGCAAATCCTGAGGAATAATTTCCCTGGAGACTTCATAGCAGGTCAAGGCAGGGAAACCGAGGAAAATTTTCAAAGGATTTGTAAGAAACATTCGTGTTCTAGAAATATGATTAAAATGTTTTACCAACTTTACATATACTCATTGTAGTTTTTAAAGAACCTGGGTGCATGAAAACTATGCTAGCAAAACAAAAGCTGCATCAGATTCCACCAGATTGGTAAGTCTATGAGTATGGCTCCAGGAGTGGAGTGTGTATGTGTTGTCCATGGACCAGCCTAATAAAGTGGAGGAAAAATTGGTCACCAGCAATTTGGCTGGTGAACATTCCTGTAATGTTAGAATTTACACAAACACAGCCTGTGGTTCAGTGGTGTAGTTTGTATCCATCACTTAGGTTATTTGGGACTTCTTACCCAACACAGAGGTCCGCAGAGGATAACCTTCAAGAGTCCAGTCTCTTCTCTACGTAGTGATGAATAAAGGCTTTTAGATCTCATAAATTAAAGCGCCCAGCAACACATGCTGACTAAACTACAAATCACAGATTTCTTTTCTGCAAGAAACAATGGCACTTAAAATTGGTGTCAAACTGATACTGTTTTTTAAAGAGTAGATGGATATATCCTAGTGGAAGCATTCAGTCATAGTTCATAGAACATCCGGTCCCACTTTTGAACCAGATGCAAATATTTGCTACTACTGCTTTTGATCCATCTCATGAGAAGAGAAGACTCCCTGGAAAAGACCTTGATGTTGGGAAAATGTGAAGGCAAGAGGAGAAGGGGACGACAGAGGACGAGATGGTTGGACAGGGTCATCGAAGCGACCAACATGAATCTGACCCAACTCTGGGAGGCAGTGGAAGACAGGAGGGTCTGGCATGCTCTGGTCCATGGGGGTCACGAAGAGTCGGACATGACTAAACGACTAAACAACAGAAACACTGCTTTTGATGTTGCTTTTTTCTTTTTCTTTCTCTCTCTCTCTCTCTCTCTCTCTTTCTTTCTTTCTCTTCACCTCGTGTTATTCAAGTTGTCTTTGCATTTCATATGGCACTAAGTTGCATTTGTAACTATGGGAACAAAACCCCCATTGATGCGGGGGGAATGGGAAGTGACACCCACACATCACAAAAGGAGATAATTCATAGAAGGGACTGAAGCCGTATATCACCGATGTAAGGAGAAGAGAGCTAGAAATGTGGGATGCTATTTGTGTGTAAACCATGGGGTGCCAGGACAGCTTTCATTCTGTAGGTAGCTCCCCAGCACCCTATTTTAATGTTGCCACCAAAAAGACCAGCTTCCCAAAGTAGTACTGTATCCTAGACACAAGCAGGATTGGGATATGTAGTTTCTTGGATGTCTGTTGTCTGTTACCTAGGGCAAGGGTTTCCAACCTTGGGTCCCCAGACATTCTTGGACTGCAACTCCCAGAAATCCTGGCCAACACAGATAGTGGTGAAGAATTGCAGTCCAAAACCCAAGCGGTGTGGATGCCCTGAAAATATGCATGGTTGGTAAGGTGCATCTAGTAGTCTTTTCCCATTGGCTCCACCCAGTGAGTGAGAATAGGAGGTGGCGGCTGTGGTAATGGAGACCCATAACAGCAGAACCACAGTGATTGACTGTCAGCCAGCCCACATTTCAATGGGAGCTCATAATCAGTGTCATGTACGAGGTAACTCGTAATTTCACCATTAACAAGTCCATGCTTTGCAACATTGATGCCATTACTAACCAATTATCTTAATTTTTAAGTAGCAACTGTGGTATAGCAGAATGGACAGTTTCCTAGTGTTTGGCAAGTTTGTTTCCAGCATAAAGTGGACCATGTAACAGAAATGCCTTGAGTGTTTCTTCTCACTGAAGCGGCTTTGATTTACTCTGGGTTTTGTTTCTGTTCTTAATTTACTTGGCTTCTGTTGCTTAGTGCTATTTCCCATGTTTGGTGATGCTGCTCATTCTTTAAATGAATGGAAATGTATGTTTATGCAACTGTGAAATCTTAGAGCAAAGATGTTTTCTCTTGTTTTAAAGAAATCCTTGCTTACATTTCATTTGTAGGTACTTGTATAGCTTTAGGTGCCTTCTAGGGTGATTCTGTAAGTACTGGCGTTTACAGCACCTACCCCTTACAATTTTTTTAAGCTTTGCTTCATAGCTCCCATTCCACAATCATTGATAGCTGGTCATCTAAATAAACAGGAGGGAGACCATGATCCAGTGGAGATGTGGAGGGGGGGGCAGAAGATCCCAGACCTCATCCAGTTGAGACCTCAGACAATCTTTTTAAATTTATGGGCAAGCTGGAAGATTTTTACCTCCTATTAAAATAAGCAAATTTTGCTAAATGTTTGGGCTACATTTTTGAACACTTGTCCACTGTCCAAACAATATTGAAAAAGAAACCTGTGCAGGGTTGGTTAGTGAACAAATGCTTAAAAATAATGAGGTTCTCAAGAAGAAACCATATGGGATCTGTGATATTGAGCATTTCCTCCTGAGCTGCAGCAAAGGAGAATGCATATTCAAGGCTCTTCCCCCCCCACATCAGTCTTTAGTTCACAGAAGGAAATAAATTCCCTTTGTTTTTATATTGTGACTCAAGAAGGCCATATTCTGAAGTCCCCAATAAATAACAGTAGATATTGCATATGTCTTCTCATAATGAAAACAGTAAAATAATACGTTGACTATTGTTGTCTCATAAGGTATTTTTTTTAAACTAAGGAGGTTTTTAAAATGTCATTCCATAAAATGTCATTGCAGAAAGAAAACACAACAGATCTGTTGATCTTTCTCTTTTTTTGCAGGATAGAGAAAACTACATTCAGGATTCAGGTGGGCAAATAAATTGAATCAGAGGAAGGAAAGGAAATAAGCCTATCATATTATGTGCCTCCAATTACATTCCTCAGCTTGGCACGATGGGTTACAAATTTGTATGTTTGTTGTTATTCAATGTATTCCACAGGTTGTTTTGCACAAAAAGAAATCGGCATATCTTCTCCTTCCAGCTATAACACTTTTCTTGTATTAAGTCTCACTCATGTAGCGTGGTTAAAAAAAAAAGGAAACAAAATGGCAGACCTCTGCACCCATGAAACCACAAGTGTCTGTGGTTTTGAACAGAATTGAAAAGGTATGGCTAGAAACTAGGCTTGGTGCAAAGATCAGAAAAGGAGTGGAGAATAGCTTGTAGTCATGCTGTCTTGGCATTCAAAGCAAACTCAAAGCCAGAATCAGCAAGACTAGGGCAGAGCAACACCTGCTATGGTCAGTTGCTCAAAGATAGAGGTGACAATCTCTCTTTTTCTCCTCCTGCATTTCTTTGTATCTTGCCTTCCTTATCTTATCTTCCCATCCATATTTCCCAGTAGATGGCAAAGCTTTGTTTATTTACATGCATATAGTAATAGTACATGTTTCCTAAAGTAGGCATTCACTTATGCTTTTTACCTATGTAGACTGCAGTGTGCTTATGTCTAATTTTTTCAATGTGTGCATTTTTTGTAAATAAATCACATTTTAAAGCCTGTACATTGTTTTCTTGGAAATAAGGACAAATTTCAGCAAAATGTGGAATTTCCTGCCACAAAACTTAGGAGGTATGGAGTGATAATGGCTCTCAACAGAGTTGTCCAATCCAGGGAAATTCTCCTCCATCCCTTTGCGCAATAGACAGAATTGGAGGTAAAAGATTCAGGGCAACATCACTACAGAAGATGAAGCTGGTTGCTCAAATTTTGTGGAGGAGACCATATTTTAATTTCAGTTTTAAAGGTGCTGTCCGAACCTATTTTCATTTCAGCACCTTGGACAGCTCACATACAGTTTGAACTATAAACAGAGGCAGATTCACTGCCCCCATGAAAATGGACTCACCAGGACTGGTATCTGTGTGGTTGAAAGATACTCCAGGATGGTGGTTCCCAACCTTGAATACCCAAATGTTCTTGTACTACAACTCCCAGAAATCCTGGCCAGCACAGCTGGTGGTGAAGGCCTCTGGGAGTTTTAGTCCAAGAATCTCTGGGGACCCAAGGTTGGGAAGCACTGTTCTGCCTCCCTCATGTCATGTAGAAAGACTCAATTTAACATTTCCTGGATGTGCTGTTTTTTAAAAATGTAATGTTTTCTCTTTTGTTGTGGCATAGAAGTACTTAAACAAGCAATCTTCCCTATCTACAGTCTGAACATTATTTTATTTATTAGTATTCATGGTCTACCTTTCTTCCAGTGAGCTCAGGGTGACATGCATGGTTCTCCTGCTTCCAGCATTGTGCCCAGAATAATCTTGTGTGGTTGATTAAAGTGAGATGGAGTGACTGGGACAAGGTGGCTCAATGAATTTCATGGCTCAGTGGGAACTAGATCTCCCTAATCCTAGTCTGGCACTCTGACCAAGAGGACAGTTCTCAAGCCATGTATCCTATGAGTTTGCAGAATTCATAAACTGGGACATCTTCTCAGAAAGGCTAGAGTTGGAGGGGAAAGTGTGTATTTTCAATGAAATGTGACAAGTACTGCATCTTTGAATGAATTAGCAAATGTAGTAGCATTGGATGGGTTGTTTGAGTCTTTCTGGCCTATCAACCGTCATTTTGTACTTACTGCATGTATATGATGTATTGAGAGCATGCATTGAGAGGGAAGCACTAGTTTTGTGCTGTTGTGTTTTGCAGAAAAGCACGGGGAAAACATTAATAGCTCAGAAAAAAGCCTACACCCTGCCTGTCTTGAGGACAGGTAAAAAAACTGGATAGATTTCTTCACATTTCTGTATGTGCTGTGTACTGCTGCTTCCACAGGTATACATGCATACTAGTAAGATCAATATTTATCCCAATCATGTTAACAAGTGTCTTTAATAACATCTTCCCATCCTCCCTTTAAAGATCCTTTAGGACATTCATCATGGTCATCAAGATATAGGAAGATGGGGTAGTGGGAATTAAAAATCCTCATAACCCTTTCTGGGTTATTATTCCAGATGACACAGTTTATTGTCCCATCCATTTTGTAAACTGCTCATTCATCAGGCAGCCAAATGATGATTAATGATGAGCTATGGGATATATTTTAATACCTAGTATGGGAGGGGGGAACCAACATTGATGGGATCAGAATTTTTAAAATGATTTAATAATATGTGATCTCAAAATGAGAAGCCTTAATCATGGGAACTGGCGCAAAAGATATAATCCTCCACTCTCTCTCCCTGTTATTTCAGTTCAACTTCCTTTGGCTGGACAGCAAATGAGGCATTACTGCATCTAGCTTTACAGATGTGTCTTCATTTATTTACTGCATTTTGCAGTTGGTGAAATATCGGAGCAGAATATGATGACAGAGATGGCTTGATCTCTCATCTCTGTCCAGAACATCTCCCATGTGGGATCTCTGTCCATCTGTTCTCTCCCTATTGCTGTCTTTTAGAAAATAGCTACAGGAAGGACAGCTTTAAGGGAAGCAATATTTAGAAGTCTAAATCCAGCTGGGCCAAGCTAGAACTGTCAATTCCAGAGATGCTTTCACCATACAATTCTGCTGGAAAATGTGTTCACTGTCAAAGGAGGTAAAATGTGAAACCAGAGTGCTCTCTTCCAACATATAGACTGTGGGATGAGATTCTCTGAATTCAGTTGGGAGAGACTAGAGGTTGGCGGAGAACAGGGCAGAAAGAATTAAGGTCTGAGAAGCAGCCTTCTGAAAGAAACTATGATAGGCTAGTTTGGATATACAGAGACAGTTAAGGCTACCTACGCGATATATTCTGCGGACACATCATGATGTATTCTATCACTTGTTACTTGGAGCTGAGTTGCACATTGCATGAGATATATTTTGGGGCTCTCATTAAGATGCTTTGAAAAGAAGAAGAAAATGAGCTGATTATTTCTCTGTGGTACAATCACTCAGCAAATGTCTAAAAGGTCTTAGGGATACAGTCCCAGCAGTTGTTTTATTGTGGCCTAGATCATCTATTTATGTCCAGCTGCCTTATCTTTGATTGCTTAGTTAATCTCTTTTTTGCTTAGTTGCCTCCCGAGGTGATGCTTTGGCTTTTTGCATGTCACAAATTTAAATCTGCACACATCTCCAGTTTTGCAAAAACAGCTGGATATAGGGGCAAGGGGTCATTTTTTGAAGGGAGGCAACATAATAGAATAAATAACTTAATGATTCATTCTCACTCCTGTTGTTGCATTTGTTGTTATGTGGTGTCAAGTTGAAACCAGCCTATAGTGACACTTACAGGGTTTTCAAGGAAACTGACATACTTAAAGAATAGTTTTAGTAGGATCAGCCTCCCCTCCCAGTGATTTATTTGGCTGAAAATAGATTTAAACTCAGGTCTCTCAAGTCATAGTCTATTGCTCTGTCTACTACACCATACTAGGTATTTGGCAGGTTAATGTGGTATATCTAATGGCTTGAGAAGAGAGAAAGGGAGAACACCAAAATTCAGGCCCACAGGTGTTGCACAGGTGCTCTGGATTCCCCACCCCACCTCATCCTGTGGCCACCCACTCAGAGGCAGCGCCTCGGGCTTCCATGCCCCACTTCTTTGTCTGGGTGGCCACCTGAAGGAGGTGGCAGAGAAGCAGGGAATCTGGGGCACCCGCACAACATCTGTGGGCCCCGTCTGCTGAGCCACTCTGAAGTGCCAAAATGCAGTTCATGCCCATCTCTAGTAGGTGTTTTATTTATTTACAATATTTTACCCTCCCTTTCTTCTTGAAAGGACCCAAGGACCCATGGTTTGGCAATGAAAGCTAGATTGGGAAATGAAGAATGCTAGATCTTTCTCCCCAAACCATCTGTTCTTATTAGACATTCTGATTTCTCTCCAACTGTATGTGCTTTTGCATTACTTATTCATTTACCTAGCATTGTGCTATCCCGTTTGAACTCCAAGGAACTGAAAGAGCTGTGCATAGTTCTCCCTGTCTCCCGTATTCTGTACTCATAACAACCCTGTAAAACTGATTGAACTGAGGGGTAGAGAAGGATAGAAGGTTGTCTAGGGAGATTCATGCCACTTTTCCCCACCATGCTCTTGCCCTACTCTGCCTCTTCCTTTGCATTGACTGTGGGCACCATCTAGATGTGCTGTCATTCATTGGCCTAGAGGCTAATCTACAAACCAGGTAGTCTTCAATTTGAATTCTGACTCCTGAGAGAAACTCCTCGTGACCTAATGTGACCTTAAGCACTCTCTCCCTGCTTCACTTGCCCCACACCTCTCTCTCTGACACATAATAGAAACATACTCATTTCCATTAAAGCAGAAATGAAGATCATGAGAGTCCGGGGCTAAATATACTCCTCTTGACTTTCCCTGAGGGCCATGCCTTCTTCTGCTGGGTGCTTTCCTAGCGTTTGCATGTATTTCTACCCCCCCCCCCCACATTCTGGAAAGCTGAAATGTCTCTAATGAGGTTTAATTAGTTATGGTAAGAGATTTAAGCTAGAATATGCTTGTCTACATGCAGGCTACTGCAAGTGTTCTCAGTCTGCAGATTTCTGGGAGCAAAATATGCCCTGTCTCTTAGAAGGTCAGGTTCCTATGATGTTATGTTGTAGCTACTCACTCCCATTTCATGAATGCCATGAATACATTTCAGGCTTTAGTCTGGATCTCCAGGAGTTATCCGAGGCACTGAACCTAGGAGGGTGAATAAATTTCAGTACCTTGGATAGTTCCTATAAATTGCAGACTGAAAGACTGAGTTGATTTACAGCACCCCTGAATTTGGAGTGACTTGCCCCCACTGCTTCCAGTGGGGAAACTAGAACCGTAGTTCTCAAACAGCACATCCTTGTTGTGCTTCTCCTTCTGTCCATGTGAATCTGTTATTTATTCCTCATGCCATAGTAGAGTATGCCAAAGAACACCGGGTTGGTGATAACCGCCACCCTCAGGGAAATGTCGTGGAAAGGCCTGCTTAAAGGCACAATAGGCAGCCAAACAAAAGCAGAAATGTGTGAGTGTGAGGCAATTTTTTTTTTAAATCTCAAAGGGATTCAGGGAGAAAACATTCCTTATGGCAGTGGGTTGCTGTGGAGATTATTTTAATGACGTGACACTAGGGACTATTGCTTTTAGGACTAGAGTAAGCAGCCATCACAGTTATCTCTGTGTTCCATGCAAGTGCTTAAGCTGCTCCTCTGCAGGTTCTAAAGAATCACATCTAAGGTGACTACAATAGCATACCTGCCAACAGATGCATTTGCAAAGAAATGATCCAGCTGGACAGAGTCGGCACTTAACCTGCATTAGCAGTTCTTTCCTTTTCTCAGGGAATCCAGGGGATTGGAATCCCATGGAAGAAACAACTCTGCATTTCCAACAGGATTGTTTCCAGGGGAGTGTAGCCATGTTAACCCATTGCAGTGAAAAATATCAAAGACTCTTGTGCCATCTTAAGGATGAACAGATTTCATTGGGCATCATTTTTCATAGACTGCAGACATTCATTGCATCTCATGAAATTGGCTGTAGTCCACAAATATTTATGCTAAATAAAATTTGTCAGTTTTTCAGGTGGCGCAAGACCCAGCAGAATTCATTGTAATTCCCACAGTTGTACCATGCAGATTCAGTACTTGAGTTCAAGGTGACAAAAACACACATCATGTTTTGAAGGAGGTGATGGAGGATCTCTGGACTGTGTTGTTCTATTTTGTTCTCCCCCACTCTATCAACTTTGGGGGATCCTAGTGAAGAAGCAAGCTAAGGACCTCAGCTTTCTTGAAAAATGAAAATGAAACAGGTATCTACAGGTATCAACATTACACTTGAAATTATGAGGCAATTCAAGAACTTATTGTGATCAAAGGTGGGTTTTCAGCAGCATGCATGGCTCTTTGACCTTCCTCGTTTATACCAGCAATGAATCAGATTTTGCAAACTATGTCTCCAGTTGCATAATCCTGAAAAAAAAACCAGGTTATATAATCCTGATTTTCAGTCTGTATAACTGGGGTTGCTTTGGAGCAGAATGTTGGTTTGTGTACATGTGGATTCACATCTTTAGCACGAGGTGACTGATAGCTGCTGTTCACCTAGTCCTAGGTAGTTAAAGATATTGACAGTTAGAGGCATTGCTCTAGAAGGGACTAGGGCTTGGGAAAGTTACTTTTGTGGACTACAACTCCCAGAATCTCCCAGCCAGCTTGCTGATTTGGAAATCAGTGCAATTCAGATTCTGGGAGGCAAACAAAATCTTATTTAATATCTACACCTTCACTTGGAAAAAGAGTTTTCCATGAGCACTTGTGCAGACAGCCTATCAAGAGGGATCCTGCCGATGCTGTGGCCAATGCCAATCATATACCCTACATTTTTCTGGCCCCCTTCCCATCCTTTTCCAGTTACTACTCCTTGGCAAGCTCATTTGAGAAAGACGGCAATGTGGGCTTCATTTGAAAGTGTTGTTGTGAGCGAATAGCCTGAAGAGAACAGCTTGCATTTCTCTGTTGATGGTTTCCATTCTAAAATACAAGCGGGAGGGTCGGATTTAAAATCTGAGCCTTCTTCCCTCCTCCAGCAAGATGGCTTTGCAATCTGTCAAGTGCCCAAATGTGAGTGCTGCTTAGCTGTTATTGTTGGCCCCTGAAGTGCTACCTAATATTCTGAGAAGTAGAGAGAAGGGGAAGCAGAGAGCCTTCCCAGAAACCAGGCAGGGAAGCTGAGTGGCCATCCATCAGCAATGGAATGTTTTTTACTAGCAGAGAGGTGGGTGAAGTATGGCACTCGAGATCTGATTAAACTATCACTCCCAGAATTCCTCAGCATAGGGTGTTCTGGCTCGAACGGATGGGAGTTTCAGTTCTGCCTTTAGGGGAGAACCATAGTTTACTTACTCCTAATCTAGAGCAAAGGACACACAGACCCCCCCCCCCCCCCGCTGCCCAAGAAAAGCCAAATTCAATTCCTGGGCCAGCATAGAAAAAATTAGTAGGGGGGAAGGTTAAGGGTCAAATTAGTGAGTGGACCAAAAATATTTTGGAATATCACGTGCCAATATATTTGATCTTATAGTCCTTACTGCTAATAATTGAGCCTTCGGAGGGACATTTCAGCCATTTAGCGTTGCGGGGGGGGGATGTATGCTTTTGAGTTTTGTTTGTTTGTTTTTAACAAGGACTGTACTGGTTTTTTTTTTTCAAAGAGATTTTCACCAGAAGATTATGTCCTGTGATTATGAGGCTTTCAAATTTTTGCAGCTGCTTCTGCCACATTAACATAGAGGAAGTCAGAGACTTAGGAGAGTAATCAAGCAAAGTCTGGATACGCTTTCCCCTTTTCTTTGATGAGGTTTTTATTTCGTATGAGCACTCGGAAATGGTGCCATTGCTTTATCAGATTGTTTGCATTTTTGATTAAAAAGAGGAAAGACCACATTTCACTCTGCTGCAGATATTTTGCCACTGCTCAGTATGTTTCCTAAATTGAAGCTACACCTACTTCTAAATTCATGGCACATTTTCTTGAGTAACTATGAGTAGGATTGTGGTCATGTCCCAAAACTTGAACAGTGCTTGGGATCTCTCTCTTTTAATTTTTAACCTGTCTCCTTTGATAAAAAATGAAAGAAAAGCAGGATACAGTAGGACCACAGTATCCGCGTGCAGGTGTGTGTGTGTCAGTTTCAAGCCTCCCTCTTCTGAAAAATCTGGGCATGTCAAGGGCTATACATTGCATGGTTTCCATCCCCCTCTAGTGGACAGTTCTAGTAAATACACACTGGAAATATGTATAAATAGCTGTTCTGGGGTTGTTGTTTTTTTCATTTAGTATTTTCAGCCAGCAAATAAGTGAATCAGCAGATGCTGATCCTATGAATACGGGAGTCCTATTGTGTAAGCATTTATCTCCTGGGTGACCCATAGCTGTGGGTACTGTCACAATGTGCTCCTACACTTTAACTTGGATGTTAATTTGAACAACACAGTGACTGACCCTACTTGTAAGGCAGGAATGTGAATATTTCATTCTTGCAGGTGAAAATGGTTTTGAAAAGTTTTGTTCTCAGTGGAGGAAAGTTGTAGAGTTTTATGTGTATTTTTCTCTTTTTAGAGGGTGTGTGTTTGTGTGTGTGCGTGTGTGTGTGTGTGTGTGTGTGTGTGTGTGAAATGCAGGCACTGGCTTTTCTGCAAACACTTGAATTTTGCACAACATTCCACACCTTTCATGCAACTACAAGATATTTTTGGCACAATAAACTGTGCAAGACACAAGTTTTTAAGCACCAAAATCATGTTCATATTGCTGCTGGTTTTAAGCAGCACCATTAAAAGGCCTGGTCTTTTTGCTGTCATGCAGGAGTGTGTTCCCCGCTCCAGTAGAGTATTTTCATGTGTCGAAACATCCCCTCTCTTCCCCCTCACAATTAAGCTGAAGTTTTTTTAAAAAATGTAGTGTTTGTTACATCCTTGCTATAAAGTGGGATACAGTTTGCAGCTTAGAGAACTGAGTCTGGAACCCACGGCAGGGCCTTAGAGAAAGTTCCAGGTGCTGAGTTTGATCTTGCACACACACTGCTGCTTAAGCTGAGGGCAGCTTTGCGATCGGAGGGGAAAACCTCTAGGCTAAAGAAGCATGGGGAACTGCTGGATAGCTCAGCAGCTTAGGCATCTGGCTGTGGAGCCAGAGGTTGGGAGTTCAATTCCCCACTTGTGCCTCCTTGAGAGGGGCTGGACTCCATGACCCATGGGGTCCCTTCCAGTTCTGCACTTCTAAGCTTATTATTATGCAAGAATAAAGTAGATGCCACATGTTGCAAAGCAAAAGGGGTGGCAGATGTCTGTAGCCAAGGGAATACATTGCTCAAGGGAGGGAGAATACGACACTTGGTTAAGCACCTGATTGTCCCTTACTCTGGTGAGACACCCCCTTCCTTTATTCATGCATCAAACACCTTCTTTTTTTGTTTTTACTGGCAACATGGGCACCAGAGGGTTAATAAGCAATTATCCCAGGTGGCTGATCACAAAAGGAGCCGGTAACGTTCATCCAGGCTTCTTCTGCGCTGGTGCCTCTGCATCTCCCATCGCTCTACCTATCAAGCACGGTACGCGGGTCGGAATAAACCCGGCGAGAGGTGGCAGCCACTTTAAAAAAAAAAAAAGAACTTCCAGCTTTTGCATTTAGACGCGTGCTTTTGCCTGCGTGACAATTATTGGTGTTTCTCAAATTTGATCTCAGCGGCTCGGCGATGTTTCTTGTGCTGAGCTCTGTGTTGCCTCCGCTCAGCATCCTCCTTGGCTCTCTCCCTGGAATATGGATGATTTGAACACATTTAGATGCCTCAGCCCAGATAAAGGTAAGGGAAGAATGCTTGCTTGCTTATTTATTCATTCAATCCTTCCATTTCAGGGGCTCTGGATAGTTAGGAATCAGTTACATCTTTCCCAGAAAGTCTGTATTAAGCTTATTAATACCCATTATTCAGAGAACTCGGAGAGCTTGGGAACAGTTTCCCAGCGGAGTCTTTAGGAAGAAACTTGGCTTTTTCCGGTCACATACTAGTTCATGCTTCCCCGCTGAAACCTAAGCTCATGACCCCCAGAGAGACAGACCCAGACTCTTAAGATCTGGTGAGCAACCAGACAGAGCCGAAGTTGCCTGGGCAGCCCTGTGTGTTTTTCATTTCAACTCTCCAACAGGGATTTGTTTCTATTCATTTACAACCCTCCCAAAACAGACCTCTTTTAACCCAACAGGTGAAGAGAGGCAGCAAAGAAAAAAAGGATAGCGTCTGTCTTTGGTGCACATCTATCTTTGCACCAGACTTTACCTGTGGGGGGGGGGAGTGGTTTTCCCCTGCCATACCCCAGTCGAAAGGTGTGCTTTTTGAATCCAGAGGCACAGGGTCCTCACAATACGGGGAGGGGGCAAAATCTTCCAAGGCGTAATGCCCCCAACAGGAAATGTACCCAATTTTGCCACCCCCCCACTCCCGCCATGGTTTGCATTTGGGTTAAATTATGTTGCCACTATCAAGGACATCTGAGGAGAGCCACAAACAGGGTCACCTTGACATAAACAGCCATGGGAAAAAACTTGTGCATCTTCAAGAAGAACGAGACAACATTGTTATTTTGCAATTTGGCTTAGACCCAGCATCGCCGGCCCTTCCGAGCGGTAACATTACAACAGCAGTCAAACAGTTCTAAATAATTTATGGCCCTGTATTTTCATGCCTTTTAGCCATGTGGTGTTATGATAGTTTTACAGGAAGTAGAAAAAGGTGTGACTTCAGTGCGGGCTTCTGCTAGATAATGGGTGGCAACCTGCTTTCTTTCTTTTCTTTTGCCATTTTTTAACACCTCCCCAATTGTGTGGTACCTCTCCAATCGAAACAGGGACATACTGTGATGAAAGTAGCCATCTCTACATCTGTGAAGTCAAAACGGACAGCTCTTTTAAGATGTTTCCTATTGGACCATCTTTTATCATGCCACAATCCCCTTTCTTGAATCAAAGATCCTGCCACATGAGAGACAGACAGCAAAAGTATATTCCCAGTGTGTTGTAGTGGATAGAGTGATGGACTAGGATTCTGGAGAATACGGTTTGAATCCCTACTTGGCCATTGAAAACTCACTGGGAGAGTGGAACCAGTAAAGCCACTCCTTAATTATCTCACCTTGAAGGCCCTACTAGGGTCATTATAAGTTGCTTCAACTTAACAGCACAGAAGACACACACAATGTAGTCAGGAATATGGATGAGATAATAAACTGAAGCTCACAAGTAACTTTTCCCTGGAAACCAATTGCCGGTTTCTTTCTAACTTCCCTCCCCCATCCCTTGAGAGGACAAAACGTACAAAAAAGAAAAAAGAAAAAAAAGAAGGAAAAATAAAAGCTAAAATTATTGGTCAAAAGATTGCTGGATTCCCTTGGTTGAAATTAGCCCTCCCTTGGCCCTTTGATTTAGCTTCTGAGGTGTAACGGAATGTTTCTGAACATTCCAACTGCTGAGAAGTTGATTTCTGGAAAAAAAATTGCTATACCCAAGGATGACATGAAGGTGCCTGCCTGGGATCTTGAACAGGGAATAACAGAGGCTGCTTTATGCTCACAATTTCACTTCTACATTGTATTTCAGAAAAGGCTTCCCTACCATCAACGAGAGGGAAAATAGAAGGTTTCTTTCCAAAGTCAACAACTTCTCAGTGAGTTACATAAAAAGAACTTTGAATAGAATTATTATGTGCCTTTTGTGGTGAGCTCAGGCCCACAAAGATTTCCACAGGGCTGTAGCAGTAAAAGCAGGATCACAAGGATGAATGAAATAGAGCCTTCCTGGACTTTTCAGGCTGGTTCTGTGTTGCATTTGATTTTGCACTGAAGCACCACAACCTCCCTTCTCAAATCAAGGATTCTGCCACATGTGATGTGTGAGAGAAAAACAGTGAAAGTATTTTCGCAGTTCGAAGATGAACCATTCCAGTATTTTGCAAGTATTATGGAGCACACAAAATGAATATTTGGGAACTGATCCCCCAAAGTTCAGATAGCATTTGAGATGTGTGCTGCTTTCCAGTGCTTGGCAAAGTTCTTCTTCTTTTTTAATCACAATTCCCAGAATCCACCAGGAACCATGCTGGCATGGGGATTCTGAGAACTGCAATTAAAAAAAAAAGTAATCTTTCAAAGCACTGCTTTTTTTTTGTAATCCCAGGACAATCCTTCACACTCTCAAATATGCAGTTATTGATTTCCTACTAAATGCAATCAGATCTCATGTAATGATGTTTTGTAGGCTTCAGCTTTTCCTTATAACATAGGCTTCGGTTTCATTCGCCACAAATGTTTATATTGAATGATTTCATTTAGAGTCCACATAAATCCTTGATGTCCCATAGCCTAGGCACAGAGGGTCTGTTTTGACTGTAGGAGGTTGTAGCATCATATCCTGCCATCACTATTAAAAAAAAAAATTCCAGATGGCTGGTAATGGGAAAGACCTCTCTACTGGATATCCTGAGAATGTACTACCAAAGAGAGTCAGGATGGGAAACAGGCAGTTCTTTGGCGACTTGAGTTCTCCCCAGGGAGAAAATCTTGCTGCCGAAATTCGGTGGCAAATCATCCACTAGAAACTGGGGTAGAGCAGAAGCACTGAAGAACATTTTGCTTGCTTCAAGCAATTATGTGGTCAAATTTTGGTAACAAACAGAGAAAACTACTTTTTTTTTTTTTTTTTAGTAAACCAAAGATTTTGGTTTCATGTGGCAGGCAGAGCTTGGTAGCAACTAGTTAAAACAGCATAGTAAAGGTAAACGTTCCCCTTAACATTTTCAGTCCAGTCGTGCCCAACTTTAGGGCGCGGTGCTCATCCCACTTTTCAAGCCGTAGAGCCAGCGCCTGTCCGAAGACAGTTTTCCGTTGTCACATTGCCAGCATGACTAAGGAACGCTGTTTTGTCTTCCCACCGAGATGGTACCTATTTATCTACTCGCATTTACATGCTTTCGAACTGCTAGGCTGGCGAGGAGCTGGGACAAAGCGACAGGAATTCACTCCGTTGTGTGGATTCGATCTTGTGACTGCTGGTCTTCTGACCCTGCAGCACAGGCTTCTGCAGTTTAGCCCACAGTGCCACCACATCCCTTAAAACAGCATAGTTACCTTTCAATAGTTACATGTTGGGAAACAATATCATCAGTAGTTAGAAAGGTAATTTTGAAGAGAAACAAGTAATACTTACTATCTAGTGTAATGAGTTATACCTAGCTACTCTGATGCGTCGTACCTAGCTAGCGTCAAATGTTTGTAGATTAAGGTGATTTTAAGACATTTTGGAAGCATTTTGACAGGATTTTCTTTCCTGTCCTAAATGGCAATGGAAGTATTGGGTGTACTCTTTTATATTGTTTTAAATATTTCTCAGGAACAATATCAGAATTGGCCACTAGAGGGAAGCAGATATTATTTCTCTGTATTTTTCTAACTTGTTGCTGATGGCGACACAATAGCTTGATAACAACCAATGCAGTAAATTGATAGCAACAGATTACTCACAACGAGTAATGACAAGGGCAACCTATCTGTTGAGAAATAATGAACAGTGCAATTTCTTTTTCAAATGCAATATTCTGAGCTCCAGGGGTGGGTAGGTGTGGCCTGCAGAAGATCCTGGGGGCAACATTAGGTGTAGGCTTATAGGACTTGCCTACACTTGGAGTAAATATTGTGGGCTAAGCTATATGGGCAAATGGTTTTACCCAGCAAAAGACAAACTCCCGTCATTCTGCATGCCTGCAGACTGAGCTGCTAGTAAGGGCAGAAAAGCAATGTATGCAACAGGGAGCCTTCTTCTGAATGGAATAATTGTTTGGAGTTTGGAAGGTCTCAGGTTCAGTCCCCTAGTTTTTTTAAAAAAAAAAACCAGATCCAATAAAGACCAATCCGCAGATTATAAAGAAGACCTTTGTTTGCCTGAGGATCCTGCATTGGCACTGTCAGTCAAAGTAGAAAGGGAAATAATTTGAATTGGTGTTTGAATCTGTAGGGAGCTCTCGTCAGGCTTTACGCTTGAAGCCTTAGTCCAGTTGGCTTTAGAAAGCAAAACACAATCCTTGTGATGCTTTCCCTTTCTCGCTCATCTGTGCATGGAATGACGGTGGGCTGGATATATTTGGGGAGCCCATCCTGAGCAACATCCACGTTGTTCCCATTAGTTAACTGTCTTGCTGCATTTTGTCGTGGCTGTCAGGTTTTTTTCCTGATGTCAGGCAGAAAAATCTGTTTTGGGGGGAGAGTTGTTCCCCCTAATTAGAACAAGTGCTTTGAAAATGTGACTCTTGCCATCTTTAGAATCTTTTGAATGGCTTCTTTGCTCTGCCCCCACATATGGGGTTTTAACTTCGGTGTTTTTTGGCTTGAGGTGTCATGCATCAACTCCAAGAAGAATTTAGTAGATGTGGCGTGGGTGTCTTTATATTTGCCGTGTCTCTGTGTGAGTTGCCTGTGTGTAAAATATAAGAGTGTCTCATATAAACCCGCTTCTGAGAAATGCCACCTTCCTAATCCACCACCAAAGCAGTTGAATTTCCAAACTAGGCATTGATAAGGTGTCAGAGGCTGGATTGCTGGGAATGAATAAAGGAGCTAGTCGTTTTGGCAATGGCATGTGCTGCTATACTACGTAGATCTGTCAGGCCCGCCCGCCCACTCAGCCTTCCCTCCTCTTTGGGAGAGCAACATGAACCCAGAGAGGTGGCCAGATGTTGAGAAGCTTGAACTGCTGTCTTGCTGTCTTTTGCCAACACCAGACGTTTGGGATTGGGCTTCAGTCTAAGCTCGATACGCTAAGGACTTTCATCTCACTTTACTAAGCAGCTGGTGGTGGGAAGGAGAGGACTTTGATTGTTGTGTTTCTATCTGGTAACTGCTACTGGCATGCAATGACATTTTTGTCTCATTTTGGTTATGCTCCAGCTGCTACATTCTGCCCTGCCTGGTACTGCTTGCCTTCCTAAATCCAATGAGATCTGAATTTGTATTCAGGGTTGTAGGGCAAGCCCTCTCCCATGGATTGGCAGTACAGACTAAGTTGAAAAATCCCTGCCTCCCCCTCAATGCTTTGGACTTCAAGTCACAACCAACCTGGCAGATGCTTCTGGGAGACATCCTCTGAAACACTGGAAAAGCCAGAGGTTTGCCCAAATCTGTTATGGGCGAGAAAAAAGAAGAGATTTTCAAATTTAGTAGCTCTGTGCTGATTCCCAAAGTGTTAGTCCCAGGTATCACCCCAACAGTGGATAACGTTGCTCTGTCTCCCCCCCCCCCCAAATCTTCTTTGTGTTGCTAAGTTTGGGGAGGTGTGAAGTGGCTAGTTTGGGCGAGAATCTCAAAACCATTTTTTAAAAACCCATCTCAAGCACAACTCTTTGATGTGGCATTTCCAGAGGAAAAGGGCAAGGAAGGAGTGGGGGGGGGGGGGGAGAAAGTGGCCTAACATGGCTCAGCGAGCTTCACAACTGAGTAGGTGTTTGTTGGGCTGCTAATCTGCTGCTGAAAGCACAACACCACACGCTTTCAGGAACAGACATACACCACACTCGAGGTTGGGAAGGAAAAAGCAACACACTGTCAACTGGAAGAAAATGGAAGAGTAAAGGCTGTTTTCAGGATGAGGATCATGGACAGGGAGTAAGTGAGGATGTAGAGAGAAGAGGATGTAAAATGGAATGTATTTTACATTCCAAAGAAATCCACTAAATTCAGGACTTTTGGTCTCTAGGTGTGAAGTAGAAACCATCTCATGCATAAAGAACAAGAGAGGTTGTGCCAAGTTATTTTGGGAGGAACTTCATTTTCAACAGGCGATTGGCCTTCTCCTTAAACAACCTGTTGTTCTATCACATCATTTACAGGAATCCCACCTCTGTTGCATATTACCATCTTCCAAGAGAGAAATGGTGGGTTGCTAATAGAAAACAGATAAGATCTTTAAAAGAAGCTCTCATTAATTCATTAGAATTATCAAGACTGATTTCAAAGATGTGTTATTTGATTTGCTAAATACCAACAAGGGTAATTTTCAAGTAGCAGTTGATGTTTCTGGTTCCTTTAATTCATTAGCAGCCACTTTTAGTAATTCTAAGTGGTATCTTACCAATCAGCCAATTAAGGACTGATGCTCATGAAATTTTCTCAAGTTTCCAGGCTGATGAATTAAATTTCTTCAGCCATCTTACATTAGAGCAGTGGTGCATGCACATAAGACAAGCGAGGGTTTGCATGCCTAGTATTCATGTGCACTGTGCTGCAAAGTTAGACTGATAAGTGTGATGGTAGCTTTTGCCTCCAGTTTGGATTTACAGTCTATTTTTAATTGGACTCTTCAGTGGACGGATGTGCTTTTGGGAAAACAGGCTAGTTTTAAAGATATGGAGTGGTTATACTAGTTAAATGCTTAGAACATCTATTCTTTAAATGAAGGAGTGGTTTACATACTCTCCTGTTTCCCTCTGCTTAATTAGAAACTTTAGCCTTTTGTGGAACTGGTGGGTGGGATGGGTAAGGAAAGCATTTATAAACAAACAAACAAACAAACAAACAAACAAACAAACAAACAAACAAACAAACAAACAAACAAACAAACAAACAAATAAATAAATAAATAAATAAATAAATAAATAAATAAATAAATAAATGTAGTTATATCGTTGGTTACGTCCACATCTAACTTGAATGTAATTAGTTGAGCTTCCTTGGTGGAGAAACTTTACAAAATGGGTGTAAACTGAGAGCACTCATTATTTCCAGGAACGGTTCAAAGAGGTCTTGGCTGGAACAGTAAGTGCTTGGCCGTAACCTTTGGGGGGCTAAATTCTCAAGCAAGTTCCTTAAACTTGTCACTTAATTAATTGGATCAATGCAATGAGCACCTCTTCACATTTGAAAGGATTCTTTTAAAGCCCTGGTGGATTTGAAACCCCGTTAGGTCATGTCAAACCTCCATGCTTTTCAGGTTTCCCGAGTCTCACCCAGTGAGGGCAGGGAATGCATAATTTCCTAAAGGAGAAGACCATGGTCTACAATTTCTGAAACAACCTCTTTGACAGGCATGAAGCAAGTCTTCATAGTGTCACAAAGAGTAATCTAAAATTTTTGGTTTCTTCTCAATATGGATACTGACTAATTGATACAGTGAATTCCCTTGTCAGCAGCCTCTGATTCTGTGAAATTTTCAGGGATGAAGCATGAAAGTAGGGGCTTGGCCACTGTGATGTCACAGAGATGGGGCAGGCAAAGCTTGGAAGGGAGCTAGAACAGTGGTCCCCCAACCTTGGGCCTCCAGATGTTCTTGGACTTCAGCTCCCAGAAGTCCTGGCCATCAGGGGTTGTGGTGAAGGCTTCTGGGAGTTGTAGTCTAAGAACATCTGGAGGCCCAAGGTTGGGGACCACTGAGCTAGAAGGTGATTCTGGGCCCACTAGTTGTGGACATGGACACAGGTATCTGTGCAAATCTGACCAAATAATACGGCAACACAGAGGCAGGTGTGGAAAAATGGTTAGACCATCTCTCCCCAATGGCTAGGGATGTACCCATCTATCAAGTTCACATCCAGTGACTTCCCTTCCTCCTCGTATCCAGTCCATGCCCACTGCCAGCAGGTTTTTAAAATGACAGCAACACAGTAATGTCCAGATTCTGGAATGTAAAGTGATGTTTGAATTAGGCAACAGAAACTTAGGACAATGGGTGGGAAAGGATGTGTAGAATGATGCCGTACATTTGGTTTCTTCTGTAATTTTTTTCAAGCCTCATATCCTTTCTGTGCAAACTTTAGTAAGTACTTTTGAAATCAACCAAAACCATTTTTCCACCCATCTGCAGTGTCAAAATTCAATCGGTTTAGCTATTGCCAGTATGTTGTTTCTGGTTGCCATCTTTGTGTTGAGGATCAGGAACCTCTTGGCGTGCGTGGGCTGAAGATGGCAACATGGCTGGAAACCTAGGGATTTAATGAACTAAGCATCAGAAGCCCTGGTGCTGGATGGGTGAATGCCCACCATTTAATTTATTTTTTTAAAAAAACTTTCAGGTTCTTTCTATTCAGAAAATGAAGGAATCTGCTAAAAGAGCGGAACAACACAAAATGAGCTGAGATGAAAATTTCCTCCATCCCTAGACACTCGTTGGCATCACCACTGCTTTCAGTACAGTGGTTCCAAATAGAGGATTCTCTCTCTACAGCTCTTGCTTTTTAATCCCAGTTTCCACTGAGTGGCCTTCGAGCAGCTGTTTTCTTGGCTTAGGGTCACTCTGAATGACAAAGCCAGAGGAGTCCCTACGATGAAGTCTGCACAATCCTAGCATTTTTTTTCCCCCAAGTACCATCTGGAGTTGTTTTGTCCGCAGGCACTTTCTGCTGGTGGGCATCCTGAACTGGAGAGCGTGGTCTTTGGAGAATCAGTGACTGTTGCCGTGAGTGTTGCATTATCCGGCCTTGATCATTCTTTCTAACTAGGATAAGGGTATAACTCTTTGTATTATCTCATCCTTTGGTCTTGATGGGCAGGATAGAAATCCAATAAATAAATAAATAATAAAGCCTTTTGCATGAGAATTAAAAATTAAAAAAAAATCTGGAAAGCTTCTCTCCTTTCCTGTCAGAGAGAGAGAGAGAGAGAGAGAGAGCACTTTTCTCTTAGTCTTCATGAATTCTTATGTTTTTGAGAACTGTTCTTGTGCAAATAGCATATGGTGCAAAGCTGTGGTGGCTGTGGCTTATTTCCCAGATGTTTGAATATTCACAAGTATTGGATAGGCTCTTTTCACCTTTCCCAGCAATCCACAAGTGCTTCTGTGCATCCTGTGGGTATATGCTTTGGGTTTCAAGGGAAAGGACACTCGTTGGTGCAAAGGCATTTTGCACAAATTGGCAAGACCCGGATGTGGGGAAAAAAAAGAGCTTGTTTCACTCGGTGTCATGGCCTGGCCAGCGGAGAATGAGCCAAAGCACTTTGAACCCAACATGAGTGAGGCATCGCTAGGTTGCAGAGGCTCTGAACCCTACATCCCAAACTCCCAAGCAAGAGTGTCCCAGACTGAACTCCCAGGTGAAGGTCAGTGGAGGAGGATGGACTTCTCCAGCACCTGAGAGCACTGCAGGTAAAGGGGTGAACCTGGCTTGAAGCCCCCAGGTGAAGCCCCCAGGTTAACTTTTGCTCCTTGGGAGACAATTTCTCCTTCTTGAGATGAGTTTTGGATGGCTGTGACTTTGCTTTTGTTTGTTCTTGGGTTTTGTTTTTGAATCCCCTGTCCCCGGTTTGACTTACTCACTCTCTGGTAGGTCTCTGTTTCTTGATCCTTGGGTCTGCCCTGCCAGGGAGCAAGGCAGGCCCAAGGATCAGACTATTTTTCTAAATGTCTGGTCACCCTGAGAAAGTCTAAATAGGTGAGAAAGAGGACCTGAGTGTGTAGTGGTCCCATCCATAAACTATTGTGTACAATGCTTGGGCAGATCCACAGGAGAAAGGATGAGTGATCGTATTTTAAAGCTGTCTCAGTGTACAAAGGGTGGATTCACCTGACATGGACAACTGAGAGACCTGTGGGAACTCTGGCTTGTCAAGTACAAACAGCACTCTGGTGCCTGCTGTTCAGTTGCTCCTTCTTGCAGGAGGAACAACTAAGTACACCCTGGTTTATTGTGTCAACTGACAGCAGGCAACTTCCCTTCTCTTGTTTGTTCCATCCCTGCAGAAACAAAAAGAAGTTGTTAAGAACAAACCCTAGTTGGGGAAGAGAAGGTGGCGTGAAGTAGAATGTGGGCATAGCTTTGAACATTATTTTGGGGAGAAAGAATGATCTGCCTTTTCTTGGGGAAAATCACCTATTCCCTTTCTCTTACTCTGCATCAAAGCCTGGAAAGATTGAGGCTGCATATTAGAATCATAGTTTCACTCCAGGATGTTAGCTTGGTATGTAAACCATTCTGGAACAATAAAAAAATATCTGGTCCTTCCAGATGGTTGGACACCAGTCTAGCTCAGTATCATCTACAGTGATTGGCAGCAGATCTCCAAGGCTGGTGACTCCAATTTCACGGGGGCAGTGAGTCTGCTCCAGGTCTTTGTTGAACTTTACAAGAGCTGTCCAAGGTGTGGAGTGAGATGTGGATAACTCCCAGGCAAATTGCTGCCTGTGACAGGCTATATCTATTAACATGGGAAAGTCACCTTCGTCCTGCCTTTGCTGTGCCCATAACCTCTCCTGAAGGAGAACAACCAGCCTGTAGTGCTCAGCCTTTTTCTGTAGTGCTCAGCCCTGTCCCCAAAATGCTCTTCAAGGAAACCAGGTGGAACGCTTGGATATTCTATTGTCTGTTGATATGGCCCTGCTAGTGGACTGACAGCAAAGTTATATAGCTGGTTTCTGGCCAGTGTGTGGGGGATAATTCATCCATGTGCTTTGAGAGCATGCCAGGTTACATATACACCTCCCAGACTTACAATTACAGAGCAGAGAGATGGGTGGTGGATCATTCTGAAATATGCATGAGACATGACAGAAGTCAAATGATTTCTCTGGTGGTCTTTGATCCAGAAACATCACTTAGATCAAAGCACATTTTTACAGATTAGTTGCTGTGCATCAGTTGAACATGTGGGAACAGAACATCCTGATTCAGGGGTGACTGGAGAGCAGGGGCCATTTTCTTGGATGCTCACTGCGGTTCTGACAGGGCCATGCAACCTCTTATAGAGGTAATAGGTTAGGTTTCTTGAAGGCAGGAGTAGATACAGCGGGGTCTTAATCTGGGGAAGTCTGGGTCCCCTAGAGCTAACTACACCATAGGACAAGAGAAGAAATATCCAGGAGCAAGGTAGAGCTCTGCTGGAAGAACATAGCTGGAGCACATGCTCAGAAGAAGAGGTGTTGTCCCAGTAAGGAACATACAGGAACTGGCTGTGTAACTTGGCTGTTCATGGAGTCAGCTTAGATCACTCAGAAGCTGCAACATGACTGGCTGCAAGCTGTAGTCCTCCAGAAAATCATGGTCCTTTAGATGGTCTCAACCTTGGGAGGTGGAGAGTGCACCAACACTGGAGCCATTCAAGAGGAAATTGGACAACCCTCTGTTAGATCTCCCTTGAGCAGGGGGGTTGGACTCGATGACCTCACTGGCCCCTTGCGAATCAGTGATTGCATGATTCTAAGCTTCTTTGTGGTTGAGCGAACTGGCAAACTAGGGAAACTAGTGGTGATGGGGGGAAGGAAGGATCTGGTGTGTAACTCGAGGGGGGAGGATGCACATGAAAGTGCTGCAGGTAGATCCTTGGAAAAGTTGGGGACTTAGTGCCCCATTTGACTTAGCGGGTCTCCTTTGTAGTGACTCTGCCCTGTCAAAGCCTGGGGAGCTTCATGACACCAAGTGCCCTGAAAAGCACGGTGTCTGATGTGAGACGAAGAGACATCGCATATCTCCCAGGGTATTTTTATGTAATTGCTTGAAGTTGTAGACGTCAAAAGAGGAATGTGCACACATGGACTAGCATTTACTGCTGAGAAAGCCGTGTGTATTGGTGCAAAGGCTAAGGATGGGTGAATATGTCAAGCCCCGTTTTGCTAAGGTTCCAATTTTTCCACTGTTAAGCTCTTTCGTTTTTGCGTACAGTGGCTGATTTCTGCCGAATTAAAACAGAACTTGGCGGGCCCTTTTCAAAACATAGGCATTGTTGTTTTGTGCTTCTATTTTCAAATACATGTTCATTTAAGCAATTTTTATTTTAAAAACCACTTTCAAATGTATCCCATTTTGTATGCTTTGCAGGAAAGCTTGGGGAAAGTATGGATTTTGAGGGCTGTAAGTTAGGCTCCAGAAGGATGAATGAAGTACAAATCAAAATGGAAACTGAATGAATTTCACACTTGTCTCTGGAACAAGCTTTATTTTTGCCTTATATTTCAACCCCTCCTCTCCCTGCATTTTGCACTGTTTTGAGTTCCTTGTGGATCAACACACTTGAGTTCTTTTCATGATTTTACGCTTCTGCTATTCAAATGAGATTAATTCTTTCCTGTGGTGTTAATGGAGGAATATGCCACTCTGAAGTTAAAAATGGAACCATATGGATATCTGCTCTCTTTTTTTGGGCTGGTCTTTGTCTGGAATGCAGATGAAGGCTTCTTTTTTTCCCCCAGTTAATTTTGTGAGTAATCAGCCCATTATGAAGGTGAGAGAAATATTAATAGGTCTGGAGGAGAGATATCGCCATGTAGTGATGTACTTGGAATTAAATATTCTCGGCCTAAATGAAAATAAAAAATTAGCAGTCTAGGCACACTTTCTTTCATTTTCTTCTTTTTAGGTCTTCTATTTTCTCATGTCTCCTGGTACCTTGACTTAAGAAACGATTTCTTAACAGTTCTCACCATTACAATTTAGGATGTAGTGAATATTCAAAAGCCTACCAGTAAGATGATTTGCTTATCTATATGCGTATCTGCAGCATCCATAGGCCCTACAAACAGATTTTGTAGGGAGGCTGGCAAGAAATAAGAGATGCATTTCAGTACCGGTCGAATGAAATACCAATAAATATCATGCTGCCTGTATTCTCAAAGGCTTTCACGGCTGGGGTCTGATGGTTGTTGTGGGTTTTTCGGGTTCTTAGGCTGTGTTCTGAAGGTTGTTCTTCCTGATGTTTCGCCAGTCTCTGTGGTTGGCATCTTCAGAGCTTTTCACCAGTCTCTGTGGCGGCATCTTCAGTCTCTGTGGCCGGCATCTCTGAAGATGCCAGCCACAGAGACTGGCGAAACGTCAGGAAGAACAACCTTCAGAACACAGCCAAAGAACCCGAAAAATCCACAACCATCGTGCTGCCTGTTGTGTTAGCCAGGAAAAAATAGGATTTTCTCCAATGTACCAAAGTGAAGCAAAAAAGCAAAGTGTGCTGTTTATATACTGTTTCCCTAGTGTTTAAAGCACTCTCTGGTTTACAATTTAATTATGCAGGCTACATATTGCCACCCCCAACCCAGCAAGCTGGGTACTGAGTTTACCAACCTCAGAAGGATGGAGGCCGAGTCAGCCTCAAGCCAGCTGTCAGAATCTGCTGGGATCAAATGCTGACCATGAGTAGAGTTTTGACTGTAATACATACTACAGTTTAAGCACTCCTAACGCCCACACTTTGGAGTGACTTTCCCTTGAAATTGACCCATCCCCAATCTGTATAGGCATTTGAAAACCAACGTAGTGGGGTAGATAGAGTGCCAGACTACAACTTGGGAGATCTGGATTCAAATCCTCACTTGGCCATGGAAACTCTCTGTTGAGTGGTAACAGTAAACCTTTCCTTGAATATTTCACATGGCTCAGTAACCCTGTAAGGCAGAAGAAACCTGATGCTACATAAGAACAACATAGGCGTTCCGGTGAACGTTGGAGATCGTAATGACCATGTTCATGCTGCAGAAGAGCTTTGTAGATTATTCTGTGTGCTCGCTAAAGCTCCTCCATCTGTCTTTGCTTGTTCTTATTTCTCTGTCGCTCTGCCCTAGGAAGTACTGCTACTGCCACTAACAGAATGTACAGACACTTTAACCGTGTCAGCCACAGCGTTAGACAAGGAACCCAAACCAAAGCAAAAGCTGTTTCGTTAACAGGAATCTTGTGGGATATCTCCATCTCTCTTTACTCTCCCTTTAGCATCTTGATGGCTGCAGTAGCAAAGCTCCAGGTGCTGGAAAGACTGGGCCATGTCATTTTCCCAAGGAAGCTTAGCAGTGACCCTGGTCTTTGGAGTCACCAATGTCACACTGTTGAAGGCATTAGAAAGGGAGTGAGACCAGCCTTGGTTGTGATCCCAGCCAGAGAAGAATTTCTGGAAGGATGCCATTTCATAATGCAGAGTAGAAAGGAAGTTTACAGACTAAGCCAAGTAATTTTGCATTTGGATGGCATTGATGCTCTTTTCTAAAAACACTTCTTAGAAAGTATTCCCGACATGACAGTATCCCCTGAGTGGGGGAAGGGATGTAATCAGCACAACCACCTAGGCTTGAGGTTCTGCTTTCCTGCCTCAACAAAGAAATGCTGTTAAAAGCAGCAATAATAGATATACTCTGGGGATGGGGGGAAAAGCACATGGAACGAGCAGCTCCTAAGCAGCCCAGAGGGTTAAAGTCACCCAAGGACGTGTCAAACGGAGAACGTCTTTATTAGAACAACCACAACAGCAACCAACGCTTGGGAAGATTGAGAACAGAGGACCAGGAAAATTGGGACTGAAATCTTATAAAACTACTTGCTCTATAACTGATTAAAGCCCTGTTCATTTAGAGCAGTGGTTCCCAACCTTGGATCCTCCAGATGTTCTTAGACTAAAACTCCCAGGAGCCTTTACTGCTAGCTGTGCCGGCCAGGATTTTTTGGGGTGGCAGTCCAAGGACACCCAAGTGACCCAAAGATGAGAGCCACTGAGCTAGAGTAAACAGTGTATACTTATAATGGGCATCAGGAAGCAATGTAACCCCACCCTGTATGTTTCTAGTTTGGCCACTTTCTGATACAGGGAGAGAGATGAATTGGAACAAAAAAATATCATCTGCTCCTTGTGAGGTTTTAAAGGACACTCGTTTGCCAGGGTCCCTACTCACTGGGAAAGCCACCACTGATATCGAAGGATCTCCAGATTCATCTCTCTCCATGTATAATAGAGTGACACAGCTGGAAATGGGGTGTGTGGAGAGAATGCTCCCTTGTACCACTATTTCTGAGGTTTTTCACTCAGTGTAATAGTATTCCACACAGGGAAGTTCATGATAGCAAGATATAGAATAAATGTGGCAGAAAAATTCAAGGTATAGGAATCTTGTTTGGGTTCCTGCGGAAATAGGCCTAGAGAGCTACAGTGTGATGATGACGATGATGATGGCGATGATGATGATGATGTAGGAAGGAACCCTATGGACCATCAAGTCTGGCCCTTGTCAAGGAGGCACAGTAGAGAATTAAGCTCCCTACCTCTGCCAGAGACCTAAGCTACTGAGCTATCCAGCAGCTCATTGCTGCCTCGTGATCTGTGCTGGCTTTACTTCTGCTTGAAATCAGACTTACCTTGGCTCTTGCTGGTGCTCCATCTTCATTAGCAGACAGGTGAGCCTCCAGAATTGGATGTGACTTTGTAGGTCAGCTCATCCAGTTCAAGATATAAATTACCTGCGGCATTAAAAACAGATGGTGTTGGAACATAGTAATGAAGTCAGTGTTGCATTTTGCGATTCCAACTTTGTGGACTTTGGGAGTGAAAGCCAGACTTTAAAGAGTGTGGGAAGAATGTGGTCTCCTATGGAACAGTAAGATTTGGAGTTAATCAAAGGAAGCAGGGAACCGAAGTCTGCTTGACAGGGATTTTCTGTTTCAGACTGAGAAACAGAAGCTGACAGAATTAGAAATCCAAAATTTCATCATAGTTACGATTGCTTGCTAACAAATAGGGGCTGGGAGAGAGAAAACGGAGTCCATGCAAATTCTAACTGAGATTTTGTTTTGTGTGAAAGCCTAATTTTTTCAAATGGCCAGTAAGATTCTATCCCTAAAGTTTTTCTCCAGGCTCTGAGCTGGGAATACTTGGAAGAAGCTTCTATTGAGATATGTAGAAGAGGAAGGGAGGGCCTTGTTCATGACCCCCAAGGTCCCTCGAGAGTATGCTAATGGATCTTTAGGGACTGCCACACCTGGCTTAGACTCCTCTTTGTGGTGATCCTGTGCTTTACAATCTGGGTTCACAGCACTAACCCAGGTCATCCAACACTCCTGGGCATTTCCTCAGCTCCCTGCTTGAGCTTTCTCATTCTTTTCATGGATTCTTGCCCCCTCACACTGCATTCTGTCATCCTGAACTGCAGAGAGTTCAAATGACTTCCTCCACGCGACTCTCATTTTGGAAATGAAGGCTAACTTCCTATCACAGGAATTAGAAATTAAAATGACACATAATGATTTCCCACTTCCATGCAAAACTAGTCCCAAGAAAATAATTTCCTCCTGGCATTTCCAAATCTGTCATTTGTTGCCAATCGAATCTTGGTTGAAGTTCTGTGGGCTGCCTTTTAAGCTCATGAACACATGCACTTTGCTAAAACAGACTCTATCTCCCCCCCCCCACAACATTCAGATTTCTCTACCTAGCCTGGAGTGCAGGACGGGGATGGCAATCAAACTCTCTGTTTGAGATAATGGGGAAACTTATTATAACATAAAACCTTTGCACAGCAAATTTTTTTTTTGCCTTAGCACCTGCAGTTATTACAGTCTCAGTGTGAAATTTCAGAATGAGTGGAACTGTTTGACTATAGCTGCTGTCAAATTATATAAACCGAACAGCCAGGGGAGTAGAGATCTGACATCTGTTCCCTGCGGTCAGGGAGCAGAGTTCTGCCCCCCCCCAAATTATCTTCCTCATTGTTCCTTTAAAAAAAAAAAATCCAGCCCAAGAGCTGGCTCTGCTTCTTAACTCCTTGGTTTTGTTTCTGTGCTATATGTGGAAGCCAATACATCTGAAGAGCAAGAGAGATCTCCATGGGAGTGGGCTCCTTGATTTTCCATGTTGGGAGCCTCCAGAGATAATGGAGTTTCTCCCATTCTCTTGGGCTCACCAAGTGTCATTGTGGCCACCTGCATGGAGAGAAAGGTGGGGACATGGTGGCCAGACAGGCAACTGCTATATTAATTTTTTCCCCTAAAGTACTATCTGGCTGTGCTTCTTGACTTAAATGGAATTGCTAATATCAGTTGAAGTACACCAGTTCAATCAGTGAGGTTTACACACGTGTTAGCATTCAGAATCCAACCTGGTTGAGCTGGAACTGGCTATTGGATTTCAGCCATTGAATCTGACAGCTACAAACGAAGGAGAATTCATTTCAGCCCAATTTATCACAGTTCATGTTCAGGATAGAAAGAGAGAGAAAAAAAAGAATTTGGCAGAAAGAAAAATAGAGTAAATGTCTCTCCTTGCTTGAGAGAAAGTATCTGACACCCAATTATTGGTATAAGATTGACACAATGCAGACATTTCTGGGAAGGGTGTACAGTAGAGTAACAACCTCTATGTCAAGTTGGCAGCCCACTAGCCGCTAACTGGTAAAGTTCTCCCAGATCAGGGTTAGGCAAGAAAAATTTTAATCTGATTTGTATAAAATCTAGTCTGGAGAGGAACTGCAGACCACTCTGTGTCACTGCTTTATCCTGTTGAGTTGCAATAATTGTTTAAGTCATTTCATTGCCCACCCTGAGTTGTTTTACATGCCATTCTTGTGTCACAGAACAAGACGTTGTTTTAAGAAATAACAGTTTTCCTGCTCTTGAATGCCGTGGAGCCATGTCCTGTTGGGTGTCACATTCATTACGAAGATATAGGCTGATGAAGGAATAGGGGTAGAGGAATGGATCCTTATTGACATTCCATGAGTAATTTCAGGAGGGAGGGCTTTCCTTTCCAATCTTCCTGTTAATAAAATAGCATGGGCCATTATAAGTTCAGAAGAGGGAGATTAATTTGCTGTGAAGAAGGGATCTAAGAATGGCAGTGGCAGGGGGCAGGGAGTTGCCATATTAAATTTACTGGGAGGGAGAAAATGTGATGCAGGGCAAAATATTAGGGTGGAGAAACCTACTTATGTGGGTCCACTTATGTGGTCAGCTTTCCCACACCACCCTTGAATTTTGCTCCTGCAAACTCTTCCATCTTTCCCCCTGTATGGAGCAATGTTATAGGTATACTCCCTTAGTTTATATCAAATAGCTATAAAGAGGCTTCAGTGGATTGGCCCAGAATAGTTACCAGAGTCCTTCAACTTTGTTGTTATTGTTGTTTTTGAGGAACGTGGAACATTTCCGGATTGATCCAAGGTAAGATGGAAGGTGTTCATCATTTTCCACTCTGGACTCCTGGAACTGCCTTTCTTTTCTCTGCAACTCAGCCCTGCTTGCTCCTGTCTTGTGCAAAATCCTTGGCGGGGCATTAATGCCACCTCCCACAGACACAAATGCACAATCCCATAGACAGAGATTATCCGATTACTCCTTCATCCTATTATGTTCCGTGTCAGGAATATCAACCTATTATAGCTGAAAGAAGAAAAGTGAAGGCAAGTGTAGGAATACGCTGTCTCTTCCAGCTTGCCGCCTCTGCCACTATTCTGGTATTCCTACCAGGGGTGAAGTATCCCATTGCTAACTGAGCTGGATTTTTCTTTCCTTCACTGTACCAAATATTGTATAGGTACTACACAGATACAGGAACTTGGAACTATGTTAGCATTCTGGCTCCGTCCAATGGAATCCTGGGTTCTGTAGTTTGGTGAGGGACTTAGAACTCTTTGCTAGGGATGCCTGTGTACTACCTGGCTTTGCTCAACCATTGAATTGACATCAAGTTGAGTAGTGTAGATATATGCTAAGATTTATTAGAAGACCGATAATAGTGTATTGGAGGAAATTTGTAATTTGAACCTGTTCTTCTTCAGGATTTGGCCATGAAGGGCTCACTTCTCACTGGCATGCAGAGAATGAAGAGAGGGAAACACTATAGTAGGGTCTTAAAGGCGAGTGGTGTTGGTAGGCAATCAGGACCCTGGACAGAGCCCAGTGACTGAAGATGGCAGCCAAGCTAAGGCCTGCAAGCTGGTCATCCAACCTCATTGGTCCTGCACTGCTCAGGAGCCTAGGGGTTCTAAAATCCTCCCTGTTCACATGATAGGCATGGGAAAAATGATAATGGTTGGAATCCTAATGGTGTTCATGTAAGATTTGTGCAATTTGTTACATCTACTGTGTTCCCTTGAAAATACAAGACAGGGTCTTATATTAATTTCTGCTCCAAAAACACATTAGGGCTTAATTTCAGGGGATGTTTTATTTTTTTTTCCATATACAACCTTCTATATTGATTCAA